>NW_023416284.1:38517501-39160001 GCF_014176215.1 Rousettus aegyptiacus | reverse complement strand
ATCATTCTGCCTCTCAGTTTCTTCATATGTCAGATGGAGTTACTGATAGCGCTTAATTTGTAAGGTTGTTGCAAGGATAAATGAGTTAAGACATGCGAAATACTCAGAACAGCATCTGAAATGAAGTAGGCACTCAGTAAATATTAGCTATCATCCTTATTGCTTTTGCCATTCTTATTATTATTAGTGATGAACATCAGTATTGTTATTTAAACACTGCATCAGTAAAGTTCCAGTGTGGGAAACAGAAATCACTGTAGGTGTTTTATGCAGGGGAGGATTTAACGCAGGAAATTAGGTGCTTACAAAGGGGTGAAGGTGTGGGCTCCAGTCATGGAACAACCGTGTGAGTCTTACTGACCATTCAAGACTGCTAGGATCTCCGAGGCCGCCACTAGAGCCTGCTGGAATGAAAATCCCACCACTGCTGCAGTGGCCACTGCTGATTCTGCTACCTTCTGGACACTGGGAAGCTGTGGCAGTGACCACCTGGGGATTAGGAAGCCAGGGAAGGAGCCCTTATCACCAATGAGTGTACACTAGAAGGCAGACACACAGAAAACTCACATCTCCACAGCCCCGCTCGCAGCAAAAACATCCTAAAAGAAGCAGGAAGATAGTTTTCCCCTCACTTCCATGTGCCAGGTCTCCTGAGAGAACATCTGAATGGCGGAATCTAATTAGCATGCAGCATTCCGAGTGTTCCAACTAAAAGAAGGAACTGGAACAGAGGTGGAGGGAGACAATCCCTGTATGTGATGACCCTCACAGTGGAAAGCATGCCCTCCGTCTAGAGGGTGGACATCTAGACACCTGAAGGGGAAAGTCATTCCTAATTTCAGTACATCACCAGACAAGAACAGAGAAGGGACTTAGGTGTGACCAGAGAGGGTCATGTAACTGTCTTGGCCTTCACCATGAAGTTAGATCTGTGTTAGGAGTAGAAATACATTGCCTGAGAAAAAACACATGAGCATATTCTTAGAACACCTACCTTTCAGGCAAAGCACAAAAACCTGAAGCCACAAGAGAAAAGACTGATAAATTAACCCAAATGAAAGAACTAAAATAAAAATACAAGCAAAAGGTTGACAGAAAATATTTGCAATTCAAATAAACAGTTAACAGCCATACCAAATCAAGAATTCCTTTACCACAATAAGATTGAAACATTCAATAGTAGCAGGTTTCCCAAATGCTTTTCATTGTTTAGTGGGTTGTGTATGCTGTATCCTCTGCCTTAAGAACCTTTCCCCTCTCACCCACCTGGAAAACCTCTATTAATATTCTAAGGCTCTTAGCAATATCTCCTGTCCTTGACTCAATAACCGATTCTCCCTCCGTATTGGTTACAATGGTGCACAGCCAAATTTCGCTTCAGAATGGAGGCATTAACCTTCCCAGGACAACTGAGTTTTGTATAAGAAATTGCCTCCTGCAAAAGAAGCAGCAAACCATTCTGATTTTAGATTCTTCTATTAGGTTTTTTGGCATCCAAGATTGCTGGGTACAGGAGTATGAATGCCTTGGACAGCTAGGACAACTTGGTAGAGCCCAGCTCCAGAGGTGCTCATGGAACTGGCTAAGGCTTCTGTTCAGATTTACTGGATCCAACCAGCTCTGCCCCCATCACCCCTCGCAAGTGTTGGTCCAGAGAACACTTCCCAATAAACCTCTTGCATGGAAATCTTAGAGTATTGGAGTCTGTTTCGTGGGAATCAACTGTGACACACTCCGACAGATGGTTTATAGATGTTTGCATAGTGATATGTGTTAATTTAGTTCATCCATCTTAATAACATCCATTGTACAAACATACCACAATTTGATTATTCCACCCTTATTATGGACATGTAGGTCATTACCTTTTTTTTTTTTTTTGCTATTGTAAACAATGCTTCTATTAATACCTTTTTACATAGCTCTAGGAGCATGTATGAGTTTCTCTGGGATATATACCTAGAGGAGGAACTACAGAGTCAAAAGGTATTTGTAGCTCTAAGTTTATAGATATTACCAAATTTCTCTTCAAAGTTGTATTATCCATAGACGCTCCCTCCAGCCTGCATCATCAGAGTGCCTACTTCTTCTCACCTAATTAGGTATTGTCAGACTTTTAAAATATTTGCCAGTCAGATGGGAGGGAGATGGGATTTTATTGGTTGTTTTAATTGTCATTTCCTTGGTGACTAGTGAGCGAGCTTGAGACTTTTTTCATCTTTGTGAAGAGTGTTGGCATATTCCCCTCTGGGAATTACTTGTTCATACTTTTGCCTATTCTTATATTAGGTTATTTGGCTTTTCTTGTTGATTTAGTTTATATTTGAGCTAAATAGAGAACATTTGTTGCTCATATGCATGGCTAAATTACCTCCCTCTCTAGTTTTTCTCAGTTTTCTTAGATCTCTTTGTATATGAAACCTTTAAGTTTTGAAATAGGGAAAATATTTTTGCTCTTTAGTTTATGATTTAGATGGTTTTAGGTAGGAAAAGCTAGTTTCATACCCTACAGCTATAAAAATGTATTCTTGTATTTTTTACAAGAAGTTATTTTTGTGTATAGTTTCTTCCATATGTGCAACTAATTGTCTCATCTCATTTACTGAATCAGTCCATCCTTTTCCCACTGATTTATAATGCCACCTCTGTCATGCATGAAATTCTTATGTATGCTGGCTCTGTTTAGATCTCATTATACTGTTCCCTTTGTCTGTCTATCCCTGTGACAATTCCTTACCACTGTAGTTTCGACAGTTTCCTATGAGTGCTGATAGTTGATTCAGTAAATCCTCCTCCTTATTCTTCCTCCCCCCCAAAAGCATCTGAGCTAAGCTCTATCCTCTAATAAACTACATAAATTCAAGAATCGGCTTGACAAATTTGACCATAACAACTCCCTTTAGGGAAGTTGAATGGAACTGCTTTGAATCTAAAGAAAATGTTGAGAACTGATATCTTTAGAATGTTAAATTTTCTTATTCATGAAGTTGATATACATCCCTATATTATATATCGTCTTTATTATCAACTTTGTTAATATCTTGCAATTAAACTTCATACTTTTATCCATAAGGGTCTTATACACATCTTATTCGTAAAATATGTAAATAATAGAATTTTTGGTACCTTAATTTTCGATATTTTTTAAATTGTATCTTTTAAAACTATATAATCAGCTGTTTGATGCTGGTGTATGGAAATGCTGTTGACTTTAATATATGGATTTTATACATATAAGCCTTGATAAATTCTCTTATTAATTCTAATAATTTGTAGATTTTCTTGTCTTTTAACAAATCATATCTTCAAATAGTGATACTTCTCTTTTTTTCTAATCTTTGTATATCTTATTTCTTTTCTTTAAAAGCTTACCATGCTGGTTGGGGCCTCCAATAAAATGTTGGAGAATAAAGGAGTAATAAGAGACGATCTTGTTTTTTTTTAAAAGAATTGGTCTTACAATCTTATTATAAGGTATTATACTTCTTGTAGGTGCTTGTTTGTTTGTAGATATTTTTACCAAGCAACAAAAGTTTTATTCCTGGTTTTATAAGAATTTTTTATTTTTTATCATAAGTTGCTTGAACTTTATTAGATATTTATTTTCTGAAGCTATTAAAACTTTCCTTAGCCTCCAGCCTTAATCTTTAGAGCAACACAGACATATGATGTTTCCTAGGATATTGTCCCTAATGCAGCCTCCCAGAGTTGCTGGAAATGGAACCAGGGGAAGTTTTCTCTGAACCCATCACAGCCTTGTTACTGTAGGTAACTAGGGTGAAATTTAGACAAAGTCTAATTGACAGTCTGGGTGGTGGGGAATGCAATACTCAGAATCAAACATTTTCTGAACTGCCTGGAAGAAAGCCTTTTCTCTAAGATCACCAAAGCAATTCCCACCCCCCAATTACTGAGGGTAACCAATATTAAACATTGATATTTTTAGCACCCTTGGTACAGAAAGCACTGGCCAAGGATGCACGACCCAGGAAATGAGAATGAATTCCTCTTGGACCAGATGTGGCCAATGGCTACTTTCTGTGAAATCCTCTAGTCTAAGCTTGATCAGATAGAAGCCCAACTTATTCCCATTTCTGAACAAGGAAACCAAGGCTTGCCTCCAAAAAGGAAAGCACACAATGTAAAACTGGTGACCACTGGATAAGAGATTAATAACTGAACAGACATTTCACATAAGGAAGGATAGAGATCACACTGGTTGTCATGTCTCTGGAGGGCAGTGGGGCAAAGAAGACGAAGTGGTCCATAAAATAGCCTAATGCCCAGAGGAGAGCATGCAGGTAAAAGAACCTCCCATAACTGAATGCAGGTGGAACCTGACAAAGCTGAGGACAGAAACATATCCTAAGTGTAAGCTGAGGACCATTCATTCTAACTTACTTGGAACATGAAGGGAAGTAGATCCCAGAATGAGAGTAAGGATGTGGAAGATGGCAATCTAGGGATGCAAAACTCCCCAAAGTTGTAGAGTATCAGTTCTCATGTACAATTCTCTAAACCTTAACTGGTAGAAAGTAGCAAGGAAGAAACTCAGTGGGAGGCTTGGGGAAGGCAAGGTCAACACCAGATAATGACAGGAGGAAATATACATGTCTCTTGACTCACTCAGACTTTCAGGGAACCTAAGAAAATGTCATCACCTAGTTATATACTGCTACACATGTAGTAATTCCTCTCTCAGAGAAAGAAACTGGGGAGAGGGACCTGGTTTCCACCTCATGGAAGGTAAGCAGTGCAGCCAATTCGCATTCACAGTAGTTATGATCCATAAGTCTGCCATGAACACTGAATTAGCAAATACTTAACCATTGCTCTTGGGGGAAATATAGGGTTAGGTTTTATGAGCCTCTGGTCACAAAATCTTCATCAACCGATCAATATATAACATTGTTTTATGTGTGTTTCTATTTAAAGACTCCTTATTTAATATATACTATTGCTCCATTAACAGTGAACTCACGGCCTACAGCACTATAACACATGCCTCATCTAAGCTTGTCTAGAACATGTATTTTCTCTGTAAGGCACATCACAACCTTCTTGCACTTAAGAACACTAGATAGCACTTCAGCACTACACTTGGCGGCAATTTTAAATAGCAGTATCGTCACCCAAAAGCATAAAAATGTGAAAAACATGGCACTAAATAGAGTATGGAAAGAACACTTGTTTGTAGTATGAGCCGAAACAAGAAGGCAGAGCATTGCCTTTGTCAGGCCCAGCTGAGAATGTGCAGTGGAGTGTCTTAAATTTTTTGCTGCTCTTTGTATAGCAACAAATGATTGGGAAATCACTTCAAGTGTTGCTTTTGGAGTTACAAATACGTTTTAGCAAGTAGGCAATTTCACAAATATGGAATGCATGAATGATGAAGACTGATTGTATATCTTTCGTGGGCACACAGGATTTCCTGTGAGAAGCTCTAGAGAAATAGGAGGAGGCAAGGAAAGGCTTTGCACTCATTTCTCAGTGTAAGATAACAACCTGCTGGAAGCTCTCCCTGGAGCTAGCAAACACTCTCTTATGCTTCTATTGTAACCAGATTCCCATCTATTTCGTATTATAGTTAACTTTATTCATAACTCTTTCTCTAGACCATAATAGGTCCCAGGCACAAGAAAATAATATATTTTGGTGCCCCTCCCCACTCCAGTGCCTAGTACATGGCAGGCACACAGTAAATGTCATTCTATAAGTATAAAGCTGGGAATCTAAAAACTGAGTTGCCCATGAGTAACCATCCAATCTCATACAATGGCAAATGCTTTGTACTTTACAACGTGTCTTCGCATCCAATGTGCTATTTAATCCTCACAGTGACCCTGGAAGGAAAGTATTGTTTTCCCTCTTTGTAGATGAGAAAACATTTCCAATCCAAACTGCTCTTCTGCACTCTAAGCCACATTTCAGGCAGCTATAGAACATCTTGCCTAGATGACCCACAAGCATGCCAAATCCTACATGTCCAAAAAGGACTCATTGAGCTCCCATTTCTCCCTGATCCAAACCAGAACCTGTTTATCCTCCAGAATTGTCCATCTCAGCTCATGGCACCACCACCTACCTAACCACCCAGGCAGAAACTTGCAAGAGAGCCTATACTTTTCCTTGCCCTCCCTTCAAGCTACCAGTCTGTGATGTTTACTTCGCAATGCCATATCTCTCAGTCCTCTTCTCCAAACCACTCCTCCTATGTTAGCTCAGGCCCTGATCACCTCTCCTAGAATAATGTGTTAGCCTGGGTGCTATTTCAACCTCTTGCCTTGCCAGTCTCACTCCTACCCCACCCTGGCTCTTGTTTCCCTCCCTTCTAGACCACACATCCCAATGCTGACAGAATGGTCTTTATAAGCACCAATTGGATGGTGTCCTTGTTCTCCTTTAAACCATTCGATGTCTCATTGTCATTAGGATAAATTCCAATTCCTTAGCTTATCATGGCTTCTTCTGTTTTCAACTCAGCTCTCCTTTCTGGACTCATCTTTCTTCATTTTTTAACTTCTATATCTGTTTTACGCAGCTGTTTATAGTTCACTAATGTGCCCTGTCTCTCAAGAATCCATCTCTATTCACATATCATTCCCTCTAACAGGAATTTTGTTCCTACTCTTTTCACCTAACTTATTATCAACTTCTCCAGGAAGTTTCACCTGACCTCCCTTGTCCCAACACAGGACTATGTCCCATAGCATGTTTGACTGGACTCCAGCACTTACTACTTGGACATAAAATTGTCATTTTTAATTTTTTACACTAGAAGGTGTATTTCTTGGGAGCTGAAATTGCTCATCTCTGTCTCCAGGGTCTAGCACAGTGGCTGTAACATAGTAGGTGCCTAGTAAATGTTAAGTGGGTAGATAAATGAATGGATAGATGGATGGATGGACGAATGGATGGATGGATAGATCCACTGTTCAAAATGACATGGCCAGCAGATGGAGTGACAAGTACTCAAAACTAAATCTTTCCATATTTTCACTTTTGCATTGCCTGTCTTTAAAAACCAGTTCTCCAACCTCCAAGGTTTCCCAAATTACACCTGCCACAGCATGCTACTACAAACGATGATAATATGCCCTGAGAGCTCCAGTTCCTCAGATGAAGGGCTCTTTGCCTCGTGCATACAGGTGGTAATTTGTCCAATGGGCTTTTTGTGTCCTGAACTGAATGTTGCAGAACCAGCTTATGAAATATACATTGCAATTAGGGAAAATATTCTTGTAGCAGGTTGGAGAGATAATTACTACCTAATTATATTTTTCCTCAGTATTTTAACCTAATGGTCTAGAAAATTAATCTTGAATTGTGATTTTTATAATGACCTTTTTTGAGAGGTCTATTCAGAATTATAATTATCCTCTAACAGGTGTGAGAGGTAACTTTGGTTTAGGCACTATTCTAAGTGTTTCATATGCATTATCTCATTTGGTTATCTCAAAAAACATGTGAGGTGTTTCCTATTTGCCTCATTTTATAGACGAGGAAAGTAAGGTTAAGAATCTTGCCCAGAATTGCTCCTGGTAACGGGGCTGAACTGGAACAGTACGTCTGCTACCACCAAAGAGCATGATCTTATCGACTTCTCTATGCTGCCTCCACAATTCTCAAAAGATTCATTTATTCAATTAATTTAGGAATTATTAATTGTTAAATCATGTCAGACACTATTTTAGGTGCTGGAGGTAACACTAGGGAACAAAACAGTCTCTCTTTGCATGGAGCATGTGCCCTGGGGACAGAGGAAGGAAACTAATGAATAAATACATATATAATATATCAGACATTGGTAAATGCTATAGGCAGAGAAAAGAGAGTGTGTAGGGAGAACTATTTAAAGAATGGCTGCATCTAAATTCCAAAACAGTAGTATCTTGTGTCCGCAAGTACTTGGGGACACACTCTGAGCCTGAGCTTGCATGCAAAGACTGCTCGGGAAGCCCTCTCAGGAAACAGGCCTATAAGGAAATGAGGACAGCAGGATTGGGCATAGAAGTTGAACCATAACGTGGCTGCATCTCAGCCCTCAGGGGATACTATAGTGAGCTGGCAGTCCAGAGGACTCTTCAGGGTAGTCCAAGCTGAGCCTTTGTGTCCCCTGGCTATCACTGTGGCCAAGGTCAGTACCCAGTAAGGGGTACTCTTTTGAGTCTTGGGTATTGTTTCTGGACAATGGGTATTTCCTGTCAAGCCTCTCTTGTAGGGTTATTGGCTGATGCCAAAGATTTAACTGTTTAAGCCTCTGTTCTTCCTCTTTACAAGCTAGGATAATAATATCTCTGCCAAAAGTGTTTCTATAAGGATTAGAATGATAAAATGGTGATAAATAACCATATAGAAATATAAAGGAGATTAAATGAATTAGAGTCAGGTATATTGGGAATAATGTAGATCATGTGTGAAAACAAATGATCTGGAACAGCCAGAATTGATGTGGAGGGTAAGACATATGAGAAAAAGAACGAAGAATGTGATAACATGTATCAGATGCTATCATTTATTTTTAAAAGACATCTGTTTGTATTCATATAGAAAAACAAATGGAAGGATATGCTTAAAATGTTGACTAGGAAAGCAGGAGTCAACCAGGAAGGATGGGAGACAAGGCAGAGCTGGATAAGAGGTGGGGCTAGAACTGGCTTTGTTTGATATGAGAAGATGGGCATAGAAGGCGTTGCAGGCAGATATGATGGGGTGGATGGCAACGAAGAAAACAAATATGGATGGGACTTTAGAGATAATTTGCTATTTGGATTTGCTTGTGTTCTGGAGTCAGCAAATCTGAGTTCAAGTCCCTACTCCACTACTAAATCGCTGACTGACCTCGGGCAAGGCAATGTCTCTGAATCTGTTTTTTCATCTGTAAAATGAAGATAATAATACTCACTTTGAAGAGCTGTTGTCAAGATTAGACATGATTGCCTCAGGCAGTCATTCACAGGAGACACTGTCATTAGCCCAAAGAGTAGTCACCTGACATTCCTCCTACTTCTGAACAAGGAGTAAAGTATCAGATTCCCTGGGCTGAAGTAACACTTTAGGATGAACCACCTTTCCAAATGAGCAAGGTTTCTGTCTGTCTGTTTCTACATAACTAGATGGGAAGTCGATTCACCTAAAATTCTTCTCCTGATAAATTAGTGGTTCACTTAGCTTTAAAATTTTTTCATCAAACGATATATGCACATTAAAAAAAAAGAGAGAGAGACAGGCAGAGAGGACAAATGAGAGTACTATGAGGCTTCTAATGAAACACAGCAAGCAAGCCCTTCTCCATCCCTTTCTTCCACATCCAACGGCAACCTCATCTAAGCTATCTTACTAGACAGTTATCTCCATATTTCTAAACAAGATACTTATGTTTCTATTTTGTTTTATTAAATTTAGACATCATCGATTGTATTTTATTATGATTCAAGCATTTAGCATTCTCGTACCACTGTTTCATTACCAATCTTCCCCATAGTCTTAGTGAAATCGAAAATTAGACTTGACATTATAAAGACTCGGTAAATATAGTTGTTATAATTTTTTCAAACTCTTTATCACATCTTCCACCTACCTATCCTTTGATTATTGATTCTAAACATTCTCATATTGGATACTTTATTATCATTTTATTTATCATTACTTCCTCTTTCTGTTTCAATATAGAGACATCTCTCTGAGACCTTCTGTCCTGCTCCTAACCAGATAGACAGGCTCTTTCAGGCCAACTGCACGGTTGCCATCTAGAGAATTCTCTGTGTTGCTACCCTGGGTAGAATCCTCTGTAACTTGGATTTCATGTCTTTTTCTCTCCCTAGCTTTACTGAAGCAACTTGGTGGGGAAGGAACTTGGTGGGGAAGGATCTAAGTTTTCTCTTTACAATATCCTCTGGATTCAATATGTGTTTGCAATTGGCGAGATAGCTTTTTTTCTGGTCATGTACTTCACACCCCTGATTTAAACAGGTATAACCAAGTGTTACATACATTTATTTAACAAATACAGGCCAGCACCAAAGCCACTGTCTAAGAATCTGAAATCAATAAGTTGGGGATGCTTCTCTGAAGATATTTTTTTTGTTGGGGAAAATATGTAAACAGGCAATGACAGAATGTGATCAATATTATAGTAGATAATAGAAACTGCATAAAGTGCTAAAAGACTACCAAAAATAAAAACAAACAACAATAACACAAAATTAAATTCACCTCGAGGAGTTCTTACAAGGTTTCCTAGAATTGAGACTGCCTAAATTAAGCCTAAAACATGAAAATACATGTTTATTATTTTATGTACTATATAGTTTTAAAAAATGGATCTAAGATATTTTTCAAAATGCTTGTAACTATTTTGGTATACTAAAATCTTTCCAGCTGGGTCTAGATTTAACTAACCTTCTGGGTTTCAGCATTTTCCCCAGTGATTTGAATGGTGCCTAGCATATAGTAGGCTCTTAATATATAGTTGTTGAAAGTCAGATGTGGCATTTTAAATCAGTGGAGGAAATGAGTTCTTTAAAAAAATTTTTAATAAATGGATCTGGTGTAGCTTTGCTATTAACACATATAAAAATACTAAAATTAGTTCTTTGCTTTACCTCATTTACAAAAGTAAATTCCAGATGCACTGAAGATAAAAATATTTAAGATTTTTTGGGACCAACACAAGATAATATTTTTATGACATCAGAGTAGGAATAGATTACTTAAATAGGACATTGTGCATAACTCATAACATAAAGATTGGTAAAATGGACACTATCAAGTATGAATTTTCTGTACAACAAAAGACACTTATCACAGGGTATTGTCAAAAATGTCTCTCCCACTAGACTTCGAAGGTCATGTTTGTCAGTCTGATAGACACTGATTCTAAATGTAACCTTGCCATTTACTAGCTATGTGAGCTTGGTCAAATAATTTAACTTCTCTGAGTTCAGATTTTCTCTTCCGTAAAATGAGGATAATATCATTTTAGATCATTAAATTATATGATGAATTTAAAGCTTTTATCAGAGTGCACAGTTCATTTTAGGTGATGAGTGTGCTAGGTGTTGGGGTTTTCAGGATAAATGAGCCATGATCCCATCCTTCACAATTGAAGAACTTAAGTCAATTGAACAATTTAGACAAACAGACACCCAACTATGAGGTAACAAGTGTCGTCATTTTTCTTTACTTTAGCATCTTGTAGATCGAGAAGTAATGGTACCCCAGTCTTCAGGGTTGGGGGAGGACACCTGTTGGCCTCCTCCATTAGTCCCATTTGTCAGGATTCTCTCAGAACTCTCCTGGTATCACAGGCACTCTCTTCCCAAGTGATCTTATCCATGTCTATAGCCATGAATGCTACCTCTGTACTGACAACCCCCAAAACTTTACCTGACACATCCATTTGAATGTCTAATAGATGTCTCAAACTTAGTATGTCAGAAACTAAACTCTAATCCTTCTATGTCCCTGAAAAAACTGCCTCTCCACATTGGCCCAGCTCAACCCACTCAGTCACTTCAGTTACTCATAACAAAACCCCAGAACCATTCTTGATAACTCCCACTCACTTACCACCCAAACCATGGTTATTCTCCCATCAAAATACTTCTTCAATCCATGTGCTTTTTTCTACCTCTACTTTAACCACACTGGTCTAAACCATCACTGTTTCTCACCTGGACTTCTGCTATAGCTACCTAACAAGCCTCCTTGAATATCCTCATATCTTTCTTCTCTTCCTGTTCTTCATCTAAATCTTTCGTTGTAGTAGTAGTAGTAGTAGTAGTAGTAGTAGTAGTAGTAGTAGTAGTTGTTGTTACAATATATTTTTTTATTTTTCAATTATAGTTGACAATCAATATTATTTTTTATTAGTTTCAGGTCTACAGCATAGCAGTAAGACATTTATAAAATTTGGGAAGCAATCTCCCAATAAATCCAGTAGCCACCTGGCACAATACATAGTTATTACAATATTATTGACCATATTCTCTATGCTGTACTTTACATCCCTGTGACTATTTTGTATGGCTTAATCCCTTCATCTTTTTCACCCAGCCTCCAACCCCTTCCCATCAGGCAACCTCAGATCATCCAAATCTTTTGAAAATGTAAACTTGATTGATATTTTTCTACTTGAAATCATCGATTGGCTTCCCATTGTACTTGAAATCTAAATCTCTTACCACAGAGGCCCTGGATGATCCTGCCTCCATCCATTGTAATTGCCTTGTTGCTCATTAGCCTTCAGCAATACTGGTCTCCTTTCAATTTCTTCAAAATATGACATTCTTTCTATCTCAGGCCATGGGTACCTGCTCTCCTCTCTTCCTTAAACAATCCCTATCTTCCCTGTAGCTTAGCTAATCCATCTCATCATTTCTGCTTTCCTCTTAAATGTTATTTTCTTACAGGAAGTTTTCCTAGTGCCCTTGTCTAAATCAACTACTTTAACTTTCTAATTACTTTCTTCTATTCTTTCCTTGTGTTTATAATTGTAAAATATTCATTTATTTTTATGGTTGAGTATATGTGTCTTATCTAAGAGACTAAAAGTTTCATAAGGATAGAAATGATGATAAATTTGTTCCTTCCTATTTTGTCCCTTGCTATATAGCTCTTATATCCAGCATAATTTGGTATTCATAGTAGAGGCTTAGTTATCGACCTGGCTGCACAGGAGATTTTATAGTGTGTAGTTATGGGCTGAATATTTGTGTCCCCCCAAAATTAATATGTTGAAGCTGTAACCCCCAATGTGATAGTATTTAGAGGCAGGCATTGGTAAGTAATTAGGTTTAGATAAGGTCATGAGGTGGAAGGCTTATGAGGGGATTAGTGCCCTTATAAGAAGAGGAAGATAAAGATCTCTCTCTCTCTCTCTAAGCACAGAGGAAAGACCATGTCTACAAGCCAGAAAGAGGGCCCTCATCAGGAACCAAATCTGCTGACCTTGATCTTGGGCTTCCCAGTGTCCAGAACTGTAAGAAATAAATGTCTGTTATTTAAGCCACCTAGTTTGTGGCTTTGAGCTAACTAAGGTAAGTGTTTTAGAAATATATTGATTTGGGGGCTTCAAAATCTATTGAATAAGACCCTTTCATGGGTGGAGCCCAGAAATCTGTATTTTTAACAAACTTCATAAGCGACTTCTATTTAGACAACCCAATTCTAATGTTTGGAACCTGTTAGCCTAGAGAAAAGTACCCAAGATTAGAAATCAGAAGACATAGGTTTGAATTCTTCTCTGTAAATTATTAGATATGGTATTTGAGAAAGTAATTTAATATCTCCGATCTTCAGTTTCTTTTTGTATAAATTTGTAGTAATGAAAACATTTGCTTCAAAGAGTAGCTGTGAGGCTCCAATGCACAATACTTTAAAACTCTTTGCAAACTGCATAGTAAAGAAATGTTAGACTTTTCGCTTGTTAAGGATCTCTTCTATGAAGGGCTTGCCTTGTCATCTCTGATAAGCTACCTGATACCGCCCATACTTCTCCAATGAGATAACATCCTTTTCCTCATCCTTCTGAAGAAGGACTAATAACAATAATTCACTGAGCTCTTTGCTTTTCCAAAGTTCTGGGATGTGATTATTTAGATATACATCAAACACATCCAGAGCCTCACTAGCCCATTTACTGCTGGGAAAGAAACATAGCTCAGACAGCAGCAGCAAAGTCAGGAGGAGAAAGCTTTGGCCTTACTTCCATGGGGATGATAAGAGTTAAGTTTTTGGAAAGGCCACAACCAGGAACTGGGCAACTTCTAAGCATTTTCTTAACTGACACTTACATGCTGAATCTTTTGCAAACTTACTTAACTATTTTGGGCAATGATAGAATCAAGAAAACCAGATTCCTTAGGCAAGATGTAATTATAAAAAGTGAACTCTCAAATTTGAGCAATTTGCTGTGTGAATCTAGGAAACTCTTCACATCTCCTTGGCTCTCAGTTACCTTACATGTGGAACAGATGATTGGACCAGATGAATGTATAAATGAATGAATGAATGAGTACAACTGCCTGCAGGACACATTTTTGTTTTGAAATATGGCACAAATACCCAGTTATCCAAGCCAGATATCTTGATTAAATGATTCTTCCCTGGTCATCCTAATTTCTCTTATCTGTCCCCATTTCTCCATTTCACTACATTGACCTGATTCAGCTCCTCATTATTTCTCACCTAGACTCTTTCTCCAGCTCCTAATAGATCTACATCCTTTTAATCATTAATTTATTTATCCAAACATTCATTCATCTGAAAAACATTGACCAAAGTATCTTCTACTGGGGGTTTTGTAGTGAATAAGACAAAGTCCCTGCTTTCATGAAACTTATATTGTAGTCGGGAGCGACGACTGCAAAACTAGTTAATGAGTACAAATGACATATTTTTGAGGTAACAGAAAGCGTTATTAAGAAAAAGTCAGGTGAAAAATAGACAGTAACACGGAGGGAGAGCTCCTTGAGGAGGGATTTCAGTAGGAATCTGATGACGTGAGGGAGCAAGCCAAGTAAAGCTCAGGCAGAATACCATTCTTAGCAGAGGGGAGGAAATGGGTGCAATGTCCTGAGGTACAGCTAAGCTTGTTGTGTTCTAGGAATAGCAAAGGGAGAAAAATGTGCCTGGAATGGGGTGAGTAAAGGGAGGAATAATAGGAGATGGGTTTAATGGGTAGGCATGGGCCAGGATTGTGTGAGAAAAAGAGACAAAAAGAGACATATTATAGAGAAAAAAATTACATAGATGATAGAGGCTCCGTTTATCCCTCTGGTGACCAAATCAAAGTTGTGATGGAAACAAGGAGCAGCAGTAAGAAAAAAAATCACCTGGGATCTAGAGAAACTAGCCATACAACTAGGGAGAAGTCCAAGAAAATACTCTGCAACAGCAGAAGGTAGGACGGGGCAAGGGCATGAGGCTGCCTGGTCTTAACGGCTGAGTGAGACAGAGGTTGCAGCAGTGGCAGGCTCCTCTTAAAGGGTCCCTTTCTGTGAGTGGGTTGTCATGGTGATGGACCTGCTCACTCTGAGCACTAGTGCTGATTTGGCTGCACGCGGGGGCACCAGGGACTTACAGGGAGACATTGTCAGAGTGAGGGCTGAGGAAAGACTCACTGGGTTCAGAAGTGCCGGCGGTATCCTTTGTTCCCTCTTGAGCCCTCCTCCCTCCCAGTGCACTGGACACAGCACAGCCATAGCCGTGACATCATCAAACTGGATAACAGAGGTCGCTCCACCCAGAGGATTCCCTGAAACCCCACTTCCTCCAACTCACGGCCCCACCCAAGCCACATCCAGGTGTATCCTCAGTGAGTCAGGTGCTCCTTGCTGAGACTCATAGTGGAGGCAGACTCGGTTTCTAGTGTAGCATTATAAGGCGACTGTAAACACAGCATCTGTGGATTGCTTACTGAATCTTAACAGGTGGCCCCAGAGGGGCAGAGGCTTGGGCTAAGTTTTGTCTGCAGCTGAACCCCTCTCAGGACTGTGCCACTGGACATCTACTTCACAAATCCACAATAATAAGACCAAGAGACTAAGGAGCTTTGGTTAGTACATAGAAACAGACACAGAAAGGCAACCAAAATAGGAAGACAAAGAAGCAGAAGCCATATGAGAGAACATCACAGAGATCCAGAAATAATGGAGTCAAATAATCTAACAGATACAGAATTCAAAACACTGGTTATAAAGATGCTCAATGAACTTTTGGGAAGTGTAGATAACTTCAGTGAGAACTTCAACAAAGAGATAAAAAACATAAAATTGGAAATGGAAGTTATAAAAAGGAAATGAAGAACACATTATCCGAGATGAGAAGTATATTAAATGGAATAAACAAAGTGAATAAAGAAGAGGCTCGAATGCCCTATCTAGAGGACAGGAAAGCCAATCAGGACGCTCAATCGGAATGGCAAGAAAAAAGATGCCAAGACTATAAAAATTATTTAAGAAGGATATGGGACACTATTAAGGCACCAATATTCATCTGATAAGCATAACTGAAGAAAATCAAGATGTTGAACAGATGTTTGAAGAAATAATGATGAAAACTTCCCTAACCTGGTGAAGGAAATGGACATAAAACCCCAGGAAGCTCAGAGAATTCCAAAAATCAGGGATCCAAAGAGACCTACACCAAGACACATCATAATTGAAATGCCAAAGGTTAAATACAAAGAAAGACTATTAGAAAAACAGATAATTACTTATAGGTGAACATCCATAAGACTAGCATCTTATTTCTTAAGAGAAACTATATAGGAAAAAAGGGCTTTGCAAAAAATATTTGACAGGATGAAGACCCAGGATCTACAACCAAGAATAATTTATCTGATGAAGCTATCAGTTAGAGTTGAAGCACAGATAAAGGGCTTCCTAGTCAAAAATAAGCCAAAGGAATTTATCACCACCAAGCCAGTATTACAGGAAGTTAAAGGGACTTCTTTAAGAAGAAAAAACATGTATCAAAAACAGGAATAAAAAATGGTAACAACTACATTCCTATCAATAAGTACCTCAAATAGAAAAGAACCAAGTGCTCCAACTAAAAGATAAAGTGGCAGAAAGGACAAGAAAACAAGACCCCTACATATGAAAAGGAAGGGGATGGAAAAAGAAATTGCTTGGATAAACCTAGAAGGTATTTAAATCAGACAGAGAAAGATAAACACTATATGATTTCACTTATATGTGGAATCTAAGGAATAAAAAGAACAAACTAATCAATATCAGACACACAAATATAGTGGACAGAGGGGAGGAGTTTGGGCGGCTGGGAGAATGGGATGAAGGGCTAAAGAATTACAAATTAGTAGCTGATAGATGGTAACAGGGATGGGAAGCACAGCATAGGGAATGCACTTAGCATTAATATGTTGGCTAGATGGAGGATTGGGGAGGGAGGGAGCAATCGGGGGGATCGTTTTATGAACTATACAGATGTCTAACCAATGCACTGTATACTTGAAACTAAATAAAAAATAATAATTTAAAAAAGAAGAATGAATGCATGACTTTTGGCCTGAGCTACTGAGAAAACAATGGTGCCACCTGCTGGGTGAGGAAGAGTTGGGAAGAATGTGGATAGGTGAAACTTCTAAGATCCGTTTCCACCAGGTTTATTAGAAAGCTGAGTATGCATATCAAGTAAGATATTGGACAAATATGCCTGAAGCTCAAAAGAGAGGTTTGGGCTGGAGATGTGAATCTGGAGTTATCAAATGTTACTTAAAGTCAGGGGACTGGAGAGGGTATATGTGAGATAGAATTGATGGGAGGATTGACCATGAGAGAACTACAGTAATTTGAGAACTGAGGAGGAGAAGCGCCCAGAGACGATGTTGCTAGGAAGTGCCAGGAATACCAGGCAAGGGTAGGTGTGGGGGCCAAGACAAGAAAGCATTTTAAGAAAGTGAAAATGGCCACTATGTCAGGTGCTACTTCTTTTAATAGATTTTAATCAATTTGCATTTCTTTGAATGCTGAGGTATGTGGACATCTTTCTTACATCTCTTTTTCTTTTCTTTTTCTTTTTCTTTTTTTTTTGGTATTTCTATTTACCACACTTTTCTCTTTGTTTTATTTTTCTTCTGATAGAAATTCAATTTGTAGCTGGTTTGTAGGGGTATCAAATTGTTAGATAGAAACATGAAATGCTTTTACTTTTTCCCAATGTTGCTTCCCATACATTATGTTGATTCCCTTCCCTCACTGGGTGGTGGCTCCCTTAATGGCATCTTGGCCAGATTACTTAATTTTCTATAACTTTTGACTAATAGCATAGTTTAATTCCATTTTTTAAAAACTCAATTCTGTTTATTTAAAAACAGTTTTTTTCAAAAGGCATATGTTTCATTTTTTAAACTTTTAATGAAAATTTTCAAACACATACAAAACCAGAGAAATCCTATTCATCATAAACCTCATTCTTCTATCATGCTCCAAGCCCTCCTCATCTGGAGGCTGTAAAGGACAAGTGGGGAACCTATGGTGCCCTTCTGCCAAAGGGCTCATTCCAGGGCTGCCCCTTCAGGATGATCGTGCTCTCTTTGGAGATATAATCATGTCTTCTGCCCCCTCCCCACACTGGTGATGTCATGCATTCTGGTGCCTGGAACTCTCTTTATCTTCCACTCTTTCCTGGCCCTGAAAATACCACAGCCCCCTTTCCCTTGCCAAATAATCTCCAGTTCTCTTTCCTTGCTCCTTTTACCTCATACTCCTTCAATTTCTGATTTATTTTATCTTGTTTATGTATTGATTTATTCATTTCTTTATTCAGTGCTGTATATTGTGTACCTACTGTGAGTAAGCACTTGGCTCAAAGTGATAAGCAGGCAGACACTCTTCTGCCTTTATGAAGCTCAGGTTTCAGGAAGGAAAACAGACATTAAGTTCATTATCATACTAAATACTGATGCCGTATTATATGTTTTACACACATAAATATTCATCTTTTAAACTCAGTTTAGATGTGGCCCTCTCTAGGCAGTATCTCCAGGTACTCCAGGCTGAACGGGGCACCCTCCTATGTGCTCTGTTGGCATCTTATAAATGTCTCTTTCATAGCGCTTGACGTGCTATGTGTCACTGTGGACATGCCTGTCTTCCCCATGGTAAATAGCGGGGTTCTGAGGGGTAAGTATTGTCTCATTTATTTCTTAATCTCTGGTTTTGTTCACAGAACATAGACTCCATTAAATGTTAAGTAAAATGTTGACCAAATAAATGTTTTTTTTATTGGTTCCTTCCAAGGAGAGTCCCAATAAATAACACTTCTGGACAATTTGAGAAATAAATCATAAAAAAATTTTTTAACTTCCATGGTTGAAAGTCTTTTTATTATTTATGTTTTTAAAAATTCAAACACTTATGTGTTTGTTTATTTATTTATTTATTATGGTGACATTGGTTAATGAAATACATTAAGTTTCAGGTGTACAATTCAGCAGTAAGGCATATATATATATATTGCATTGTGTGTTCACTGCCCACAGTTAGATTTTTTTCTGTCACCACATATTTGATCCTTTGACCCTATCTACTTCACCCCTACCCCTACCCTCTGGTAACCACTAGTCTATTGTCCAGATCCATGAGTCTCTGTTTGTTTGTCCTGTTTGTTTGTTGCTTTTCGGTTTGTGTCCTGCTTATAAGTGATATCATGTGGTTTTCAATTTTTTCTGTCTGGCTTATTTTGCTTAGCATGATTATTTCAAGGTCCATCCATGTTGTCACAAATGGCAGTATTTCACCTCTTCTTATGGTTGAGTAATATTCCATTGTATATATGTACCACAGCTTCTTTAGCAAATCATCTATCCTAGGACACTTTGGTTGCTTCCATGTCCTGGCCACTGTGAATAATACTACTATGAACATTGTGTGCAAATATCTTTCAGATATATGTTTTCAAGTCTTTGGGGTAAATACCCAGTAAAGGGATTGCTAGATCATGTAGTAGATCAATTCTTAACTTTTTTGAGGAACCTCCATACTGTTTTCCATAGTGGCTGTACCAATTTGCAGTCCCACCAGCAGTGTGTGAAGGTTTCTTTTTCTCCGCATCCTCTCCAACACTTGTTATTACTTGTCCTGTTGATTATAGCTATTCTAACTGACATGAGGTGCTATCTTATTGTGGTTTTGATTTGCATTACCCTAATAGCTAGCAATGTTGCACATCCTTTCATGTGTTTGTTGGCCATTTGCATGTCTTCTTGGGAGGAGGGTCTGTTCAGGTCCTCTGCCCATTTTTTAATTGGATTTTTTGTGTGTGGTTGTTATTGAGTCATATGAGTTCTTTGTATATTTTGGATATTAGATTCTTATCAGAGGCATTGCTTGCAAATATATTTTTAAAAAAGAGTTTATTGGTCCATTGCTAGCGACAAAAATAGACCAGGTCCTGAGGCATGAAGTCCAAACTACCAACAGCAGTGCCAATGCGAAAGACAGCATGTCCACCCTCTTGGAGTGGGCAAGCATTTTTATACATCAGGTTATGGGGAGAAAGATGTTAGTTGTTTTAAAGATTTTACATTGACTATAGATAATCGGGTGGGAGAAGGTGAGGTAGGGCTAGTTCTGGGATAGGCATAGAGTCCTTAAGGAAGAAACATTCATTCCTTTGGAATAACTGTGGGCAACAGTCCAGAAAGTTCATGTATAAACAGGAAGTAGAGATTCCTGGAGTTCAATGGCACCTGGCTAATCTCTCTTTTAGATAATCGTGGAAATAGCCACCAGAAGTTAATTCAAAGTTCCAACACATATTCAGGAATGTGAGCAGTCTTGTTAGCTGGCCCCCAGCTATTAACAAGCTAACTGTTTTTTCTTTCACTCTCCAGCTCTCTGTAATTTTATTTAGAATATCTCAGAATTTTTCTCTTGTCAAAGTCAAGAGTAAATACATAGGCAAAATATCACCTTTAGTACTGATACATGCTCTATTGGAGGATGTAGCTTAGTTTGAGGGTCAAATGGGTCTGCCAGTGAACCATAGCATTAGTATAGCTCACCCAGGTGAGGGGACATTTGGGGCCTGTGAAGGATGGGGAGGGAGAATCACAGGAAAGTGTGTGCTCCATGCAGGCAGATTTGTTCCCTAGAGGAAGATAGCAGAGCTGAACTGAGCATGGCCAATTAGTCTCTTAAACTTACCATGAGAGCAATCACCTACTGCCCCAGAGGCTGAGAATGTGAAAAGAGAGAGAGAGACTCGGAGTACAGAGACTATACTAATTTGGCTCATTCATAGGAAGGAAACATCTGATGTCAGCAAGAAATGTTCCCCATGATCAACTACATTGCATCAAATAGTGTGCTAGATCCTTTTGCCTGTGTTAGATTGTTCAGTGCTTCCAAAAGCAGAGGTAGGTATCATTCCCTTTTATAAAAGAGGAAGCCAACGTTCATATTGGCTAATTCACTTACCCAAGACTGCAAATTGAGGATGTGGGATGTGATAGTACAAATTCAATTGCATTACTGATAATTATGGTTGATATTTGTTTAGGTGTTTATGATGTGCTAGGCTAAGTACATTAACATATGGCCCTATGAGGTAAGTATTATTTTTAATTCCATTTTGTAGATGAGATCATTTAGATGAGGGTCACTAGCTCAGGGCCAAGATTCAAACTAGGATCTGTCCTCCAAAGCCTTAGTTTGCCTTCAGATTCCCCTATCATTCCTGCCTCAGGTAAAACATGTAAGCAAATCAACAAATTTTCTGGAACCACAAGACATATTGTATCCTCTAAGACAAGAAATTCATTTCTAGAACTGAAAGAAAATCTCCAGGGTCTGGGGTTTGAATCTTGCTACTTTTCAGTGGTGTGATTCTGAGCTATGGCCTCAGTTTACTCATCTGCCAATAGGAAATAATAACTCCCCATCACAGAGATGCACAGGCACCAGAGAAGCATGTGTGCATTGCAAATGGTAAAACCCTGCACAGGTTAAGGACTTGGGTGGCTGTATGCTCATGACTCAGGATGATGATTTATCTCACTCCTTTGGAGGTTTGGTTCCTCCCTGGGTGTTTTGGTCCAGCAAGGCTGCTCCCAGTGCCTCTCCCATGTCTAAGACTTTAAGAGATGCCTAGAGTCCCTCTCTTGGGCTAATGACTCTGGGGTCTTCTGATAGGGAGCAAAAAATAAACCCTAGGCTGGGAGAGGGGTAGGACAATGGGGTGGCTGGAGTGGTTCTAATTGCTTCCAAGAACACAGGATATCTTCCGTAATCCTCTCAACAAACCTGAAAGGCAAGCATTATCTCTGATTTCAGAGAAGTGAGATTAATGAAACAGAGCAGGCAGTAGCAAGACCTGAGTGAGTCTGGGTCTAGTAGAGAAGGAGCAGAGAGCAAGGTGTTCCATCCTATATCCAATATGTTCATGTGGGGAAGAGAAGGTTGAATTCTAGATGATGGCAGTCTAGGTGCCAAGTTGGTAATATTATGCCCATTTATAAGGTAAAAAGCCTGAGGCCTCTCTGCCTGTGGTCCAGGCTGGGGGTTGGTAGAGAAGAGGCTGGAATTCAGGATAGTCTGACCCCTGCATCAGTGCAGTCTCTTTTTCCCAAATCTTTGTTACTTAAAGTGTTACCAGGATCAGCAGCTTCATCATCACCTGGAAGTTTGTTAAAAACAAGTAATCCCAGGGTTTGTCCCAGGTCTCCAGGCCAGTATCTTCCTTTTAGCAAGATCCCCAGTTGACTCAAATGTCCGTTTACATTTGAGAAGCCCTGTCTTACACCATGTCTAGGTAATCCCCAAATTCGCCCTAACCCTCAGGTCTCTTCTTCCATCACTGGCAGATGTGTCACTGTCACCCCTGGCAGGAAGCCTCTCCTCCTTGCCTTTGCTCTGGGACCTCCTGCAGCACCCACGACTTTCACTGCCCCTCTGGTACTTTGCCAGGTACCTGGAATTCTTGGTTCTCTTCCTTTTCCTGTCTCCAACCTGGTAATCCCCTCAGGATTCGAGGTCTTGACATAGAATGGTGTCCACACAGTAAAATCAACCTCTTAATCTCTCTACTACTGCCCTACAGACCTCATCTCATTCTGATCTTTACAACAATCCTTCAACATAGCTATTATTGTCACAGTTACTAAGACACTTGCTCAAGTTTTCAGAACTAATTTAGTTCAGGATAAGGGGTCCTCTCCCCTCAAAAAGAAAGCCTCACCATCAGTTTGGAGGTACTGAGACATGGGTATATACATGGGTAACATTTTTAAAGAGGGCATAGAGTTATTTCAAAATTCAGTCTTAACCTCTGGCTTGCAAATGCCCTCATGATCCAAGGAGAGTGGGCAGTCCTGAGACAGGCTCCCCCCTGCTGGTGGGGATCTCTTATCATTCTAGCCTAGGAGCTTGGAGCAGGAAACCGGTGGCCTTGGCCTTTAGCCTTGGCTGTCACTCACTTTGGGAAAGTTAGCTCACGTGTGTGAAGCACTAACCTCAGTGCCGCACACACAAAGGAGACGCTCAGGAAGTGGCAATTCCTATTGTTCCCTGGGCCTGACTCTCCCTATCTGGAAGATGAAGATGTTCCACTGGAATCAGCTGTTTTCAAACTGTGGTCCTAGAGCTTCGGAGATGTCAGCCTGCATCCATACTGGGTTTGGGTTGAGATAAGGAAGAGAAAGCAAACAGATCCCAGTACTGCCCCTGATTTCAACCAAAACAGTCAACTTCTTATCTGTTTTACATACAACCTTCCTCATGAGCTTTTCTCTAAACACACACACACACACACACATATACACTTACACACATATGTGTATATATACACACACATACATATATATGTATATATATATTTGGTCTATATATATTTATATTTTGATTTTATATGTATACATATATACATATGTACATATATACATATATATAAAAAATAATTTTGAGAACCATTGTGCTGAATATTCTTTGAGGTCCTGTTCAACTAGAATGGACTATGTATGATTCCAGGTTTGATTTTTCTTGACTCGAGATTTATTAATTGGGACACCAAACAAATATTTACTAAGTACCATCATGTCATTTACTGAGTGACATGCCCTGACCACTGTTTTGCAATCTTCTCTTTGGCTACTGTAGTGGAAACAGACCACAGGGGTGTGTGTATGATAGTAACCCCAATATCCACTCAATCCTTTCTCTGTAGCAATAGAGCCCTGATTTTTTGCTGGACACCAGGCTACATAGAGCAAAGCCCACATTCCTCAGTCTCCCAGGTAGCTAGGTGTGGCTGTTTGACTAAAATCTCAGCAATGTGTGTAAAAGGACTGGTAGGTACAATTTGTGGGCCACGCAGTTAAAGGAAAAGGCATGCTGCCCCCTTCTACATTTCTTCCTCCCAAACAGACTGAATGCAGACATGGCAGTGAGCAATGTTGTGTCATGTGAGCAAGGAAATACCCTATGGAGGGTGGGGCCACAAAAACAAGGAACCTGACTCTATAGAGCTGCTGCCACACAAGCCCTGAATTGTTTCCACCCAGGTTGCTACATAAGTGGGAAGCAAAACTCTGTCTTGTTTAAGCCATTGTTTATTTGGGTATCTGTTAGAGTAACTGAATATATACATACACACATACACACACATATACACTAACTAATATAGGGGGCAAGAGTAGGAGCAGAGAGGCCAGTTAGAAGCTTTTGAAACCATCCAGGCAAAGACAATAGTGGTTTGAGAAAAGGTAATAACTTTGATAGTGATTAGATTCTGGAGATATTTCAAAGATACAGATGATGAGATTTGCTAATGGAGTAAATGTGAGGTATGAGAAATAGTGTAGAGTCATGGGTAATTCCAAGATTTGGAAGAATGTGTTGCTAGATGGAGATTAGGAAAGGAACATGGAGGGGCTCAAAATCAGTTCATTTTGGGCACGTTAGGTTTGAAATGACAAGTAAACATCTAATATCGCTTAAGCATTTGGATTTGGGCATCAAGATTTCAGAGGAGAGGGAATTGACTTAAGTATAAAAACAGACTTTGGGCAGCAATGTAGAGAGCAAAACAGAATTCTACAGTGAAAATCTGAGCAAGCTGTTGCCCTGTCATTTTCCATAATTGCAATATGGCTTTTAATTAACTCACTCCGCAGACTACTTTGTACTGAAAAACCCACAGGACAAATTACGGCTCTGCACACCTCGGAAAATGTATCCTCACATCTGAACAACTCAGATTTCCCAAGGCACATAATTATCCTCTGAGAAAGCCTTCTGGGGTGAATGGAATTTGGGAAAGTTGGGAAGTTGTGGAACTGGATTTTCAATCCAAAAGGCACAATGGAAAGAGTGCTCAGAAGATCTGGCTTGGAGTTCTGGACTCTACATAGGGGTCTGATATGGCAAAAGTCATCTCGTATACAGACATGCATTTATTCATCAATCCATCCATCCATCTATCCATCATTCCATCCACCCACCCATCCGTTATCTGAATAGAATATCTTCAATATCATTTCCTTTCTATTTAATCACACATCCTTACACAATATGATTAGATTGCACTGCTTATTGCCCAAGTAAGGTAAGAGAGGAAACCACCTAAAACATAAAAGGCTAGAGAGTACAAAAGAAGTATTTATTGAGTGTCATCATGTCATTTACTGAGTGACATGCCCTGATCACTGTTTTGCAATCTTCACTTTGGCTACTGTATTGGAAACAGACCACAAGGTATATGTATGACAGAAATCCCAATATCCACTCAATCCTTTCTCTGTAGAAACAGATCCATGATTTTTTGCTGGACACCAGGCTGCGTAGAATGAAGCCTACATTCTGTCTCCCAGGTAACTAGGTACGGCTGTTTAACTAAATTCTGACCTATGTGTATAAGCAGAATGGATAAGAAGTAAATGGATATCTGTCTAGATAAAAATGGATAGTAGAAAGCTCTTCTGGCATCAACATTTGGAGCAGTGGACACAGAAAGCTGAACTCTGCAGCAAGAGTCATTTTGTGAGAGAGGTTTGGGGACAACCATGCAGAATAGTTTGCCCCTTGCTTCTCGGTGTCTAGCTCTGGAAAATTCCAAATCCCAGGTTCAGCATGGTACCACATCCAACACCACATGGATATATGAGCAGTAATAGGTAAGGAGGTGTCTAAGGGTAACGTCACAGAGGCTGTGCACTAGCTTGGAATGGATAGGGAAACAGAGCATCCCTGGAAGCACCAGGGCTGGGGTCATGAACTAGAAGCCACTGAGAGCAGGGACCTCATGACTAAAGGATAAAGCATGGATGAAATCTTCAGCATCAGGGGCCACACCTGGATGGATGATATCCAAAAGACCACCTCTACAGACATTCACTCAGAGTGCCCAGGGACCAAGCTGAGCCTGCCAGCCCTCTGGAGCACACTGAGCAATACAGGAGATCTTGGACCAGGGTCTTTTCCCATCTGTACTCTCTTCCCTGCCACCTCCAGAGCACGAGGATGTATAAACTCACATCTGCACCCAAATGCCATCTTGGGGAAGAAGGAAAATGAAAGCTTTTTGAACAAGGAGAGAAACAGTATTGATAGAGAACTTCAGTTTAAATTATCAACCCAAACAAGACTGGATTTGGCAAAAAGAGACTTTATGAATCCTAAACAAACTGAGTTGCCTTTAATTGGAAAGTTCAAGGATTATTTTCCACCACCAGTAGAAATGGGGATACAAGAAAAAAGATAGGTTATTGCCCAGGAATATTATGTTATTTTGCACATCAGAGTTGCGCACAAATTTTTAATTTTCTGCTATCATTCTTTTATTTATTCATTATTTGATTCATTCCACAGACATTTACTGAGGACTTAATTTCTCTCAGGCACTGAGAAAAAAATATAAAAATTTTCTGCCCTCAAGAAGCTTAGAGATTGGTGTGGGAGGCACTACCCACAATCCCAGTGCAAGGTAAGAAATTCTATGACAGAGGCTGGCCCAGAAGAAAACTAAAGGCCACTCAGCCCAGCCTGGGCAGGCAGTCAGGGAAGACTTGCTGAAGTAGTTGGTGCCTGACTTGAGTCTTTAGGATGAGTGGGAGTTGACCAGGCAGAAAAGGATAGACAGGAAAGGTAACATTCATTCCTATGTTTCCTTATGCATTCATTAATTTAACTAATATGTATTGGGTGCCAATTAAATTCAAAAACTGACCTAAGCAAGGGGATACAGCAGTAAATGAAACAGATGAGATCACTTCCCTTAAAGAACTTATATTTTAGTAGGAGGAAAGAGATAGTTAAAACAACAACAACAACAACAACAACAATAGCAATATAAATGTCTAATATAATATCAGAGAGTAATAAGTGCAATGAAGGACAGATAAAGTTTGTTTAGTAAGGAGACAGAAGGAGGCAATTGAGGGAGGTGAGAAAGGGCCAGAGGTTATTTTGAAGAGGGTGAAGAGGGAAGGACCCTCATGAAGTGAGATTTGAGTGGGGACCCATTTGAAATGAGAGCCTTAAATATGTGATTGTCTAGAAGAACAGTATTTGAGGTAGAAGAAACAGCAAGTGCAAAAGCTCTAAGTCCAGAGGGTTTTTTTTTTTTTTTTTTTTTTGGCAAATTTAAAGAATAGACAGGAGGCCAGAGTGGCTGGAGAAGAGAAGAGAAGTAGAAAATTAGGTTGTAAAAATATCCAGGACCAGTTCAGATAGAACTTTATAGGCCATGATTAGGAGTCTAAATTTTGTTCTAAATGTGAGGAAAAGCCATTAAGTTGTCAAGGCATGCGATAGTAGGGGCACTGGGAGATTTACAAATAATTCATTATGATTGGACTATAAAGTACACACTAGAGATCATAAAGGAACGAGCTAGAGAATTACCCAGAGGCCGAACACAAAAGGCTTAGACAAAAAAGAGCTTCACTCAGCTAGGAGAGTTGATATTAATATTGAGTACAGTGGAAGCATTGAATTGACATGATCAGATTAAGGTTTTGGGAAAATGATTTGTGGGTGTTTTGGAGGGAAGATTAGAAAAACAGGGGAGTAGTATAAGAGAGAGTGAGCAAAATAAGGGTGTGGAAAAATCAATCAAGGAGGTTATAATCATCCAGGTGAGAGCTGATGGTGCAACCAGGAAGGTGCAACAAAACTGGGGATAAAGAAGAGTGGGGTCAAAAGACAGTGAGACAGAACCAAAGCTTAATAGGAAAAAGTGTATTCATTAAGGTCCCAGCATGAAACAGATGGCATACGAAACTTAGGGAACTTTAGGAGAGCTTAATAAAGGGACTATTTTCAAAGATTTGAGCAGGATGTAGGGGAACTAGAAGGAAATAAAAGATAGCACAGAACCCTAGAGCTAATTACAGCTCCAGAGACATTGCCATTCTAGGAATAAAAGGACGTGAGGAGGGAGCAGTTATGTAATAGGGGTATATAGGGAGAGAGTGGGGAGAAAGGAAGTCAGAAAAGGGAGAGAAGAGGGAGAGAAAGAACTATGTGAAGAGGGCCTAACAATAGAAGGAAGAGGCCGGTTCTTTTCTCTCTCCAAGTGATTCCATCCTGGACTTAAACACTATCCTTATGATAATAGCTCCCAAACTTGTATCTCCAGCCCAAGTTTCACCTCTAAGCTCTTATACCCAGATACCTCCTGGGGTTCTCTATTGCCCCACAGATATCTCATGTATTCAAACAAAAGTCTTGGTTGGCCCCAATCACCCCCTCCTGTCAGTCCTTTTCACCTTAACAATAGTATCATCAATACAACTGATACCTAGGAGTCAGCCTTGACTCCTCCTTCCCACCCACAACCACTCCAATTGCAACTCTTACAATTAAAAATGCATTTTGAATCTGTTTACATCTTACTAAATCCACGGCCATCACCTTATTCACAGTCACTGTCACCTCTTGCTCAAACCAGAAGTCCAAAAATGGAATGCAGAATATGATCAAACAAGGTCCAAAAAATACCAGATCTTCTACTTATATTTATTACAGCATATTCAGTGTAACTTATTTTTTGTGTGTATTTCATAAATCAGTTCTTTGGTTGATGAGGAAAAGTTTTTTATTGAAGAATCTTAGTTAATAAATGCAGAAAGAAGGGTAGTATTAGAAATCACTATTTTGCAACTACCTAATGAAATAATTGGTCTAGTCAACAATCAACAATGATGGCAAAAAATTTTTAAGTGAAAAATTGATGGGAAAACTTTACAGTTGATCAATAAGGCTGAAATGCCTGAATCCACAGGTCAACCTAACATCAGTAAAAGTTGGACAACCAGACATTGCGTGGCTCCAAATGAGATGCTATTGAAAGTATACAGCAACCACCTATGAAATAATGTTGTCTTCTCCCTTTCTCTCCCTGCCGAAAAACCTGAATCTGAATCTCATCAGGCCTCTAGGTCTGATTACCATTTGACAAGAAATATGGGGGATGGCATCACAAAGAAATGATCAGCCTAAACCAGAATGTAGGAAAATTCTGCAAGACAAATGACCCAGGGTATTCATTAGGGTCCCAGCAGGAAACAGATGCCATACTCAAATTAGGTAATTTTAGGAGAGCTTAATAAAGGGACTATTTCAAAGATTTGAGCAGGATGCAGGGGAACTAGGAGGGAATAAGGGATAGATAGCACAGAACCCTAGAGCTAATTACAGCTCCAGAGACATTGCCACTCTAGTAATAAAAGGACGTGAGGAGGGAGCGGTTACATAACAAGGGTACATGGGGAGATGCGGGGGAGAAGGGAGGGCAGAAGGGAGAGAGAAGAGAGAGAGAGAGAATGAACAATGTGAAGAGGGCCTAATGACAACTGTTGGTTGAAGGACACAACAATGTCGCCAAGAAATATTGTACACGTATGTTCAGAATAGTAGTCACACCGTTTGGAATAAAATAGAAGAGGGAGATAAAAGATTCCATTTGTATAAAAATAAAGAATTTCTTATTTTAACTACCAATAGTTCAGCATGTATCTGAGTATTATTGTATGAGATGTATTTTTAATCCAGGACTAACACATTAGATTCCAATTGGTATTGGTGCATCCATTCTTTGTCCTTAATCTGTTCTCTGCTGCTAGGCAGTGTCTTCGAAAACTACAAATCTGGTCTTGGGGTTAAACTACTTGAAACCCTTCAGTTGCCCTTCAATAAAGATTTTTAGCCTAATTCAGAAGGCACTCCGTGATCTAGCACTTTCTTGCCCCTCCAGTCCTTCTTCTCTTGAATGGTTCTACTCCAGCCACACTGGATATCCTTAGAGTGCTACCAGCTTTCTTTCTAGTAGACTTTCACATAGGTGGTTCCTATGAGCTGAAACTTGTTTAGGGCTCAATTGCAAGAATCATAATCCACTCTAATTAGATTAAGCAGAAGGAGATTTACTACAGCATATTAAATGATTCCAGAAGCAATGGCATGCCTGGAAAATAAGGCTCTAAGAACAACAAGAGCCATGACAGCTCTGGCCACCTGAGGAACTTCAGCCTCTTCAGGGAAGGAGCTGGCAGGCAAACTGCAAAGTTGCCCCAGCAGCTGCTGTCTGCAAGGATCAGAAAACCACCCAAACCAGCAAACAGCCACAAGCTAGGAGCTAAAATGACCAAGAAGCCACCGCAATCCAAGGTGCCTCAGAAAAGCCAGGCCTCTTGTTTACTTGCCAGCAGAAGCCATGGAAGTGGGGAAGTGAGGCCATCTTGTGATGTCCATCTTCCACATCCTGTATGAGTGCATCTGACTGATGCAATTCACATCCAGAACTCGTACTACAAAGGACACTGGAGAATTTGATGTTTAACTTTCCAGTCTATCCACGCTAGAAAGCTGGTGTAGACATTGTCAATGGACTACATCTGCCATAGCCTGGAATACTCTGTTCTTCTTCCCCTGGCCCAGTATCACTTACCCTTCAAGGCTTGAGTTAGACTTTACTTGCTGAAGAAGGCATTCCCTGACCTCCAGTCTATTTAAAAGCCCTATCTCAACCCCACTCCTTGCTGACAAAACCCACATCACTCTGTGATTTTTCCATTACAAATTATATATTCACCACACTCCTACTCCCAGAACTTGTCTGTCTTCCCGGCCAATCTCGATGATAGCAAAAGCTATATCCATCTTCTTCACCCTTGTATCCTCAATAGATTGCCCAGTGTGTGGCACATTATGGTCTCTTTATATAAAATGAATGAATATACTGAATGAATGAATGCATGAATGCACAGAGGAGAGGATGGGAGTAAGTATTGTGAAACAGCTTGTAACGAGGCAAGTACAGGTACCAATTGGAGGAAAGTTCTGACATGAGAGGGAGTTTTTGTCTCTGTAATTTGTTTTCCAGAAATGGATACAATGATAAAATATGATAGGCCTGAATATGATCCAAAAAAAAACCCCATCATACACTAAATTTCTTCAGCAGCTTTGAATGGAAACAAAGTCTCCTAAGAGAACAGCATGTCCCATTCAGTAATATCCATTTCAAATAATAATAATAATAATAAATTGTTCCCTAGAATATTTGACTCTGAGGAGGCTGGAGATGATAGAAGTGCCCAGGAACCTAGAAGATATAGGAATGGTCTTTGTTCAGAGGTTGCCCATTGCTTAGTCCTGAGAACAGACTGAATCTCAGAGAATGAGCTTTCCGGTACAGCTCTTGGATAGGTCTGTTTTGAGTACAGACTCACTTCAAGGATCTGACAAGACAACTTGTTTGCCTGTGAAGACTAAGTCTGTGTAGAAGCCTAGCCATAATACTGAAAAGTTTTGCTTCAGTGAAGAAAACCTGAATGGTGGCTATGTATTTGGCACAGTAATGCTAAGAATCCGGCACATAATCAATCTGTCAGAAGCTCCTTTCCTTTAAGTAGAGGGACCAGTGATATTGGATGGACCAAAGTCTTGTCTCAAAAGGAATACGGAGCCCACTTTGGGATTTGCAGCCCCTCTTACTCTTCATCCATAGAGCCGACTTTACCATTGAAATTATTAGTGCAGTGAGTTTGGTGACAGTCCAAAGGGAACAAAGCCCAGAGGAGAACCTGGAGCCACTCAAGGGGGAGCCACCTGCTGCAGAGCTTGGTTTTGACACCTGTGGTCACATTTTCCCCCAAGATATAATATGATTGGGAAAACTAAACTTTGCAAAATCAAGGTCAAATGGAAAAAAAATATTGATAAGAAATCCATAATATGTGTGCATATGCACAGGTGAGTAGTTGAGGGTCCATCGTGCTTCATTCTTCCTTGATCTCATGATTGATCCATTCACCCCCAAATCCACCCCGTCTATGAGTCCTTCTTCCTTAATAACAAATCTGTGACACTTTTTATTTTTTTGTTCAGTGCTGCTACTTTCTTGGTTTAGAATAGTCATTATGAAATGAAATTCTAGAGTCAGACTTACTCAGTTTAAATTCCAATTTCACCACTAGTCGCTATGTGACTTAGGAAAATTAACCTAATTTTTTTCCTGTCTCAGCTCCTACTCTGACGAATTGAGATTAAAATATTTCTAACCACATGGAATTGCTGTGGGAATTAAATGAGGTAATCCATATAGCATTTAAATAATGCTTTGCATTTTGTAACTCCTCAATGATATTTGTTATCTTTTGTATAATTATTGTTATTAATATTCATTTATAGAACTCTTTTACTGTTTAGAAGCATTGCTTTCATGGATTGTATGTAGTTAGTCAAATTTATGGTTTTAATGACAGCTAGATCCAAATTATTTCTCTCCCATTCATTATTGTGGAGCTTTAAATACAGCCAGGGAACATTGGTTGATCTCAGGATGAACTGGAACTGAAGAAACTGAATTTACTGACCAAATGTCCATATTTTAGAGAAAAGAACTATAGCATTCATTAGGTTGCCTTGGGCATCAAACAACAAATCATGCACAAACTGACATAAGCTAGAAGCAAATGAATTGGTTCACATAGCAGATGCCCAACAGTAGGGTGGGCTTCAGGGTTTGTTGATTCAGAGATTTTATGGAGCCATTTTGTTCCCAGATTCTTCCCACCTCTCCCCTCTGCTCTCCACAGCATCGGCCTCATCCTAAGTCTCATTTCCCTTGTGTTCATACGGTGGCTGCCAATGGCAATCAGGCACATCCAGTGAGGGAGAAAAAGAGGCTAGATGCTCATGAAAGATTCTTTACTGGTGTCTCCAGAGCCCTCTCCTAATGACTCAGGGGCCTTCCCATATCTGCCTAAAAAGGAAGATAATGTTACTGTGGTTTGAATAGACCCATCAACTGGGGTGAAATGGATGTTGGAAATCAGTCACTATGGCCTCTGTAGGGATCAGAAGAAGAAGCTTTCAAGTGATGCTGGGGTTTCCCTATGTTTGTGTTCCTTGAGTGGCAACAAGCGAGGCTGTTCTGTTTATCTATTACTATATAACAAATAACCCCAATCTTAGTGGTTTGAAGATATACTTGTTTTATTATATCCCATGATTTATGGGTCATGAATTCAGGCAGGGCTCAGCTGGGAAGTACTTCAGCTTCACATGGCTTTGACTGGCGTCACTCCGTGGTTTTCAGCTGGCAACTAGGCTGGTCTGAGGGTCCTAGAACGTCATCCCACATACGACTGGCACTATAGGGACAGCGGGGGGCTGGGCTCAGCTGGGTGCCTCTGCCCCTCTGTGTAGTCTCAGGGCCTCTCCATGTGGTCTCCCCAGCAGAGGACACATGGAGGCTCAGTTTGTTACTCAGCTGTAAGTGATGGAGAAATTGTGAAATAAAAAATGATTATAAATGACTTAAAGTGCTATTTTCAGTACATGTAATAAACGTAAAAAGAAATGAGCATGCAATTTTTAATAACAGATACTTTGTTTCTCTCCATGCCCACTAAATAGATGTCTATTTTTAAACATCAGTTTTAAGAGGTGCTGCTTTGTTGCGGGTCAGGGTGCCTGTGTCACTGGCTAACCCTGTGTGGTGGGAGCTGTGGGACTCTCTTTCCTTCTCATCACCCCTGCCTGGTCTAGGGCACCATCATGGATCTAGGCATCATCACGTCTCCCCCATGACATCCCAGTCGCCTCCAGTTTGACCTTCCTGCCACCAGTCTCACCCCCTCCCTCTCATCCGCCATATCACTGTTCAGTGTGATTTTTCTGAAACACAAATCCGCTCAGATCATTCCCTTGCCTAAAGTCACTATTAGGTTTTCTTTCAACAACTAGACAAATTTCTCTTCAAACTCTTTGGTATGGCTTACAAGTTTTTGTTTGTTTGTTTATTTTTTATCCTGAGTCAGATCCCCCAATTTTCACTGGAATGTAAGCTCCAAGAGGGCAAAGATCTTATCTCAGTTGTTCACTGCTTTATTCCTAGCACTGAGACCAGGCCTGGCACATAGTAAGTGCTTACTAAGTACTTGTGGAAGGAAGGGGAAAAGGAAGCAACAGAGGAGGGAAGGAAGAAAAGAAGAAAGGTTGTTCCTATAGCACCCTGTACTTACCTATCATAAAGTTCATTTCTAGTTTAATGTCTGGCTTCCTCACAAGAATGTAAGGCCCAAGGGGGTAATGAATATACCTTGTTTGCAATTCCTAATGCAATGCCTGGAGCAAAGTAGGTGCTTAAATTTTTTTTTAAATAAATCCATTAGTAATGTGATCAGTGCTTAAGGCACATACACAGAGGGGTGAAAGCCTGAAGGAAAGGCCCACTGATTCTTTGGAGTTTAGGGGTGAGGATGGGAAGGGGGCAGGGTGTGAATGAGTCCTTGAAAGACAGTGCTCATGTCTTCTGTGTTGGAGCCAAGCCTCACAGAAGTCTGGGTGTCTGGTCCTCCTTATGCTCTGAAAGTTGAGTCCTATGCTTGGTCTTGATATCCCTTTTGTGTGACTAGTTTTCTTATTTGGCAAAGGTATCTAATCCTGCTAGTCTTTTTACCAAGAGAGCAAATCTTTTGAAGTGATGCATGGATTGATTTGTTTCAGCCTCCTGGAATGTGACCTCATTCCTTCCCCAGGTTGGTCCTCTCATTAAACAGCCTGCCCTGTCCTGCTCCATCAAGCAGCATGCCAGGCATGTGCTTAGCATTGGAGTTCCAGTTCAGGGGCTGAGGCAGCCTTTACTGTTTAAGAACATAGTTTGGATTCTGAATCCATCTCTTACCTGCTGTGTGGTCTTGGGCAGGTTACTTACCTGTCTGAGGCTTTACTTTATCATCTTTAAAGTGGACCTAATAATAGTGCCTAATTCATAGCACATTTATGAGGATTAAATTAGATAATCCATGAACCTGCGCCACAGAGAGCTCAGTAAATGTTAAGTATTGTTTTTCTACTTAAGAACTTCTCTTGCTCTTTGGAAAATCTTGAATTCTAGAGCAGGAGTAGAAGGACTGAGGAGAAGGATATTAGGAGGTATTGAATACCCATAATGTACCAGGCACTGTGCTGGCATGTACATGAGAGTTATCTCCCCCAAACCACATAACCACGCCATGTTGTCATGTGTAACATTAGCCCATTTTCCAGTGGAAGGAACGCAGATTGTATAGTAGACAAACCTGGGTTGGAATGCAGGCTCTGAAACCCACTTGCCCTGTGAGTCTGGGCAAGGCCCTTCCCCTCTCTCAGGCTGAGTTCCCACCAGTTATGGCAGTTCCCATCTGATAGGCTTGCTATGGGGGTTATCTGAGTCAACACTATGTAAAGATATTCAGCCAAATCAGGCTCAGTATATGTGAGTTCCTTCATTCTACAGGGGGCCCCTGGTTGAAATCAGGGCTTAAATAGAAAGAGAGAAAACTTGGGCACATGCCAGAAAGAGGAACCCCAGGACATCAGGATTCTGGAAGGGACACACTGCTCTTACTCCCCAGAGAATGGAGCTGCTATAGACACCATGAGTGGACTTCCCTTTTGGGCTTGCAAAAGGACTTAGATGGCTGGCCACCTTCATTCCTGCCCTTTCCAGTCCCAGGACAGAGGAGGGGATGGTCACACAGCAGGAAAGAGTTCAAACAGCAGTTCAAAAGGTCAGCACACCTGGGTTTAGCTCTGGCTCTGCCACTTATTAGCCATGTGATGTTGACAAGTCCTTCTAATCTCTCTGAGCCTCACTTCTCCATCCAAAATGGGATGATATCACATGTTCTAATTATCTATTATTGCATGAAAAACCATCCCCAAACACAATAGCTTACAACAACTGATTACCTCTCAGAGTTCAGTGCTACTGGGTTCAGCTAGATAGCTCTAGCTGGGGTGTCATGTAGTTGCAGTCAAATGGTGGCTGGGGCTGGAGTCATCTGAAGGTTCCATTAGGCTGTATGACCCAAGTGGCTTTTTCCCTTGTGAGTCCAGCACCTGGGATGGTGGAGCTGGAACAGCTGGGGCTTGGTTGGGTGCCTCTGTCACTATGTGGCCTCTAGGACTTGGCTAGCCAGGACTTTTTCATGGCATGGTGGTCTTAGGGGTAGTCGGAGTTCTTGCATGGTGAGTGGCATGCCCCAGAGGAAGCATGCTAGGAGACCAAACCAGAAACAGACAGGTGGCTTCTGACCTAGCCTTGGAAGTCCCGCTGTGTCCCTTTTGATACATACTATTGGTTCTAATTGAGACACTTGGCCAGACCAGATTCAAGGAAAAGAGATTGGAGGAGTGTCTGAGATTTGCAGCCATCTTTCACCCACTACACTGTATAACCCTCGTACCTCAGAGGGCTGTTGTGAAGATGAGGAAAGGTGGATGCACGGAAGGCCTTAGTGTGAATCATTAAAGAGACATGAGGTTCCTCTTCCAAATCCATTCCTTCCTCCATGCCCTAAATCTGGCCCTCATCCTTTCTATCCTGCACTAGCAGCCTCCAGTGCCATCTCTGATTCCTGCGTCTCGCCATCAAATGTATTCTTCATAAATGCCCACTTCAGTGATCTTCCTGAATCAAATACATCTCTGTCTGTCCCTAGTGGAAAACTGATCATTAGTCCTTCAGTGCCTTTGCCCACACCATTATTTTCCTCAAAACTTCCCTTTCTTTCTCTTTCTGTCCCAAACTCCTACCTTTCTGGTAAACCTTACTCATATTTCAAGATTCCCTTCAAACATCACCTTCTCCAGGATGCCTGTCCCAACTCTTCCCTCCCACTACTGCTCTGCATATCTGCTCAATTCAAGTACCCCCTCTGTGTGCTCCCATAAATCTTCTGCTCATTGCAGACTGGCCTTCTTGTCATTCTCCAAGCAGGCCAAGCACATTCCTGACTCAAGGCCTTTGCATGCACCATACTCTTTGCCTGGGATGCCCATTTTCTAAGTATTCACACAATAACTGACTTCTTTAGTTTATGCGAGTCTCTGTTGAAATCTCATCTCCTCAGAAAAGCCTGCCCTGACCAGCCTATCTAAAATAGCACCCCTCTACACTCCCCATTTCCTCAACCTGCTTGTTTCTTCCCAAAGCACTTATCATTTGTCACAGTGTTTTTGTAGTGCTATAGTGAAGCCAGTTCACACCAACTTGCAAGAGCCAATTGTGTGCATCTCTCCCAAATGGATGCTCAGTGATGCCATGTTGGTAGCCAAAAATTAGCCACAGGGAGAGTATTTACATCAATAAAATTCTAACTTATGGTATTTTTTCTCTCCCCCCGCCCCTTTTTTTTCTGGAGAACCCATTGTTAAACATCTACCTGCACACTACTCTGCACATGTATTTATTTATTGTTTATCTCTCCCACTAGAGTATAATTTCCGTAGAAGCAGAGACTTTAATAAATGCTGTATTCCCAGCACATAGTGCAGTGCCCAATAACATGTCAAATGAATGAACAAATGCGCAAACCAACCAATAGTAACAATAATGATGTGGAATTGTAGTTGAGGTTCCTGAATGTAGAAATTGAATCTTTTTTTCAACTTTTTCATCAAGCACAGAGCCTACCCCATAAAACCTAAGGAAATGTTGATAAACCGATTTAATGAACTCTGCAGAGGCTTGTATCCAGGTCAAATCCAGTTATACTGTGATGAACGTCAACAACAACAACAAAACAAACAAACAAAAAAACAGACTGAATGGCTTCTCCGACAGTTTCTATGATGTGCCAAACACAAAAATCTTCACTAGTGTGGGCGGGAGCCCAGGTTTCTAATCCCTTGTTATCCAGTCTCAGGGAAGGCATTTCCCCAACTTGGCCCTTATCATCCCTAGGGGTACAATGAAGCAATTGGGAATAGATGATGGGGTCCCTTCTAACCTACTGAGGTTGAGTTCATGTCTGGAGCTACTCTAGGCAGGGCTGCTCTAATGTACAGTAGATGTGGGCAGAAGGTAGCTCACCTGGCAGAACCGGCCTCTTATAGGAGAAGGAGGGTGTTCCCAATGCCCCATAGCTAGAAGGCAGCTGAGAGCTCCCAAGCCCAGAACACTGGTAGCTTGGGAAAGGCCCTTTCTCCTTCTCGTGTCTCTACCCATGCCAGAAACCAAGACCTGTGGTCCCCATTTCAGTTCCTCCCATCTGTCTCTGCTCCATGATGCTAGCACCTGACTTGAGGCTTCCTGAAAATAGAGTTTCAGCCACTTTGCCTATTTAATCTGAATATGGATGGGAAGGCGTCTGCCACAGGGCGGAGCAGGGAGACTCCATACATCTTAATAACCTCAGCTTATTTGTAACCAACAGGTTGGCTGAGTTGGTCCACCAGCACCTTATTTCCTGTTGTTATTTTGCTACATGGAGGCGTTCCTGGCAGTTGAAAGAGCCTTGTTTTGCCAGTGCTTACTGGGTGCCAGTTACCATTCTAAGATAAGAGTCAGTAAACTATAAACCTGCGGATCAAATCCTGTTTTTGTATGGTCTATGAGCTAAGAACGTTTTTTACATTTTTAAATAATTCTATAAGTACCTCCTTAATAGTCTTGAATTTTGTTCTTTATCCCACAAAGCCTAAAATATTTACTACTTAGCCTTTTACAAAAAGTTTGGTACCCCCTATGCAAAGATTTTAATATAGATGAACTCTTAATCCTCACAATAACCTTATGAAATAGGTTACTATTATCCCCATTTTACAGTAAGAAAACAGAAGTACAGAGAAGTTAAGTGGTTACTGAAAGTTAAGTAGCTGATAAATGATGAAATTGGGATTTGAACTCAGGCAGCTGGTTTCTGAGTTTCTTCTTAAAACCAAACTGCCTAATGTTTTCACTAATTGGCTGTGTGACCTTGAAGAAGTCATTTTACTGTCTCTGTTAAATGAGGTGAAGGTGTTGAACTCTATCAGAGATTCTAAATTGGGGGTGGGAGGGTCCCTGAAACGAATAAATTTCAGGGACTCTGTGATGCCTCCACTGGAAACTGTATAAGTTTAGTGTTTGTGCACAGTTGCATTGATCTGAGGAAAAAATCCATCACTTTCCTCAGAACTGGATTCCATGACTAAGAGCAGATTAGAACTACTGGACTAGCTTTCTTGGAAAGTCATCTCAGTTCTAACATCCCTTGATGTTATCAATTTGGATTGTGATTTTTTTGTTCCAAAAATATTCTCTTTTTAGTGTCTTTTATGGACAAATGTTTTTTATTTTATTTTTGTTGTTGAGATTTATTATTTACCATTTGGATTTTGCAAACTCCTAAAAATACAGAGAAAAACAATTTTAAATTTTAAAGTGCAATAATCTTGAAGTTGCATAAATAGGGCACTGAATGAGAATAACTGAATGTGTGGTACATTGAAAATTATGAAATTTAGTTCAAATCCCATTAAACACCTTGTGGATGAGAACTTATTATCTGCTTAAGCTACATTGCTTAATCTATCAAAATTAGACAAACTTAGACACAGTTAAGGTATGGAAATCCAGAAGCTTGACAAATCCTAATGCAGATGGAAGAAAGAAGTGTCGACTTATTTGCTTGAGCCCTTTGCCATTTGGAGTCATAGTTCTCTCAGGCTTGGTTTGCTGATTATTATTATTATTATTATTATTATTATTATTATGTGACATTGGTTAATGAAATCCAATAAGTTTCAGGTGTACAATTTAACTGTAAGGCATATATATATAGCATTGTGTGTTCCCCTCCCATAGTTAGATTTCTTTCTGTCACCGCATATTTGACCCTTTTTACCCCATCTACCTCCTCCCTCCTCAAACGTTATTTTAGTTGCCTTTTTTTTTCTTAATGCAAATGCCATCCTTTAGGCTGTGTTGTTCCCCTCATCCCTGCCTACCCTCTCCCCAAGCTGTCCAGATGCATCACTGAGAAAAAAAAAAAGAGCCAAGATTAAGAGAAAACTAGGTTTTTCTAGTGATGTATTCTGCAACTCTAGGTGAATAACCCATGTTAGTGGAGGGGACAGGAATTCTGGTTTAGACCTCTTTATTGTAATTGTTCACATGTTCCTATTATTTATTCAACAAATATGTATTGAGCTCCCTCTTGACAGTCATGGCTGTGCGGACTGTGAGAGCAGTGTCAGGGATTAGGTGCCATTATGGTTGTCTCAAAGTAAAGGTATTAAATGAATTAATGATATCTATCTGGCTGAATAGATGGTGAATGGATAAATGATGAGTCACTAGTGTGCGTGAGGCAAGGAGGTACAGAATGCTGAGCAGGTTCTATTGGTTCCTAGCTACCTTCTGACTGGCAGTATCTCATGTCTTTGGAAGAAGGGCTTTTGAGGGTAGTTCTGATTTGCCCATCAGTCATGATTAGAAAGGTTACAGCTGAAGTTTAGCTGACAGAATCAGGACTTCCCACATGAATCCAAAATAATGAGTCCAATTTCTTGCATCCTACTTAGGCCAAAGGAACAATGGGGGCTTTCTGGCCCTTTGTCTTGAACCCCTACATCCCCACAGTAGAGAACAATGAAGTCCCTTCTCTTGTGCCTGCTCAGTCTCCCTAGACTTCTGAACTTTTGCTCTCTCCCACTCTTCCTCTCTTCTACTTCCGTTCCCAGTGAGAATCTAGTGACTCACAACTGCTGAGAATAGAGGTGGAGTTCTAGCCCTCAGCACACTAGGCTCCTGGACCAATGGGACTGGAGACATTTCTCGATGGATAGCCACAGAGAAGAGCAGAAGGACAAACCACAGCAGAGGAAAGGGCAGGGGTTCTTACGTCCATGGGAACAGTGGCATCAGAGCTGAGAAAAGCGTCTACTGCCAGGAATACAGGAAGGTTCTGTCCTGCTCCCCAGCTTTGGACAAGCCATTAACCTTCAGTAGGCTGGACTTTCTTCACCTGCACAGTGCTAGTAATGCCTATGTTCTTCCCTAAAAAGATGAGTTCAACCAAGACATCACATAGTAAAACTGTGAGTTGTTGGATAAAATTGAAGTCCCATCTGTTATCACTTGAATTCAGTTGAGAGACTATTTTGGTGCTCTGATTCAGCAGGTGAGGTTGAAAAAAAGGTTGGGATATAGTTTGAACTTGTACATTAGTAAACTTGTACAAAAGCGTGGTGGAATTTTAAAACATTTGGGTTCAGAAAATTCAGCATGGTATAACGGAAGAATGTAATCTCCAGGACAAGACAATAAAGAATGTGAATTCTAGCCCTTCCATTTACTGTCTATGTATTCTTAGTCAAGTGCCCTTTTACCTGAATTTCCTTATTTATAGAGAATCTATAACAGAACCTATCTCATTTAGATGTTGCAAAGATAAAGATAACCCATAATAGGGTCTCAATAAATTGTAGACATTACTGGTATTACCCAGAAAACATCTGTTCCTAGAAAAGAGGAAATTGGCATGTAGCAGGTAAATGACAGATGGGGTCATACCTACCTTCCTAGGCAAAGGACTAGAGAGGCGGGAGAATGGGAGCAAACCCTTCTTTCACAACTTCTGGGGGGATCCTCTGCTGGTATCTCTCGAGACTGCCCGGTTACTTAATGTCACTTGTTGAACTAGGCCACTGATGGAAACGACAGTACAACTTAGGGTGTGAGTTTGGCACAAGAGGAAGGATGAGGGAATAGGGATATTTCGCCTAGAGAAAAGCAAGGGAAGAGGCATGAAGGAGAGAGGAAAAGAACGAAGGGACAAGAGAGCTGGCTTCAAATCAATCCCTGAGGAACCACTGAGTGAAATGTGAAAATCACTTACTTTTTATCACTCCAAGAACGAAACTTTGGATTTGTTTGTGAAAATTACAGAGGCACAAAATGTTCCTAAATATTAGAATGAACTTTCTTGTAAAGCTGCTTGGGACCAGAACGAACTGTCTTGCAGGGAAAGATGGATATTTCATCATCCCTGGTAGCACATGAGCACCTGTTTAGGATTTGGAGGACGGATTCCTCTCTTCGGGTGGGAGACTGGAATAAATGACCTCTAAGATCCTTTTCAATAATTCTAAGGAGCATCACTTGGACCAGGATTGCCCAGAAGGGCAGGCTAGTTTGGGGGTGGCAGCAGCGCATCTGAGACCTCTCACCACTTGCCTCACTTCCCCATCAGCTGAAAGTGCTCAGAAACAGCAAACGCCTCCACACTCCCCTACAGGTGTCACACGTCACCTGGCCAGCTCTGGGAAAGGAAGCTCTATGACTCATAACTGTGGGGTTGGAGAACTCTAGCTGCCTCAGGAATGTTGTGGCAAGTTTTCTCAAACTCTTCTCATTTGTTGCTAGATATCTCAGGAAACTGATGGACCCAAGAGCCAGTGAGATTAACTACAAAGTAACTACAAAGCTATTGGGCGTTTTATTGGCTTTCCCCTGAGGGTAAAGCCCTTGGAAAAGAAGCCAACTACCCTTAGAGGAAGAGACAGGAGTGAGAGGGGAGCCATTTAAGGTTTGTAGTTTGTGTCAAGGAAATCATGACACAAAGATCACGGAGAAGTTCCTGGACAGGAGATGAACACGCTTTTCGGGTGAAGTTCCTGTCACTTTTTAAATCCTGATAAACTATAAAAACCAAGCACAACCATAGTTGTCACAGCCAACTGCTCATAAAAGACTGAGTCAAGCCCCACCCAAATGAGCAAGCATAAACAGAGAAACTGTTGACTTTCTGAAAAAGTGAAAAGATCAGACATTCCGTTCCCTAGGCAGCTTAGACCCAAACCGAATTCAATTTACCATCCAAATGTCTTTGACCTACACTCTCCCATTTACGACTCTTTAGCAAGAGACTAAACTGTAATAGAAAAGTATAAATGTTTGTGTCACCAGACCTGGGTTCAAATCCCTCCTCTTCTGATTCCCAGCTATGTGACCTTAAGCCTCAGGTTCATCATCAGGTGAATGGAGACAAGAGAAATTATTTTGTAGAGTTGCTGGGAGGGTTATAGGGAATTTATTTATTAATTGCCTGGCACAATGATGGTGACCAACAAATGGCAGTTCACATTAATAATAGAAACTATGGAAATGAAAAAAAAAGACATTTGAAGCAAAAACGGAAACTTTACCCAAAATACTTGTTATAAAACTTAATTTGAGAGATTGACTTGATTTAAATTTTTTTATCATAGACATTTTAATAATGGCAAACAAGAAGATACAGAGAGTATACCCATCCCCTGGCTCTTTTGAATTCTAATATTTTACAATACTTGAGTTGTATTTTTAAAGAAATAAAATGGAAGATAGAGTCGTACACCCCTTATCTATTCCATTCTCTGCACCCCACTCTCCAGCATGGGGCTGACTTTTCATTCTTTCTATGGTTCATTTCTTGGGGCATTCTTCCTCCATCTTGAGCTAAAAATCACCACAGCCTATTTCTCTCTCTGCATTTGCTGCATTTTGGTTGAAAGATCACCTGCTCCCTCTAGGGCTCCAAGCTCCCTCCTTGGAGGAAGAAAATCCCTGACTGGCCCCTGGGCAGTCACTGTCTCAAAGGCTTCTCCTTATAGAGGCAGAAGCTGACCGTGGTCCGGCCAGACCTGAGTGAGGGCTCTCCCAACATGGCCCAGGCAGCTTCACAAACATTTCACCACTGAATCCCCACAAAGTCTCGAAGAGGTAACCATTGTCCCTGTTCTACAAAAAAGGAAACCAAACGAAAGGGCCTGAAAGTGGCCTGGCAGCAGAGAATTCAAACTGTTTCATCACAACAAACCATGGGGACCAGTTCCACTCCAAGGCAGAGGAACTGGTGGTTAATGGCATATGTCATAGGGTTTTCAAGTGCGGACTCACTGTTGCGCCCTATACAGTTAGCTATGTTTTGCTCTTCTTGAAACCAGCACTTTCTAAAAAATATTTGTACAATTAAGAGAAAGAAAGAAAAATAAAACCCGAGGAACATGAGATGAGACTCTAACCTCTGCACCCCTTCAATCTTCTTCCATTTTTGTTAATTTAGATGTACAACCGCAGTCAGGAGACCTGGATTCGAAGCCTGATCTCACCACTTATAAGCATGTGATGATGAGCAATTCCTTCCCTTCTCCCAAAGCCTTTGTTTCTACATCTGTAAAATAGACATAATAATATCTTCCCTGTCTACTCCCTGGGGGTGTTGTAGGGATCAGCAGATAATGAAATTAGAAATGTTAAGGCACTATCTGCATTTAGATATTCTCCATATTCCTGCACCCTGGGGGTCAGGATGAGAGCTCTCAGGCAGCTCCCCTCCCTAACTCCCAGTTCCATAGACCTGATCTTCAGCAGTCCTCACAATCACCAGCTTTGTGCAGAAACCTTTAAAGATCTCGAAGCAACCTCACATTCCTGAGATGGCTGATAATAATAACTAAGATTAATTCCACTCAGTATATGCCAAACATGTGTTGGGTGTTTTCTATTCTTTATCTTGAATCATTAAAATAATTATGGATGGTAAGTTTTTTTTTAATTAATCAAAAGCAGTTTTATTTTTGTTTTTTGTTTTTATAAATCACACCTTGAAATATGAAACTGATATGTTGCTATCAGTCTCATACCAACAACAGATAATCAACACCAGTTCAGAAAACAGAACACAGAAATAGGTGAGGTATGACGTTCAATAGGGGAAAAGCACATTCTTAAGAAAAAGATGGGGGAAGTCTTTCCTTTTATGGATGCTGGGGAAATGTAGGCACTATTACCCCCATTTTATAATTGAGGCTCAGAGAATGACATAAAACTAGAACTTGAGGCAAAGTCTCACTGGATCCATAGTTCATTTTCTTTCAACCATACTAAACTGCTTGTCTCTAGAATCCCTGCATGTTCTTAGACTCATCAGACCACATTCTTCCTCCCTCCAGCCACAAGGCTAATGAAGTTTGGGATCATGCATAAAAGTAAAAATAACACTCAGGGTAACATTACCCAGTCTTCCTTGAAGTTGGGTATTTGGAGAGTAGGTTAGGGTGGGGACAGAGGTTTGTAGCTGGGGTAGGAGATGAGAGTTGGACTAAGAGGGAACTATGGAAATGAACAAGAACACTCCTAGGAAGAGTATATTGATACCACAACATTCTGGGCACAACTCAATGTTAATTAATTAACCCAGTAAATATTACTGAGTGCCTAATATATGCTGGTGCTGGAGCTATAATCTCAGGTGTGGTTCCTGGCCTTGATATACACCTGACTTGTCCAACTGCATGGAATGCTTTTATTAAATATTTAAAGATTAAAAAAATAAAATAAAGACATAAAGCTAATAGTGATATTTAGCTCTTCTAGGGACTGGATAAAGGGAGAGGGAGAATCAGAGCTGGGTCTGTGCTCACTTACTAAACTCATCCTAGTGTTTGTATGCTTGTTGGGAAAAGACTGGCAGAACCACAGAATTTAAACTGGTGGGGTGGGGTAGTCATCTTTGGTTTGCCTCACCTTCCACAGAAGGATATTAAGAACAGGCTCCTTCTATCCCCTTTCTCCCAAAACTTAACATGGATGGAAAAGACAGAGGTTTGGAGACCTCTGAGACTAGCCATTTGGGGCTACTTAGCTAAGTAGTCAAAGACATCACTGATAATAAAAGTACCTACCTAACAAGTCCTGAGAACCCTTCCCCATCAGCTTTCCTCTTGCCAGTCTGGGACCTGTTGGAATATCAAGCAGGTGGCTATGCCAGTTATAGAGGACTGTGGCTACCTAGACAGTAGATGGAAAAGTGATAAAATAGGATATTTTTAAAACAAAAATGTAACCTAGCATTTTTATAGTGTCTTACAGTTTACAAAGCTTTGCCATCTACTGTCTCATCTATTTGGATTTGATTATCAGAATAACCTATGAAATAAATGCTATTATCTCTATTTTAGATAGGTATACAGAAGCCCAGAAAAGTTAGTGTTGCCATTATAGTATGTTATAGGAAATAAGAAAGTATAGAGAGGGGCATTCCCCTGAGTGAAATAAAGAGGGCATATCAAGGAAGGCTTCCTGGAGGTGACCCGAAGGCTGCATAATAATTTTATACTAATAGATGAAGAAGGGGAGACTCCTGGTAGATGACTGTACAAAGGCTTGAAAAGAGCCTTTGAGGAAGACTGGAGAGGCCGGCAGGAGAAAGATGAAGATGATGATTATGATAGTAACCATACAGCAGCTAACCCTTATCTATGCTTACTAAATACAGATACTGTTAGAAAAGATAGTGTTCTAAGTAGGTATCTATATTAATTCTCACACCTACCTTGTTAGATAGGTACTTTTATTATCCCCATTTTACTGATGAATCAGCTAAGGCACAGAGAAGTTAAGTAGCTTGCCCAAGGTCATATATGATCTTGTGTGCTCACTTAAGAAGAATGAATTTTATCCTGGGAGCCAAAAGCACCTTCCACTCTGTGCTCAAAGGGGCTTCAACAAAGAGGAGATAGGCACAGATCTGAGATTTAGACAGCCTTCTTTGACACTTGGTAGACTGGGAGTTGGACGGGGGAAAGAAACTGGAACCTGAGTAGACTAAGAACCTGAACAGAGAGAGTAGGGGTAGAGAGCAGTGGAATATTCCCACATGCCTGGTGCTTGTTTATAAGGTATTGCCCCACATGTGTCTGCTTTCTCTGCCTGCAAAGGGAGAATAATATATTTCCACCTACCTGCCTCAGGAATTCCTTGAAAATTAATGGGGTAGAGGCCTGGCTGGCTTTCATGTGTTAAACAACACTCTTGTACTATGCTGGTGTTCTTTAAATTCTGAACATATAAATTGTGCTTTGACAGAGGACCGGAGATTAATTATAGCTTGTTAATTATTATTAATCTTACCAAAGCTTTGAAACCCTGGACTTTCTCGATGATTCAAAAAAGAGAGTCAAAAGAAACTCCATTAAAGTAAGCCACACAGTGTCAGACAAGCAATTTCCCACAGGCCCATTCTTTATTTGCAGTGGTTCAGTGACCTATATGAGACACAGAAAAAGAAAAGCAATGATTTGTTCTTTTAGAATCGAATTGTACAAAGAACTCTTTATAGTCTCGCTGGTTCTTTTTTAAAAAAATTGTTCCTTTTCTTCTCCCTATACTGAGTACATGCATAAACATTGTCTTTGTGTGTGTAAGAAAGAGAAAATGTGGTTAACAAAACTTCTAATCGATTGGACACCAGGACACCTGGGTTTTACCCACGATACCATGAGTAACAAAAGTGCTTTATAAACTTTCTTCAGATCTGCACCACTCCGTCTCCATAAACATTCAAGGCCTCATAACTGCCCGGCAGAGAACCAAAGACTTCTCCCAGGAATCTGAGAAAAATGATGGCTGGGAGACTTTAAGTCTCCACGCCTCAACCATATCACCTGTAAGGACTGAGGTGAGGATGGGATGTTTGTGAACTGTAAACTGTAAAAATGTGTGCTACTACGAGGACTGGGAAAAGAAGTGAGGAAGTAAAAGAACTTAAAGCAGGAACAAAGGCTGGGAAAGATGAAGAAAAAGGAGTAGGGGATAGGGGACAAAAGCGTGACAGTCCCGCAATACTTTTCAAAGCAATTCCTGATAATTCCAACCCAGGAGAGCGGCCAGGACCTCCGTCCAAGGTACTCAGCTAGAAGCTGCGCCGAGGGCGGGTTCCTCCACAGGTGGGGCCAGAAGGGCGGGGGTGGTGGTGGGGGGCGGGTCACAGGCAGCTGGTAGGTGAGTATCGGTTCTCCTCTCTCGGGCTTTCGGTCCAGAGAAGGGAGGGGCAAACTCCGCTCCCCTGATCCTATCGCGGGCCAAGCAGGGCGTGCTGTGCCTTCTGTAGGACGGGGACGGGGGGGAGGGGCCGTGCGGGATGTGTCACCCAAATACCAGAGGGTGAGTTGGCGGCGGAACCAGCCGGGCAGGTCCGGCGGAGTATAAGAGCGAGAGGGAGCGGCCGGCGGCAGACGCCTGGAAACTGACCCAGACCGCGGAGCCGGAGCCCAGCAGAGCCCCAGAGCCCCAGAGCCCCAGAGCCCCAGAGCCCCAGAGCCCCGTCCGCCCGCGTCGGGTCCGCGCTCCTTGGCCCCATCATGGCCCGGGGCCCAGGTCTCGCGCTGCAGTCGCTGCCGCTGCTTTCGCTGCTCCTACTCGCGGCGGTGACTAGCCATGCTGCCGCTGAGGCCAACTGCACGTGCCCCACCAATAAGATGACCATCTGCAGCCGGGACGGCCCCGGAGGCCGCTGCCAGTGCCGTGCCCTCGGCTCGGGCTTCGAGATCAACTGCTCCACGCTGACTTCCAAATGCCTGCTGCTCAAGGCGCGCATGACAGCCCCCAAGCACGGCCGCTCGCTGGTGCGGCCGAGCGAGCACGCGCTCGTGGACAACGACGGCCTGTACGACCCCGACTGCGACCACGAGGGCCGCTTCAAAGCCCGCCAGTGCAACCAGACGTCGGTGTGCTGGTGCGTGAACTCGGTGGGCGTGCGCCGCACGGACAAGGGCGACCTGAGTCTGCGTTGCGACGAGCTGGTGCGCACCCACTACATCCTCATCGAACTGCGCCATCGCCCGGCCTCTCGCGCCTTCGATCACTCGGACCTGGACGCCCAGCTGCGGCGGCTCTTCCGCGAGCGTTACGGGCTGCCCCCCAAGGTCGTGGCGGCCGTGCACTACGAGCAGCCCACCATCCAGATCGAACTGCGGCAGAACGCGTCGCAGAAGGTCCCCGGAGACGTGGACATCGCTGACGCTGCCTACTACTTCGAGAGGGACGCCAAGGGGGAGTCGCTGTTCCCGGGGCGCGACGGCCTCGACCTGAACGTGCGTGGCGAGCCCCTGCTGGTGGAGCGGACACTCATCTACTACCTGGACGAGAAGCCCCCCAAGTTCTCCATGAAGCGCCTCACGAGTGGCCTCATCGCCGTCATCGTGGTGGTCGTGTTGGCCCTCGTCGCCGGCGTGGTCGTCCTGGTGATCAGCAACCGAAGGAAGTCGGGGAAGTACAAGAAGGTGGAGATCAAGGAACTGGGGGAGTTGAGACAGGAACCGAGTTTGTAGGTACAGGCGGGGCTGGGGGCGGGGTGGGGTACGGGGTTTCTGCAGGGTCCCAGACCAAAGTGGATCATGTTTCTTGAATCTTGACCCAAAGGAAACATTTCTCTTCCGAATTTCCTGCCTCTTCCCAATCCATCAAGTTTAACAGATCCTGCTCTCAGGATCACGTCTCTTTCTGACTTCTGTCTTGAAAGAAGCATTTCTAAAATTCCTTCCCTTTTGGTCCGACAAGAAACGTGACTCAAAGAGTTAAGGAAAGTGTGGCATAGGGTTATGTGTAAGAATCAAGTGTCTGTATGACAATCCAGCATCTTTGCAAGTGATGCAATCGATGTTGAAAGCTTAAATGCGTTTAGATGGGAAACAGCGCTTTCACTGTCTTGCGTTTAAGTTATTTGATTAGCTCCACTTGTATCATGGCCTTCCTGATGAGGCCGGTGTAGTATCCTCATTGACCATCGTTGTATTACCAGCCACATATGCTTGTGACGGAGAATGAAGTCTGTTTCAGCTTCCTGAACACATTTTAGATGTCTGTTTGAGGGCGGACTCTGCCCCAGAAACTCAGCGTCTAGCCTTCAGCTCTCCCTTATTACAATTAGTAATGTTTCTTTTGTAAAATGTTTGTACATATGTTGTCTTTGATAATGCTGCTGTGATTTTTTAAAAAAACAAAACACAAATTTAATAAACTATGGAAAAGGCACAAACTGAAAGATGGAGTTGGTGAAAACTTGCCTCAGGTGTATATCACTTTCGTCTCTAATTTCCCACGACTGGGATTTCTTATTTCAAATTCTAATACTTTTTTGCAGGAGCGGAAATTTCATATTGCCACTCTGGTAAACACCAGAGCTGCATTAACAGGCTGGTATAAATACTGGTGTTTCTAAATAAGATTATTTGGAAGTCTCTCTCGAACTGCAGGAGGATAGGTCTGAGGGAGGTGGTTAGAACTAGCTGCTATTGAAAAAGGGGACCAGCCTTAGAGTTATCTCTAAACAAGAATTCTCTAGGGGAGAATGAAAACTACCTTGGTTTCAGGAGCTGCATCTCTTTTGAATCTTTGTCTTATTTGGAAGTAGGTGTACTATACCCTTTTAGCCCTTGGCAATTTACTTAATCCTAAAGTGTGTGGCTCTGAGAGAGGTTTACTTTCCCACATTGTTAACAGCTGGTCAGTCAGTAGTGAGCCCTATGCGCAGGCCGTGTATGTGTGTGTGTGTAACTCATAGAAGGCACGGCCCATCCCACACTGCCAATGTCCACTAACATTGTTTTCCTAAGATTTTACTAGTAATGTGCTTTAAAAATGTGTACTTCTTACTATCTGTAAAAACCAGCAACCTGCCTGTTTTATGCTTATTTCCTTATTCACTCATTTCACATTGATTTAGGTGAAGCTAAGTGTGCCAGAAGGTCTCTGTAAGGTGGACTACAAGTAAACAAGTTCCTGTAATTCTTGGGAAATTGCTGCAACAATGGGCATGTAACAAAGGAGGGAGTGGTTGGCATATCCAAGGGCAAATAGCTAGATGCAGGACTTCAGTTTCTTCCTCCTCCAGCCCCTACTCTGTGTTCTGTGCCTGACCCTCCAAGACTGAAACACCAGTAAGAATTATGGGGAGGTAGCTCTCAGCCGCTACCTTCACAACCTGGGGGTGTGGCTGGTGGGTACAGCTGGCTGAGTGGATACTTTATCACCAGAGATTTCTAAGTCTGTAACCGCTCCTACTCCTAGGCTCCCTGACTTCTCTCAGGCTCAAATAGGGTTTAACTGGGGGAGAGGGCAAAGAGGGGCTGACTGCCCCGCAGAGGGAAGGGTTATGGAAGTACCTGAGGTCAGAATGGGAACCAACCATAATTGTGAGTGAGGAGACACCACTCTCTCAGTGCTGTGGGCTTCCCTGAGTCACTGAAGTGTCTCAGCTGAAGGAGCCTTGGCAAACACTTCTAACACCTCATTTTTCAAAGGAAAGAACCAATGACTTCTCAAGATTTTTGTTTCTGTGGCACAGCCAGAATTAAGTGTAAAGTCTCTTGATTCCTTATCCAGTATTTTTACTGTCGTTGGACTGCCTACAAAATAAGCAGATTAAGGATTGAGTGAGAAGCTAAATAAAGGAAAAAGCTCTGGAAAAAAAAAAAAAAAACGCCCATTCCATCATCAGAATGTCACTTCTGGATAATTTCTAAATTTCTGCATCAATTCAGGATGATGAGGCCTTGCATTTTCTTGCACTTAATAGTTCACAAAACACTTTCACAGGTATCATCTTTGAGACATTGGCTTACAGAAAACAACCCAAGTTTTGACAAACCTGAGTTCAAATTCTGCTCTCTTCGGCACATCTTGCTCCATTTAACTCTCCTCAGTTTCATTGTTTGTTGAACGAATCTACAAAATTCCCTACCACTATTGCAAAGGTTAAATGAGATCATTGGTAAGAGTGTCTAAAATAATCTGGGCAATGAGAGTTCTGTATATCTTAAATTTTCTACTCTCATAGATTATATTCATTTCACATATCAGAAAACTGAGGTCCAAAGAAGCTTAGCAACTAACTCATCATCACACATCCGCCAAGTGCCAAAGTCAGGGTTTAGAATCTTTGTCTTTGGTTTCCTAGTCCAGGTTGCTGCTATCCCGTGTGCAAGCAGGTTGAGACACCTTTCTTATTCTCTTCTTCCAAGGAAAAGCCCCTCATACTTCTGTTGGGAAGCTCAGCATGCTTCTGGGGACAGGACTCTCCAGAAGCCGTCTCCATGGTCTTAGTCTCCACCTCCAGGACTTCACCTTAAAACTTCCATTCATTGCTTTGTTCACAGGCCTGGGGCTGCCCTTGGAAGGAATGTGAGAAGCAGGCGTGACTGACCCAACAGGTTGCAGCTTGTCTTCTCAGCCCCAAGGCTCACCTGATTTCCTTGTTTTGGTCACTGGGGCTTTCTCTTGTTATTTCCCTAACTGGGGCAATTTTTAAAATCACACTATTTTCCTGCTTATTTTGGTGTTGCTGTTTTCCAAACAGAATCACAGAATGTTAGAGCTGGAAAGAGAAACATTTAGTCCACACTTCCACTCTACAGATGAAGAAAAGAAGCCCAGAGAGGAGAATGAATTTACTCAAGTCAGGTGGGCAGTAGCAGAGCTGTCCTAGAGCTCCAACACCTGGACTTCCGTCTTGAATAATGTTTGCTGCATTTATCTCCCCAGTTAGTCTCCTGTTTTTTTTTTTTTTTAATTTTTTTCCTTGATCATTTCTGTTCTTAAACTGTAATGGTTCTTAATTTTTTAATATCACTTAAATGAGAGACAGACTTTGGTTAAGTGTAAATGTACAGGCTTTGAAGTTACCTGGCCTAGATTCCCGATTTCTTATTCGTAAACTAGGTAGAGGCTTAGCTAATATGATTGATTTTAAAGATTAGATATAAGATATGAAAACATTTAGTATATATGTCTTAAATGATCACTTGTGTTAGAATGACAGCAAGGCCCCCAAGAATCTATGGAAAAAATAACTAGTAACAGTTGAGCTCCCTCCAATGGAATGTGGATAGCTAGCACTTCCACTCCACTTTCTTAAGGGGACATCTCTGTCCCTAGAGTTCTGCTATTAGGGGAACTAGAACCACCTTGGAATCCACCTGTCTATGAAGGCAGAGCCATGGCCTATCTGGTTTGTATAAAACCACTGCCACTGCCAAGTGGGACACTCACCTTCGACTAGGATGTGAGAAAGAAATGTCTTAGTTTTCAAATTGCATTATTATTGAGTCTTTGTAATAGTCTTATTTTAGCATATTCTTTTACTCTATATGAGTGGCTATATTATTATTCCTGTAACAGATGAAAAAATTAAGGCATTGCAAGTTAAATTACTTGCTTCTTGTCATGTATCCAATAAGTAACATATTTGGAATTAGATCCCAAGCAAATTGACCTTTAAATCTACCATGTTCTTAACTAATGAGCTATACTGCCTCTTACAATTTGTAAATTTGCAAGCCAGTGTATATTAGTTTTTACTAACTTATTATATTGATACACATTATCTTAAAATTCTCTAGGTCAAAAGTCCCACACAAGTCTCACTGGGCTAAAATCAAGACATCTGCAGAGCTGCATTCCTTTCTGGGGTTCCTAGGGGAAATTTTGCTGCTCATTCAGGTATTGGCAGAATTCAATTCTTTTTCAGTTGTGGATCCAAGATCTCCACTTTCTCATTGACTGCCAAGTGAGGTCTTCCCCCAGTTTATAGAGGTGGCCAGCATTCCTCAGTTCATAGTCCCTTTCCTTCACTTTCAAAACTAGCTCTGGCAGGTTGAGTCCCTGCGTTACATTTCTCTGAACATTCTTCCATTGTCCCATCTCTTTCTGGCAACAGTTCCATGCTTGTAAGATTACCCTGTCTCAAGGTCTCTAACCTTAATCATATCTGCAAAGTCCCTTTTGCCATGTAGTATAACATTCACAAATTCTGAGGATTAAAATATGGTCATCTTTGTCAGGGAAGGGCATTATTATGTCTACCACACAGAAAATGGTCCCTCAATCTATGCTCTTGGCTGATACATTGTCCAGGCTCTGTAAAATTGTAAGCTCTTTCTCCTATGGCCCTCTCTTCTATCCCTTTTTGGACAAAGGCTTTCCAAGGAGGAAATGGACTCCTGGGAGAATTTCTCCTGTATCTCACCAGGGCTGTACAGGGTATGTGTACAGGGTAGTACAGGGTATGTAACAAGCTCTCAGGAAAGTTTGTTGAATTAAACTGATACCAATGGCTGCCATTTACTGAGCACATAGAATGTCCTAAACACTCCTACAAGCGTTATCCTAATTTCCTCATTCATTTCACAGCAACTGCAGGGACATGAAGTATGTTCTGCTATTCCTGCTTCACTGATGAGAAAACCAAGGCATAAGTAAATGACTTGCCAGAGATCACGTAGCTGGTCAGGAGTACAGCTTGAATTCAAATCCAGGGCTGCCCTCCCCAGAGTCAGGTTGTACCACTCCACAACTCTGCAGTGCAAAGAGCCATATTCCATGCCAGATACTGATGGTGCCAGCAGGGAGGCTTTTTCTCAAGGACCTAGATGGAATCCCTCGAAGGACCGTTTAGGAACTTAACAGATCTCTTTTACAATCAATAATGAATCTTGGTGGACATCTTCCAATTTTAATTACCCTCCTGGAACCATTCTCTGTCATTGCTAAATCCCATCAGAGGTTTCATTATTGCTTTGTATGATAAACTCCAGGAACTGTTGGGAGGATGGGGATGAGTAGGGGGGCTAGGCCCATTCACTGTTAAGGAATTACACTGAAAACAGGAGAGCTGTGTCCCCTAGCACCTTAGCAAGCCATATATATTCAATTTCAAAGGAAATTCTCAGGTTTATGCTGCAAGAGGCCAAACTGAGATGAGTATGAAGGAAACAGAAATGACCCAAAGTGACAACCAGTGGTTTAACCGCAGACAGCTCAGTTTACCAGTACATCACATCCTGTCTCTTTGGAAGGACAGGGACACAAAACCCTTGATTATATCAGTCTAACTCTTTGGAAGCCTTATGTCCTCATGACCCCCACACTGGATGTGAACCAGTCTAATTAAGAGTCCCACTACTCTCAACTCCCTTGTTAGCTGGTACTGTTGAAGGAAATGTTTTGGCCACACAAATATTTTGATGAGAAGCACATTATTATACACTATTGAAACACAATGTGACATAGAAGGTATCAACAAGGTCAGCAGATGAAGCTTGATGTCTTGGTTCTCTCTGTGTGAAAAGGTAGTTCACCTCCCTGATCCTCACTTTTACATGATAAAATGGATCAGATGATACTTATTTATTTGTGTTTTTGTTTACTTGGCATCCGCACAACCTTCTCAATGGGGAAGCACCCCGTTATGTAAGTCTCAGTGAGAGGCTAGATGGTCCTGCTCCTGGCTGGTGGGATGTGGGCATGTGACCTGGCTCAGCCAATTGAACTCCTCCGCCTGGGACATTGATCTAGAAGGCATGAAGCCATACATCAGGCCACTTGATTAATTAGTCACAACAGTGTCAGCTTTGCCAACAGTACAACTACCAGATGTCCAGTGGCAGCAGCACCAGTGAGGCATTCCAGTCAGACTGACCCATAGCTGGACCTCGGCTATGTGTCTCTTGCCCAGTCAACCTTAGTTCCTGACTATTTTCTGAATCTAGTTCTCCAGCCTTCCCATTGATTCTGTGAACTTACCCAAATCCTCCAACACATTTTTTTTATGCTTAAGTTACCTGGAATTAGTTTCTAAGGCCTACAACCAACGATGTCAGGGGCCTGACTAGTAGAGTTCCTGCCTTTGTAGAACTGAAAAGGCAAAGAAAGAGATAGCAATTAAGTACATAATCATATAGGGGTGCAATTTAAAAATGAAGTCAGTGTTCCAAGAAAAAGAGCATGTGTGGGCATTCTGACATCGCCTTGGGGGGGCGTCACATCCATAAGGAACTGATGCTTGATCTGAGGTTTGAAGTATGAGTAGATATAATTTATGTATGAAGAGAACATTTTAGTAAGAGAGAACCGCATGTGCAAAGGTCCTGGCAGAGGAGGTGTGGCTTATCTGAGGACCTGGCCGGAATGTTGATAGCAAGGAGAACTGTGGTGCTGCTACATGAGGCTGGAGAAGTGGGCTGAGGACAGACTATGGATGACCTTTCAAGCTTATTAAAAATTTGACGTTTTGTAAATTAGCAAAAGGTACCCCTTCTGTGTAGGCAAGTAGAAAAAGGCATTCTATCTAGCTGGAGTTAACCCTGCAATGCAGGGCTTAGCACATGGTCTGTTGGGTATCTTTGTGTGAAGAAAAAGGGGTCCCTTCCTCCCTTCTGACACAACCTCACCTGACCTAAGTCAAGAATATAGGGAAATAATTGCAAAAAAAATATTTTTTTTGCCTTCTTTTTACACAGAAAATGATATAATCAGATTGTATTTTAAAAGGATCGCTTCAGCTGGAGTATGGAGAACAGGCCGAAAAGGACTAAGAGTAAAGGCAAGGAAACAGTAGAAACAGAAGAAGAATCTCCAGTGAGAGCAGGTGTGCGGGATAGTAATGGTGATGGAAACGAGTGAGTGTGTTGGAGGGATATTTAGGGTATAAAATCAATAGGACTTGGGGAGGATTCTTTATGGGGGTTGTGAGAAAGAGGGAGGTGTCAAGAGCAGTTCCAGGTTTCTGGCTTTCAGGACTGGTTGGTGGAACCATTCCCTGTGACAGAGAACACAGGGATAAGAGAATATTTGGTGGCAGCGAAATGATGAGTACGGTTGTAGACATGTTGAGTTCAACGGGGAGCTGGACATAGATGCCTGCTGTACTATGGGCTGGAGATGGGAATTTGGAAGGCACTGATAGTAGTACTTGAAAGCCATGGCAGGGATGCGATTGCCAGGGGAAAGATAACAGACTGAAAGGGGAAGAAACTAGTACTGTGCCTGAAAAGACTCCGGCACTTAAGGAAATGAACAATGATGTAAACAAAAATTCAAATATAAGATGCGTTCCTTGCATCAATTTTATAATAGCAAAAAGCTGAAAATCTAAATATCCAACAACAGGGGGATGACTAAACAGGTACACAACTGCTTGAGAGCTGGTGTGTTTCAGAATTCAAGAATTTTCAGGTTTTTCAGTGACTACCTTCTTTAGCCCCCTCAGCAGGGTCTGTGGCAGCGTCAGCAACACATCCAGATTTCCGCCATGAAAGTTATTGTCACACTAATTGGTATGAATAGACCATAAATAGCCCTAGGCCACATGAGGTCAGCTGTGCCCTCAAATGAGATGGCACCAAACTTTCAAAACAGCTTTCAATTCTCAGAACATTTTGTATTTGTTGCTAAGGGATTGTGGATCTGTAAAAATTGTGGTATGATACTTGAGGACTTTTTAATATGGTAAAATGTTCATAATATACTGTTAAGCAAGGTAAGAGGAAGTAACAAAATTACATAATGACGCACTCCATTATAATAAATGGAAACAATTTTGTTATTTAAATGTAAACTTTGCTGTTTTAAATCCAAACTGACTGTAAGTGCTTTGGTTTTCCTCTTATTTTTCTTCTTTCTTTCATTTTTTTAATCTTCGAGTGGAGTGGAATAAATTTTTCAGTGTAGGAGCCAGTCATTACTACATCCAGTTCTTTATGCACAGCCTGCTAGGGCAGAAGAAAGGGTACCTCTTGGGGGCCACCTCCTGATTGGTGAAGCAGAGAATGAGCCTTGGATATGCAAAGTGAGTCCCCTTAGGTAAGGAGCTAAGGAAACTAAATTGCTTTGCAAAGAGAAGTGGGAGGAAATTTTTTAAAGTTGGGTGGAATCTAGGGGTGGGGAAAAGGAAGAATTATTAAGCAGGGCTTTGGACCCTGTATTCATTTCTTGGGGCTGCTATAACAAAGCACAACGTATGTAGTGGCTTAAAATAATAGAAAATAATTTCTCAGTTCTGGAGGCTAGAAGTCCAAAATCAAGGTGTCAGCAGGGCCATGTTCTCTCTGAAAGCTCTAGGGAAGAATCCTTCCTTGCTTCTTCTAACTTCTGGTGGTTGCAGGCAATCCTTGGCATTCCTTGGCCTGTGACAGTATAACTCTCTCTACTCCTGCCTCCTTCACATGGCTGTCTTCCCTCTGTGTAGGGCAAAGTCCAAATCTCCCTCTTCTTACAAGGGCATCGGTCATTGTTTTAGGACCTATTCTTAACTTTATTACATCTGCAAAGCCATTATTTCCATATAAGGTCACATTTACAAGTTCCAAGTGGATATGAGCTTTTGGGGGATAGATACTATTTAGCTGTTTTAAGACTCCAAGAAATAAAATTTTAATATTTCATTTATTTTAAAGGCTATGTCTGCTGAATGAATGAGTGAACAAACAAATGAATGATGAGCATGGAACTCTGATATAATTTCCTCCTTGACATTACCTTCAAATTTTCAGGATGAGTCGGCTATGCAAGTGTGCTGTATGGGTAGTGTTTGTGTACAAATCAAAGGGAACACCCAGGAGAAGTGGTATCAGTCCCATTGGAGGGATTCTGAGAAAGTAAGGCCTGGAAATGCTCCAGTGTCCCTGGGGGCAAGAGCCAGGATCTGAGCTGACATCTGGTACACACAGAAATAAAAGGAAGGTCTATTGATGGGTATACTGGGACTATTTGTAGTCTCCAACTATGCTTTTTATGTATTTTTCAAAATTTCCCAAATGACTATGATTTGTTTTAACAAAAGGAAAAAAAGGTTGTTTAAAAGAAGGGCAATTCAAGGTGATCTGTTATTTATATTTTAAGATCTTCAGAAAATGTTTAAAGAGCTAGAAAATTGGGTTCTCCCCTTTTTTAGTCTAATCAGACCAGTAAATACTATTAAAGCAATAATCTTCATCTTCTGTGAGTATAATTATCCTCTTCAAATTATTTCATTTGATCAGCCCGGGGAGTTTTAAAAAAATTATTATTATAATTTCATTAAGAAAATCCTAAGTTAAAGCAATTACTAGCTTTTATATACTAAAACTAATCAGAGCATATTACAATTACCTAGTAGTCACACAAAAACACTTAAACTTAGCTGTAATTTATTTTACTATGCATTGGAAAAACAAAGATACAGAGCTGTGAATGAATAGACATCAGCTACCTACTATGTTTCATCACTGTGCTATGTTTCATTCCTTATGGGGCAACACAAGGGAATATAGCAATAAGCAGAATTTGTTTCTGTCCTCAAAGGTCTCACATTTCAGCCAAGTAGTGGTAATGGGATAGGGGAATAAACTGAACAGGTAATCACAATAATGCAGGCTCAGCGTCATGGTAAGGAAATACCAGGGCTGTGAGAACATTCAGTACAGAGAACTGAAGTGATATTGGTTGGAAGTGGGGATCGGTTTAGGGAAGATCTGCTTGAGAAAGTTAGGTGTGAACAGAAGCCTGAGGATAAACAGGAATTTTTAAGGTGTAAGAGGAGGAAGGAGAAATGGATCTAGGAGGAAGCAGATGTGCTGTATCTGAGTGTATTAGTAAGGACTACTTCATTTGAGGCTGTTAACAACTCAACTCAAACTAGTTGAATGAAGCAAAAGAAATTTGTTGGCTGATGTAACTGGAAAGTGAAGGGGGATGTGTTAGTTTGAGGCATGGCTGGAGCCAAGAATTTCAAATAATGTCAGGTTTCTGTTTCTTCTTATCTTTTTCTGCTCTCACCAGTAGGGGCACGTGCAGGAGGCCAGAAGTGTCAGAGAATTAATAATCACTCCCAGGACAGCCTTCAACTAATGATTACCTAGAGCTGGTGGGTAAATGCCCAGCAACTTTGTCCCTCAGGTGGGAAAACTCTGAAGTATGTGTTCCATAGTCTCCCCACATTTATCAGAGGGACTCCACTCCATTTGCCCTTATTTGTAACTAGTTTGTGAATGCATCATTTATTGGCTTCCTTCCCTTCTCTTTTTTGTCTGCTCCCCAACCAGTGCTTCTTGGGTCACCTTCTGAATAAATTACTTGCATTTCAATCCTCGTCTCAAGGTATCCTTCTGAAGGAATTCCAAATTTGATAGCATTCCACACAGAAAGAACAGCATGTGCAAGAGTATGGGAATATAAGCATGGACTCTCACAATCTATTTAAGGGATTGTTTAAATTATTTGAGAACTTGCTGCCTGGTCTCTTTTGGCCTAATGGGTGAAGAATTATCTGGGGCTTAGAAACAAATGGGTACTATTCTGTAATGTCCCTTGTTTTATTTTGAGAATTCTTGGAGTTCAGAAGACAGCATAGAGTTGTTAGTTTTCCTTAGAGCCCTCAGATCTACTTAGTGCCTGGTATGGAGGGATCGGTCTGTAAGTATTTTTGAATTAATGAACTTTATGATTGTATTGAAATTAGTATATTAGAAGTATCCAGTCCTTCTAATGCATGTTTGATAAATGTTGAACTGAAGGATACTGTGAAAAGCTGGGGGCGGGGGGGAGCCTTTATTTGAACAGGCATTCTGCCCCCTGGTGGTGATTTTGTGGAGGGAGACTTTGCAGGCTGTGGTTTTGTACTCTCGATTTTGGGGGACTTTGGTTTTACTGAGGGTTCAAGGCTGTAAGCTGAGTTACTTATCACAGCAAAAGAATAGAGCTAGAGTGTCCAAGAACAGGGGAATACTGGATTAAATGATTCAATGTCCTTTCCATAGAACACCAGGTAGTGATTAAAATGGATTAAGTTGATCTACATCCATTGATGCAGAAATTTCTCCAAGATCTGTTGTTCAACTGATAAAACGAAGCCACAGAAAATACATATAGTATGATGTCATTACGCACCCCATATCTTTAGTTGTTTTGAGAGGCAGACTCAGCAACATATTGGGTGGGGTAACCAGATGATTTTTAAGTCCTTTCTGGTTCTGAGATTCTGTAACACTAAGAAATCAAAGTTTATAGTTCCTTTAAAAAATATACCGCTTCAAACCAAGAAAACTATAAAACTTTATGGAGAGACATAAAAGAAGACCTGGATAAATGGAGATACATGTCAGTTTCCTGGATTGATAGATTTAACACTGCAAAGATATAAAATTCCTCAGAATTAATCTGTTCAAAAACAATGGCAATAAAAAAACAAAGACCCAATGTATTTTTTTGTGGGGAAGACTTAAAAAATAGTTATGAAGTTCATCATGAAGGTCAAATGTGTTTGAAGAGCCAGAAAATACTTAAAAATAAAATTTATATTGTAAAACTAGGATAATTTGAATCACATGCTAGGGCCAGAACAGATGAAGGAACAAAAGGGAAAGTCCAGAAACAGATGTGAGTGTTTACTAGAATTTAGTATTTAACAAAGTGACACTTTGAGTCGGTCAGGAAAGAATGTGTTATTCAGTAAATTGTTGGGACAGCAGTTACTTTTGTGGTGCTTCCCATGGGAAGAGCACACGCACGTGTCTTTTATAAAAGTTCCACTGGCCTTATCATTGAGAAAATATTTTAGGTCATGTTTTCCCACCTTACAATAAAACAAATTCATGGTAGGTTAAAGATTTAAGAAAGAAAAATTATTAAATACTAAATTGGTAAATACTATACAAAATCTTGGGATTGAGACAAAATGTAAAAATCATCTCAAAGGCAGAAACCACAATGATAAGTTGAATAGATTTATATACATGTATAGATGAATTAGCAAAGTTGAAAGACAAACATCAAGCTACATAAATGATAGGCAATTATTAAATATGTGAAACTTTTTTATAAGTCAATATAATAAAAATTAATATTTTATAGAAAAATGGTTTAAGGGCATGAACAGGGAATTTGCTAAGGAAGAAATTCAAACACCATATAAGTATGAAAAAGTATTTACATAATTAGGAATCAAAGCAATGCACATTAAAATGACAGTAAGAAACATTTCATCTCATCAAAGTTTTAAATATTTATAGTAATTTTAACTGTGTATTTCAAGAGAGTTACACATCAAAATGTTAATGGCTATTTTCTGGGTAGTAGAGTTAAGGGTATTTTCTCCTTTTTGTTTTGCTTTTCTGTGGTATTACTATTTTACTGTGTAAGAAAGAGATAATAGTTTGCACTGACTCTTAGAAAGGTACTCAGCCGGAATCTCTGGGGGACTCATCTCTGAGGAGTGAGCAAGGTCGTGTCCAAGCAGTGGCCCTCCCCTTGGGCTCAGCCTGGAGCTCACTGAGCCATACTGAATCACCTTGGGCCCTGACTTCCAGAGCTGGGTCTGGGTGGCTGCTGTTTAGACAAGGGGAATGAGACAGAGGCAGGGAGACTAGCGAGCTAGTGCAATAACAATCCAGGTGGTGTTTTATAAAAATTGCACAATGGAACTTGGTGTGACCACTCTTTTCAAGAAAAAAAAAATTCAATGGTATGTCTGCTCATGTGCTATGGGAAGATGGGCAGGAAAGGCAGAAGAAGAGAGTAAAGGAAGTCAAACATGTGGATGAAGAAAATGCTGAGTGAAGTTTTGTTAGAGTATGCAAATGAAGATGCTGCCACCTTCTAAGTTAGGGTGATTTCGTATTCAGAACCAGCCATTTCCAGCATTTGGAGCCTTCATTCCCAGGACATTTTCCAAAAGAACGAAAAGTGACTTCAGTCAACACACCACTCATCCATTGCAGCCTGCCAAGGATATGGCTTTCATCAAATCCTGCGACCATCTCACATTGCTCTCAGCCTGAACCCAGGTAAGCAGAGAGTTGTGTTGTCCATTGAGCTCCTGTCTACACCTAGTTCTAAAACAAACCATGCTTCATAATCCTTCAGAGTTAGTCTCTCCTTTAACTGAGTATTCAGTCTCTAGTACTTCCTCATGGAGGTGAGAATGAAAGTCTTTCTATATTAAAGCAGCTTCCACTTCTGGAGAAAAGAGTTGCCTTAGGTTCAGTTCCTTAGAAAGACTCCGAGGTGAAATTCGTGTGCAAGTTTGTTGTGTGTGTGTGTGTATTGGTGGGGGGGGGGGGGGCGTGGGTGGTCCTCAGAGATAACACCTATAAAGGACTAAGGGAAAGAGGACTGGGTGGAGGAAAAAGTGGGGCTTCTCAGTCAACCCCACCAAGAGCTCTGGAGCTGGGATGGCCCTGCAGCATGGTCCTCAATTGAAATATAGGGGCCAGGCTTTTTGTACCCCCAGATTAACTGGTCGTTTGGAGGCATCCTGTCCTTGGGGAGAAGGCAAAATTTTTGATGAGGCCGGTGCATAATTGGGAATATATATTGGACGGCTGGAGCAAGCTCTACATTAGGTCCTTGGCCTTCAGTTCTCATGGTGGAGAAAATCAAGTGAAAGCCTCTACAATTGTCCCTTCCCTACCAAGTCAAGATAATAAAACCAATATTTCATCCAAGGGGATGGGGAGGGAGGGATGATGGTAAAGATTAACATCACCACTAAATACCTAAAGGTCATCCTCTCATATTTCCACTTAATTCACCAGTCTGGCTCCTTCTGAAATCAGGAGAATGGTTTACAGACTACTACAGACCTAACCATTTAGTAGCGCTGATCGCAGCCAGTGTGCCAGGTCTGCAATCTTGTCATAATACAGTCCAAAAGGAGCTGGACCACCTAGACACTCCACAGAACATCACACTCATCTGAAACACTGATCACACCATGCCAATAAGGCAAGATCAGCAAGAATGGCTAGTGCTCAGGGAAACCTTCGTAAGACACATGTACCTCAAAGGGTGGGAGGTAAATTTCATAGAGATTCAGAGATCTGTCCCTTCAGTTTTTAGGAAACCAGTGGTCAGGGATCTAACAGGATAGTTTTTTTTTTTTAAAGTAAAGGCAAATATAAAACACAGATAAGCAAGAGAAAAAGAAAAACGTTACTTACAAACTCTTTAAAAGCGATACCTAAAATTGTTCATAGTGTTATATCCTTTAAAATTGTTTTTCGTTGTGCATAACTCATAAATATAAATACAACAAACTGATATGGAATCACATCACTATCTAATATCTTGTTTATTCACCTGTCTACTTACTTACTGTCTATCTGTCCTCACTGTGATATAAAGTTCATGAAAGTCAGGTCTTTGTCTTGTTCACTTCTGTATCCTTGGCACCAAGAATTCACTTGGTGCTCAATAAATATTTTTTTTGGTGGAATGAAGGAGTATCATACATATTGTTTCGTAGCCAGCTATTTCCAACTGACTTCCCGATGCTTCAGGTTATACTTCATCTTTCTTAAAACGCGCCTCTCCATAAGTCATGTGAAAGAGGAATTCTCACATTCCAGAGATTCCTATCAGTGCAACTTTAGAACCAAGAAACCTTAGTTTCTTGGCGGCCCTCAAGTCTCTTTCCTTTTGGCTAGTACTGCTTTAGAGTCTACAGCAGGTACAACCTTGCGGGGATCACCACTTTAGACCATCCAGCTCTGCTAAGTCAGGTTCTAAGGATACAGTAACTGAAGCTGTTCCCAGGCAAGCAGTCCAGTCCAAAGCCACGTCCCTCTTTCGGCCACGCGGGGGCGCTAGAGGGCCACAGTCCGCGCAGAGCTCCGGGCCTCCGGGAGGAAGACTCTGGGCGAGTGTGTCGATGCCCGGTGTGGGCGGAGCAGGAGGCGCCCAGGCCCGCCCGGAGGGCAGGAAGTGAGGAGGCGGGGCTTCTGCGGTGGGTGCGCGCTTGCGCGTAAGTCAGGTCCGAGGAGTGGTCTTCTCCCCTGCTGGAGTCTGTCTTGGTGGGGACTCTTTTGACGTTCCTGAGTTGGGTCGTGCCCGGGGGTGGGGCCCAGTACGGGAGCGGGGTTGGGGAGAAGTTCGAGGGGCGCTGGGGTGAGCAGCGGGACCCTGGAGGACCGGCGAGGTGGGGTGGGGAGGACCGCAGTGGTGTGCGGTGGGGGCGGGGAGGGACGAAGGGGCGCCCGCGCAGGAACGTGGAAAGCCGGGCGTGTGGGGTCGGGGCGAGAGGGGTGGGCGAATAGGAATGTGTAAGCGTCATTCTTCCCCCTCCTTCCTCTTGGTGTGAAATGCAGGGACTCCACGGTACTGCCTTGGCAGCACGGGAGTTGCAGATTGGCAAGTGGCTGTGTTTTCCGGGAAGATATTCTCTCTCTCCCCTCTGCCTTTACTTCCTTTTAGCGGCTCTTTGTTAAAAATGGTGTTTATTATTATTATTATTAATGCAGCATTGTGTGCCTTGCATTGACACCTCCTGTGGAAAACCGCTTCTAGCTGTTTAAGGCATCACAAGAGTCAGGCCCTCTCTTTTATTTACTTACTCACTCCAAAAGTAGGGAAAATAAAAGTTCCGCCTAAACTCGGCAATGAAAAATAGAAAGTTTCCTGTATAAACAGTTGTAGGGAGTTTTAGTCATTTCTAAATTAGCTTGTGTACTACAATCACTTTTTATACTATTTAAATAATGCCACTTGCACGTTATTGTGTAAAGTGGAGCAACAGTTTTATTGTGCCATGCAGTCCCAATGACATTTTAGTCCAGGAAGATGAAAATATGTCATTTGGAATTCAAGGATTGATAAACTATGGTGACTGACCAATGCCATGTGATCCTCACTAAAAGTACTTGGGTTCATGTCCGTCGTTCTCAGCCATGGTGAAGGGGTGCAGTCTGACACTTGGAAGCTTAAAAACCAAGTCTGTTGCCTTCCAGTTTATCTTTTTAAAGCCTTCCATCATGTGTGTATTTTGCTTGAATGATTATTTTAAAGTACATGTCCTATTTTTGCCAATCTGACAGCTGTTTCCATAGAAACTAGAGAAGAAATAGTCATTTTCAGCAGAGTTGTTAAAACTCTTCTAGGCTTGAGCTGTGTGTGCTAGTGAGTGTTGTACTTGCTCAGTTTGAGATGGTACTTAAAGAATTAAGGATCTGAAATGTTCTTGGAGGCTAACAATCCAAATTGTTTAATTTTCTCACATCATTAATTTAGTAATCCTAGAAGTCTGCCAGCTATGTTTGTCGACCTTCAGTATTTTGAAGTGGTTGTTTCAGCTGGGATTTTCTTAGGCTCTGTGTAGTCTAGTGATGGACTCTTTGAAAAGGTACAAATAGATTTCTTCTCCCATTCTTTACCATCAAGGATACACCAAGGATTACAGAATATCAGGCACTATTTCTGTGACACTTAACTGTCAGTGATATAAATGATAATGCTTTTTACTTATATACATTTGATGTTATACTTCTGTTAGTAGAATACTTTTTAAAAAATTTCACATAGCTCATGGGAGATGAGCAGGAGTTTGCTTGGCATACGAGCAGAGCTAAGCAATGTAAATAGATGTGCATAGTCATAGAAATGAGATTTTTTTTTTTTTTTCTTAGAAGTGTAGGTAAATCAGTGGGTCTAGTGTTTGGGAATGGGTGAAAGAGGTGGAGAAGACTCCTGGAGAAATAATGGGAGGCCTGGTCTACCATATGAAGGCATTTATTGAAGCCACTGGAAACCAATGGAATTATGAAAAATAGTTGCCTTTGTTGATTTTGGGGCTTACGGAAGCAATAATACATCCTGTAAAAATTTAAACAGCATAGAAATATAAGAGATGGAAATACTAAATTCCTTACAACTACCATCCTGTCACCCAAAATAAGCACTGCGAATAATTAGGTGTATATTCCTTTCGATTTATTCATATTTATATGTTAGCCTATTTTAGTATTACTGTTTTTGCAAGTTGGTTAAGAGGTATGTGTGTGTTTTCTGTGGTTTCTATGGCATCAAGTAGGGTTAGTGGTATGGCATGTAGGAGGCACTCATGAAATAGTGAATGAATGAATAACAATTTAGAGATCAAAAACTGAATGGGGTTTGGGTTTGTTTGATTATGGTGGTTATATAATTTATTAAAAAGTTAGTTGCCAACATTTTAAAATTTACAACTTTCACATGAAGTCTGAATTTCTGGGTTTCCTTGAAAATATCAAAACATTTGGCAACACTGCACCCGAATTTCATTATACTTGTTGCATCTCCTTTAGATGGGTGTGAGTCTGTGTTTACATAGTATGACTTTGCTGATGTTCACCTGCTGGCACCCTACAAATCTGCACTAATATAGTCACCACTGGTCACGCATAGCCATTTTTTATTATTAAATTTCTTTTAATTAGTTTCAGGTATACAGTACATTGCTTAGACATATATATAGTGCATAAAACAATCCCTCCCTCCCCTGACCCTCCATCTAGCCAACGTATTAATGCTAACTACATTCCCTATGCCGTGCTCCCCATCCCTCTGACCATCCATCAGCTACTAATTTATACTTCTTTAACCCTTCTCCTCATTCTCCCAGCCCCCCAAACTTCTGTCCCTTCTGTCACCACATTATTCACTATATTTGTGTCTGTTTTTGATTAGTTTGTTCTTTTTATTCCTTAGATTCTGCACATAAGTGAAATCATATAGTGTTTATCTTTCTCTGTCTGATTTAAATACCTTCTAAGTCCATCAAAGCAATATCTTTTTCCATCTCCTTTTAGTCTATGTGTCTTTTAATCCGAAGCGAGTCTCTTGTAGGCAACACGTAGGGTCTTCCTTTCTTACCGATTCAGCCACTCTATCTTTTGGGTGGAGCACTTAATTCTTTTCCATTTGAGGTACTTATTGATAGGAATATAGTTGTTACCATTTTTTATTCCTGTTTTTGATACATGCTTTTTCTTCTTGAGTCCCTCTAACATTTCCTGTAATACTGGCTTGGTGATGATAAATTCCTTTAAGTTATTTTTGTCTGGGAAGCTGTTTATCTGTTCTTCAACTGAAATGATAGCTTTGTTGGATAAATGATTCTTGGTTGTAGATCCTGGGTCTTCATCCTGCCAAATATTTTGTGCCAGGCGCTTCCGTCCTGTGTAGTTTCTTTTGAGAAATCAGCTGCCAGTCGTATGAGTGTTCCTTTATGAGTAACTATCTGTTTTTCTGTTGCTGCTTTTAATATTCTTTCTTTGTATTTAACCTTTGGTATTTTAATTATGATGTGTCTTGGTGTGGGCCTCTTTGTATCTCTGATTTGTGGAATTCTCTGAGCTTCCTGGGATTTTATGTCCATTTCCTTCACCAGATTAGGGAAGTTTTCCATCATTATTTCTTTAAACAGCTGATCAACATCTTGATTTCCTTCATTTATCCTGATCAGATGGATATTTGGACCCTTAATAGTATCCCATATGCTCCTTAAATTATTTTTATTCTTGGCATCTCATCTCATGCCATTCTGATTGAGTGTACTTGGCTTTCCCATCCTCTAGATAGAGCATTTGATCCTTTTCTTTATTCATTTTGTTTATTCCATTTAATATACTCAGATAATGTGTTCTTCATTTTAGACTGATTCTTTTTTATAATTTCCATTTCCATTTTTATGGTTTTTATCTCTTTGTTGAAGTTCTCCCTGAATTTACACTTCCCAAAAGTTCATTGAGCATCTTTATAACTCTGCGCCTGTTAGATTACTTGACACCATTATATCTGGATCTCTGTTCTGTTCTCATATGGCTTCTGCTTCTTTGTCTTCCCATTTTGACTGCCTTTCTGTTTCTGCTTCTTTGTATGAACAAAGCTCTTAAGTCTCCAGGTCTTATTAGTGTGGATTTGTGAAGTAGCCATCCAGTGGCACAGTCCTGAGAAGGACTCAGCTGCAGGCCAAACAGCCCAAGCCTCTGCCCCTCTGGGGCCGCCTGTTAAGATTCAGCAAGCAATCCACAGATGCTGTGCTTATAGTTGCCTCAAAAGGCCACACCAGAAACTGAAGCCAGTTGCCTCCAGTGTGAGTCTAAGTGCTGCTCAGCAAGGAGCACCTGACTCATTGAGGATATACCTGGATGTTGCATGGGTGGGGCTGCAAGTTGAGAGATGCGGGGTTTCAGGGCATCCTCTGGGTGGAATGACCTCTGTTATCCCGTTTGATTACATCACAGCTATGGCGGCGCTTTGTCTACACACTGGGGGAGGGGAGGGCTCAACAAGGAACAATAGATACTGCTGGCACTCCTGTACAGACGAGTCTTACATCGGCCCTCACTCTGACAATGTCTCCCTATAAGTCCCTGGTGACCCCTGCATGCAGCTGAATTGGCACTGGTGCTCAGAGTGAGCCAGTTCGTTACTGAGATAATCCACTGCCGCAGCCTCCGTCTCACTCAGCTGCTCGAGACCAGGCAGCCCCACTTCTCACCCCGTCCTACCTTCTGCTGTTGCAGGTTGATTTCTTGGATTTCTCCTTAGTCGTATGGCTCGTTCCTCTAGATCCCAGGAGATTTTTCCTTGCTGCTGCTCCTTGTTTCTGTCACAACCTTGATTTGGTTGCCAAAGGGATGAACAGAGCCTCTATCATCTCTGTGCTTTTTTTTTTCTCTCTCGCCATTTCGTCTTAAATTAATTAGAATTAAGTTCATTAAAAATTTAGTTGCTCAGTAGCCACATGTAGCAGCTACCGAATAGGAAATTCATAACATTTCCATCATTGCAGAAAGTTCTGTTTTGCAGTGCTGCTTCACACATTTGTTTCCCATCCCTGATGTAAAGGATTTTTGCAAGTAGCATTTATTATTTTTTTTAAATTGCAGATCTTTTATTACAGAAATCTTCAGCTTTTAAATGGCCGCATGGTAATTTGGAATGTAGGACTTTGTATGTGAGTTGTGGGAGTAGGATTTTGTTGTCCGATTTGCATTTAATATTGCTTTTGTTCTTTGTGCTGAAAATTGAGAATTTAGCTTTGCAAAATATAAAAGGAACTCTCAGTTCCAATAAACAACATGTATATATTAAGATGTTAACAGCTTGTATATGAAACAAGTATGTAAATTTTTTTACCATGTACCCTCAAGTCAGCAAAAAAGTATTTGCAAGATACAGAATCTCTTCGAAGGGAAGGAATTATTTTTGGAAAAAACTAAAAGCTCATGAAGCTCAATTAAATGTATGAAGTACAAGGTCTCTTGGAAACCAGGAAAGCGTGAATCTTCCTCTCCCCCCTCCCTCCTCTTTCTCTGGCTTTATGGTTTCTCACTTTCCACACATTAATTGCATTGTCCTTTTTGTAGAACCACTTCTTTTGCAAGATGCCTAATCTTGGTTTTCATCTACAGTTCTTTGTGTTGCCATAGCACTAGCTACATTCCCAGTTTATACATGCTCTTACGTTCCTGTGCCTGATAATGTCTTATCACAAATCTTTTCAGTGTTGGATAGCTACTCCTAGCTCTGGTCAGTGGCTGGGATCACTAGAGACAAACATCGCAGTCTAGACTTATCCCTTAAATTGAGGTTGTAGGATATAATCAAGAAAAAGATTATGGCTAGGCAAGTTTCTGAAACTTATCTACTAGAGTAAAGGAAGGAAAGTGGGTTTCTGTTGTTTTTATAGTTTGACTTCTAGTAGAAGACATTTTATATTTAAACCTTAAGTACATTTTCCTGTTTGAAACAATTCCTTTAAATTTATTTTTTGTTTTATTTTGCATATGTCAAAAGGCATAAAAAATAGTTGTCTTCCTGGTCTATTCTTCTACTAATGGATATCCTTATTTATTTACTTATTTTTAAAATCCATGCAGTACATAGCATTTAATGAGGAGCTGTATTATTTTTTTTCCTCTACTATATTACAACCTCCAAGAGGACGGATACTGAATTTTATGCTGCATCCGTAACTCACATGCCTCCTAGCCAATGAAGAACCTTACTAGCTACTTAGTACTAATATTGAAATGATTTCCAGGCTTAAATTATTTTACTTCTTTTCAGCTTGTTTTGAAAAGAAACCTGGAAAGTATATTATTAATAATGCCAAACTATTATATATCATCCTGGACTCTACTGATTTAAAATTGGTAGCAATTCAAAAATGGTCAAAGTGGAGTTAATGTTAACTTAGCATGCCCTTTACTCACATTATACGTTCATAATGTGCAGGCAGAATGTATAAACTATATAAAAAATTTCGAGTTATTTTCAAACTAAGTTTGATATATAGATAATACTATTTATCAAAACTGGTGTTCTGAAGCATCTTTCTAGGTAATATAATATTAGCTTATATCGAGTTAGATTTACATATTCAACTTATGAAGATTTTGAAATAGAAAAATTGAAAAAAATGAACACATAATCATTACTTAGATATAATGATTAGTCATATTTTACTATATCGACTTTGTCTTCTTTGTGTGTACATTTGTACCTTTGCTATACAATTAAAAGTAAGTTTTATTTATCATGAAGAGACACTTCAGCAAGTATTTCAGGTATAAGAAAATCACCTATATAACTATAATATTGTCACCTAAGAAAATAAGCAATATGTACCTAAAATAACCTAGAAGTAAAGCCATATTCAAATTCCCCTAGTTGTCCCAGTTGTCTTCTAAAGCGCATTTTTTTTTCAATCTAGGATCTTACCTTTTCTTGCTGTCTCTTTTCGGTATCTTTTCAAAAATAATTGGTGTATAACTGATATACAATAAATTCTGCATATTTATACCGCATAGTATAAGTTCTGACTTAACCTGTAAACCTGTGAAACCATCAGTCAAGATACTGAACATATTCATTACCCCCAAAACTTTGTATTCCCTCCCCTTGTCCCTCTTTACCTCTCTGTCCTTAGGCAATCACTTATCTCTCTGTAATTGTAAATTAGTTTGCATCGTCTACAGTTTATATTATAGGTTGGAATCACAGCATGTGTACTCTTGGGGGACAGTAGGGTCTGACCTCTCACTTGCTAGTATACAGAAATAAAATCGTTTTTGTATATTGCTCTTGTATTCTGCCACCTTACTAAATTCATTTTAATATAGTATATATATATATATATATATATATATACACACACACATTTTAATTTGTAGATTCTTTTAGGTTTTCTGTATAGATTATCATGTTATATAGAAATAAAGACCATTTTACTTCCTTATTTCTTGCCTGGATGCTATTTCTTTCTATCTCTCCTTCTTCCCCTCTTCTCCCCCTCTCCTTCCCATCTCCTCTTCCGCCCTTTGCACTGACTAGGATTTCCAGTACAATGTCGAGTAGATGTGGTGAGAGTGGACAACTTGCCTGGGTCCTGATCTTAGGAGGAAAGTATAGTCTTTAATAAACATGTTGGCTAAAGGTTTTATGCAGGTGTCCTAGTTTACTGAGTTTTTATTAGGGATGGATGTTGGATTTTATCAAACACTTTTTCTGTGTTTATTGAGCTGATCATGTAGTGTTTTTTTTTAAAGTCTTTGATTAGGGTGAATTACATTGATTCGTTTATGTTTAATCAGTGTTACATTCCTGAGACAAACCTCATAGGTCATAATGTATTGTCCTTTTTAGGTATGGTTGAATTAGATTTTTCTAAAATATTGTTATGAATTGTATCAATTTTCGTGAAGGATCTTACTCTAGAGTCTTCTAGTAATGTTTTTTTCTGGCTTTGGTATCAGGATAATACTGGTCTTACATAGTGAGTTGCAAACTTTTCAATTTTCTATGTATAGAATTATTGATTTTTCTTTAACTGTTTGGTAAAATTCCCTAGTGAAGCTATATGAGTAAAAAAAAAAAACAATCAATTTAAAAAATAGATATAGGACTCTTTAGGTTATCTAATTCTTCTTGAGTGAGCTTTAATAGTTTGTATTTTACAAGGAATGTATCCATTTCATCTAAGATGTCAAATTTAAGATTTTAACCTTTCATTGATTTTAAGAAATTTGATTATGGTATACCTTGGAGTTGTTTCTTTTGTATTTATTGTGTGTGTGGTTTGTTAAAGTTCTTGTGAGTTTACAGTTTTCATCAGATTTGAAAAATTTTGCCATTTTTTCAAGTATTTTTTTTTGGTCTCTCAGCCTTACCCCCTTTTCTGGGTCTCAGTTACACATTTATTAGGCCCCTTAAGGTTATCCCACACCTCACTGATACTCCATGCATATTTTTCAGTCTATTTTTTCTCTGCATTTCATTTGGGTTGGTTTCTATAGGTAGGTCAAATTTACAAGTCTTTATTTCTACAATGTCTAATTTGCTGTTAGTCTCATCCATTGTATTTTTCATCTAACAGAATTTTCTTGTCTAGAAGTTCAGTGTAGGCCTTTAAAAAAATTCTGTCCCTGCATAACATGCTAAAAATGTCCTTTAACTTCTTAAACAATTGGAATATAGTTATAATAAGTGCTTTAATATCCAAATCTACTAATGCTGTCATCTGTATTATAAAGGAGTTAGTTTCTATTGATTGAGGTTTCTCCCATTTATGGATCACATATCCTACTTCTTGCATGCCTGGTAATTTTTAAATTATAAATTGTACCTTGTTAAGTGCTGGATATTTTTGTATTCTCGTAACTATTCTTGAGCTTTTTTTTCCTGGTATGTTGTTAAGTTACTTAGAAACAGTTTGATCTTTTTGAGTGTTGTTGCTTTTAATCTTTGTTAGGTAGAGTCAGAGCAGCCTTTAGTCTAGGACCAATTTTTCTGTAATATTGAGGGAAAACCCGTCTGAGTACTTTATCTAGTGCCCCGTAATTATAAGGTTTTCCACTTCAAAGGATGGAACAGGCACTCTACTCTGTGCGAGCCCCACATGTTATATTGTTCCTCTTATTCTTTTAGGTGGTTCTTGCCCAACTCCAGGGACTTTTCTCACATGTATACCCTGATCAGGACTCAGCTGGGTACAAGAGGGAGCTTCTCAGCAGATGCCTGGAGTTCGTTCTCTGTGCATCTCTGCAGCTCTTGTACTCTGCTCTGTGAGCTACAACTGCTGTGGCCTGCTTGAACTGCTAGCTTCACCTCTTCAGTTTAGGGGGACTGTTGGGATGCACCTAGGTTTTCCCTCTCTGCATATTGTATGGCTCACCTTATTTGTTTTCCATCTCTCAGAATCACAATCCTTCATTGTCCTTCATTGCCTAATGTTCAGTGTGTTGAAACCATTGTTTTGCTTATTTTGTCTGTTTCTTTAGTTTTTCTAAGTGGGAAGATAAGTCTGGTCTCATGGAGTACATCTTGATCCAAATCAGAAGTGCCAGGGTTATACCTGAAAGGAATAAATTCATATTTTAAAAAATACATCTTATAAGTTAGGTTTTATTATTTCATTACATGCTTCTTTCCCCTGTTAACGCCAATTGATAAAAATTTACTGCTATTTGTATGTAATCCATTTCTTATTCTCCAAATATTTTAGCTGTTAAAATAGAAATAGACCTCCTCCAAATAAAAATAAAAAATGAAACAACAAAAAAAACAAATTTATAAAGTACATGTTGAAGAGTAAGAAAAAAGTGAGTAAAATATCTTTGGTTTGTATTGCTCAAAGGTATTACTGTATGGGGTGGTGAATAGAAATCCAAGGTAATTTAGTGTGAGATGTGTTAAAGTAAGACTAATCGACATACCTATTTCATAAGTGTTATATTCCTAAGTTGGTAAATATTTTCCAGAGATATTTATAGTTTAATTTTTGTGTTCCAGATAATCAAGCAAAAGTAAGATGAGCTTCATCTATGGATTGCAGTCTGCTACTAGAAACTGTATTTTCTTCCGATTTAATTTATTGACCAACTGGAGAAAATGTAACACAGCTACAACCTCACTGGACTATCATCAAGTTCAAATTAACCATGTAGTAAATAAGCATCGGGTCCTGGGAGTAAATCAGTGTGCTAGGTTGACTTCTCTGCCTGGAAACTTTCATTTCTGTAGAACTTTTAATAACAAAAGAACAGGATGCCTCTTGAGTATCAGAAGTAAGGAAATTTGGATGATTACCCGAAAATGTACTGCATGGAATGACTGTTTTACAAGACAGCAACTGTTAAAAGAAATTGCAGTAATTCCTACTCTTTCACTATTGCGTCCTCAAAACTATTTTCCCATAAGAAACATTAGGACTTTGCACACGTCTCCACGGTTTCAAGCTGCTCCGGTTCCTCTCTTGTTGATAATTCTTAAACCAGTGCAAAAACTACTTGCAATCATTATAGGCAGGTAAAAATTTTTTTTTTAAATGTACTTTTGTATTAAAAGATATTTGTAAAACTATACTCTGAAAGAAAATTTGTTAGATTTCTGTCCTGTATTTAGCTCAAAATTAAGTTTCTAAACAGTTAATTTACCCAGTTTTGTTATGTATGATTTGATAATCTTGAAATAATTTACTGCATGTTAACTTATAGAAATACAGTCTTTAAAAAATTATGTGTCTTACATAGACACTTTTTAAAAGATCGACCTTGTATGTGTGATGACAAAAGAATCAGAAATGTGGATTATAACTCATATATAAGAACAGTATTCACAAACATTTCTTAACTAAATATGGAATTTGAGGCAACAGATCATGAAATTGAAGGACTTTGCTTGTTTAAAAATGAGAGCTGACTCCTAGCCAAGTTAACTCTTAAATCATTAATATTTATTTTTCTTTTCTATTTTCAACAAACCTAGTTGCTCCTGGTAGTCCTTTATAATAATTAATATTTTTCAGTGTAGAACCAGAATCAGTACTGAGTACAACATAGGCAAGTAGGAATTTATAGCCAAGGAGCAGGGTAGGGGTTGGTGGATGGAAAATTAGGGGAACATTGGGAGTAAGGGGGGGATGTTGCCTAAACAGACCAAACAGGATTCTTGTTAAAGGAGGATGAGGCTGATCAGGTATCACCTGGGGCCTGGTGAAGGCTGAGGAACCTTATTGGTGATCAGGTATGGAGGATGGGGGATTCTGGCTAAACAGACTTAGCAGAGTTCTTGCTAAAAGTAGACAATGCAGAGATGAACAGGAAGTCTGAAAGTCAAAGCCTAGTTGAGAAATTAATTGTTCAGGAGACGAAGAGTAGAGTTTGGTGGATGAGAGAATCTGTGTCAAATCAGCGCGGGTTCTAGGACCAGCAGCTCCTTTTCATCCTTTTAAATTATTTATTTTTAATGTTTTTATTGTTATTGTCAGTCACCTAATTTTTTAAAAAAGTATGTTTTAATACATTTTAAATGAATAGTAACAAGTCATATAAAGTTTAAATTGGAAATAAATATACTTCCTAGGTTTAATCTTTTTGGGTTGAAACATTTTAGAGGCATTTTAAGTGTGACAGCAAAATTAAGATGAAGTTATTTTATAAAATTTCATCAAGAGAATGTTTATATTTAAAATTTTTGTTGTGATTTCATAGATAAACTCACAAGGAAAAATTTCTGTTCTAGTCTTGAAAACATCACTTGTTCTCAAAATGTCTCTGGACCCTAGTAAGCAGCAGAGAGGGTTGTCTGGTAGCTCTTGCAATGCTATTTGTAAAGTCCTCATTTTCTTATTTTCTTTGCCTATGCTCTTCTTATTACCTCTCCTTTGTCATGTTTTGGAGGGGATGGGGTTTCTGCCCCTGAAAAATATTTCTAAAATCAGTCATGAGGTAGGTTGCCTTGTACCTTGCTGAAGCACTGGCAGATGGTGCTGGAAGTCTGACGAGCAGTAGGGAGAAAGTTGGTTAAAGGTATAGATTTATTGTATCATAAACTCTCAAATGTTTATTTGGGTAATTCATCCCTTCTTAAGTGGTTAAGTGCTCAGACTCGGGCATCACATTGCCTGGTTATCCTTAAGTACCTCTTGACCTTGGACAAGTTGCTTAACTTCTCTGTGTCCTGTTTTCTATGACAAGATTATTGTGAAGATTCAATGAGATGACATATGTATAACGATTAAAAGAGTACTTTCCATGTGGTAAACAGTCAGTAAATGTTAACCAGTGGTAGTTGTAGTAAAATAGCTCCTCATTTAATGCTTACCTTTAAAATAACTGAAGAAAATTCATATGAATGTTAGACTTTTTAACTGTAGCTCTATATAGTTGATTCCTTTTTTATCATTTATCTAAGAATTTTATAAATTGAAAAAAATCCATACAGAGAGATATGTCATAAAAAAGTATTTGATGACATAAAATTCAAGCATAAGAATTGACTTTTGGTGATACGTACTGATCCTGTTATCAGAACTTTGAATTTTTTTTGCTCTAGGGGAATAAGGAAATGGTGGCATGCACTTCCTCCCAACAAAAAAGAGCTATTTAAAGAAAATATAAAGAAGAATAAGTGGAAGTTATTCTTCGGTTTGAGTAGTTTGGGATTGCTCATCATGGTGTTTTATTTTACCCACCTGGAAGTGAGTCCAATCACAGGAAGGAGCAAGCTACTGTTACTGGGGAAAGAACATTTCAGTCTTTTATCGGAACTGGAATATGAAGCAGTAAGTAGTGTGAATTGTTTTTAATCAGATTGCTTAATAAATACTTAAAGCAGGGAGATTTCTTTACTATGAAAGGCATACCTTTTTAAAAAAGTTTTAGTCTTTGATAGGAAGTTAGTAATTTTTCCCCAAAGGTCTCAGACCTTTCATACTTAGTATTTCTAGTACCTACATTGCTTTCCTCCATGTCAACTTAAATGTCACTTTTTCATGAAAGCCTTTCTTGATTATCCAAACCAGCCTAGGCAGGATATCTGTATTAGGCTCAGGGCAGGTATCCTTTATATATTGACTGAATTTTGGATCAGCGTCTTTGCAGTTGTTCCCAGTGCTTAGCTATATTGGGGTTAGTTTACTTTTATTTTCTCTTTGCGTACTGTATTTTTCCTTCAAAGCACCTATTACAAGGGTAACAACAATTATTTACTTGTTGATCTATCTCCCTTGTTAGACTAAGTTCCATGGGGTCAGAGACCCTGTCAGGTTTTGTTAATTTAATCTAAAGTACAGTGCACAAAGTAGTTCCTTAGTATATATTTTTTGAATAAATAGATCTGTAGTCTGAATTTTTATAACTTGAAAGTAAAATAGAATAAGATAGTTTTTTTTTTTTGTAACATCAATTTTGGCAATTATATTTTTTGAATGCAAAGTAAAGTTGTAATTCAGAAGCCTTAACTCCTTGGAGTGTGTAACTCAGGCAGTTAAACATTTTACACCACCAGTGAGCTCCTTGAGGATAGATCTTTCTATCTCCAGTGTATAGCACATACCTAGTATGTGCTCAGTCGACGTTTGCTGAAATCTCATAGCCTCACTTGACAGCTTTGGCATGGTTAGATCTTTATATCTTTTTATTCCACTTGAGCTTCCAAATTTGTCAATGGAAAGTTAAAAAAAGAACAGTGCTTTGTCACTAAAAAGATTGTTCTTAAGATCAGACGTTTCTAGGAGATTTATGCAGAGATTTGAGATGTTTCTTAGGATATAATCTCGGCAGAGGCAAGTTTGAAGAAAGTGTTCTGGAAGGATTGAGACAGGCCTGGTGTTAAATTAGTACATATACCATTCACATCACTAAGATGCTTCTTTTTTTTCTTATTTTTTAACCTACAAATGCAATATCTGATCTATATGAAAATTCAAACACATGTTCTTCTAGGGCTATTATAAAATACCATAATTACAGTAGTTCCCCCTTATCAGTAGGTTCACTTTCCATGATTTCAGTTACCTACGGTCAACTGTGGTCAAAAATATTAAACGGAAAATTCATAAGTTTTAAATTGCATGCCTTTCTAAGAGTACTTCATCTCATCACGTATGCATTTTTACAATCTCACATCACAAGAAGGATGAGTATGGTACATGAAATATTTTGAGAAACTGCATTTACATAACTTGTGTTACTAACATGATATTTTGTTATATTTGTTTTATTATTGTTATTAATCTCTTACTGTGCCTAATTTATAAATTAAACTTTACTATAAGTATGTATGTATAGGAAAAAACAGTATTTATAGGGCTCAGTACTATCCGCGGTTTCAGGCATCCACAGGGGGTCTTGGGACATATCCCCCATGGATAAGGGGTGACTATTGTACATATAATCTTTCTTGTTTTTATATATTTCAGAAGGGTTAATATAATAGTTTTATTTGTTTCAGATATTTTATATTGGTGACTTGTGCTTTTTAAGAACGTTAATTGATAGACTATTACGAATTCGTATCCTAAAAAAAAAATCACCTATTTTTAATACATCTCAAGGAAGAAACTTACAAACTTATTGATTTATATGAAAAAATTATATTTTATGGAAATTAAAATAATTTTTTAGAACATCCTATTAGTACACTTGCAAGGGTCTCATGAATATAGTTTTAGAAAAATGTCTTTATGTGGTTGCTAGTCTTAATCAGCATTATATAGAGAAAATAATATGCCTAATGGTTCTAAAATTTCAGTAATTTTCTTTCTCTGTGACTAAAGCACTTAAAATTAATGGAATGGTTTTGTTTTTTTTTTTAGAAGTTTAACTTATTAAGTATAGGGTATTTTTTACTCAGTGGGTCATGAAAGTAATTTTCTTTTGTATTTTACTTTCTTATATGAAATCTTTATGTTCCCTAGGCACTGTTTTGTTTTCTAAAATATTTAAGGAAGTAGCAATAATGTTTAAACATTGTATTTGTTTAGAGCCTAATTGAAGAGATGAATGAAATTTTTACTTGGACCAATTTATATGAAAAAAATCAAAATCTTAGTTTTCAGAATTTATTCCATTTATGAGAAACCACATTACCTTTGCATGAATAATTTAAATCTTAGAATTTGATTGTTTAATATATGCAAATTTTTAAATAATTAAAATGTTCAAATGTAAGCTGTATAACTATGAAGCAGTATAAACATGTTGTAGAGCTAAAACGCTTTTAAAATAAAGACCGATTTTCTTTTTTAATCTTTCAGTGTATGGAAGAATTTAAAGATTTTATGCTGACTGAGAAAGATGCCCGATACCTGTCCACTAAAGAAGTGTTTTATCATTTAATTGAATGCAATAAAGATATTCCAGAGATCTCTGAGATCAATTGGGTTATTCATGTGGTTGAGTCCCCAGATATAAATGCCTTTGTGCTTCCAGTAAGTAAATGTTCTCGAACCTTATTGTTAAATTTAACCTCCTTGTTTTTTTATGTAGTTCTAATTGCTTACATTATTTTCTCTATGGTGCAGAATGGACATGTGTTTATCTTCACTGGGCTTTTAAATAGTGTGACTGATACTCATCAACTTTCCTTCCTTCTGGGCCATGAAATAGCACATGCAGTACTTGGGCATGCTGTAAGTACTTAAAAAAATATTTAGCTATTGAACTGCTTTGCAGTTAGCAAGTTAAATCTTTTAAAGAGATGAACTTTCAGTTTTCTTTCTTTTTTTAATGATGGAATTTAAATTTTTAGCAATTGTCTTACTCTTTTACCTGAAAAAAATATGATTGGCTAATTTGGGGAGTTTTTGTGGTCTTATTCTTTTACCTGAAAAAAATATGATTGGCTAATTTGGGGAGTTTTTGTGGTCTTTAGTACTTGATACTGAATAATTAGTGTTTCTCTTAATATTTTTATCACCTGTCTCTTTTGCTAAAAAGTAATTATTCTCAACCTCTAATTATTTCAAATTAGGTTTTAAACTTTCCATAATTATTAACATACTTGTAATTTAGTCAGAAAATTAACTATAGGAAAATGATACTACTATTTAAGTGAGTAAATCTGTTTTCTTGCTTTTTAAATTCATTTTCCAAGGATAGCTTGGAGCATCTTTGAAAATGTCTGGAATGATATGCCATCTATAATTAAAGCAGGGTAATAATAATGATACCTTGCCATTTTATGGTTTATCGACCTTTTTAATAGGTACTTTCTCATAAGTTTAATACTGTCCTTATGAGGTATGTATTTAATATCCTTACATTATATGTGAGGAAGCTGATGTTTAAATAGGCTCAGTAACATGACTAACATGACAAAGTGGCAGAATTGGGACTTCAGCCCAAGTCTTTTGTTTGCAAGTTCAATGCTGCTTCCTTTTACCACAGTTGCCTGGTCGTTGGCAGCACTTTCTCATAGGTAATAGAATTCAGATTCATTTATGTACCTGTGAATACACATCTGTTTGACTTGGTGTGCATCCATAAAAGTAACATATTTGTTTATTTTTATGCATTCAAATATGCATGGCTTTTAAAAAAGAAATCCATTTGTCTATCAATATATGGCACAGAGAATATAGTCAATAATATTGTAATAACTGCACAGTGACAGATGGTTACTAGACTTACTGTGATCACATTGTAAGGTATATAAATGTTGAGTTACTGTGTTGTACACTTGAAACTAATATAATGAATGTCAACTAAACTTTAATAAAATTAAGAAAATATATGCATGGCTCTTAATTAGAGGTATATTTTCTTTAATTGAAACCATAAAGGTAAATAGTAAAACGCTTGTAAAATGCTATGTAGAAATGCAAGTAACATTGATTTAAATTGAAATGATAGTCATGTTAATTTCTCTAAAAGTCATCTCAAATTCTATTCCTTAGAGTATTAATAAGATGATGTGAGCCAAAGTTGTGCTTTTCAGTAGCATAAATAGTAATTACTTCTTCTGAGTTCCAGGAAAATTTTAAAAATGTTTTCTTTAATCAAATATATAAAATAATAAATCTGAGCAGTTAAAATAGATTTTATCTTTCAGGAAAGATAACTGCAAAATTAATCAATTTTGGCCATTTTTAGCATTTAAAAGGTGTTAATATTTAAGTACATTTGTTTTTCTGGCACTTCATTCGACGCCTCATTCAGCATATTGTCATCCTTTTCAGTGCAAGAACAGTAATTAGATGAGATATAAAAGGCAGATAGCAGCCTTAATAATAGAAAATAGTTATTAAATTTCTTCGGTAGAGTTCTTAGACATTATCAATACTGTTTTCTCTTTTAGGAGTCTCTGTTTTGATTTGATGGAGTCCTTTATGTTGTTTTCTTTATTCCACAAATACACTCAGATTCTGCTGTGTAATAACAATTATGTTCTTTAATAATTAATAACAAGGATTTATCTCTTCTAGAATGACTTCATCATTTGGGTTTTACTCTTTTATGCTAAAATAATTTCATAATTGTTTTTCATAACCCACAGTTCTCATAATGAAGCAAAGAATTCTTCATAAGGGCAGGTCATATTGTAAAGAGCAGTATTCTAGGGGGTTATCTTTAGTTGTCAGCCATGTTTCATACATTGAAGTAGTGCTTCCTATGTTATTAGTACTAGCATTATATTAACATTTATAATCTACCTTAATGGTGAACAATGAACAATCTAGTGCATTAAACTTATATTTAGATATTACTATTACTCAAAACAACCATTTTAAACAAAGTCTGCTTTGATTATTGCTCTAAGTACATACAAAAATTCATAGAACCCGATTCCTGGTGAGAAATACTAGGCTTAATAAAATTGCAAACTTACATAAATCATACTTCATATATTAGGTCATGAAGGCCAAAACATTTTTATTTAAAATAGAATTTGATTATTTTCTGAATTGTTCTTTAACTGCTTCACATGTTAGGTAGTGTTGTGTCTCTATCCCAAAGTGTAAGTATAATAAACACATTTATTTAATTTTTAAAACGATATAGCAACTGTGGTAGAAACTAAAACTTTGGCTTTGATTCCTTGTTCTTGTACTAATAGCTGTGTGAATTTGGGCGATTCTTTTTATTTCTTTTCCATCTTAGTTTCTTTATTTATAAAATAGGGATAATTGTACCTTTTTCACAAGATTATTATGCTCGTTAATATAAGAAACTAGAGATTAATGAATTCGTCATTGTATCTGAGTGATAGTAAGTGAATCAGTAAGTGTTAATTGAATGAATGAATGAATATATAATGTAACTATATAAGCAAGGGAGGAAACAAACAGACTGGGAAAAGATAAAGTACACAGGAGAAAAAAAGTTCGATCTTAGTTGGTGAAGGTTAGTTAAACACAAGTAGTTATTTAGTGTGATTACACATGATGAACTAGAAAATGTAAGCATGTACTGTCTCAATTTATTAAATGTAATTTTCATTATTTTGATTATTCTCAGGCAGAAAAGGCCAGCCTAGTTCATTTACTGGATCTCCTAGGTCTGATTTTTCTCACAATGATTTGGGCCATTTCTCCTCGAGATAGCTTGGCACTTCTGGGCCAGTGGATACAGTCTAAATTTCAGGAGGTAAGTCTGAGACAGTAACTTGATTTTGTAATGGCCTGTGGTGAAGATATTTTAATATTACTGTAAAGCAACAAATACCAGAGATATTTTCAAATGTTATGAAATATAGGTACTAATTTTTTCTTTTCTCATTTTTAGGGAATATTCTTACTAATGAATATTCAAATTAAGAAATACTACATCTCTCAAATGATGGAGATAAATGGGTTAGAAGGGCTTAGCAACTTTTGGCTAACATAATTTTTTTTGCGGGGGGGTGGTATAGTTATGGGTCTTAAAGAGGAAATCTGGTAACAGACTGTTTTCTTCTATCATTTTACCTTCAGACTTGCCACTTTTGTCTTTTGTTATGACTATGGTGTATTCACTGGATGACTCTCCCTTTCCTTAAATATTTGCACCTTAAAACCTGATGGCTTTTATGGGTGCAGAGTTGGCTGAAGCTGCTTTGCCACCCTCACCTCTTCACTCCTAGTTAAACTAACATTGCCTGAAAGATATTGAAAGGACAGTCTTATGAGGTGTTATGTTAACTTTTGTTTTTAGTACTTACGTATAATGATAATCATTTCAAAATTTATTGAGTCTTTCCTTTTGTTCAAAACACTGCAGTACTGAAAGTAGGTCTTGCGATCTTGATAACTGCTTTGTTAACTATGATTAATTATTTTATTTTACATCTTTTTTTTTCCAAATATTTCCTCTTGTCCTGGGAGGTTTGGTTATTTAGGAACAATCTGTTATTTGTTTATTTAATGATTTGTGGAGCACCCATAAGAGTGCCATCTGGTTGCTGTTTAAATCTAATGTGTAAAATTCTTTGTGAGACAAATTGCTTTCGAAATTGGATAAGTAAGGCTTTTATTCAGTGTTACCACATCGTTTGGGTTCATTTATATTGAAATAAAGGTTCTTTAAAGGAAAAAGAAGGAATGGTTATTGCTTGGGTTATAGGATCTCATATCTTGAATTTTATTTGTGTCATGATGTGCTGGGAAAGTCAAAAAAGTTAATGTAGTTTTTTTTCATTTGTCAATAGATAGCTTTTTCTGTAATGGAATCAGAATATTTGGTCATAAGAAAAATGACTTGTAGTTGTTTCTTAAAATACTTGATGAGTTTTACTACTTCAGAATAATTCTTTAATATTAGACTGAAAATAAAATAGGAACTACTTATGTTTGAACTGTTTCCCTAAATCAAGACCTCCCCCCAAAAAAAAAAATTTTGATGACAAAGAAAATATACCTCTCTAGAAAGCCTTGCTCATTAGGATTGGTGAACAGAGAGGAATGCAGTTAGTGAAGTCATTAAGGAGGGGGAGTTGCTGACATTTATTTGTCAGAGAAACGAGAAAGAAAAAAGAAGTTGGGGCACTCACTTAACCATTGGGAACCCCTATTTTTATAATCTTAAAGATTTGGGCATAATGTAGTAGCCCTCATAGAGTGCTACCAGACAGGATTTTGAGAGCAATTAGTAATAATTATAGTAGCTAACATTTATTAAGTGTTTACCATATGTCAAGCACTAGAATAAACACTGTAGATTAATTATGTACAGGGGTTAAGATTATAGGCTCTGATAAGATGAACTTGTGTTTGAATTTAGGCTCCTTTGTACCTAAATTCTATAGAATCTAGATAGGTTACTTCACGTATATAGATCTCAGTTTCTTCATTTGTAAATTGGGATAATTAGAGTAGCTAACTCAAAGCATTGTTGTGAAATGATACATTTGAAGCAGGATTTCTCAATGTAAGCACTGTTGAGATTTTAGATTAGATAATTCTTTATGTAGAGAGTTGTCCTGTGCATTGCAGGATGTTTAGTAGCCTTGAAACATCCAGCTGCCGCTAAACATCTAGCCTCTACCTACTAGATGCCAGTAACACTCTCCTGTCCTCTACCTCCATCCATCCTGCTCCCTCAGACAATCAAAAATGTCTCCAGGTATTTTCAATGTCCCTGGAGGATGCAGTGACATCCCTTTGAGAACCACTTATTTAAAGCATTTAGCACAGTGCTTGGCACAACGCAAGGATTCAATAAATAGGACGTATTATTGTTTGCTCATTTTATTCGCTCTGCAACTCTAGAAGGTTTGTACTGTTAGTATTCCATTTTACATGCGATGCTACCAGACTTAGATGGGTTAAACAATTAGCCCAGGGTTAATAGTTAAAAAGTGTCAGCATTTGGATTTGAACACAAATTTGTCTCTTTTTAAAGCCAGTGTTTTTAATCAGACATACCATCAACAGACTTGATGGGACACCTGTAGATAAGTCACAGAGAGCAAAGACAGTATATAATATAGTTCAACAACCTAAAACGGACATGATCAAGGAGGAAGAAAGTTATGTCTAATGGTCACATACTGTGGATCAGATTGATTATATTATTTCTAGCCACCTCTGAAAAACTGCTTCCCCAATAAATTAAATGGCTCTTTTCTCAAAAGTCCTGCCTATTGATCCATCTCCTGCAAAGGTTTAGTACTTACTGAAAATTAGAATTTAACTGGAAAGCATTCACATAAATATAAGTAATCAGGAAAATTAAAGTTACAATATCTATTTGCATTTTTTTATTGAAGTTAGAAGAAAATTTCATTTTCCTAACTAATCAATACTTAGAAAAAAAGGAAATTAAGATAATTTATCAAAGAAAGAACGTTCAGCAATATGGTTAATTTTCCAACTGAAATAAATCCTCTAGTAGTGTCACTGGCTATTATACAGCCATATTTTTTCAATTTTCTTTTAAAACTGCAAGATCAAAATGTTCCTTGGCCATAATAAAAGACAGTATTGATAAGCTTTCTTGGGGGAATCTTCTATGTAATGGATAGAGATTATAGTTCGAAAAATAGAAGTACCCTGTATGGTACTATAAACTCTCCAGAAGTTTGTAGACTTTTTTTTTTTCTATTTCTGTTTAAAAAATATTAATCTTTGGTTGAAGAAATAAAGCCTACAGCTTATGTTTTATACCACAGTGTTCTTTAAATGTTAATACTGGAGAGTATAAACTTTATCCTAGAAACTCTTTGAAATTAATATTAAAAATCTCATTTTGTTAAGAAATAATCTTAATGGAACTTTTTTTCTGTTTCTTCGTAGTATATGTTTAAGAGACCATACAGTAGAACATTGGAGGCTGAAGCTGACAAAATTGGACTACAACTAGTGGCAAAGGTAAAATGTTTTGTAGATAATGCACAGTGTCCTTCACATAGTAAAAGATAAATGTGCATTGTCTTAATGAAGTTTGGCATGGGCAGAGAATGAGAGTTGGACTATACATAATTTTTCGTTAATGCCATTTTTAAATCTGTGCCTTCTGGAAGCTAATGCTCTCTTTATTTTACTCCTCTGCCTTGTTTTGCTGCTCTCAGGAGACTTTTTGAGTAAATAAGATGACGTGTAGCTGTTTTTTCCCCGATTTGGAGAAAGGTTTATCATATTGTAGCTATGATCCTGGCTGAGCAAATGGAATTTTTACCATTTGAATAAATAGTAGAAGAGCAGGCTTATTCCTCTGTATCTTTCACATTATTTTTGTTGCAGCAGATGGCTTAGTTTTGCAAGCCACAGAGCACCTCTGGGTATTTACCCGATTTAAGTTGGCTTTGTTCATGTCTGCTTAACTGAGCACTTTGCCCCCGTCTGGTCTTTTTAATCACCTGTGATAACTGACTATTATTATTATTTAGGTTTAACATTAGAAGAAAAACTGGATTTTTAAAAATAAGTGAAAACAATGCCACTTAACATATTAAATTCAAATCGTATGTGATTCTTTTAGTTTTCAATAGTTATTAAAAGTCCTGACTTTTAAAAATCACTATTATTAGAAATTCTTATGAGTTATAGATTTAACTTTATAAATCAAGATATTACTCATTCACAAAAGCAAAACCAGTTCTTTGAATATTACATAAGTAGAATTAAGTGAATTATCAGACTGCATAGATAAAGCAGTATCCAAATAATGGTCCACATTATTTCCTAATTTTAATGTGCTGCGGTTTATGAAATTTTCCTTTTAGGTAAATGTGTTCTGGTTAAGAAATCTTTGCTATCTCAATAAATTGTTCCTGTTTTATTTCCAAGAAGCTTTATTGTTTTGTTACCTCTGTTATATGTAACATGAAAGAGTTCAAGATAATTTTTTTTCCATATGACTATCTAATGAACTCTTTATTGAAGGTCACTGTTTTCCTACGTTGTCTTTCTACATTGACTACTTCAGTGTCTCTGTCATAAATATGGGAGGCTACATGGAAGTCTGTTTCTGGACTCCCTCTTCTATTCCATTAATCTGTCATATATTGTTGAGCCAATACTACATCATCACTTGCTTTGTAGTAAGTATGAGAGCTTCTGTCCTCTAATGTTGTTCTGCATGATTGACTTGCTATTCTTGGTCCCTTGCTTTTCCATATAAATTTCATAATCAGCCTATCAAATTACACATCTGTACAAAAACATGCCTAGGATTTTGATTGGAGTTGGGTGCATTAAATATAAATCAACTTGGGGATAGTTGACTAGTGTCAACAATATTGAGTCTTCCGATCCATTAATGATATATTTGTCCGTTTATTTAGATGTTCTCTAATTTCAGTGATGTTTTGAGATTTTTTTGTGTGTGTATATGAATTATACATCTTTTCTTAGGTTTATTGCTGAGTAACATTTTTTGATGTTGTTATAAATAGTGTCATTTAAAAACTAAGTTTTCTGATATATAGAAATATAGTTTGTTTTTATAATGGACTTTATATCCAGATACCTTGCTAACTTCACTTAATTCTAATAGTGTGTAGATTCTTTTAGATTTTATATATACTGTTACATGTGTATATACATATATTATTCATAGTCATCTGTGAATAATGACAGTTTTATGTCTTCTAATCCATAGATTTTCTTTTCTTTGCCTTATTGTAATGGCCAAAAACTTCAGTACAATGTTGATGGTGAGCACCTTTGTTTTCTAGTTATCAAAAGGGATGTATTAGTCTCATGGTTATGGATTTTTGTATTTTGCCTTCTAGTTCTATTAGTTTTTGCTTTGTACATATCAATACTATTTTTAGCATACTTTTGTAGGATTGTTAGATCTTACTGGTGGATTGATCCTTTTATCAGTATGAAATCCCTCTTTGTCTCTACTAATGCTTTTTGCCTAAATTCACTTTTTTCTTTATTAATAATGTTTTGACGACTTTCTTTTGGTTAGTACTTGCATGGTATATCTTTTCCATTCTTCAGTTTTTAAGCTTTCTGTTTTCTTATGTGTGCGTCTTTTATAAGTAGTACACAGTTTTTGTTGTTGTTTTTAATCTTTGCTCTTTTTTGGATCTATTTAGTCTATTTAATTTTACTTTTCATTCCTTGGTGACTAATGACAAGAAGCATAGTTTCATATGTTACTGACCATTCATATACCTTTTGTTAGTTGTCTTTTTACATATTTTGCCCATTTTTAAATTGGGTTGTCTTATTCTTACGTCGAAAGAGTTCTTTATACATGCGCTAGATACAAGTCCTTTGTCAAATATATGTATTGTAAATATTTTCTCATTCTGTGGCTTGCTTTATTATTTTTTAGTGATGTGTCTTGAAGAATAAAAGTTTAAAGTTTTTATGAAATCTAATTTTTCTACTTTGGGTTTAATTTACTTTTCTTTTTCTTGTGTTCTAAGGTGAAAATTTACATCATTGGCTATAAATTTCCCACTCCACGTTATTTTAGCTTTATACAGATTTTGATGTGTTTTATTTTCATTTTCAGTTAAGTCAGAATAGTTTCTAATTTTCTTTGTGATTTCTTCTTTCATTCATGCATTATTTAGAAGTGAGTCATTTCAAATACAGATATTTGGAGCTTGCCTAAATATTTTATTGTTTATTTCTAATTAACTCTTTTGTTGTCTGGGAAAATACTGTGTTAAGATTTATTTTATCACTTGAAAAAAATATATATTCTGTATTTGTCAAGTGTATATTTTATAAATATTAATTAGGTTAAGGTGGTTTATATTGTCTTAGAAATCTTCTATATCTTTCTGATTTTTTTTTATCTACATGTTCTTGAGAGAGTATTGAATTTTTAAAGCATAATTGTAGATTTGTCTGTTTTTCTTTCAATTTTTTAAGTTTATGCTTCATGAATTTTAAAGCTCTATTAGGTACATACATACATGAGGTTATTTTATCCTCTTTTTAAATTGATTAATCATTGTGAACTATTCCTCTTTATCACTGGCAATACTCTTTGATCAATTTTTTGTTTGACAGTAATTTTTTAACATTATTTTTTGCATTAATATAGCCACTTCAGCTTTATGTGTTACCATTCACTTCATATATGGGTATTTTTCTACCCATTTACTTTCAAACTATTTGAGTTTTTGTATTTAAATGCATGTCTTATAGATGGCATAAAGTAGGTTCTCACTTTGTTATTCAGTGTGACAATCTCTGCCTTCAACTTGAAGTGTATAGTCGATTTATATTTAATGTAATTATCGATATGATTATATTTAGGCCTGTCATTTTGCTATTTGCTTTTTATTTGTGTTATTTATTTTTTGTTTCTCTATCACTCCTTTCTGCCTTCTTTTGATTTAATCAAATATTTTTGGGTATTTCCTTTAATATTAATTGACTTTCTAGATATAACTCTTGGTATTATTTTTAATGGTTCCTTTTGGGATTAAATCTATTCGAGGTTAATATTAAGTAATATCTGACAAAATATAGGAACCCGGCGATAGTATATTTGGCAGTCATCAAGAATTTCAGTCAAGATGGAGCTCACCCTCCATGTTGTTTCCTTGTTTCTGAGTATTTCCTCTTTTTTTCCAGCTACTGGCTCTGCTGATTCTATTGAAAATTCAAGCCCACAAAGCTTCAAGTTTTTGTTGCCTAAACTGCTCATGGTTGAGGAATTTAATGAGTTCACAAAATAAAATAGCGGACTCACAGATTTGGTCCCATTAGTCTATTTTTCTTTCTGGTCTTTGATTACTTTTCTACAATTCCTACCCATCTTCCTCATATCTCCCCTCCTTATGTGTGGTTTAGCATCATCAGGAATTTGGGTAGTTTATACAGAGTTTCATATTCCTTCTGTAGTTCTCTCACTGTCAGAATTTCTCCTTTAGATTTTTCACTGCTTTCCTATCCCTGAACTACAATCTTTGGCACTTTAGCTGGTGATATGTTGTTTTCTACCACCATCTTCTACAGCTTTATCATGGAAGCTGGTTAATACTCTTAGGCTAGAAAGCCAGGAACTCTTGTTTTAAATTTATTTTTCAATTACACTTGACATACAGTTTTATATTAGTTGCCAGTGTAGAACTAATCAGTAGATTGGACACTTGCATACCTTACATAGTCATTACCTGGTAAGTATAGTACTCATCTGACACTATATGTAGTTATTATGATATTATTGACTATATTCCTTATGCTGCACTTTATATCTCCATGACTATTTTTACTCATAGATAACAGAGAACAAATTGATGGTCACCAGATGGGGCTGGGCGGTAAGGGGATGGGTGGAAAAGGTGAAAGGGATTAAGAAGTACAAATTACTTGTCTTTGCTTTTCTGTAGTTTGACGATGATGTGTCTAATTGTGCTTTTCTTTGTATTTGCTGTCCTTGCTGTGGCTTGATATTTTTCATTAGTTGGGAAATCTTCAGCTATTTTTTAACATATTGCTTTTACAACACTTTTTCCCTTCTCCCCTCTGGCATTGTTAGGCTTTCATATGTCTCATATATTGTTTGTTTGTTTTTGGTATTTTCTATTCTTGTCTCTTCATTTTTAAGTAGGTACGTTTTCCAATACAGTCATGTAGTTCACTAATCTTATTTTAGCTCTGTCCATTCTGTCATTAAACCCATCTTCGAGTTTTTGAATTCCAGTTATTGTATTTTTCCATTCTAGAATTTCCATTCGATTTTCTTTTACAAATTTCAGTTTTTTGGTAAAATTTTCCATTTCGTTCTATTTTTTTTGAATGTGTCAAATTTTTTAAAACATTCATGTTTTTTAACTATAATATTTTGTTATCTCTGGATCTGTTTCTGTTGTCTCTTTTTGTCTTTGATCTTGTTTCTTGATATGCTTATTTATTTTGAATTGAGTGTTGGACATTTCATATAAAGTACAGTTGGCTCTGAATGATAATTTTTTTCATCATAGAGGATTTTCTTTGTAGTTCGGTGGACAGCTAGAAAACAGAGGATCACTTGAATCAGTCAGAGCCTGAGCTGAGTCTTCATAAGTTTCAATTTACCTCTAGTTCACCTTCCTTCGTAAAGGTGTTGCTGTCTAGGAAAGCCTATTGAGGATTGGAGTATATGCTAAGTTCCTCTTCTGTAATGGTTCCTGAACTTCATTTTTTGTTCTGACAGCACAATGAGACTGTTGAAAGCTCTACTCATTTTTTTGGCCACTTTTTGTTTTAAAAAGTGCCCTGTGTAGCTCAAGAATTGATGGATGCCATGATGAACTGGCATCAAGAATTGTCTCTGTCTCCCTTGTATTTCAAATCTTAACTTCTCTTATTTGGCTGTCTTGTCAGCCTAACTTTTAAGTTTTGGCTCTCTAACCCTACTAGACAGCTAGAAGCTTTCTGCAGTTACCTCTTTCTGCTTGGATTTCGTCTGCATTTTGTTTGTATTCTCAGCCTCTTTATTGCTTAAAATTTAACAGATTTGCTGAGGGGAAGTGTGACACATAGAAGATCAGGCTCACCTAAATAAGCTTTCCTTCTTTCTGGAATTTTAGTTTCTCTAGTCTTGGCTAACTTGGTAACTCTCCAGTACCTTTGAACAAATATTATTTATATTTTATCCAGGTTTTCTACTTACTTCTTATAGGAACATTGTTCTGCAATAGGCTACTCTATTGCTGCTAGAAGAGGGAGTTTCTAACTTAGTCTTTTCAATAGCTACTTAATCTTCTGTAATAAGGATAATTCACTTAATTATGTACCTATTAATCAACATTGTGTTATTTCTAATTTTTTTTATTACAAGTATTTCTGAAATAAGCATCCTGAGACACATATTCTTATGTTCCTTGGGCTTTTATAAGTGTAGGGTAGGATTGATGGCATTTTCATTTTTTATTTTTAAAAGATAACTCAGTTATTCCAAAATGTAGATAGCTAATTTTCTAATGACATATCAGAATGTCCCTTTTTATACCTATATTGTCACTACTTTCGGTCTCTTTAATTTTTGTTAATTTGGACAAAAAATGGAATCTCATTGCTTTTAAGCATTTGCATTTTTTTTCCCAGTTGTAAAGTTGAGCATATTGTTTTATTTTTAATGCCTTTATTGTTTCTTCTTTTAAAGATTGCCTTTTATTATATTTTTGCTGGGTAGATTTTAAAAAATACATATTCTAGGCTCTACACTTGGAAATTCTAAATCAGTAGTTAAATGATGAAACTCTGAAACTGAATATGTTTACAAGTTGCCAAGTGATTCTGCTCTCCAGTCATTTTGGGAGTTACTACTCTGAATAATTACTATGTGAGTAATCAAATGTCAGTTTTGTGTTTTTGGATGACTTGATAAGTTAAATTTTCTGTTTTATTTAAAGAATGAAATTAGAGAAGTTAGTAAAGAAATATTGATATTACTTTGATTATTTATAATATGCAAGTCATATATTTTTTAAAAGTACATCTGAATAGACAAAACTATGATTTCATTTCTAAAGCAAACAAAATATTGTATTGTGGACTAGGTGATCTTTTTGCCAGTCGTGATATTATCGTTTATTTTGTTCAAAGGAGAAAACAATATTAGTACAGAAGATAAGTCATGAATACATAGTGATACAGGTAATATCTTTGTTATGGAGCACTTAGGATATAAAAATGCCATCTCTGAATACAAATATTTATTTTCTGTCAAAAGGGAGAAACAGTATAAAAACTTCAAATATTATATTTATACTACCAATTATTCTGTGATGTCACATTTTTAGATAATAACATCATTACCTGCCATTTAATATTTATTATGTGCCAGTAATGTGCTCAGTATTTTATATACATTGCTTAATCTAATCCTTATAGTAACTCCATGAAGTAGTTATTGTTCTGAGCATTATCTCCATTTTACAGATGAAGGAGCTGAAGCCCAAATAGGTTAAGTTACTTTCTTGTTCACAGGTACAGAATGGCAAAGCTATGATTCACACTCTGGTGTGTATGATTTCAAGGTCCATGCTACAGTTTGGTTTCTGCCCCATCCCTCTTTCATAATTACGTTTCTCAAGATCAGCTTGTCTACCTCCATGTTGTCATACTCTATACTTACCTTTCTATCTTTATCTTGTTTTTATTACTAGCATTTTATGCTATTAACCATTATTCCATTTAAATGTGTGTGTGTGTGTGAATGTGTGTATAGCCATACATTTTATTATAGAAAGTCATTTAGTATTATAATGGGAAATAACAGCCTTCATTGCGCCCCCCACCCCCTTCCAACCAGAGGTGAAAATCACCTTATATTCTTTTAGCTATTTACCTCTATATTTCTGTGTAATATGTTTATTTTATAATTTCTTGACTCATTAGGTTTTGACATTATTGATTTTTCGTTATGGAAGATTTAGTCTTTTATAACCTGACTAATGATTTTATATATTCCTCGTTGGTCAAGTATCTGTTCAAGTCTTGCCATGTTAAGATTGGATTGTTTGTTTCCTTACTATTGACTTTAGAGTTTTACTTATACATTCTGGATACAGTCATTTGTTGGATATGTGATTATGGATATGGGTATGTGAAAGTAGCTTTTTCTCATCCTTGTCTTTTCTTTTTCTTAACAGGGTTTGTTTGTTTGTTTATTTTTTATAAAGCAAACATTTTTAATTTTGATGATACCCAGTTTAAGGAACCTCTACACCAATTTCTGGGGAAAACTTCTTTTTGGTATCTTACCTCACAAATTCTAGTCACTTCTGCGGCCCTGAATTCCTGTCTCTTAACTCCTTAGCTCACTTAGGCACACCATGCTCTACTTGGGTTCCACCGCCCTCTCTTGTGGTCAGGAAACTGTCCTAGGCAGAGAGCAGAAACAAATCTGGGGAGCACTTCAGGTATTTCTCTTTCTCTTAAGGATTACATTCTGTCCTTCCCGAAAATGTTTACTTCACATATTCTGTCCAGTTTCATAGTTATTCATGGCGGAAGGACAACTCTAGTACCAGTTAACTTTCTTATGGATGGAACTGTAAATCCCCAAATTTTTGATTCATGATTGTCCATGTTTTACAAGAAGGCACTAAGAAACTTTTCAGAAGCTCTGTGTGCATAAGTTGGGATAGTGGACTTTACTGTAAGATTATAGGTCAGTGAGGTAGCTCTTTTGGGCGGGGAGTTTCACACCAAATATGTCTAGGTCTTTTCTCTATTGCTATTCAAGTGTCTTTGCAGAAGAATCTTGTAAAACTGGCAGTCTCTGTTTAGGGGTTGAGAGGGGGAGGGAAGTGGGGTTTTTCTCATTCATTGTAGAGATTTTTGCTTAATTTTCTGTTTGAACCTTATACCTCACCCCTTCTTTCCTAGGTACTAAACACTGAACCTTTCTGGAATTCCCATAGGGCAGAGTATCAGTCGGCTACCAGAGAAGCAATATAGTGTGGTGATAATGACTGAGCTCTGGAACTAGACTGCCTCAGTTTGTGAATCCGCTTTGCCAGCGTGTACTAGCTGTGCGATCTTGGGCAAGTTATTTATCCTTTTTGCACCTCGAGTTTTTCTCATCCGTAAGATAGGAACAATAATAGGACCTACATCATAGAGTCATTATAATTAAAGTTCTAAGAACACTAATCTTTTTAATCACTTATATCCAAATGTCAGCCTGTTATTTCCTCTTTGTATTTCACAAGTATCTCAAACCTAATATATTCAGTGTTAAATCCTTGATTTCCCTTTTCACCTTTATCTCTTCTAGTTTTTCTTTTCCCAATAAATATACCATAACCTTATGTTCAGTTGCTTTTGGAAAAAATCTGGAGTTCTCCTTAGCACTTCCCTCTTCTTTATGATTTACATATAACTATTTACCAAGTCCTGGTGGTTCTGTCTATAAAATATATTTCATTGTTCCCATCTCGACTATTGACATGTTTTACCTGAACTTCTGCACCAGTCTCATTATAGCTTTCATTGACTCCATTTATACTTTCCTCTGTTCCATTCTCTACCTTGCCACACATAAGAATCAGGGCTAGTAAACTAGGATATTCACTTTCTCAAGGCAAGACTTAAATGGACATTGGCCAGCATTTGCCACCAAATTTTTCAGTTTTGGGGCCGACTAACCCCTAATTCTGATCGATGCATTCTTTTTTAATATTTGTTGATATAATCAGAAGACAGATCTTTTAGGCCCAGGTGCCACTCTCCTTATTTATATATCTCTTCTCTGGCCTGTTGTGTTGATTTTCATTTATTCATTCACCATATATTTAATGTGCGCCTATCGTCTCCCAGGATATAGGGATACACAGTACCTTTACGGAGATCAGAATTTGAATAAGAAACAGAGGTATTCAATAAACTGTAACTTTTATAGTTTAAAGTATTATAATAGAGATATACAGTATCCCAACTAAAGAATATAGCAGGGAGATATAAGTGTAGGGATCAGGAAAACTTAGTCTAGGGATAATACTGAGAAATAAATTATTTGAAAGGAGGATATGAAAGCTAAGCAGTAATTACTCTGGTGAAGATATTGATGGTAGTGTTTCTGGCATGGCGGATAGCATGTTCAAAGGCAAGAGAAATGATGGCTTAGTCCAGGAATTGAAAATACAGTATCACTAAAATGTAGATAGAATTCAAGAGCACCCTTGTCAAGAGATAAAAATGAAAGGTAAAGACTTCTTCGTTAGCAAGAAGGGTTTTGTAGTGTATTTAGTATAGTGGTTAGGACCTTGGGCTCCAGAGTCAGACAGACCTAAGCCTGAATTCCTGTCTTCTCCACGTGGCTATAGGCAAATCATTTAACATCTTTAAGTCTATTTTCTAGTCTGAAAAGTGAGAATAATGATAGTACCTGCCTGAAAAAGTTATTTTGAGTCTTCTGGACTTGATTCTTATTTGTGGGTTGTATCCTTTTTTGGACATTGATGCATCAGACTCCTTTGATTTCTTGCCATTTAATATTCAAATCACATAACATAATTCCCTCATTCTTAATTCTCTGCTTATTATACAATATTCCAATCATACATTGTCTTCCTTTGTACCATGTCTGGAAAGGAGAGAACATGTTCTGTATCCTTGGTAGTTTTGGCAGTTATAGTTGTTGCTATAAATTAATAAGTTGACATTTCACATTTTATGTCAGTCTTGTGAGCTTGGTTATTGAGAACTGTTCTTGAGAGATGGACTTATCGGTCATGTGCTGTCCCATTGGATTTATGAACTTTTCAGGCTAAGGGCCAAACAAAATGAAAAATTCATTAAGATTAAGTTACTCAGGAGGCCTCTTTCAAAGTAAGCACCTTACCTTCCCTGGAGTGCTCCCTACTCTGCTATTGGCTGTGAGTTTATTTGTATACTTAGATTTTTTTAGTTATTTTAATTTTTCCTTTTTATGATATCATATAAATTATCAGAATGACTAGTACAGAATTAGTAAAAACTGGTAGGACTGAGATGTGTCTTAAGCACAGAACGATAACTACCTATTCAATTATCAGCTGACAAAAAAAGATGTCCTGTGAAGTATTTGATTTTGTTATGTTTGTATATTCATATCACTGTAAAGAGAATTTGATACTTTACAGCCCTTTACAGAAATTACTTTTGTTTATTTGATTTCATAAACAACTAAAACATCCATTTTTATTTTTGAGTATTTCTAAACTATGAAAAATAAAACATTTTCTTTTACTGGTTCTAAACTGGGAGGGCAGCCTTTTAGTAGGGTACTTTATGTGCTTGTTTTTGATTGTCACAGTGATCTGGAAGGTGGGCCTGCGAGGTGGGGGGCAGCGATGTTCTAACCTGTGGTGGCCTGGAGAACCCTGCCCTGTTAGGAACTGGGCTGCACAACAGGAAATGAGTGGCAAGCCAGCAAGTGAAGCTTCATCTGTATTTGCAGCCGCTCCCCAGCGCTTCCATCACTGCCTCAACTCCACATCAGATCGTCAGGCGTTGAATTCTCATAGGATCACCCATCCCTAGAGCCAAAAAGGTTGTAGACCGCTACTCTAAAGGGAGTAATTGTCTAGCCACAAAAGTTTGTAAATGGCTCTGCTGAGAGATATTACCAGCTGGTTTTCTCAAGTAGCCTGAATAACTAAGCAGATAGCACCATCTAGTGAGAGAAATAGGTAATAAGCAAAATTTATTTTTATCACAGAAATAAGAGAAAATTCAAAATTCTGAACTCTCTAAAATAGGTTAAAGAATTAGACTTTTGAAGTATGACAGAAAATTGGATATAATCTAATTTACCTTCTCCTTTTACAGATAAGGAAATTAGGGTCCAAATAGGTGAAGTGGTTTGTCCAATAATATACACCTAGTTAGCAGAAGAGGCCGAGCTAGAATCCAGGTCTCAGTTTCCCAGGTTAGTAGCCTGAGACTTCATCATAGCAAACTGTCTTTGTGTTTTATTTGAGTTAATATCTAAGGTTCTTTATTTAGTATTTAAGAAAGAAAAAGCCATACATGAGAACATCTCTTTAGTAGGTTTGTTATAAGGTAAATGTTCATAATGCATACATTATTTATTACATCTTATTTTGAACCTAATCATATTACCTAGAGAAATGAGACAGGCTTTTGTGTATTTGTTTAATTTTTAATTGCTGTGATTTCAATACTAAGTGTTGAGTCTTGTGATAAAACCTTATCTAGGATAGAGCAAAATATATACATGAAAATTTACTACAAATTTATATTGATTGATGAACTGATGTGCTGGCAATAAAAAAATGCAAAACACTTTAAAATGAAATGAAATACAAAATAATAGAAGTCTTAATAGAAGTCTTTCCATTCCTTCTCTTTGTTAGGGCCTATTAGTTTTGATAGGTCAGGTTTTCTTTTTTCTTTTTTTTTTAATGAAAGGAATTAGCAAATATGGCTTAGCTGAAACCATTGCCACATTCATTGTTAAAGAGCAATTTTTAATTATTGGCTGGAAAAATGTTTAGACAAGAAATAGGTTGCAAAGTAAAGCGAGCATTAACAAGTGATGCCATCGGCAGTATTGGGAAAATGAACCTACGAAAGAGAGATCGAAATGTACCTGTGTTCTGGCAGATGATAATGACAGTGATCACAGTAGTGCGATAACACTGATGATGCTGTTTACAGCAATGATAAGAATAGCTAACATTTCTTTACGTGCTTGGCACTGTTCTGCGTATTTTACATGTGTTAACTTTTAATCTTTATAACAAACCTGTGAAGTATAGGTACTATTATTACTATCATTTTACAGGTGAATCTGAGGGATGGAGAAATTAAGTAACTCGCCAGAAGTTTCACAGATAGTAAGGTTTTTCCCTCTGAAGATAAAGATACATTTATTTCTGAAATGGAACGTCTTTAGTATTTTAACGCACTAGGAAAAATTTTGGTCTTCTACAGTATCGCCTCTAAGATGCCCATTTTTATATCTGTTTTGGTCCCTTTAAATCTCAGCTATTAAAATAACCTCAGTATATTCTACCTCTAGGAATCCAGCTACCCTTTTGCCACAGTCCTTCGTAGTATTATCTCCGGACTATGTAGTATTTTACGTACCACAAGTTTATGTGGAATACAGGAGGGGTGCCAGAATGTCTGGGGCAAGTGTAGGCTGTTAATAGCATTCTGAAAAAAGATTCAAAACTGCTATATCAGAATTTACCTTTGCGAGAAGGTGATGTCTGGCAGGAGTTTTGTTGGAGAGTCTAGCTGAAGAGAAAGCAAAATTCAGAGATACTTTTTATCTTTGTAATTCTAATGAAAATTGTGGTTGCAGGTAAGAGTATACTAGATCTATTTATACATTTTCCTCTAGCACTATTTTGGCATCAGGTAATGTCCAAATTATAAGTACAGCTCTTATACTACCATGCTCTTAAGAATATACCAGTCCAATGAGTTTTTTAAAATTCTTTAATGTCACCACATATTTGACCCCTTTTACCCCTTCTACCTCTACCAATGAGTTTCTAATTGAATAGTAGAAACTTCTTTGTCAATTAATATGCCCCTTAATACATATTCATGCTTATTGATGTTATAGGCTGATTTAAACCAGACCCTTCTTTAGTTGTTAAACTCATGACATCGTCACTTATGATCAAACCTGGCCTCTTGCAATAACCATAGGACTCTGCTTGCTCACCAGAGGAAAGGAAGAGTACACATGGTTTTCACCATGTTCTGGCCTGGCTACTTTACAAGAATTATCACATTTAATCCTAATGATCCATTGCTTTAGTTTCATTTTTCTGATGAATCAGATTTCTAGAGACTAAATTATTGGCCCAAGGTCACAAACTCTGGAACTAGTCTACATGGGTTCAAATTGTGGCTCTCTCATTTATTAGCTGTGTGACCCTTGGCAAATTATTTGGCTTTTGTGGGACTTGGCTTCTTCATCTGATCTATAACATGAGTGTAATAATAGTACTTAAGAAAAAAGTTGAATTCTTGAGACTAAGCTAAACAGATATGGAAAATGAAAGGAAATATACTCCCTGCATAACTGATTTCAAAGCTAGAGAGACAAATCAGGCAGTATTGGATCTAGATCAGCAAGGGTAAGTGGGGACTTAAGTGCAAGAATTCAACTGACAAAAATTTGGGGACCTTATGGAACATTCCTTAGAGAGTAGAATTCTTGGGCCACAGTGTTCCACAGCACAGGGCAGTGGAAAAAGCCAGCTGAGACACAAAGAAGAAACCTTGGGACTCTGCAGGGCTTTGAGAATGCAGAGAAAAGATCAGTGTGTATGTGGAAAAGCCATCCCTTTGAATGATGCTCAGAGAAGTGCCTGGTATACCATGGTCTCAGAATTCGAGCCTGTGGTCACTAAATAGAAACTCTCCTTTTGTCACTACTGGAGTTCCTAGGAATACGAAAGAAAAAGGAAATTAAGTGGTTTCAAATATACAAATGAGTACTAAGGGAAAGAAGAAAGACTTGAACTTAATATGGAAGATGCTACCTGTTTGTAGGAAGACACTGTTGCCTTGAATGCTTATTTTTAATGTAAGATGCCAGATAAGACTGGGTGTTTGTTTTTTGCATATGAAATGTATAGTCACATTTAACTTAATGGTGGAGATCTCTCCCAAATTCTAATGAATTTGAATTTCCAGGTCACAAACTTAGAAGCCGGGAACAAGCTGATTAATTGATCCCAATAAGGCTAAAAAATTTTCTTCTTTTTTAGCTTCTTTTGTTTAGAAGAGGCTTTTTCTGCAAGACTTACATTGTCTTAAAATTGTGTAGTTGTGAGTTTGCTGCTATATATGCTCTGTTAATTCTTTGAAACTTCAGAAAGCCAAAATTGGAGAATGCAGAGTAGGATTAGTTAACTTTTAGAGATGCTTAAGAAATGGCATCTATTATTCTACTACCACCTATTTTCTAGTCAAGAGGCACCAGTACTTTTCACAATAGGTACAAGATTATACATCATATCTCTAGAATTTATTCATTTTGTATAACTGAAAATATATACCTGCCGAATAGCAACTTTCCATTTCTCCCTACCCCTAGCCCCTGGCAACCAGTGTCCTACTCTCTGGTTCTCTGAGTTTGACACTGTTTCTTCCTAATCAATTTTTTGGATGATTTTGAGAAGGATTAACATTAATTCTTCTTAAATGTTTGATGGAATTCCCCTGTGAACCATATGGTTCTGAGATATTTTGTTGTTGGGAGATTTTTAAAATTATTACTGATTCAATCTAAGTAGTTTTAGGTCTGTTCAGATTTTCTATTTATGGTTCAGTCTTGGTAGGTTGTATATATTTAGGATTTATCTATTTTTTTCTAGATTATCAAATTCTTTGGTATATAACTGTTCATAGTGAGCTCTTATGATTCTTTTTATTTCTGTGGCTTTAATTGTAATGTCTCCCCTTTCATTTCTCACAAGTTTTATTTATGGAGTCTTCTCTTTTGGTTACCATTTGCATGGAAAATCTTTTCTGAGCCCTACACTTTGAGTCTGTCCTTAAATCTAAAGCAAGCCTCTTGTAGACCACAGTTGAATATTGTTTTTTAATGCTTTCAGACACTTCATCTTTTGAGTGAGGAGTTTAATGCTTCTCTCTCTATCTTTCTGGGACTCCTATAATGCATATATTGGCCTGTTAGATAGTGTCGTATAAATTAATTGAGTTTTTTTCACTCTTATTATTATTTTTTACTCCCATGAGTGAATAATTTCCAGTGACTTGTCTTTAAGTTCACTGATCCTTTCTGGATCGTGTCTGCAGTATATCCCCTCTAGTGAATATTTTTGGTTCATTTATTGTTTTCTTGAGTGTTATGTTTGGTGTATTTTTAATATTTTCTGTCTTTGCTATAATTCTCACTTTGTTTATGAACTTCCCCAGGCCTGGTTGAGCATCTTTATAATAGTCTGAATTTTATGTCACTACATTATATATTTGTTTCATCAGGGTTTGTTTTTGGAGATTTTGCTTGTTCTTTGGGACATATTTTCTTGTTTCTTCATTTTCCTTGACTCTTTGCATTGGTCTCTTCATATTAGAAAAGGCAATCACCTCTTTCAGTTTTCTTGGACCGGACTTATACAGGAGAGGTCTTTTATCAATAGAGATTTTGGGGACTTCTCAAACCTTCATGTTAGTCCACACCTCTGTCTTTGTTCTTAGTGGCTTTTAGGCATCTAAAGTATGTTCGGTCCTGTCAGTGCTCTGAGAAGGATGAGACGCTAGCCAGTCCTCAGGCAGCTTCCAGAAGTATTGCAGTGTTAGACATGTGGTTTACTTCCTTCCCTCCCACTGAAGAGAAGCTGGAATGTGGGACTTTTTGCCTGCTTGCTCTCTGCTGAGCTATGGGAAGGAGCATTGATAACTACTATGTGCTAATTCAAACTGCCATCTTTGTTTCACTGGTTTCCAGGAATCAGGTTTATTTTGGGTCTTATCGGTGGTCAGAGAGAGGCAAGACAGAAGCCAGTCCATTGGGCAAACCTGGAAAAGTTGGAATGTTGGGCATATGGTCTTTTTCCTTACCCAGGGAGAATCTGGAAACTGGATTTCCTTCCAATTGTATGACTCTGTGTTGAGTGTAGAGGTTATGGTAGGAACTGTGTTGAATTTCCCTACTGACTTTGATGTGTCTGGTTTCACATTTGCTCAGAGTGCAGAAGTTTCTGAATTAGTTTCTGGATTTCTCACAAAGGGAATTCGTCTGTGTATTGTTGTACTCTACCATCTTGTTGATGTCACTCTGTCATTTATTTTTGATAAACTGGAAAAAATACAAGTAAAATATTCCTTTTGAAAACAAAGTTATTTGACATTAATGGGTCTTTGAATTGGGTTTTGGAAGTGTACACAAACTTTAACACCTTTATCTTAATATTAAAGCAGATATCTCCAGTTTTTTTGGAATACTTTTAAGTTTGGAATATTTTTTAGTCTGTCGGGATAATTAATTTCTTCTATTTCTGCATATCAAATATTACTTTAAAGGTTGCCTTCTGTGTTTCTTAGAGATTGAAGTGGGAAATATTTTACTTGTGATTAGCACTTTTGGTCTGAAAAAAATATTAAATATGCTTTGGTCTTTGTAGCAAATAAACCTCATAGTAGATAATTCCTGAATTTGTAAAGTCTGTCGAAATGTTTATCATCTAGTTTTTAGAACTTTTTTTTAACTACTAGATGGGTCATGCTTTTGAAAATGGTAGCTTATAATTTCAGTTAAACTCTTTCAACTCATTTTATATTTTATTGGTTATTTTAGAAGAATACCTTGTTTTATTGTCTTAGTTTATATTTATATTGTGAATATGCTGACCTGCTATTGAAGGACATATTTCTGTGTGTAATTAGAACTTAGCATCAAATAAGTATTTCTGTATCAATATACATATGTATGACACATATTTTATACACAAGCACAGACATATTACACATACCTTGCACATATATAGATACATTTGTATATGTTTAAACATGGATCACATATTTATGTTTCTTGTAAACATTTATATTTTCCTATTTATTCACATATGTACATATATATCTGTATATGATTAATAGGGCAAAATACCTTGAATTCTTTTTAATTTAGAATAATCAGTGGTCTTAAGGAATTATATAGTTCTGGAAAGATTTATAACAGAAAGCTCCAGAAATCTGTCTCACCACCTAGACCACAATCACATCGGTGGAATCTGTCTGCTTTAACTATTTTGGAGCTCCGGAGTCTGTTGAAGGCTTGCAACTTCCAGGGGAAGTCTTAGACAATGAATTTTGCTTAATTTCAGCCCTTCGCACAGTAGCAGCTACCTATTCCAGTCACATGGCAGACAGCTGTTTCTGGAACAGCTTGTACACACCTTTAGTAGCCAAGTTGAACAAAAAGAACCCTGTCTTCCTAATACCAGGGATCTGTGCTCTAGACACTGAATGCCACTTTCGGTTGCAGATGGGCAGACAAAGCAGTGAGAAACCATTGTTGTTGCACTTTCCCCCATTATTTCAAGTCCCTCTTCTGGCTGAAGGGACTTTTGGGGAATTTATAGGCCTGGTGCCCTACCCCTCCCCTCCGCAACACACACACACACACACACACACACACACACACACAACAATAAAAACAATAACAAAACCAGCAAACCTTGAGTAAGGGCATAGAATCTGAATTCCAGAAATACATTGTTATTAGATTCAGATGTCCAGTATTCAACAAAAGAAATCACAAGTCATTCAAGGAAACAGCAAAGTATGGCCCATTAAAGAAAAAAAAATCAACAGAAATGGTCCCTGAAAAAGACCTAGTGGCAGATATACTAGACGGTGACTTTAAAATATGCTCAAAGAACTAAAGGAAGTTGTGGAGAAAGTCAAGAAAGTGATTATGCATAAAATAGAAATATCAGTATAGAGATTGAAAATCTAAAAAGAAACCAACAAGAAATTGTAAAGCTGAAAGGTGCAGTAATAGAAATGTAAGATTCACTGACCACAGTGGGATGAAGTTAGAAATCAATAACAAAAGTAAAACTGGAAAATTCACAGAATTATGGAAATTAAACAATACACATTTAAGCAACCCATTGAATAGACAAGATATATGAGTGTCCAATAAGCACATGAAAAGATGCTCTACATCACTAATCATTAGGGAAATGCAAATTAAAACTACATTGACATACCATCTCACACCCATTAGGGTGGCTACTATCAAAATAACAAATAATTGTTGACAAGGATGTGAAGAAATTGGAACTCTTGTACATTGTTTGGTGGGAATGCAAAATGGTACAGCCACTATGAAAAACAGTATAGCTGTCCCTCAAAAAAAAAAAAAAATAGAATTACCATATGATTCAACAGTTCTCCTACTGGATATATACCCAAAGTAATTGAAACAGGGTCTTGAAGATATATTTATATATCCATATGAAATGTTCATAGCAGCATTATTTACAATAGCTAAATTGTGGAAGCAACCCAAGTGTCCATGACCGATGATAAAGCAAAATGTGGTATATACATACAATGAAATACCATTCAGCCTTAAAAAGTAAGAAAATTCTGTAATATGTTATAACATGATGAATCCCGAGGACATGGTGCTAAGTGAGATAAGCCAGTCGCAAAAATACAAGAACTGTATGATTCCAGTTATATGAAGTATTTACAGTAGTCAGAATCATAAAAACAAATTGTATTGATGGTTGCCAAGGAATGGGGGGAGGAAAGAATGGGTAGTTAAAATCTAATAGGTATAGAATTTCAGTTTTACAAGATGAAAAGAATTATGGAGATGGATGATGGTTATGGCTGTACAACAATGTTAATATGTTTAATACCACTGAATGGTACACTTAAAAATGGTTAAGATGATAAATTTCATGTTATATGCATTTTACCACAATAAAAAAAATTGTTTGCTTTAAATATTGAATAAAATTTACTTCAATTTAAAATTATTTTTTTTCAACATTCAAAAATATTTTAATGGTGTTAAAAATGATGTTGACTAGCATATTATATTCTATATTTGTCTTTTTGTATATCACAATCTTACTATTTGAAGTCTGATAGCACATTAAGGCTTTTTGATAGTACATTTAATTAGTATAGTGTAATTTTTTCTTAATAGATTTAATCAAAAGTAAACTTGTTGAGACATAAAATATAATAACTATTTTTCCAGTCTTATTTCTTATAGATAAAGTGTAAGTTAAGAAATGTGAATAAATTGAACAGGCTTATAATAATATTTAAATCCCTTTATATAAGATTCAGAAATAATTTTTATTATAAAAATAATATACATTAATATAGTTTAAAAGTAAGAAGTCTTGCTCTTTCTCTACCATGAAATACCTGTTATATTCTTAGGACAGCTACGATTAACAGTTTTGTAAATAGCCTTCCAGAAATGTCCTATGCATATAAAATATGCATATATGTACATGGTAGACTTGTACATACATGTACTCAAGATCTGTATATCCTATTTTTTAAAAAAGACATACTTTTATAAGCTATTTTGAATGACTTAGATATGTTCTTCAGCACATACATTGAGGAAAAATAGGTGATTTGATGGCCATATTAAAATACAAGTCTTCATGTTTATTTAAAGTTTTCTAATCTAGTGGTATAGGTTAAAAATAAAATTTCTTTAAAACAATCTATTAACAGATTAGATTTTTAAACCTTATTTTTATAAAAACATAGAATATCTTCATTTGGAACATTTTTGCCTTTAATACATGTTTTTGATATCCATACTGAAAACACTGAGTTATCTTCAGGAGTGGTATTATTGTAGATATTGTGTAGAGGTTGGGGCAAGGAGGAGGGTGGATATTCTCCTTTTAGTTATATAATACCGTATTCTTTAAATTTATTTTTAAAGCAATGAACATATTCTACTTATTAGAATGATAGAAAATATTTTTTAAAACATGTAATGACATAAAAGTAAATGTAAAAAAAAAAGTGTCCTTATAACGAAACTCATTTTGTGATTTTATTAATATTGGTTTTAGGCCTGTGTGGACGTCAGATCAAGTTCAGTGTTTTGGCAGCAGATGGAATTTATAGATGGCCTCTCTGGTTCTCCCAAGTTGCCAGAATGGTTATCCACACATCCTTCTCATGGAAACCGAGCGGAGCACTTGGATAGACTCATACCTGAGGTAAGGTAACACAGCATAAGGCAAGACCTTATTTTTACCATATCATTTATTTTTAATGCTGTTACTTCTTGTGCTTAGAAAAGGAGAGTTCTAGCTTGTCCGCTATTTTGATTACTGTAATTATGGATTGTCAGTTTTCATAGTACTTGGCTGAAAAGTAAAATCCTTTTGTCCACAGGTCTTGGGGAACAAATTGCAGTGAGTTGACGTTTCTTGATACTGAAAGTTTAACCTTTTTAGTATCATATTTAAAATTTTTAACTGATATGTTGGAAGTTTAAAACTCATGGCATATTTTTAAATATATCAGTTATAATTTAATCATTTCTTGGTGATTTAATTAAGCTTATAGTTAAAAAAAAAACAATGAATTATGCAAAAATTTTGGGTCAAGTGGGTATAAATTCCAATAGTGATGCTGGAATTTTTCTTAGGAAAAAATCTCTTGATATTCGTTTGCTTTCTGGTCATTTATTTCTTTATAAAGATAGAGTAAAGCATGTGCTGTGTGGCCCAATTTTTTTTTTTTGATAGTATTCAGTAATGAATCAAGTTGAAGCAGCTTTCAGCCAAGTAGTTTTCATTATCTTATAAAAATCTTTTGATTTGTTAACATCATTTAAAATGTTTTCTGTAGTATTCACAGCAGTACAAATGGATATCAGACGTCTCCAAGGCAGGTTACACACTCTTTTCTGTCTCACTTGCATTAAATTTGCTGTTTGGTTATAAAAGCAGAACAGTCTTTAGCAGTTTAGGAATTGGTATTGGGCTATTTGCTAAAGAATAACACAACAGATCCAGGGTATTATAAAAGTATCGTTCAGTATGTCTTCAAATTTAGCTTAACAGATATTGAGTACCTGTTATAAGAAAGAATGAATGGTTGATACAGGGAATTCAAAGGGAAGTAAAACATGGTTCTTGATATTTCCAGGATGCTTAAGTACAAAATGAGAATACAACAAGAAATATGATTTGTAGTAGTATACAATTTGAAGGAATAACCTGCATCTAGTTTTGGACAAGGAACTACCACGAGGTTCATTCATTCATTTTTGTGATTAGTATTGATATTCATTGATCGTCTGCCATTCTGTATTTCATTACTGAGGAAAGAGCAAGGAACAAAACAGTCTCTGCTTTCTTGGAACTAACATTCTCATTAGGTAATTCAAATAATAAACATACATATAGTATGTCAAGCAGTGGTAAGCACATTGGGGAAAAATAAAACCGGTTAAAGGTAGTAGAGTGGGCTGGGTAGCAGAAAAAGTGTACTAGCTTATATGTTCATTTGTTAGAGAAGGCCTCACTGAACAGAATCTGGAAAGAAGCAGGAGAGCAAGTCCTGTGGATATGGGGAGCCTTTCAGGCTAAGGAAGCAGTTAAGTGCATAGGACCTGAATTGAGAATATGTTTGGTGTGTTCAAGGAATAGCAAGAAGATGCTGGGGCTGAATGAATATAGGAAGGCAAGCATGGTTGAGGTGTAGGGAACAAGACCATGAAGGGTCTTCTAAACTGTTGTAAGGACTTGACGTTTATTTCAGCTGTTATGAGAAGCTGGTAGAATATTTTGAACAGAGGAGTGATTTATAGTGATCACTGGGTCTCCTATGTAGAGAATGGACTGTAGTGGGGCTGGGGTGGAATTAGGAAGACTATTTAGGAGGCTCTTGACAATAATCCTGTTAGAAGATTATAGAGGCAGAATAGAGTGAAAGAAGTGGTCAGATTTTGGATATATTTAGAAAGGAATGATTGACAGGATTTAGATAGTTTGGGCATACTTTGTACCTTTCGTGACCATTAGGGACAAAGTATTGAAGAAAAAGTATTTGAGAAAAAAACAGCAGTGACGTTTACTTGATAAAACGTGTAATCATTCATCTCAAAAGTGCCACATAGGACTGGAATAGTATGTGTTTCATCAGTAACTGATTTGTGCTGAAGATCACTAAGAGCCTTCTTAGTGCTACCCAAGACCTAGGGAACTTATACCACCTTAGGAGGTTTAGCCAATCTTTAAAGCCATAGCTACATGGCTTTCTCTTAGAATTCCCTTTGTTTTTATTTTTGTTCAGTGAAATTCTAAAAATATATGGTTTGCTTATATTGCGTAATGAATTTTAGCCAGTTTTCGTCTGGAGCCTCTACTAAATTCTCAGTTGTCACTTTATCATTGAAGATAACTAAGAGTCTTTAGAGAAGTAAAAAATGTGCTTTAGAGAAGTCTTTAAAAAATTAATAAATTGATTAGTGAGTATGAAGACAAACAGTTAAAGAAGTAAATATGTTATATGGGAGCCAATGATGAAGAAAAACATTGGGAGCTATTTTTCTTCTAAAAATAAACTATCCAAGTTCATAAACTTAAATCGAAAACCTTATATTCTTACTTATATTCTTATATTCCGCACCCCTCCCCCTGAGTGATTAAATTCAATTTGAAAGTAATAAAACTCTGCTACAATATTGGGAATAATTCAGTGGTTAAAGTGAAACTGATAGTGTAAGAGCATATTGTTAATTAGAATAATGGTCATAATTCAGAGATTGGAATTTCCTACTATCAATAGATCTAATAGCTATAATGAAAGAAAGCAAATCCTCAGGCAGTATATAGAATTGTGTGAGTCTGTACACTACTAAAAACTACATTTTTTGTTTGATTTTATTTAAGATATTTTTTCTACTTAAGTGAGTACAATGTTATATTATTCCTAATTTGCCTGTTCTTTGACATTTCTTACAATATGCCTGAAGTGATGTGTATCTCATAGGTAGTTAGGAATACAGCACCAGAGCACAGAGAAATATAGAGGCCAGAGATGAGGATTTCAGTCACCCCCTAAACAGTGATAGCCGAAGCAGTGAAAAGTGAATGAGTTCACTTAGGAAGTAAGCAGAGAAAAAGATCCCAAATAGAGTTAATAGTATTAGGTGTTTTCCACATTTAATTGGTTAAGAGAAAAACATTCCATAGTAGATCCGATTCATAGGAGGAGAAATGATCAAGAAAATCAGGAAAGTAAGAGTCTTTGGTTCTTTGAGAACATAAAAGTAATTTTGATCTTTTTAAATGTAACACTAAAGATTATATATTTTTATATCTAATTTTATTTCTTGGGTATCATCGCAGAAATGTATTATTTCTTATAGTATATCAGCATTTAAGATGTTTTAAAACTATACTTGATGCTAAATTTAACAAATATTTATTGATTACCATTTATGTGCCAGATTATTGGTGTTGTATGTGCTGTGAACAAAATAGACAAAAAAACTCTGCCCTTATGAAACTTATTCTGCAGTAAAGAGAGACAGACAAGAAATACAATAAATTAATAATGTATAGAATAAATTACTGATACATATTAATCAGTAATAAGAGTTAGGGAGGAAAATAAAGGAACAGTGTAATAATAGTCAGCTTGGGCTGCCGTAACAAAAATACTGTAGACTGGATGGGTTAAGCAACAGAAATTCATTTCCTCACAGTTCTAAAGGCTACAAGTCCAAGATCAAGTTTCCAACTTAAGCAACAGCAATTAATTTTTTCACAATTCCTAAGGCCGAAAGTCTGCTATTAAGGTTCCAACTGATTTGTGGTGCACTCTCTTTTCCAGGCTTGCAGATGGCTGCCTTCTTGTGTGTCCTCACATGGTAGAGAGAGTACGCACACTGGTGTCTCTTATTCCTGTGCGGACAGCAGTCCCATCACGAAGGCCCTTATTTCCCAAAGGCTCCATCTCCAAATGCAATGGGGGTTATGGCTTTAACATATGAAATCTCTGGAGGACACACAGTTCAGTCCGTAGCAAATATATAACGTGTGGCAGATACGGTAGAAGTGCTAGAATAGCTGGTTTGAAAATGGGTTGATCAGAGAAAGTTTTACCGAAAAGATGGTATTTGAACAAAGGCTTGAAATAAGTGAGTCAGCCATGTGGTTATGCAGAGGGGAAGAACCTTCCCGGCAGAGGGAATAGTAAGTACAAGGCTCTTAGGCAGGAGTGAGCCTGGTGTATTTGAGGAACAGAAAGGAAACCAATACTTCTGGAATGGAGTGAGCAAGAGAAAGTGAAAGGTATGGGTCTTGTCACCCCGTGTAGACTTTGGCTTTTGTTCAGAGGTGCAACGCCAGTGGAAGGTTTTCAGCAGAGGACTATAGGAATAACAGAATCTGATTTACAAAAGAGGTGATCTACAGCTCATACAAGTTAGTATAATCATATAATTTTGCAGTATTTTAGTATAGTATATGTTTAGAAAGTAAACTAGCTCCCTTTTTTGTTTTGTTTTTTTAAATGAAGAAAATGCCTCTAGAATAGACAAAAATATGCTCTTGATATTTTTAAGGTAAATTCAGAGAGAAAGCATGTATAAATGCCTAATTAAATATAATCCTGTGATCCACTAGCATTTAAAAAAGATAAGTATAGGGTTGTAGTACTAATATTATTTGTAGTTAATAAGATGATATGTTATAATTTTATTTACTTGAAATAATCAGTTAAATTTAGGAAACACATATCTCACATAGTTTGGTTACCATAACAACTTGGGTGAAAAAATGAAGAACAGATGTTATATCAACCTGTTGACGTTTAATAGTATGACAGTTTTACAATTATAGTTATACTGTTCAGACTTTAAATTTGCATATACCATAAACTGCCCTTGAGTGAGATACCATATTTAACTTTATTTCTATAAGGATTATTATAAAATATGAATAGATGTGAATAAAGGAAATTGTATGAGAACCAAGGGTAGAAATTCACTTGAAAGATTTATTTTACAACTGAAGGCATTTAGACTGAATTTTTTATTTTCTACTTCTCTCACCAACTCTCTTGTATGTCATCCTTTCCTTTCCTTGGAAGGGGGGCAAAAGGGGTGAAGAATGATAGAATATATAAGAAAAACATTTAATTTGGACTTATTTGGGGGTTACGTTGTTATAATGATAATTTCAATTAGGATTTACTTTTTAATATTCTTAGAACTTTCAGTGTCAGCTTTATTTGTAAACTGTTTATTAAATCTTGATGTTCGTATTTACTACATTTAGTTTTTAGTATCAGAATCACTTAGTGGCAGGTTGTAAATGCATTCATTTTCTTCTCATTTGCTTTGAATTCTTTAAACTTTCAGGAAGCTGGGGGCTTTGGACTTATGTGTAAATCATTCTTATGCATTTATAATTGGACAAAGTAAATACATAAATCATGAGTAGAAAATATGAGAGTGTTTAACATTGAAGTGAAATGTCATTGTTGGCCAATGTATGCAAACATACACTGCTCACCTTACAGAATTTCATTTTGTCTGACATGGAAAGTGTTGAGGAAAAGGCAAATATCATAGCAACTACTGTAATTGAATTGGCCTCTGAATCATATAAAGCCAGGAAGCCTGACAGTAACATTGTTTAAAACCTTAAAAAAATATTAGGGTGCATGTAATGCGTATCTACTTGAGGCTGAAACGAATGGGCTATTAGAAAAAATTGCTTTTAGGGGGCAAGGGGAGAAAAGCAATGATATTTTTAGAAAAACATATTTAGAAAATGGAGGTGATTTTTTTTTCTCCCCTTGAAATGTCTTGGTTTCCGATTCCAAAGGAAGCTTTTAATCTAATCATGGAGCTTCTCTGGCATTAATTATTTTCCTGTTTTTTTTTTTTTTTCTTTTTTAAAACTTAAGTCTTTATGAGTAATTGCAGTTTTACTCGATATGTAGTGCCTAGAAGAATCCTGATATGTATCAGCAGTTGTTTGATAAACTTTAGTTGTTACTGGGAATAAAAGTAGCCATTTCTTAATACATCATTCACATATGTTACAAGTGGTTGGTTAGAAAATTTTCTTTGAAAAGGTTTCCTTACTATTTTCCTTTCAGAGGACAATTGGCCTATGTGAAGGTGACCTTAATTTTTAACTTTTGGTATTTGTGTATTTAAAAAGTTCAGTTATTTGTACTTATTTTAGACTACTTCATAAACTATTTAGACTTCGAGTTCTACTGCAGTTTTTGAAAGGAAATGAAATGAATTAGAGGAAATTTAAAAGGTAAAAATTATGACTTACACAAATATAAAATGAATCATATCTGAGATTTTATTTGTTATTAACAAGGGAGCCAGTAAAAGTTACCAGTAGGTCAAAGGAGAATTTAAGAACTACGAATATATGTAAGAAGCAATAAGGAATGCTGAAATAGGTGCAAAAGCGATCCATTCATAAGGCAACTATCAGTTCCACTTCACCAGACACAGTTCATTCATTTCTGTTTCCATTGACAAGTATGGTTGGCATTGTTACTAGTTTTCTACAACCTACAGAGTTGTAAAATAGCTGTAAGGCCATGAAAGGCAGAGATAACATCTAAGGCTACACTTGACAAGGCACCCAATGATATTTTTGCCCATATCAAAGCCTTTCACAGTTTTCTCTGTTTTTATTTTTTATTGTCATCCATTTGCCATTCAAGTAAAGATATCAGATCAAATCATCCTGTCAGACCAATATATAAACAGAAGTTTTTGTTTTGTTATTTTTAAGCAGCAACATAGTCATTATCTTTGTATTTTTTTTTCTTAAAGTGATAGCCTATGAGACTCTCATTAATTTCTATTAAATCTGTTTCTAGTGAGTTCTAGGATTGAGATTACTAATGTTAAACTCCTAGGCTTTTTGATAAAGTGTATGGTTGCTTTCAGACATTAAGGGAAAGAGTTGGAAATAGAGGGGGGCTGTAAAGGGACTGGTTTCATTTTTTTAGGAGAAACATTTAAACTTTTCATGAGCCATTTAGAGCTATCTAAAGGTATAGATGTAAAATCAAGGATGGGGTCGCAGAAATGCTAAAATGAGAATTTTTTTTTTTTTAAGAAAAATTGTTTTAGTTTTGCTTTTTATTATAATTTTTTAAAAGCACGTGTAAAGGTAGAGAATAATTTGAATAATTTAATGAACCCCTATCTTCCATTCACATTCAGTAGTATCATCCTTTTTATATACTTGGCGTCTTCTTTCCCTTCTCTTATTTTTTTCCCAGAAGTATTTTAATGCAAATCCCAGACTTGAGGGCTTTTTCTTCGAATTACTTCAATATGCAGTTTAGAAAGTAGTACCATTTCCTTCTATTATCATATCTAAGAAAATTAATAGTAATCCGTTAATATAATTAAATAGCTATCCATATTCAGTTTTCTGTCTTAAAATATAGTTTAGTAATTGGTTTGTTCAAATCACAATCCATCAGTAACACATACACTGCATTTGGTTGCTGTGTTTCTGAACTCTCTGACATTGGAACAGTGCCCCTACCACTTTGTTTTGCTTATTTTTAAACATGTCATTGATTTGTTGAATAAATCTAGTCCCACATTCTAGATTTATCTGATTGCTTCTTTAAGTTTTTTTCTTGCTTTTCTATATGCCTATAAATGGTAGTTAAATTTTGGCAAGAATATTTTTTAAGTGGTGCAGCTATGCTTCGTATCACATCGTTTCAGGATTCTCTTAACCTGGTTGCTCCACATTTAGTGATAGCGCGTGCAATCAGTGGATTTGAATGGCGACGAGCTAACCTGTGTTTCGGAAATGTGATTTTCCCTCTTATGGCCAGCAAGTTATTGTGGAGCGATTTACCACTCTGCAAATATCCAGTTCTTCAGCTGCCTGAGAAGTTTTTATGACTGTCCTCCTGTTCTGTCTCAGAAGGTTAACCTGAATGTGTATCTTCGGGACGAATCTATATAGAACGATGATGAAGGAACTCAGACCAACCAAATCAGCTCTAATGTAATAAAAGATGTTGCAGCCACATTTTCCTCCTATTCAAAGAGTAGGTTAAAGAGGTAGGTAAGAGAGATTTTTTAAAAATCAGAAGGATGAGTGCATAAGAGTTGAAAATAAAGAAGAGATGATCGTTGATAATTGTACTTAAAAGATTTATTTAGTGTCTGAGTGTCCTTAACTAATAACACCACAAGGATCTAAACTAAATACAGCAATAACAACAAAAGAGCAAAGCCTCCGAAATGCCCATTTTCCCCCAGTAACCTAAGCTTCAAAGAGTAGAAAATGTAAATAACAAAACCGAATCTCAGGTCTCTGGTCTGATTTGAAAGTTTTACTTCATTTGAGAGGACAGCCTAGGTGATGAGAACCACAAAGGCATCCCCATCTGAAGCTGACATAGGAAACCTAAATGAATTACATTGAAAGTGACAGAAGAAAGAATGACTTTATCAGATACATTCAGAAAATTGCATAACTCATGAATACAGCAGAAGCGGTGCAACTTTCATGGGAGGATGTAAAGAGTAGGATTGATGCCCCAAAGAATCATTGATGCTGGAGGTAGAGAAACAGCACAAATTAAAATACCCAAAGCTAAAAGACTGTCTAAAAAATAGAAGAATATTGAAAAGATGCAAGGAAATCCAAGCTGCATGTGAAGTAAAGATCAGTTCATTCATATCTTCATTTCCGTGACTATGGTTTCTATACTACGTTTTTGATTTAGATAATATTTCTCAAGATGGGTTTTTAGAAGAATCTCAGAGCATCATGCATGAAAAGCCCTGAAATGATGATACCCAGATATTTAAATTTATCAAATGTTTAATATTTATTGTAGAGATAGGTTCCTAGAAGATGCCAAGGTTTAAAGGGAAAATTTAAAAATGTAAAAGTGAGAATGACTTTGGATCTTACTTTTCAGGCTTTGGAGACATGTAAGAGTTTAGGTGGAAAGAAACAAAACAAAACAAATAAACCAAAAGCAATGGAACGAATACACTTTGGTATGGTATCTAGCCAAACCAACTTTTCTTTCCTTTAGGGTGGAAGACCCCTTAATAAGTGAAACACATGAAACAACACGTCAGTGAAAGACTCAGTAGCAACAGTGCTCTTTCCTCAATCCACTGGCCATTAAGAATTAGATAAAATATTTAGAATGTTTATACATAATTTTGATTATAGCTTGCACCCTACTATTCTTAGAAGACCACAGTTCAAATAAGGAATTAACAAAGAATTGAATGACTAGTACAAAAATATTTAACCGAAAGAAGAAACTAACTGCTAGAAAAAAGATGTTTATTTTCTTTTCAAATGCACGTCTTTCATAAAAATACTGGTTATATACCTTGGACAAAAACATGTATACTTCTTATAAAATGTTATGGTTCAAATTGTCAGGATACAATACATTGAAATTAATGTAACAAAAATTAAAAGATGGCTACATGGAAATAAAAGTAAAATTGCGTATGTATAGGGCAAGAGAAGTCCTTAAACAATTAAGAGCGTGCCTTAAAATCAAAAAATTTTGCAATGATATAGTTATATTTTCATTGGTTACTGTCAAATCTATATGTAAATAAAGTTAAATGTATTAGTAAGAAAGAAAAAGAGAAAAGAAATAGAGAAATGTAATGTGCCTACACAGGGAATATACAGTTAATAAAACTAAGCAGAAATAAGCAAAATTATAATAGTTGTTTCTTTGGGAAATTTAGTCAAAGTGAAAATCATTGGATCAGAGAATAAAATGTCAATAGGATTGGGAGAAAAGCCACATTAACTATCATAAGAAAACCAAAATATTTGGGTGAATGTTTTTAGTTAGATGATGTTAATAGCCCAGTTCAAAATCAGAAGTAATTAGAGTGTGTGCATGCATGAGTGTGAGCATGTTTGTGAAAGTTGCCAAAGTGGCTGCAGCTAGAAGTAGAAACTATAAGTAGAATGAACCTTCTCAAATTAACTTTTGAAAAAAGACGTAAGGCATAATTTAAATAAATAACAACACTCTATTCAAAACCCAAGGAATTATATCAGATTAGCAAAGAAAACGACACCTAGCACTGATGAGGATTTACTTGGCGACTTTAACATGTAGCATATTAATAGCTGGTTTTGGGAAAGGATACTTTTAGGAAGTAGTATAAAAATAGTAGTGGTCTTAGGAGTCTTGAGTTTTAGTTCTGACCCAGCTACCCAACTTTAAGGAAGTCACCTAACCTAACCTTGAGTTTTCTTCATCTGTAAAATCAGGATAGCACGCTCTCCTGGGTGTTGTACGTAGTACTTGTGTGTTTGTCTTGGTAGGGTCCTGCCTCCTTCCCTCTTTCCTTCACTCTCTCCCTTATGAGACACTTCAGTGATAAGTGTTCTTTCTATACCAAGACCAACATTTCAAAAGTGGTTCGTTCATATGATAGTATCGGTTTAGGTAACATTTTGTAAAATTCCTGGCACAATGCAAGGTACATAGAAAGTAAACAGTAAACGCTAGTCCCTTTCACTCTAGTTGGAATCTTTAAGCTGCCTAATTCCATATTTAACTTCAAGTCTTCCTTGGGATCTTAGAACTTTATATTGTTATTGGAGTACATCTCTGTGTTCTCTTAGACTATAAACTCTTAAAGAGTGTTTTCCCTATGACATTTGTCATAACGATTTATTCATAACTTGTGTTCTACAAATGTTTAAAATTCAGCACACATTTAAGCACCTATTATGTGCAGTGCATTAAGCACAAAAACAAGGTAAAAGAAATGGAAAGGCATATTCTAGCTGTACAGTGTGAAAATGTTGCTCACTTTTAAAGAGATGAAATTATATTTGCTGGGATGGATTTGAATTTATAAAGATAAAAGATGTTGACACCCTGATATGTAATAAAATAAATGTGAAAAGGAAAGTAAATTAAAAAATATTTTACCAACTTATGTAATAAAATCTGACTATGCAAAATAGATTAAAATTTGATAGAAATGTATTTGGTCCATAACAGGATTCTGCTTGAATGATAGTTCGAGGAGAGAAACAGTTCACACATGAAGAGATATTAATAGAAAGCCTTTATGAAGAATATATAGTTTTTCTAGCAATTAATATAGCTCAGACATCTTCAAAGTACATTTATTCTGTAAAAGATTTACTTCAGGATCATAAAATGTACAGAAAAACATTAGTACAAAAGCATCTAGTACAAAAATATTAAAAACAAAACAACAAAAGCAGGTTCTAATTCCTTTTTTCTAAGCCTTTTTACTTACATGCCAGCTTTTTTTTTTTTAAAGACAATTAAGAGCAATTTTAGTATCACAGCGAAATTGAATAAGAGTTACAGAGATTTTCCATATACCTCCTGCCTCCCCCACTATGAAAATACTGCTCCAGAGTGTGGTACATCTGTTACAGTAGATGAAACTACAGTGGGCCATCATTACCACCCAAAGTATAGTTTAGATTAGGGTTCACTCTTCGCGTTATACATTCGTGTACGGGTTTTGATAAATGTATAATAACATGTATTCACCATTAAAGTACCATGTAGCTTTCATTGCCCTAAAAATACTCTGTGCTCTGCCTCTTCATCTCTCTCTCTCCCATAACCGGTGGCAATGACTGATCTTTTTACTGTCTCCATAGTTTTACCTTTTCTAGTGTCTTGTAGTTGGAATCATACACTATGTAGCCTCTTGAGTTTTGATTTCTTTTTTTTTTTTTTCCCCACTTAAGGCTCCTCCCTGTCTTTTCATAGCTTGATAGCTCATTTCTTAGTGCTGAATGATACTCCAGTGGGCCAGAGATAAGAGCTGGGCTCCCTGCAACCTTAGACGTTCCGAAATTCCAGAATTCTTATTTTGTACGTGGCCTTCAGGGTAATTTTGAATGTGTATTCCTCAGAGTGGGAGAATAGAACATATTTTATGTAGTAGTTTATTAGCTTTACTTACAGCTTTTAGATATTTAAACATATGGTATCTGAGCCTCCATTTGCATTCTTGCCATGGACCCCACAGTTATGTGGGGTAGGCCTACTTAGAGTAAAACCTAAAATCTTTATCATGTCCTAAGAGGTCCTACATAACTGGCTCCTACCCAGTTATGCAGTGGCTTCCTCCTCACTATTCCAGAATACTCTAGGCATACTCCCATCTCAGGTCCTTGTACTTGCTGCTGCTTGTTGGAATGCTCTGCTTCTAGGTACCCACATAACCTCTTTCCTCACATATTCAAGTCTTCTACTTCTGTTCCCCAAAGTCATTTTATCAGTGAGAACTTGCTGGGCATCAGTCTTTCTAAAATTTTCCCGCTCCCCCAAACACTGGCCCCTTCCCTGCTTTATTTACTTTTCTTAACATGAATCACTATCAAAAAATTAGAGGTAGTACAAAAGTAAATGTTTCATTTTTTCCCTAAATATCTTTCTTTTTTAAACCCTTTCGATATTAAGATTTTCCTAAAAAAAAAAAAAAAATTAGTTTTTTATGTCTTAAAGTCATCCATGTACCTACTTTAAAGAATCACATCATTCTCTAAGGCTAGTTATGTAAAGCAGCAGTTCCCCTACCCGGCCCTCAATTTCAAGGGTAACCATTTCCAACGCTCTTAAATTATTCATTTGGTATTTCCCATCATTTCTGTATAACATGCTTCTATTGCCTCTTCCTAACTTAGGCATTATCTATTTTTACTTTCCCCTATAGAGAATGAGAATTAAGCTCTTCCTTATCACTGTCACACCCTGTGCACGCACACACATGTATCCAGCTTTTCCCCTTCCCTATGTGGTTAAACTGATTTCGGGTTAGATCAAGATTCAGTCTTCCAAAAACTGTAAATACTAGTCACAGCTGAGCTATGTAGTACACTGTGATTACTTTTCCTTTCTTTGCAGCATTTTTTTTCTTGGAGTTAAAAATTGTCATGATTTTGATTTACTTTTCTAGGTTATTAGCATCAGTTCCACTACAGATGGTCTCAGTTATTTAGATCTTTCAGTATGTTCAGACATTTATATTTTATTGTTTTCTTTTTCTTGAAAAAAAAAAAAACAAAAAACCTCTGAAAGGTTGTTCTTAGGGTATGTTTGAGTTCAACCGAAAGCGAAGAGATATACCTCTCAGAGGGCTTGTTTATTCCTAATGGGACATTGAGCTGTCATTACAGATACAGTTGTTTTTTTCAAATGTATTATTATGTCAACAAATCATCAAAATGTAACTGTTAACCAAGAATTTGTCTATGGTTCTCTTTTATATGTTGTAATTAAGATACCTTTTATTCAGAAAAAAAATGTATTCTTATATATCATTGTTTTGCATAGAGCATATTAAGAATTACTGGAATAATCTTAATAAATTTATACATATATATTTGTTTTGTATTCTTTTTTGTATTTTATTGTATTCTTTCTTTATAGGCTCTCAAAATTAGAGAGATCTGTAATTGCCCACCACTGTCTGGACCAGACCCTCAATTACTATTCAAACTCAGCATGAAGCATTTTCTTGAAGAATCAAAGAAAGAAGACCTAAATATCACTGTTAAGAAACAGGAAGTGGACATTCATCCCATTCAAAAACAGAAGCAAATACTATTAACACATATAGTTGAGAAAAGAACTAACAGTTGACTTGAAATTTATGAAACAGAGGATATATGAAGAATGCAACAATCCTTAGAATTTTTGTTACTTTTCCAAAAAATGATGTTTGAAATGAAAAAAAGTAGATATTCAGAGTCAAATCATGTATATTACAGGTATTACCTAAATTCTTCTAAGTGTTTATTTTTTATGAAATATTGATGTATTTTAATCTTTTAACATATCTTCAGTGAGGAAAATGTCACAGAATAAATTATAGTACGCATTTTACTCTGTCTCATACTTGCTTTTGATTTGGAAGGCAGACCTCTAGTGGATGAGAAATCAGAATGTGCATTAATTGTTATTGTAGTGCGGATTCTAGCTGAGCCTAAACTGGGTTTCAGAGGCTGGGTGGTTATGATAAACTGGGAAATTGATAGTCCGAAGCATCTGTTTACAGAAATTGGTCTGCCTTGTGGATTATGCAGAATGGGGGGACCTTGGGAAAGAGAACTTCCTGATCTTTACTCTGGATAATGAAGGAAAATGACATAAGCAGAAGCTAAAGAATCTGTTTTCATAGGGAAGTACAAGTAATACTGTTTGTGGTCCAAGTCACAACATGAGAAACAAAATGGGGAGAGAGGGTCATTTCCTTGTAGACATAGTTTGCTTCCGGTGCCCTGAAGTCCTAACAGAAAGTCTTGTTATTTTGGCTCCTTGATGATATTGTGATTTGGGAACCTTGGGTACTTAGGGAAGGCAACCACCTGTTGAGGGTTGCATCAGAAGAGGCAGCGGAAGGTTCTGCCCCTAAGGTGATCTCCCTGGGTAGCAAATATCAACAAGGAGATGAGGGAAGAAGCACAAGACACATCCCTAGTGACACCCAGAAATTGTTGTATTATATAAATGTGAAGATAAGTTAAAAATGTGTTACTTATACTTTCAAACTAGTGAAGACTTGTGATGTTTAGGCTATATTCCTAAGAGGAACTTTTTTCTTGAAATACATTATGTTGAATAAATAGTTTCTTAGCGAATTAAAGGAGAAAGAAACTTATCTTTCATTGAGTATGAGATGAGCCCATTTAGTCCACAACCCTATAATGTAGGTTTTATTATTCTCTTTTACAATACAAAGCAAAGATTAAAGGAGAGTTTAAAGAATCTACCCAGTGTCTCTCAGCTAGAAAGGGCAAAGATAGATCTCTGTCAGACTACTAATCTGTCCATTTCCATGACTCTCAGGTATCTAAAAACAAAGCTATCAAAGACAAGAAACAAACTATTCTCAGTTGTTTGTTAGCTTCCTCATGTGTGGCTTTGATATAGGTAAACATCTCATAATTATAAAATCAGAGATCACTTATACCTCTGATTTTATATATCTTCAGGATGATTGTCCAGGTCCTCCTCTCAGACCCTTCTATCAAAATTTTCATGACAAGTCTGGGGTGAAGCATGAAAGGAAAGTGGAACCTCACCCTCTGCCCATGAAAACCTGTGACTTCTCATTTGGGATGTGTCCTGACAGGATTACATTTTCTTAGACAAAATGTTTACATAGTTGTTAAGACCAATTCAGAGCCTGTTTTTATTTTTCAGGGCTTACTATAGATTGATTGTGAGGGATTTCTTGATCTGCACACAAGACAACACTGGTAAGAAGGAGGTTCAGATTAACTGTTCTCCATATAGCTGTTCTTTATACTCCTGGTGATTGGAGTTCTGTCAGAGGCACTGTATAACACGTACAGACATTTGGAGAATGTCACCTAGAGGTAAACAGTAAAACACACCATTAAATTTCCCTGTAGATTTCCTAAGAAAATAGTGCAGTGGAGACCCTAGTCTATTTTTCTTCCATCGTATTTTCACATCTAATTGTTCAGTCTCCTAGAAAACATATAAGTTGACATATCAGAAAGCAGAGGAAATATAGATAATACCTTTATAGTGCATACAAAAAAGATTTTTAAAAACCCATGGCATCAATAAATGTAAAAGACAAAACCTTTTCAGATCAGGATCTTAGGAGAAGTTAAGCAGCAATTGAAATGTAATATGTATACATATATTTTAAGCTTTATATGGAAATGACCTCTGTATATTCTGTATTTTGTTGCATGTGCCCATAGGATTTAGATGTCATTGGCTGGTTAGCTCAGTTGTTAGGAGCATGATGCCAGGAAATCCAAGGCACAAATTCAGTCTAAACTCTCTTATAATACAGATAGTTGTTAAGATTGGTATCCTCTAAAACTAAACTCAAAGAGAACATGTATATTTATACTGCTGTGTTCCCAATACCTAATAAGTTTTTGGCACATTATTTGTATCAATTGGTATTTTACTGGTACTGTAAACTCAACATCAGTCATCTGGTCAAAAAATGAGTAATATATTCTGTGAAATTTCTGCCTCTTGGTAGCCATGGGATCCTGGGCAAGTCACTTAAAATTTTTAATCCTCATTTCTTTATTTGCAAAATGGGGATAATAAATCCTACCTCATAGGAGTGAGCACACATGATGATTAAGGGAAATGATAGACTTAAAACATTTAGCACAATGTCTAGAGCACCAAACAATAAAAATAGCCAGAATTTGTTAATCGCTTACTCTGTACCAAGCACTGTACTAAGCATTTTTCAAGCCCTATTGAACCTCACTGCAACCCTGTATATTATAGATCAGGAAACCAAAGTTTAGAAGGTTAATGAGACTTGCTCATGGTTACATGGTCTATTTCTTAAGATTATTTTACTTGCAAGAACAGAAAAAACAATGTCAAACTCAAAAAAATGTATTGCCTCATCAACCAGAAAAGCCTGGAAGTATAGTAGCTTTGGACACAATTTAGAGGATCATGGTATCATCAGAACAATGGCTCTTTATCTCAGAGATTTTTCTCAGCTCTGGTTTAACTCTTCTCTGATATCGAGGTGGCTGCCAACAGGTCCCAGGGTTATGTGGTTTATTCTCATCCAGGTGGGAAGAGTGACTCATCTCACAACTATTGAAAAAAGCCTTCAACATCATCTTTACCAACTAAAGAACATCCTCAGGGGATGGGATTATCCTGTCTGGCTGGAGCTGAGCATGGGTACAGTCAAACAGAGCTGCTACAGCATGCAGGAGGCATGTGACCGCAAGGTCTACTAAGTAACTGGAATAAAAGACCTGTTACCATTTATTCTCTTTTTATCAGGCAATGAAATATGGCAGTTCCTTGAATATTGGTCTGAAATGCTTTTTAATCTGAGCAAAAACAATGTGGCATACATTTTATATTGATATGATAGTAATTTTGCATCAGCATTTTTGGCTTACCATTTACAAGATAATTTTTTTAAACCTGAATTATCTTGTATCCTCAAAATCAACCTGTGAGATTGGAAGGACAAGTAGTGTTATTTACTCATAGGGGAGAAAACTAAAGCTTAGAGGATTTAGGCAAGTTATCCAAGTATGCACTTCAAGTACATGGCAGAACTGGGACTGGAAGGAAAGGATTCATTGATTTGTAATCCAGTACTCTTCCAACAATACCACATCCTTTGGAGAGGCAGATATTGTCTCCATTTTTCAGCTGGAAACCAAAGCTCAAAGATATTAAGCAACTGTGTGCCCAACACTACTCAGCACGTAATGGCAGATCTGAGATTCAAACCCTCATCTTCTGACTCCAAAGTCTGTGCTTTTCAGCAATTTTCTGCCACCTCAGTTGGCAAATCTCATAAAGGAAGTGGGAGTGAAAAGTGTTCATTTCCCTTTATCCCGCCCTTGTAAACAGCAGGGCCAATATGCTCCGTTCACTTATTTAAAAGCACTCATTTTAATACTCTATGACAGGTGGTAAAGATACCATTTTTAAGTATATTCATACATGTGGAGGATAAAATTCCTGTTTATTGTCTCATAATGTGTTTTTATTAGGGCCTAGAGAGTTCCTGTACTCTTTTGTAAGCAATATCTCTTACTTCATTACTGGAAAGAAAATCTTATCCATGTTCTACCTTTACACCTTGGCCCCTAACTTCCATTAGAAAACCTATCGCCCTCAAAGGTAAACCAATGGCTCCCAGACTTTTAACCACCAAGGACGCTTTTTATGTTACCTGGCTTTGTGTGCATGGACTTTTACCTCATAAAGTTTTCTCTGTCTTGAAGGTTTGGAGTGTCTGGACTCATGATCGTGGTCTCTTGTCACTGTGCTGGCTGTTAGGAGCTGAGCTTGTTGGGCATGGGGCACTAGTCACAGTGTGATCCTGCTTTAAGGTCTCAAAATTTCTATGATATCATCAAAGACCAATGTGAATCTGTGATCTTGGCTGTTACCAAATTCTAGCCAAAAGAAAAATTTGTGATTTTAATTAGTTCGGCAGCCTAATTATGTGAGGGAGCATATAAAATTTTTAGTTAGGCTCTTTGAACTATGAAGCATAGCTGGCAGATTCCCAGTACACTCTTTATAGATCATGAGGGGTCTGAGACTTCCTCCTGGGCAACTTGGGTCTAAAATCAGTTTTGCTTTTTTTTTCCTCTCCTTCTCCCCTCCCCCCCCCCCCCCAGAATATGAAAGAGAATAAAATTAATGTGTTATTTATTTTGACCAATACATCAAAGTATAACCATATTTTTTTGTAGGTTAGGGATGATGGATGGTCTACTTAAGTGTTCTGTTATTCTGTATTTAAGGATATATTTTAAAAAATAACTGTTGTTTTGGCACAGAAACAAATAAGTTGAACTTAATTTTTTTCCCCACAGCTATTCCGCTTTGATGCTATAGTAGCCTTAGAGAGTCAAGGCTAGCTTGACTAGCTTTACTCTTTTTCGGGGGGGGGAATATGGGTAGTAACATTTACCTTGCTTACATCCCAGGGTTATTATGGGTTTTGAATAATGTGTATATGCTTTGTACAACATCCAAAATGCTATACCCAGGTTGTCTCTTATATTCGAGCATTGTCTTAGTCTGGGCTATAAGTTTATTAGGAGAGGTAATTTCCAAAAGGATGACCATTTGTCTGATCTGATACCACGTAGATTTGATGGTGATCTGCTCTTACTCAAGTGTGAGGAAAAGGAAAACTCATTTGTGGCATGTTTTATTTTAGTCTGATGTGTGTGTGTGTGTGTGTGTGTGTGTGTGTGTGTGTGTGTTTGTAACCTCGTTATTCTATTCTATTATGGATCTGGTCTAGAGAATGTTCCTGAGTTCTATCTATTTCTACATTCTGATGCTTGAATCTAGAGAAATACGGTCAACCTCTTACTGGAATGGCCAGCCCATTCTCCACATGGTGGACTGAGAGAATGGGAACTAATGTTTGTTGAGCTCTACAAAGGACAAGATATCACAGACTTTCTCTCTTTTTAATCCTCACAGCAGCTCCTCAAGGCATGAGTTATTCTAATTTCTAGAAGGAGATGGAGGCTCACAGGGCTATGTAAGTTAGCCAAGGTCTTGCAGATAGTCCAAGAATTCAACTAGCTTTGTGAGACTCAAAAGTTTTTCCCGACATATAAGTACACATCAAGAATGTCATGATCACGGTGAGACTGCACTCATGTCCCCTCTGCCCACCTGAGCTCATCTGCAGCAATTACTCTATTACTCTGCTGCTTTCTTCTCTCCTGAGGGATTTCTCTGGCACCATAGGATTTTACTAAGCCACAAGCAGGGACACCTAGGAAGTCCACGAGGTTTAACTCCCCCAGGGTGTTCCTGACTGCTCAGAGTCAGTGAGTAACTGTCTCATCCTCTTGAGGTGATTCTAGGGTGTGTTCCATAGTTTGTCAAAGGATTGCCTGTGGGACCGAGCCTTGTTGCCTGTAGTTTTAACCTACTCATTAATGCATACGATAGTGGCTTTTCCCCCTTCTTTTCTTTGTCCACTTCTTCATGTTTGCTTCCTGAGATCACTGTCAAATAAACAGCCTAGTGCCTAACTACCTTACCCTAGTGCCTGTCTTAGGGCCTGCTTTTGGGGGAACCTGAATCGTGAAGTTAGCTATCAGACATTAATATTTAATCTCCATAACACTCTACTTAACAGATGAAGAAACTGAAGTTCATAGAGGTGAAGTAACTGGCTCATGGTTATACAGCGAATAGTTCTAAAATTCCTCAACTCTCCAGGTTCTTTTGAGAAAATAATAAGCCAGCTATCAGATATAAATGGGCTTTGTAAACTGTAATATAGAATTGCTTATTGTCCCTTCCTAGTATCACCTCTTCTAATGATGGTGACAGAAAGTGATCCTCTGATGTCCAGAGTAGCCATAAACATGCCCAAATATAATAGCTAATCATTACTTTTTCAGGGCATACAATCAGTCGCCAGAGCAGACTCGCAGTTTGAACCTATTATCTGATTCATAGGCTCTGGATCCAGAGTGACCCTAATAGCCACCCATGCAGTGGGAGTTTTGACTTGGAAATCACAGTCCAGGCATAAAGTGGTATTTACAGACACACATGACAGCTTGTTCAGGAGAAGAAGTTTATTTAACAGCCAGGACAGATTGCAGAGGAACACTCAGTGGCCTCGTCCGGAACACAGAAATCTGTCGGGAGTTGAAATGTGTAGGAAATGCAGGCCAGGAAGAGAAACCGGTCTTGGGGAAGCCTACTCAGCAGTGCTCAAATGTACTCTGCAGAGGATGGTCAGGTCAGATTGTTCTGAAGATGTGGTCACTGGGGCTCAGCCAGATTCAGTCGCTAACAATAAGATCAGTAACCAGAGCAATAATAAAGGCTGTCATTCATTACTGAGACCTCTTACAAGCCGGGCATGAAAGCACTTGGCATGCATGAGCTGGTTGATGCCTATAGCAGTTCTTTGCGGTGGATATGATTGTCCCACTATAATTATAAATGAAGAAATTGGAGCCTAGGGAGCCTGAGTGACTTGACTCAGACCTCATGATTTGGACTACTTCCCCTTTCTAAGCTTGTGGACCCCAGATTAATTCCATATGGAGGTGTTAGGTGTTGGTAGGTGGGCTTTTTGCCTGTTGGTTGGTGTATAATGCGTGAAAATACAGTGTGATTTGGAGAAATGTCTTTCAAATCATATAGACCTTGGACAAATTACTTCCCTTTCTTGGTACTAATTTCACTCCTACCAAATATTTGGTAATACCTGCCCCACAGAACACCTGTGAGAAGATAGTGGGCTTATGCATGTAGATACCTAATACATGGTAACTGATCACTACTTGCTATTTCTCTTTCAACCTTGTGGCTTATAGTCCACTTACTTCCAAAGATGATTTACAAAGGAAAGTTGGGGCCATAATCTGAGAGGAGATTCACTTCTTGCTAGGCCTCAGATTATTTAGGAGATTCTTTTGTAAGGCAGAGAATGCCAAGAGACAATTATAAGATGGGTTTTTCAATAAAGTCTTTTGTTTTCTACTCAAAATGACATTAAGAAATAACCAGACATTACCTGCCCTGGTGTCTCTGCCCTTTTCTGGTGAGATCTCTCTCTGAACTATTTCAAATGTCCAACTAGAGCTGGAGGGCTCATCTCCCCGAGCCCTATCAACATATGAAAGGCAGAGAGAGTTTCCCTGGTTGAGCTCAATGGCTATGAATGGTCACTGACTCTCCCCCTTCAAGGGAACTGCCTCCTCCTCCTCTTTTTAACCAAGAGATAAATAAAATATTGATAAGATATTGATTGAGGCTAAGTTTCTACGTGAGACTTATGAAAAGTAATAATGACAAAAATAAAACAAACAAAAACTAAAATTAAAGTTATATTAGGGCCAAATATACCAAGGACAGGAGGGGACTACTTCTGGGAAAAGATGGTACGGTGAAGACAGATGATATGGAAAGAGCTGTGTTACTCCTGTTCAAGACGGAGGCTAATGTTCACACAAGTTGAACACTGTACACCTCTGGAGGGCACCAACCACCAAGCCTGTGATGTGAGTAATGCCTGGTAGAGCTATGCAGCAAGGCAGCCCTACCTACCATACCTTTATCTTTTCTGTCACAGAGTATGATTATCAAGGTAGAATATAATTAAGGGCCAACTGAAGTTCTAGGTGGGAGAAGAGATGGTCAGAGGAGTTGGATACTTTTATTAATGTTTATAACAATATTAGGCAATAGTAATAGTTACCACGGAGTAACTTTGCACGTATTATCCCATTTTACCCTTAACTATAATATCATTGATGTCCAGCCAACAGCCAGTCTTCCTGTTCCTTTCCAGCAAACCTCCATTTTGTATAGGGGGGGCAGTGTGCTCTGCCCAAGGGGATAAATCGTGATCGTAAGTCATTCATGCCAGTGTTATCCCCCTATGCCAGTGATCGGTCTAGGAGTAGGCATGTGATCATATTTGGCCAATGAGAAATAAAGGAAAGTCTCATATTTTCTAGGAATGGCAAAAATTTTCCTCCTTGAAAAGAGAGAGGTCACAGAAATGGACCTAAAATATCTTTTTAACTTGTTCCTTCTCTTCCTTCTTTACAATATTGTGTTAAGATATGATGCTTGTTGCTGCTTTGGCCTTTTAACAAATTTGAAGGAAAGCCAAGAGAATCATGGAGACACCAACCAAGAACTCTAACATGACCTTGATGCTGAGCGAACACTGGGACTGCCTCCCTTGAAGCTTTCTGTGAAGTGAGATAATTAAATGTCTTTATTGCTTATGCCATATTAACCGAATATTCTCTTATGCGCACACAAAATAATTCCTACTGATAAAATACTATTGATTCCATCTTACAAATTAGTTAAATAACTTTTTTAGTGTCATACAGCTAGTGAGTGGAACTTCACACTTCAAATTAGATCTGCTACAATTCTGCCTGGGGCTAAGTTTGAGGTCCAGGGAATTAAATCACGGGCAGTATGCTGGCCCAGTCAGATAAGATGAGTTCTCAACAATGGACAGCTCCACCAGGTAGGGAGATCTCAGTCACTGGAAATGTTCAAGCAAAGACAAAACTACCGTCCATAGTGTTTGTTGGAGAGGAGAGTCATGCTCTGAGTAAGCAGAAATGAAGAAAAAGGACTATGAGTGAGAGGCAAATGTTCCATGAATGTGTTCTCAAATAGAACCAAATGGACCCAAAGACTCAAAAAGAATTTCCAGCCTTGGCTAACCAGGTTTTCGCTCTGAGACAGTGTCCCAGCTATCTGTGCTCAAACAATGGGTACGATGGCTCTGCTCCTAGACCACTGAGGGCAGTGGCGCAGTGACTGGTAAAGGTCAGGTCTGGGTCTACATCAGAGTTCTGGCTCTGCCATTTCTTACTGTGAACCTTAGCTCCCCCCTTTCTCAAATGGGGAGAATGGACTCAGTGTACTTCACAGGGCCACTGTGAGGCATAAATGAGATGATTATATACTTTCACAAACATTTATTGAGGACCTGCTATATGCCTAGCCTTCTGCTGAATCTTGATATCTGTAAGCTATAAAGAGCTTCCAAAATTTAAAATATTAAGTATTAGTCTTGATTTAAAAAATTGTCCAAGTCTTCTTCCTACCCTTCCCTTCCAACCGAACAAAAAAGGACCTTGTTCATCTATTTTGAAATAAATTAAGCTCTTATCCAGGAAAACAGAAGAAATGACTCCAACGGACCGTGTTTCCAGCAAGATAAATCCCCCAATGGCCTCTTTCTGCCACCGCTCAATAACAGTGTTTGCTATAAATCAGAGGACTTCTTTATCAAGCGCCTTGGAAGCGCTTGGGACCGATTTAGCCCTAGAGTGAGATTAATCACAAATACTGCTTTAGAAAGAGTGATGGGTGTGAATAAGAAGGTTCAGTGGAGATCATTTCGATTCACCCTGATTGCTGTAGATAGCTAGAGTTTGCAGAACTAGGGCTCTAAGTTTTTAAACATGTCTCACTCAGTTTGAGAAAAATTACTGTATCCAAGAATGGGTTCTATACCCCAAACAATGACCTAGAGGGACTGGGGAAGGAGCTAATATTTTTCAAAGCACCGATTATGTGCACCAGACACGATGCTTACATCATCTCTTTTAATCCCCATAACAACTCCGTGAGAGAGGTCTTGTACAAATGACCAAATAGAGATGAGAATGAAATGCGAGTCTGCTTGATTCCAGAACCTTACCAAGGAGCCTCTTGTGACCTTGACTGTAAATCTCATGCCTCAAAGTTCAATGTAGTCACCAGGAAACAAAGGGAAGTGGCTCACTGAGACTCTAGTCTCCAGCAATGATGTCTGAAACAGTCCTTCTGGACCCAGCTTTAATTGCAGTGTTCTGTGATGACCTGAGATATCCAGTTTTTTCATAAGGTAGAAGATGAACAAATGAATGAAAGTCCCCCAGGCAGAGTAAGAATCGGCCCTTCTCTTCTCATGTACAATATGGCAGCCATGGAGGGTGTGGTGTTCAGATACACCCCCCCACCTTCAAGAGAACTCATTGTGAGGAGCATGTTCACTAATGCTCTGGCAGCCTCACCTTCAGACCCACTGTGACACTTCACCTGGACTGCTCCCGGCCAGTGACTGAGCACAACAGGAGTACCGGAGCTGGGACAGGTCATTCCTGTCTCCCATGAGGCGCCTCTAATGGACAACCTTTGCATAGAGACTTCCTATTGCACTACCTGAGACTTTCTTAGGACTGCACTACAGTCAGAAGCTCTTTACACATAGTCCTCTTTCCTTCCCACTCTCCTTTTGTATATGTCAGACCTGCATTATGGTTTGAAGGCTCTCCCTGCCTACGATTGCCCTACCTCCCCTCTCATTCACATACTGTCCCATTTATTGAGTTACTTCAGTAAATCTGTTGCACATCAAATCCCATCTTGGTATCCGCTTCTTGGAGGACTCTAATAGATAGGCATAATGTTTCTTCTTTCCCAACCCAAATATCTACTACCAGGAAAACAGATCAATACTGTGTTACTGTCGTGCAATGGAATAATAACTATAGAGCAGTGAAAATGAGTGAATTAGAAATGTAGGCGTCAACATGGATAAATCTCAAAAATTAACATGTTGAGCAAAAACAAAAAAGTTGTGGAGTGATATATATAGGATGTAACCTTAATATCAAGTTTGAAAACGTACGACAAAGCAATACATCATTTGTAGGTATGTACATATGTAATAAAAATACAAAAACGCATTAGGGAGTGATAAACACAAAATTCAGGAGTGAGGATACCTCTGGGGATAGAAAGGAGAAAGCAATCAGGTTTTCTCTTTTAAGCATGGTGGTTGGTACAAGGTTGTTCATTGTACCTGTGCTTTTTATATGCCTGATGTATTGCATAATAAAACAATACATATTAAATCATACCCAACAAATTGCCACTTTTGAAAAATATTAAAATGATTTGAAATTGGTTTTGTTGTGGAAAACCTTGGATCTATGTTGTCACATACCAGTAGTCGAGTCTTAGTCTATTGTGGCTTTTCCTGTGCTGAGTGACAATTCCTTATTTTTATGCTTGTTTCTCTTCTTATTCTGTCCCCTACCCTCACTGGACCAGATGCTCCAAGTAAGAGAGCTCAACTCCGTATTCCTGAATTCCCAGTGCTATGACAGTAGCAGAGCAATATGTGTTTATGTTTTTAATAATCAGGAGATGAGAAAACTGGGGACTGGGAAGAGAGAAGGCAGGTAGAGCAGATGGCAGAGCATAAGTAACTATGTTTGCAATATAGCCAGGAAGGCAGAGCCTCTGACTTTGAGAACTGCTGCGTGTGGGTGCTGGGGCTGCAGTAGGCTGTCTGCGGGGGCCAGGTCAAAGGGTCTGACATATTTGAGTTTCTACTACTGTGCCAGCCACTTTGTTAAATACTGCATGTGTTTTATTTTCAATCTGCATAACAACTTGGAGAGCTAGACATTGTCGTCCTGTTTTACAGATAAGGAAACTGAGGCTCAGCAAAGTGGAGAATTGCCTGAGCCACCCAGCTGCTAATTAGCAGAGCCAGGTTCACATGGAAGTCTTTCTGGTGCCAGTTGTGTGCTCTGGGGCTCTGTCTCCAGGTACTGTGTCTTCTTTACACACGGCAGGTGGTGTGTTTGTCTGCTGAGGCTGCTCATCCATTTATTAACGTGTTTGTTTATTCAGCACTCCTACGTTCCAGGCACTGCTGCACAGGCACCAGAACAGTGATAAATGGCATAGACTCAGACCTACCCTTAAGGAGCTGTCCATCTAGCAGAGGGTACAGAGGCACAAACAGGTTGCTAGTGCAGTAGAATGAGTCCCATGCAGATGAAGGTTACGGGGCAGTTGCAGGACAAAGAAGTGGCACATTACCTAGTGTCAGAGTGTCAAGGCTTTCTGGAAGATGAGATCCAGGTAGAGCCAGGTGCAGACAAGGGAGGAGGGTGTGTGGCAGGGGAGGGAGATTGCGCCTTCAAATAAGAACAGCCTCTTTGAGGCCTGAAGATGGGAGAGTAAGCGACAGGGCTTCTGGTGACAACCACTAGCACATCTTTCTTAAATATCCCTTTCATCTGCCCAACAGGCTCAGAATCCCATGCTTCGGGGTTATCTGCTGGGCGCCCACATTGCTTCTATTCAGACTTACCGACCTCATCTGTGTTAGTCCAGGTCCTCAGAGAAAGCAGAAAGCAGACACCAAGATGGGATTGAACATGTAAGGAATCTGGAAGGGCAAATACCTGTGAGAGAAAACAAGGAGTGAGGCAGGAGGGACTGGCAGACCTGTAGTCTGTGTTGCTGGTCTGACCCTGAGTGAAGGAGAGAAGGAAGGACAGTTAGGTGGAAATGTCTTAGGCAGAGCCGTTTGGAAAGCCTGGCTGGGAGTCCTTGCCCCCGAATTACCTGTGAGAAGAGACCTGAGTCTCCCAGGTCTAGCCCTGCCTGAGTGTCCCTGCCTGGCTCTACCACTGGCTGGGAGCATCCAGGGGCAAGCATGGCACAAAGGTGGTGCTGGGTTTCAGAGAGCAGGTGGTGGGACTGTTGGTCAGTTATGCTCCTTGCTGTTGGATGTCCGAGAGGCACATTGTCACAGCCACCACACTACCCTAGGTTTGTTTATCCCCAAAGTCTGGCTTCCCCTTTGACCCCTCTTCCTGCATTCCAGCGGGAAAAACACAGGTCATATAGGGTGCTGTTTAGGGGAACAGCTTGGAGCCATCCTCCTAGTTCTGCCACTTACAGATGGGTATTTTAAGCAAGCCAGTTAATCCCACCTCCACCCCAGTTTCCTCATCTGAAAATGTGGATAATAACATTGCTTATCTCAGGATTGTTACAGGATTAAATGCATTAAGACACATAGCAAGTGCTCAGTAAATATTATCTGTTATTACTTTAATGGAACCATTTTAATTCAGAGGCTGTTTTGATGCATCAGTTGACGGGCTGCATTACAGTGTAAAGACTCTGTACCCCTCTCACAGCTGTGTGCCACACATCCCCTAGCTTTACTCTCCCTTTGACCCTTCACCCACTTTCTGCAAAGCTTCTCCTGATCCCAGGGCTTGGTTCGGGATCCTGCTCTGATCCTGTACTCTCCCTTTCCTGTGGAACTTTATACAGTGATTGGTTGAAATTATGTCACGATTGTCGTTTCCTCCACTAAACTGAGAGTACCTGTGGTATGAGGACAATGTCCTGTTCACTGCTACATCTGCAGAGCCTGGCATGCTGGCTGGTCCCTACCCTAGCAAGGCTCAGACACAAGGTCATTTGGCATGGTCATGCAGAGCATGTGCTTGATTGGGGACGAGGCTGCGGTCTCCTGTGTTCTGCATGCTGAGCTATGTGTTCAGGGAGGCGCTCCGTGTTGGCCTGAAGGAGGCACGGTGTTCCAATATGCATTCACACCAACTTGCTGACAGCTCACCAAGCTGGTCACCATTGCGCTGCACCTACCCAGAGGAGAGTCCTTTTCTTATTCGAAAAAGGTGCTGGTTGGCTAATAGCAACCTGCCAGTCATAGGGCTCAGAATGTGTGCAAAAGCCCAGCACAGTGCCTCATATTGTGTTAGCTCCTCCTTCCAGAAACTTCTGGAAAGTCTTAGATGAACCTTTATAAGTCCGTTTTTGCTTCTGTAACATGAGAGGGTGGGTTCGTGTTCTTCTAAGGCCCTGTGATGTCCTGACATTCAAGGATTCACAGGAGCCGAGTGTTTAGATCCTGCTAAGGTGTGAGGACCAGAACGTCCCCACCTGGAGTTCAGGATCATCCACATCCTCTCCTTGGATCACCCACATCATCCTGGTCAGTTCTCTCCTTCTTCTCCAAGGAGCCTGCCTGACCAAGCCCATGTCTACCACATTCGCTTCATACTTTACACTTTCTTAGGTGACTTCATATATATTCTTTTAATTTGCACAACAACCTAATGATATTAGTGTTATTATAGCTGAGGGAACTGGAACTGAGAGATTAGATAACTTGCCCAAGACCACACACTTGGTAAAAGGCAGAGTTCAGACTTGAACATGTAAATCTAGAAAGTAAAACTCTTATCTATTTCTTTACATTGCTTGTAAGTTTTCTCTGTATTGTATGTTTCATTCCTCCACTTGGAATATAAGAACCTCAAGCACAGGGGACATGATTCTGCTTCATTCTAGTCCCTCCTAAGCACCTCATGCACACAGTAGGTGCTGTCTAAATGCTGTCTGAATAACAGCCAACATGCTTGAGATGCAATCACATATGTCAAACCTCACAAAGGCCCTGTGCAAATACAGACCCCACGTTATGTACAACAGTACCCAAACCGATACCTTTTGTGCATGCACACGATGTAGCTGGTGTGACACCTCTAAGGTGACATCGCTGGTTCAAAACAAAACAAAACAAAACAAAACAAAAAACAAAAACTCTCCTCTCCTGCCTGTGCCTGCCAGAGCTTGTGGGTTTGTTAGCTAGATATTCTTCTTCCCCATTTTGCATGGTGGTCTTCCTCGTGCTTCCCACAGCCCAAGCTCTGCGTCTCCTCTCACTTAGTATCCACTCTTCCTTGATGCCTCTGGCTGTGCACTCAGCTTCTCCCAACTAAACCTTCCTGCCGATTCCTAGCTTCAGGGCATTCACCAAGAATTTCTCAGACCTGGCTCCACAGATGTCCCATGGGCACCCCCAGAGTCTGCCGTGTCTCAGATTACTGAGCACTACTGAGACACATGGCAAGTACGTGTACAGATTCATATATGCCTGTGGACTTACACAGATGGGTCTACCTGGTGGCCACATGGATCCATGTCCACTGAGCCAAGTGTAGAGACACAGACATGCTTTTGTGCTCCTGAGGGGCAGACACAGAGTCCACATGTAAACCCACTCCTGTTTACAGGCTCGTTGTACCCAGATGCACAGGTACGTGAACACAGACTCTCAGTGTGCATGTGACCTTATGCATTTGAGACTAAGTCTGTGGTGCACATACCCCTTGGTGTGTGGATACCAATGTATGCAAACCTAGTGCCATACCAAACCTAGTTCACACACATGCATGCCACGGCAAGGAAGGCAGCCTTGATCTCCTCCCCTCCAGGGAGGATTCCATCACAGCTCATGGCCTTTTCAGACACTGGTTCATACCTTCTCCTTGGGCGCGGCTCTGCCTTTGTCAAGTTGTCTGACCCTAGCAGCACAGCTGGAGCTTGTGGTCTGGGATTCCTCAGGTGCCCACACACGGCCTGTCACCTCACACTCTCACCAGGAGCTCTCTGCTCTCAGCAGGGAAGGCACTAGGCACAAGGTAATTAAATCTCCCTCTTTTTGCTTCAGCAATATTGATCTGTACAAGGGACATACTCTCGCTTCAAAAGAACACAGCTTTTAATTTCCCTGCTGTAATATGTTCTTAGACTTGTTTTATGTGTGAGTCATAAGAGTAAAGCTTACAGCATACTCTCATCTTCAGCGCCTGCTATAGATTATAAGGCACTTTTTTTTACCATTTTATTTGAGTCACAATAAGTCTATGGGGTAGGTAGTATATGAATCAGTCTTGTTTACAGATGAAGGAACTGAGGCTAAAGCAAAAACAACAGTAGCTGTCACTTCCTACTACATGTCAGGCATTGTTCTAAATACTTTGCATGTTTTAATTTAAAAAATCCTTAGAATAACACTAGGAGGTATGCCTATCTTTATTTCTACTTTACAGATGAGGAAACTGAAGCACAGTTTGAGTTATATTAAGAGGCTGAGGTCACGTAGTAAGTTGTCTGGCTTCATTGGATGCTATGTGAAGTTCAAAGGACTTGACACATGGTATTTATCTTCTGGGTCAAAGTCTAAAGCAGTGATTCCCCATATTCTGACCAGCAATGACCACATATATGATTTTCATACATCATTGACTCCACCCCTGAAAGATTTTATCCAGTACAAATACTATATTCATTAATAAAATGGCCTATCTTATGCCGTTTTTATGAGACTTTCTGAAGTTTTGAGAATAGCTCAGAGGTACCCGAACCTCCAAAATATTGTTACTAAGATGCCTTGGAATCGAAGGGGTTCAGGCTGGAAACAGTTGAGATGTGGAAGAGGATTTAGTTAAGGTACTTTCTCAGATTGACCTGGGTTCAAATCCTGGCTCTTCCATTTACCTCTTGTACATCATTGGACAAGAAACATACCTGTTTGAGCCTCAGTTCACTTCCCTGCTGTGTCAGATGGAAACAGCACCCATAACTGTAGCATCGGGGGGCATGGCTGGGTGATCATGGATGCCCCACAACAGCTCTGAATGAGGAAAGGCATATTTGTAATTGTCAGAAACACAATGCAGCCAGCAGAAGTACTATATGAAATCAGTTACGTAAATTGTGAGCTATATGTCAAAGTTCTGATTGTCCTGAGACAGGGTGGAAATCAGCACATTTCTCATCAAGATAGAAAAGAAAAACAGAAAAGTTAGGACACTTTGGAATAACTGAGCCACAGAGAGAGCTCATCCTCTTCATGGGTGCGCCAACGGAGCATGCACAGGCCCACCATTGTTGATCTTACTGCGTACCTGTTGATCTTATCCCTTCACTCTTTAGCTGTGTAGAAGTTTAGCTGAGTTGGTTGTAGTTTTGTTCTTGGTGACTGTGCTTATGTAAAAACAACTTCAAGATGAATCTTGCTTTCTCCTTGGTAACCTCTGAGTAGCCGTGGCTCTCCAAAGCCTCCATCTCTTTTGAGTCTCCATCTTTGCTGTCTCCTTTGTTGCGCATCCTGCCTTTTTCTTACAATTGTTTCAAGAGAATGAGCACAAGTCTCAACCACGTTAGGAGAAACAACTGGGCTCTAGATCAATCCTTTGTAATCACGATCCTCTACTGGGGGGGTGGAAATTTTTGAGCATCTGGTATCATTGTATGCACATTTCTTTGTTTACAAATTATACAGTTACTTCTGTATTAATATTTTATGTGTATGACATCCACAAATGAAGATTTTTAAGATGGGTATTCAAAAAGCATGAGATAAAAATAAACAATGATTTAAAAATACTTTATGAAAGAGACAAAAATACTTGCTCACACTAAAATACTATGTTTTCGAAAACCTTGGTTTAACACTTTCTGAAATAGTTATTTAAAGATCTAGTCCAAAGTTCAGTTTATATTAGAGGTTGAATTTAATCATGTCTTGGTTGTAAGGGACTACCAACAGCTGGTTTCATCAGAGAAAATGTCAACAAATTGCAGATCCTTGTCTTTCTGAAAATGATTGCATATCTCATCTTTATTTTAGACAGCTCTTTTAAGTACTCAGCTCTGGGATAACTGGCGAACCTGTTTGGTTCAGAAGATTTTCATCATCTTCACACAGTTCTAATATTTCATATAACATAATCTGTAAGGCCACCTAACTGTGCACATGTCAACTACCATAAACCACGCAATGCTGAAAACTAAAAGCTGAGTGAGGAATCCATGGGCAACCCTTCTGTATTGTGGACACTTAATTTTCCTCAAACTCCTCGTAGAGAGATGACAACAAATAGACCTAGTAAGAGTATCAGTGTCCATCTGTATATTACATCTCAGTAAACCTTAATATTTTACTTATTGTACATTTAAATATATAAATAGAGGGCTACTATATGTCCACACCCTCTTCCCTCCCCCAGCCCCCAGCAACCATGAATCATCATGCATGCTATCTGGCTAGGTTAACTTCATTTTGGAGACCGCTCAGCTAGAGAACAAGGAGATTCGGGACTTTGGATAACTCCATATACAACCGGGAGGGCACCATATTTTAATAATCTGCCTTTGAAACCTACCTGATAATTGTGAGAAATAAATAAAATGGCATAGTAAGTGTTCGATAAGTATTAATTCTTTACTTTTCCTTCTCTAATGTTCAACCTGAGGCCAAGTGAAGGAAAGGAGATGTATTTAGGGAAGATATTCAGGCCAGAATAAAACAATTTATTCCAAAAATGCAATTTTGGAAGGTTTTTCTGAGTAGTGTTTCTGGTGCCTCCCTCCCTAAATACAATGTCCCAATTAGGTGAAAGGCTTTATGTATAATATGTTTATATTCCAATCTACTACAAATGATGTGTGCTTCGTTCCCCGCCCCACGTATATTCATATATATGCCTGATATGTCCCACAGGTGCCAAATTCTTCATCTGGTACAGTCAAGCCTTCTGCTGTCCTTTGAGATCTGACTCAGATTCCTGGATGGTAGTGGTTTGCCTCAATCTTGTGCCTTTAGCTCTGGTTGATCCATCCATATACTCTGCTCAAAGGGAGCTCCGGACACTCAGCCCAATTTGTGTTTGTGGTAGTTTTAACACATTTCCACAAATCTATTGATGTTCCTCCATTCAAATGTGGAGCTTAATTCCTCTGATGTTTCAGTGTGGCTGGATGTAATGACTTAGTGACTCACTTCTAACAAATAGAATAAAGCGGAAGTGATGATATGTCATTTGTAAGATTAGATTATAAAAAGACCATGGATTCTCTCTCTCATTGTCTTTCCCATTGGTCAGTTGCCCTGGGGAAAGCCAGCTTCCATATCTTAAGAACATTCAGAGAGCCTTGTATAGAGACCCATGTGGTGAAGATCCAAGATGACCAGCCAACAGTCAGAGAGAAGCCAGGTCTCCTGCCAATAGCCTGATGATTAAGTTCTCTTCAAAATTGATTCTTCAGCCCCAGTCAAGCCTTCAGATAATACAGCCCCAGCCAACAGCTTGACTGCAACTCATAAGAAATCCTGAGCCAGAGCCACCCAGCTAAACGCTTCCAGATTCATTGCTCTCAGAAACTATGAGGTAATAAATGCTTGTTGTTATAAGGGGCCAAGTTTTTTGTTTTGTTTTGCTTTTGTAATTTGTTACACAGCAGTAAAAAAGTAATACAATGCTCAAAATCCTGTGCCCACTTTCCTTGTTCCTCACTGGTTTTAATTTTTCCCTTCTCAGGTTTTCCAAACCAAGTAATTTCTGAGTTTATTTCTGGTCCTAAACCTCTGTTGATACTTGTCTCATTTAGAGCTTAGTCTCTCCATTCAATACAATAACAATTACCATATGCTGAGCATTTATCTCGTTCCAGGGATGTGCATACGTACATTATCTTGTCACTCATCTCTACCAGAATATGAAGTGACCATATGATTATCCTCATATGATGAATAACCGCAGGCTCAGAGAGGTTAAATAAACTGGCACGCATTAATACTTTGATAGGTCGTATTGCAAGCCATATGCTCTAAACTACTTTGCCATTCTACCTGTAGCTTTTCTTTGATCCCCCTTCCCGTCACTTACATATAATAGGTTTTGGAGTAGACAAACCTGGATTCAAACCCTGGCTTCACAACTGACAAAGTGATCACTGTTTCCTCTTCTTTAAAATAAGGGAAACAATACCATCCTCAAAAGTTTAAGTGAGGGTTAGAAGCAAGAATACATACAAAGTATCTATCTATCTCACTAGACCGGTGCTGTCCAATAGAACTTTCTGTGATGATGGAAGTGTTTTCTGTCTACAGAGTATAGTAGCCACTAGCAACATGTGACTATCGAGCACTTGAAATGTGGCTAATACAAATTAGGAACTGAGTTTTTTTTTATTGTATTTAACTTAGATTAAATTTAAGTAGCCACCTGTGGCTAATGGCTACCATACTGGACAGCATAGCACTGGAGCGTAAACTCCGGGAAGGCAGAGGTCATGCCTATTTGGTTTACCATGGCACTTCGCACAGTGCCCGACACAAAAGAGCCACCTGTAATTAATGTACGAACAAATAAGTGATTCACTGTGAGCACTTAATAAGTAGCATCTGTCAGCTGGGCAGAGCATTGATGTTTAGCAGACCCCTCCTGCCCATGTACTTCTTGCCTTTTCTCCCCTCGTCAACGGCAGCCAATTATGCTCTCCTGAAGAAATGTCATTTGAGCCAGGAATTGGACAGATTCTGGATTTCAGGTGACTGGGGGGACAGAGAGAGAGAAGCCCCTTACATCTCTAATGGGCCACAGAGGACAGGAAACCCCCTCTTCATTCCTCCAAGGCTGACTAGAAAGTTTGTCTGTAACAGAGATGGTTAAATTAATGATGAGGCTCAGTGACAGGGAGGCCAGAGCAACCCCCTAAATGTCACCTTCGTTATTTTTCAAGCCAACAGGATGAACTGGCTTCTCGGGCAACTTCCGTGTTGTTATTGTTCTGCCTCAGGGTGGAGGGATTTTTTCCCCTAATCCCTACAACATGAGTGCTGTAAGTTCAGCGAGGGCAGAAGACAAGATGGCACAGGCCGCTTAATAAGGGGTTTAGCTGTCACTAAGCAGGAGCTATTGTGCAGACAGGAGGAGGTGGTGGGGGAGAGGGTGGCCTGGTGGGGCTTCTTTCTGGCTACTTCGCTGTAATGCAATGTCTGTCTTTCCAGCCTTGGGAGTAAGGGACGGCCATCTGACACTCCGACCCAGCACTCCAGTGTTTTTCCTAGCTACTTCTTCTCTAGATCAGTATTCTACTCTGAAACAGAATAAGGTATGGCTGGGAGCAGTGAGGTCTGGGCGGGGGGGTCAGAAGATGCAGGCGGGAGTCTGGACTCTGACACCACTGGTGCGGGTGATTCACTTTCCATCCCTGGACCTCAGTTTTTTACTCTGAAAAATAGGAGGGGACTGGACATGGCGCTCCTTAAGATCTCTTTAAGCTCTAAGCTTGCACTATGGCTGAAGGTATGGACTTTGCAGTTAAGTAAACTAAAGTTTGAACCCTGGCTCTACTTCTTGCTGGCTGTTACTTAGCCTCTCTAAGCCAATAATAATAGAACCTCATAGGGACAATGTGAGGATTAAAAGAGATAATGAATTCCAGTGGTCTAAACCCTGACTGCATATTAGTATCACCTGGGTGCTTTTAAAAATGACAATGCCCATAGCCTCAGCCCCCAGAGATGTTTACTTAATTGCTTGTGGTGAGGTCTGAGTGCTGGGATTTAAAAAATAAGCTTCTTAGGTACTTCTAAATCATATTTAAGACTTAGGGCGGGGGGGGTTGAAGAGTGGGGGATAGTCACATATAGCAGGAACTTAGTATTTGGTGATTCGATGGTATTTTTAAGATTATTTATATTACTATCTTTCCCTAAACCTGGTTCTCTAGCCCTAAGTTACACATTCCAAAATAACAGTCCCAGGCTTATAAGATAGAAATCCCCAGTGATTTCTCCTCCTTTCTCCTTCTCCCATCTTCTCTCCCCTTTCCCCAGACCCTCCATTGCTATGGCTGTCCTATATCCATGCCTCTATTCCACGCCCACCCATACTTGCTCCGCTGTGGACCATCATTATTACACTTCTGAATTCTTTCAGTAGCCTATTGGACTCTCTTGCTACTTCCAGAATTCATTCTCTGACAAATTAGTAAAATATCATGATTACAAGCGTGGACTCTGGTGCCACATTGTCTGGGTTCTACTCCCAGCTGAGCCATTTACTAGCTATGTAGCCTTGGATGATTTCTTGAACCTCTCTGTGCTCAGTTCTTTCATCTGTTTACTGTGACACAAAGATCTCAATCTTTGTTTGAAATAAGTTGTTTTTCTCCATTTGACCTTCTTACAGTGTTATCCTGAATTAGAAGAAGGCAGGTAAGATGAGCACTGAGCACAATGCTGAATGTTTTCCATACCTTATGTTATTTCATCCCCACAGAGGTAAGCAAGGTAGATATGCCCATTTTGTCGATGACAAAAGCGAGGCATAGACAAGTTATTTAACCTGCCCAGAGTCATGCAGTGAATAGAGGTAGGGCCAGGGTCCTGCTCAAGCCTGTCTGAATCCAGAGTCCGTGTTTTGTGCCTCTGATGGAAGAAGGGCCACCTTTGGGGACCTTTCTCTGCTTCGATTGACCTCACAGCTCTGGGAGAGATGCTGGTGGCATGGAGAGGGAGGAAGGAGGCACCCACCCACTTGCTCAACCACAGATTCCAAATCAACTGTCCATTGGGTGACAGATATCAAATGAGGGGATATATTTGTGGCTTTTTTTTTTTTTTTTGGAAGAAGGACAGTTAGGAGGGAATAATAGAACACTTGAGTAACCAGCCTGAGATTTCTCAGCAAATGTATAAAGAATTAAATGTAATAGCATTAATTCCTTCTTTTGTAATGATACAAAAGATAAACAGCCACTTTCCAAAGAGCTCAGTGAACTTGAGTGACGTAGTTCAATAGATGTTTGTTAAGCTGTGCTGCCTCCTTCATATCCCCACTTCTTTGCTACTTCATTTTCAGATGTACCAAGTTCCACTGGCCACAGTTCTCTAGAGGTGTTACTTGCCTTAGAATCCACATCTCAGAGTCACTTCTGCAGAAGCTCAAATGTAGGCCTCACTCAGAATTGCGCTAGGTGGTGGGGAAACATGAAAAAGATGCACCATTTTAAGGAGTTTCTGCTCTAGTAAGGGGAAAGGAAGCACGCAGTGTAGTTCGGGATGGGACAAGTAAGGCACTGTTGAGATGTGGCCCCAGTGCACCCAAGGGCAGGCCGGCTCAGCTCTGGATCTGAAGTGTCAGGGGAGGACAGGAATTTGAGTTTCATAGAATAAATACTTGAAGGTAGGAAGGGTGTGTGAGAATATATTTCCTTTCTTGAGAAAGGAGGTCAGTACTTTACTGTCTCAAACTGGTCTGGAGGACTGCTGTGTCCAGGAGCAGGCAGAACCGAGTGAGTCTTAGAAAGGTCTGTGTCTAACAGAGGTGACAAGGCTGTAGCCTCTCCACGAAGACTTGGGCGGGGAGAAGGCGGTGGTTCCCAGGGTAATGGAGAGGAGGAGGCAGACACTTCAAAAGCAAGGAAGTGTGTTACTCCGACAGTAGTGTTCTCTCCTTTTCTCCTTGAGGGGCCTGGCATCTGCCTGCCCCTCACAGATACGCCCCTCACACCTCCCCTAGCCAGCCCCTTCATCTGTTGGCAGAGCTGTTCTGTGTAGCTTTGGCCACCTCTGCGCAAGGTGAACTTGGAGTCTGGGTCAGCCACTCCTCCAGATCTCTTCTGGCACCAGCAGGCCTCTTGGCTTCACCTTCTCTGAGTCCTCTTGCTTGGGCTGATCTGAAAGGAATTTCCGGTCACCAGTCAGGAGGCTTCACTGGCTGCCTTCAAACTGCAGTTGCCCCTGCATCGGGATGGATGGTCTTGACTTTGTGCCCTAGGAGGTGTTATGTGCCATAGCTTGTCATCTCTGTGAATTAATTCGAGAGGTACTCTTCGAAGTGCCTGCCCTTGCCACAGCCCTTTGCTCACTCCCTGAATTGTGTGGCAGACCTAAAAAGTCGGGCTGAGGCAGTTGATTTCTTTCCCTAAAGTTTGGAATTGGAAATTTAAAGAAACCGATGCCAGTATGTGGTAGGTCCTGAAACACGATGGTCACGTGGACCAAGAACTGGAGGAATTGGGAGGTGGGGGTGGCACGTACAAGCTGATATGCAAGCAAAAGAAAGCAGGGAGAGTCTGGGGAATTGAGCAGGCCTGCTGAGAGAAGGAGGGACCTGTAGGCCCTGAGAGAAAGAGGTGAATTCTCAGTTCCCTTAAGGACTGGCTTTGCATAATTCTCTGTCATAGGTTCTCTGAGGCCTCTGAGAAACTGCTTTTCTTTTAAGGTTCATTCTTGGTAATGAAAGCTACCGCTCTGATCCAATCTTTTTTTTTTTTTTTCCCGAATTGTTTGTTTTCTTACTGTTTAGATTTGATACTTTTAAAATATATTCTAAATACAAGTCTTTTTTGAATATGCGAGTTGCAAATATTTCTTTCAGCCTTTAGTTTGTCTTCTGTTTTTTGTTGCACCTTTTATCATTAACTGTTATCCTGAATTAGAAGAAGGCAGGTAAGATGGGCACTGAGCACCATGCTGAATGTTTTCCATACCTTATGTTGTTTCATCCCCACAGAAGTAAGCAAGGTGGATGTGCCCATTTTGTCGATGACAAAAGCGAGGCATAGATAAGTTATTTAACCTGCCCAGAGTCATGCAGTGAATAGAGGTAGGCCCAGGGTCCTGCTCAAGCCTGTCTGAGTCCTTATGTCTATTTTGCTATTATTCTCACCTCTCTAGCTTTCTCATGATTAGTATTTGTATGGTACGTTTCTTTTCATGTTTTTACTTCCTAAAAACATACTTTCTATTTTTGAATAATTTTAGATATTCGGAGATTTCACATATACTCTTCACTCAGTTTCCACTAATGTTAACATCTTATATTACCATGATACATTTGCCAAAACTAAGAGGTTCAAATTGGTCAATACTATATCTAAATTATAGATTTTATTTGGATTTATTAGTTTTTTCATTAACGTCTTCTTCTTCTTCTTCTTTTTTTTTTTCCTGTCCTGGGATCCAATTCCACATTTAGTCATCATTCCTCTTTGGTCCCCTCTGATTTGTAACAGTTTCTTAGGCTTTTCTTGTTCTTCATGACTTGACAGTTTTGATGAGTACCAGTCATGTATTTTGTAAAATGTCTCTCAGTTTGGGTTTGCCTGATGTTTTCTTGTGATAGACGGGTTGCACAGGTGAAGTGTACTTCTCATTGTATTGTATTGGGGGGGGGGGGTGACTTCCACATGGCTTATTACTGTTGATGACTTGGTTGCAGTATTGTCTGCCAAATTTCTCCACCATTAAGTTATTGGGTCCCCCCACCCCCCGCCCTTGGAAACAAGTCGCTAAGTTCAGCCCATCCTCGGGGCGAGGAATTAGGCTCCACCTCCTGAAGTGGGAAGCCACTTCTGGAACCAAATTCATTGTTCATTCAGTGCATAGTTCTAGATTTCCGGCCGCTTTTGAGTTCAGGGAGGGAAATACTGGCAGACAAATCACAGGAGATTCACCAGCAATTGGGTGTTACTTGAAGTTGTATTTCCTTCACAGATTTTTCTGCTACCATGTAACTTTTCAGAGTCCTCAGAGAGCTGACTCCTGCTTTCTTTCCAAAGTGATACATAGCAGAGCATGCATCTTGACTGGAACCAGAAACCACTCATTTACTTTTTTCCCCAGCGTTATTGAAATATAATAGACAATTAGAAGCTCATATTTACGTTATACAATTCAACATTTTTTAAAAAATTACAGTTGGCATAAAATAATATACCAGTTTCATTTGTACAGCATAGTGATGAGAGATCCACATAACTCACAAAGCGATCACCCCACTAAATCTATTACCCTTCTTCCCCCTTACATATTTATTACAACATTATTAATCATCTTCCCCATGCTACACTCTACATCTCCATGTCTATTCTGCAACTATCCATTTGTACCTCTTATTCCCTTTGCCTTTTTTGTCATCCCCCCAACTCCCCTCCCATCTAGTAGCCCTCAAAATATGCTCTGTATCTATGAGTTTATTTCCATTATTGTTGTCTTCATTTATTTTGTTCTTTAGATTTCACATATATGTGATATCATGTGGTATTTGTCTTTCTCTATCTGATCCATTTCATTCAGCTCAATACCCTCTAGATCCATCAAGGCAATACCGTTCTCCATTCCCTTCCTTTTAGTCTGTGTGTGTGTCTTTTAATCTGAAGTGAGTCTCTTGTAGTTAGCATGTGTAGGGGTCTTGTTTTCTTATCCTTTCAGCCACTCTATCTTTTGGTTGGAGCACTTAATGCTTTTCCATTTGAGGTACTTATTGTTAGGAATGTAGTTGTTACCATTCGTTATTTCTGTTTTTGATACATGTTTTTACTTCTTAAAGAAGTCTCTCCAACAGTCCTGTAATATGGCTTGTTTTTGATAAATTCCTTTAGCTTATTTTTGTCTGGGAAGCTCTTTATCTGTCTTTCGACATGATAGCTTTGCTAGATTAAGTTAGATTGGTTTTAGATCCGGGATTTTCATCACGTTGAATATTTTGTGCGAAGCCCTTCTGTCATGCATAGTTTCTTTTGCGAAATCGGCTGCCAGTCTGATGGGTTCTCCCTTGTAGATAACTAACTGCTTTTCTCTTGCTGCTTTTAAGATTCTCTCTTTTATTTAAACTTTGGTATTTTAATTATAATGTGTCTTGGTGTGGGCCTCTTTGTGTTCATTTTTGGGGGGCCTCTCTGAGCTTCCTGGGGTTGTATGTCTATTTCCTTCACCAGGTTAGGGAAGTTTTCCATCATTATTTCTTCAAATAGCTCTTCAACTTCTTGTTTTCCTTCAGGCACACCTATGACATGGATATTTTTACATTTAATTGTATCCCATAAGCTCCTTAGATTATTATTGCAGTCTTGGCTTCTTTTTTCTTGCCATTCTGATTGAGTGTCATTGGCTTCTTCATCCTCTATGTCACCATTTTGATCCTCTTCTTTATCCACTTTGTTTATTCCATTTAATATACTCTTCATCTCAGATAATGTGTTCTTCATTTCTGACTGGTTCCCTTTTATAATTTTCATTTCCATTTTTATGTTTTTTATCTCTTTGTTAAAGTTCTCACTGAGTTCATTTCCCTTCATTTCATTAAACATCTTTATAACCAGTGTTTTGAACTCTGCACCTGTTAGATTGCTGGACTCCATTATTTCTGAATCTCTGTTCTATTCTCTCATATTGTTTCTTATTCTTTGTCTTCCCATTTTGGCTGTCTTTCTGCATCTTTTTCTGTGTACTAAGCTAAGTTCCTAAGTCTCTTGGTCTTATTAGTGTGGCTTTGTGTAGTAGGTGTCCAGTTGCATAGTCCTGAGAGGGGTTCATCTGCAGGCCAAGTTTAGTCCCAGCCTGTGTTCCTTTGGGTCCATCTGTTAAGATTCAGCAAGCAATCCACAGGTGCTGTACTTATATTATAGTTGCCTCAACAGGCCATGCCAGAAGTTGAGGCCAGCTGTCACCAGGGTGGCTCTGCTTAGAAAGGAGCACTGGACTTACTGAGGACACGCATGGATGTGGCTTGAGAGGGGTCTTGAGTTGGGAGATGCAGAGTTCCAGGGAATCCTCTGGGCAGAGTGACCTCCATTATCCAGTTTGATGATGTCTCAGATATGGAGGCACTGTGTCTAGATACCACCAGCACTTCTGCTGCACAGAAGAGAGCCTTACCTTCAGCCATCGCTCGGACAACTCAGCATCCCCCTGTAAGTCTGTGGTGCCCCTGGAGCAGCCAATTGGCACTGGTGCTCAGAGCAAGCGAGTTCATCACCGTGCAAGTCTGCTGGAGGACACGGCCCCTTTAAGAGGCATCTGAATTTCTGGCTGTGGCTGCTGCAGCCTCTCTCCCACTCAGTCACTTAGGCTAGGCAGCCTCGCATCTTTGCCCCCTCCTACCTTCTACCTTTGCAGGTTGATTAATTATTTATCTCCCTAGTTGTAGTTCTGTTCATTTAGATCCTGGGCGACTTTCCTTGCTGTTCGCTCCATGTTTCTGTCACAACTTTAATTTTGTCGCCAGAGGGATGAACAAAGCCTGTATCATCTACACCATTTTTACCTCATCTCTTCATTTACTTTTTAATCACTAATTCTTTCACTCACTCCCATTTACTCTTTTACTTATCCCTCATTTGTTAATTTTTTTATGTATTATTATTTGCTTATAAATCATATATGTTTTAATCAATATACCTGCTTTGAGCAGTTAAAATTAATCAGGTGCTATGCTAGTCACAGCAGATACATACATGAAATAGATATAGTTCCTATCTTAAAATAATCTTGGGCTAGATGGAAGGCATATTAATTATCAAATAAATATAAATACAGTGAAATGAGTGCTGTGAGACTGTGGGAGCAATCAGTTGCCTTAAATGAGGGGATCTATAAGAAGGCAACCTGGCTTCAGGAAGTTACTGATTTGAACACACACGAATTTGGGGTAAGCAGGCATTTCACTTTTAAAGGATGGCATGAACTAAGGCATGGGATCGGGTGGTGAAGAGCACATGTTTGAAGAAGTGATGTCTCTTGTCCTTGACCTTGGTACCCCTAAGACTTCAGGACAGGGATGTGACTGAAAACAATCCTACAGTGAAACACAAGGACTCCTCCAAAATAATCTCTTTGTTTAGAAAAGTGGTATACAACCCCAGGAAGCTCAGAGAATCCCCCCAAAAATGTTAAGTCACTTAACTGAATAACACAGCCACTGTGCCAAATAAATTGCCTTTTGCTTAAGTCATTTTTTGGTTAGTGTGCTGCTATTATAGCCAAAAACGTCCTGATATGTGGTATATAATGCCTGTCTTTCAAGGTTCAAATGACTTTTTGCTCATCTTTTAGATCTTAGCCCAAATATGACCTCCTCAAAGAAGCCTTCCCTGATTGCTCATTCTAAGTCATATCGTCCTGTAATATATTAATCACTAGCACCATGTATCTTTCCATTTTTCTCATAGCATTTGTCCCAGCTTATTTACCTGATTATTTACACTCTTCCTCACTAATCTAGAGGCTCTGTAAATGCAGAAATGGTTTCCTTTGCTGACCACTGTGTCTCTCATGGCTACTAGCATAGCGCCCAACATATAATTGACCCTCAATAAATATCAGTTGACCGAAAGAATGAATGCATGAAGATATATAGAAAAGAACTGACATATAGCAGGGACGTCACTTTCATGCCCTTTCTGAGACTGAAAATTTGACTAACTCTCTTCTTATTTTTCATTTTCACAAATGATGACTTTGTGCCTGATCATTGGTTGGTATATTTCAAAAACAGTCTTGAATTTACTTTGAAATGCACCATTATTTCATCCCCTCAGGAGCAGGTGCTATTCTTTTATTCTTGCTACTGTTTTTTAGTATTCATAACAGCTAAGCAAACCCCTACTTTGATTTTTCTTCTTCTGCAGGCTCTAGGAGACTGATCAGTCTTTACTTGTGAATAATGATTAGGGAAGTTTCTAAACTATGTAGGAGTCTGTCTACCTCACCACTAAGTACTCAGTTCTTAGCTAACAGAATGAAGAAAATTTTGTCATCAACAACACTAATGAGATGTCCGAAGAGTTGCTGTTGGCTGTCCAGTAGGAATCTTGGGAGCTCATGTTTGGAGGATGATATGGGGGCTTTGGGAAGAACAAGCAGGAACTGGCTTGTCATCCCTCATGATTATTTCAGGGAAGCAAGCAAGTATAGCATCATGATTTATTTTTATGAACCATTAGTTTGCCTTGGAGGGTAAAGGTATGGGAGTTTGGAGAGTCGGGGCTTGTAGTGAGAGAGGCAGAGCTTATCCCCAGCTTTGTCTTATCCATTGACAAGGAACAATGATGGCATCAATAACAGCAATAAGAACTGCAGCCTCAGAGGGCACTAGAAATGGAGTTGACTTGTTTAGTTATCTAGTCCAGCATTTCTCGAAAGAGGTTTTGCAGAGCATAAGTCCCTCAAATGCTCTTTGATAAAAGGGTTCGTGGTTAAACTGTTTGGAAAATGTAGTATATACTTCATTCAGTAAATACAAAGATCCCTGAAAAATAAAGAAACCTGATTGACTTTGTTTAACCCAGAATCCTGGTGCTTATTTCACCAAGGAAACCCTTATTTTTTATATTAACATCTCCTGGAAGGAAGACATTTTAGGCATTGCTGATCTGATCATGGGTGGTTACTAGGTATTCTTGTATGACAAACTTCCTTCCATCCTTCTTTCCTTCCTTCATGTAATTATTAATTTATGTCAGAAAGATCTATTGAGAGACTCTTCTGCATAGTGTCATGGGCTAGGAGCAAAGGATGCAGATTTGATCAATGCCTGCCTAAAGCTACAATCTAATGGACATGACAAAATTAAATAACAAATTTCCCAATTGATTGCTTAATTACAGCTGTGATGATTGCTACAAAGAGAAGAATAGGATGCATATACATTTATATAACAAGGGCGGTAGGTTTAGTGGCCAGTCAGGGAAGCTATGGACCAATTACTCTGGTTTGCCCAGGACTTGGGATGTCCTGTGATGGGTGACTGCTAAAATTGGGACAGTCTCAGGCAAACCAGAATGCTTTGTTACTATAGCCAAATGTGACTTCTGAGGTGCCACCTGAGGATCTTTCTATGGCAGAGAGAACTCCAGTAGGCTGGAGACCTGTTTCCTGGAATCACTGTATGTCCCTGGGTCTGATGCCCTATCTGAGGAACGAAGGACGTGATGGCTCTTCTGCATGCTCACAGGTTATTGAAAACAGCAAGAAGGCCTTTGCCAGGTAAAATAGGCTTTGTAGGTGTCAGAGAATAGTAAGCTATCATTCCTTGAAGGAAATTGTAAGTTATTACTTATCATTCCTCCAGGAAAGGTTTTACTGTGGGCATCACTAACCACACATCCAGATTTGTAAATCCAAAGGCAAGTGGCAACAACAGGACCATGTGTGCCACGTCACCATGGGAAGTGTAAATAGTACAGTGGAGGAACCATCAGGATGATACAGAAAAACACTTTCCCCAGGCCTGAGAAAGGCGTGAGCCTAATAGCATCTTTCTGCTGTCAGGCCTCTGGGAAGGGTGGGGCCTAAGCAAGTAGAGTGACTCATCTCTGCTCCCCAAAGAATAGGCTTGCACATGGGCTTGGGTACACCTTGGGTGACTCTCATTACGTGCTCATATTTCAATGTCTTCATCTGTAAAGCAGGAATGATATTTAATTCAACCAGTTATTGGGAGTTTAATAATAATGATATTACTGGAATGTAATGAATTAACCATGCACAAGGAATTGGGTTATGTGTTTGTATATACATTTAATCCCCACAAAATGTAGATTTAAATATTGCTTAGGAGACTTGTCAAAGGTAGGGGGACCAGCTGTCCTGGGTTGCCTGGGACTATTCCTATTTTTAGCACTACAAGTCCCGTGTCTTCAGAAACTCTCAGTCCTGAGCAACCTTGCATGGTTGGCCATGCTAGAAGGTCTTAAAATTAGTGAGGGGTGTATCTTGTATATATTTGAAGAAGAGGATTATTTATTTAAATTGTTAATAGAAATTATAACGGCAATAATTGTTGACATAATTATATTTCCTTATATAATAATATTGTGATCATCATTATATCCACTTCCATTACAGTATAAACCAAGTGCTTCTAGCTTTTTATGAGAATCTCTTTATATTAATAATGCTCACCAGACACTAGTGCTGCTCACCAGTATTTGTAGTTTTCTTCCTTCTGGGCCCAAAACCTTCGATGTTAGGCATGAGCGAATGACTTGTTTTGACCAGTGAACTATGAGTAGCAATGATGTGCATCTCTTCAGGACAGAAATGTATGAAAACCACTATGCAATTCATCATCTTTTTTGCAGTGGATGCTGGTGGTTCCTCTCCTAGATCCCTTTTGCTGGGTGGTACACTTGCCCCCAACTGCTGTGAGAGTTGTGGTTCTAACAGCTCAGCTGGGCTAAGAACACAAAATCTGAAGCCAGACTACCTGGTTTAAGCCCAACTCTTAACTGAACAAGGTTGTGTGACCCTGGGTGAGTTGCTTAACTTCTCTGAGCCTTAGTTTCCTTCTTTTTAAAAGGGAGAACCCTTACCTCATAGTGTTGATGTGAGTATTAAATGAGTAATGCATATAAGGCTCTTTTAACAGTTGGGCACATGGTAAGCGCTCTGGTTGGCTATTTTTACTCCTGCTTTATTCTGCTGTTAGTGTAGTATGACAGTCCATACCAAGGGTGCTAAAGTGGTTACAAAAGATGATTTTGAGCAACAGATGGGGAACCAAAGTCCAGAGATACTTAACAGTTTTTTCAGTGTCACATGGGGCTTTAATGCTAGAATTGGATAATGAATGAATACAGGGGAATGACAATAACACTAAGTCAGCACTTACAATTTGCCAGGCACTGCATTATCTCATTTATTCTTCACAATAACATCTGGAAACTATTATAATTCCAAATTAACAGGTGTGGAAATAGAGGCAGGAGAGGTCAAATACAGTTTCGCAACTAGTAAGTGGAAGAGTTAGAAGAAAATAGAAATTAAGTATTTTAGGATGAATTATTGTTCAGCAATGAAAATGATAGCTGTGATTATTATGTTTAAACAACGAAAACTTGGTTATTAATTTCTTTTTAGAAGAGCAAATGTGTTTATTCATGTCTTTATACAACCGTTATATGCAATATCCACTATTTTATACCTTGCCTTTTAAAAATTTATTTTAGCATAACTTTAGATTTATAGGAAGTTTACAAAAATAGTACAGAGAGTCTCCATATACCCTTTAACTAGCTATCCCTAATATTAATATTTCACATTACCATGATACGTTTGTCATATTTATTGGTACATTACTATTAACCAAACTCTAGACTTTTTTATTCAGATTTCACCAGTTTTCCATGAATGTCCTTTGTCTATTCCAGGATCCAATTTAGGATCCTGAATTTTAAGTGAGGAAGAACCTTGGCAATGATAGAAAAGCTTGTTTGCTGATGGAATAAGGGTTTGACATTAGAGTAGTAGAATTACAGGTGATTTTTTTCCCTATGTTCAAAACTTTAACACTTGTTACGTTAACTACTTGGGAGGAGGTGTTGCATGAAGGCTCCAGTACTGTGAACATTCGGCAGTCTAACTCAAACCAGGTGTGGATCAGAAAAGTTGTTTAATTGTCTGTTGGCCCCATGGAGTGAGGGAGAAGCATGTATATATGTATTGGGGGGAGGCAGGTGAAGGGGAAGCTGAGCTACCACTCATGAGGAGGGGACAAGAAAAGGGAGGGGCTTGGATGCTTTTAAATTCTGCCTGTGGGTCCATGTTCCAGTGGCTGATAAATCTAGGAGAGTGATTTCAAAGGATTTTTTAACATTCGAGCTTCTGTGATTTTAGAACAAGGATTTATTAAGTATCTATAGTGTGCTAGGCCCTTTGTTCGCTGCTTTATCTGTGTCCAGTCATCCTCAAAATAAAATGTCCTCATTCCCATTTGAAAGACCAAAAGAGTGAGATCAGAGAACTAAGTGGCCTGCCCAAGGGCATACAGTTTTTCACTGGCAGAGTAAGGACTAGACCCAGGTCTAGTTGACACTATTGTTTTTTTATGCCCCAAATTTGTACTTGTTTGACATCCCCTCCAAAAAACCCTCTTTGGTATTTGGTGCCAAAAGAGACCCTTTATATTCTCCTGAGCATTTGATCAAGAGGACTGAAGGGATTCCCCAGGGAAGAGAGATGGAAGCTTCAGGAGATACAGTGGGGTGTTGCATGAAATGTTAGTCCCCACGTGTGCTGGGTGTAAACCATTTGCCTGAAGTAGATATTTCTCCCTCTCTTCTTCAGTTGAGCAGTAATAAGGAATCTTGGTCAGCTCCTGGTTAAAACTAGCATTTTGGAGGTTTTGAAAGTGGTGGTGTTGGGGGCATAATTTGCATGAATGAACAGGGCCCAGTCAGCCTCCAGGCCCATCCAGGGGTTCCCTTGGGGCTGGCCAAGTTGAGTTTTCTGGGCTGGAGGATTGGAAAACCTCCAACTTTGCTTAGGGTGCATGGTTGTGTGAGTGCGCATGCACACAGACACACACACACACACACACACTAAAGTAGAAAAAAAAAATTGGAGGCACCCTAGCGTGCCCTATTTACAAACTGCTTTAGTTCCTTCTGGGTTGTATTTGATTTTATCCTTCACCGAGATGGGGAGACATTAGAATGACTGATGTGCCAAAGAGAGGACTCATGACCATCCCTCAGCCTCCCTTGCCCCTCGGTCCCTTTCATGTGACAGGATGCCCTCAATTACTCTCTCTGGGGGAGTCCCAGTCAGAAGAATATGTAGCCAACCATCTGTTACCAACTCCAGTGAGCAATTTAATTTTCTCTCATTCCCGATGAGGAAGATTTTATAAATACATAAATTATCATCAGTCCCAGTTAATGAGGAGCTTGCTGTCTGAAGGGGTGAAGACAGTCAAGTCAGAGACGCCCACTGACCTGGGCTTATCAGGAAGGCACCCAACACTTTGGTGGAAAAACCATCTGAGAGAAGGGAAGAATGTCACAGGGAAAACTTTCCTATAGACCATCCAATTTGATACCTACTTTTATAAATGAGGAAATTAGGGTCAGAGTGGGAAATGATTGGTCTAGCTAGGCAGGGCTCAGTTGAGTCTTGAACTAAAGAGCCCCAATCTCCATGACTTGACTACCTACCCTTAGATTTAATCTCTATAGGTGGGAGTAAAGAACAGTAATCATGATGACAATGATAACTGTCACAAGGGCTACACTTTACATGACCAGCGATGTAGAAGAGACAGTTTATTATGGAGTTAATAGAATGGGCTCTGGAGCCAGGTTGCCTGAGTTCAAACCCCAGTTCTGGCACATAATACCTGTGTGACCTTGGGCAAATTTCTTAATTTCTGGGACCCAGAGCAGACATTGACAGTTCTTGGTCCCTATCTCCTTAGATCTCCTTATGATTTCCACTTATTCTAACTCAACTTTCCATGGCCAGCACCTGTATCTTTGTTGGAGGGCTATTCTTGGGACTCCAGAACTCCCTTCGTCAGTGCGCATTGCAGGCCCAGAGTTTTCTGGGGCAGCCTTTAACCAATGGCTGACAGATGTGAGGTTTAAATGTCCCAGCTCCCTTGCCTCTTGGCCTGGATAATTTCCAAGCATGTGTTTTGCACCATTTTTCCAGATTTTCCTGAAGGATTAAGCTCTATTTACCCACCACAGAAGCTGGCTTAATAGTGCATCTGTCACTAGCTGCTTTCCTTTTCTTGTTATTGCCCGTGTTCTTTGCATCTCTTCATAAACTATTAGCATTTGAATCCTTGTTTCCGGATCTGCCTCTGCTTCCTCATCTATAAGATAGTTTCTATATCAAAGAGTTGTTGTTAGGGTTAAATGGGCTAAAAATGCAAAGAACAATTCCTGCCCCTTAGTGAGAATTCAGCAAATGTTAGCTATGTGACTGATAAATACTTGTATGATTAAATATCATTAATTCCATGCTGTACACATGATACTCCCATTACACAAATAAGATAATTTAAGCTCGGAGAGGTTAAATAATTTCTCCAAACTCATGCAGTTTAATAGTAATAATGTCAAGATCCAAACGCAAGTCCACCTTCAAAGTTCCTCCCATTTTTGCCACAGCCAAGAGGTTTTCCTTTATACTCCCAGTCTGGGTCAAGGTCAAGCATCTTTCCTCTTGTGCTCCTACTACTGCCATCACAGCACTTGTCCTGGGATATTAAAATGCCCCACTTGCTTGTTAGACTTTTTACTTAGGCTTTGAGCTCCTTGAAGCCCATGACCTTCCCCTAGGCATCTCTATAAGCTCAGCATCTCGCCTGGTACCCTGCACATAGTAAGCTTCCTTGTCGTGAGTGCTGAATAAATAAGCACAGAAATGGAGGCAGCAGTGAGCAAGGTGGGGAGGTGGGGCCCAAAGTAACCCCAGGGTGTAAGTCTGTCTGTGGCTTTCATGGTTTTCAGATTTCAACTGGAAGCATCTTGGAAATCTTTCCAGGAATTACTCTTTTCCCATTTTGGCTACAGAGAGGATTGTATTTCATTAAGGTGTCTCCTCCCAAAAATCTCGTCAGGAACACAGTGATCTCACCTATTACCTCAGGGAGATAAGCAAGACTCTAATCCCAGTAACTAACTGTACCATTGTGAAGTCATGCTAGAGTGACAAAGATTTCAGGGATTTTTAAGGAGTATGAGGCAGAAGATGAAGAATGGATAAACATGACTGGAATGATGTCCACCAAGGAAGGAGGAGACCGAAATGAGGCTAGAAATGCAGGGATCTTACAATGATATTGATAATGATAATCACACTTACCTCTTATGAGTGCCTTGCTATATATTGGCCCCAACACATTAAGGATCAATGTTCTGGAGTCAATATTGCCAGGGTTTGAATCCTGCTCTGTAACTCTCTGTGTGATCTTGGGTGAATTATTTAGTATCTCTGTGCCTCAGTTGTCTTATTTGTAAAACAGGGATAACACCTTCTTCACAGGACTGTCATAAATAAAATAGCATGTGAAGTACTTGGGACAGTGGCCTACCACCTAGTAAGCAAGTAAGGAATTGTCAGTTGTTACTAGGCACTGAGTAAAACTTTTAGGACTAAAGTATGGACAGTTTTTGCTCTCCAGAAGTTCGGAATCTAGAATTGAGGTCATTAAACCTTTTGATTACTTGCCCCACCTACAGTAAAATGTTTGAGAAGATTTCCCCAGGAAATTTTCATTTTTCGAAGGGAGCTGAATAATAAAAATAGTATGAAGATGCTGGGGGAACATAGAGAAGCAGCATCTAGTTTAGTCCTGGGTGGGGATGGTGACTGATGGAGGTCAGGGAAGGCTTCCTGGAAGAGGCAGTACTTGAAGTGAGACTTGTGGGACACATCAGAGTTAAATGAGAGGAGAAGATAAGCAGGACTTTCCAGGCAGAAGAAACAGCCTGCGCCAACACTGACAAATGAATGATGAAAGGGCCATTTGATAAATATTGAAAAATTTGGTTCTACAGCACTGAGTGAGTGAGTGGGGAAGAGTTGCTGGGCTACTTAAAATCCCTCAGTGGTATTTCATTGCTCTTAAGATATAGACCAGAATCCTAAAGAGAGCCCATTATAGTCTCAGGCCCTGGCACCTACCTCCTTCTTAATTACATCTCCTGCCATCCTCCCCTACCTCACTCTTCTTTAGCCACACAGGCTGGTTTAGTTGGGTTCTCCCCAAAGCAGATGCTGAGCCAAAGATTCAGATTCAGGTGGTTTCTTCTCCAAGTGTTCCCAGGGGGAACCCTTAAGCAAATGAGAGAAGCAGGCTAGCGAAGAGGAAGAAGCCAAGTAAGAGCTCGATGTCAGGTGCAGTTCCAGACTATTCCTAATCCTGCAGGAATCTCTGGAGTGCATCATACCTCAGAGTTTGTCCAGCTTTGATTCTTCCATACTGGTCAATTATTGGCACTGGGCACCTGAGAAGGACATAAACTTCCAGGCGCTGCAGGCTCTCCATACAGGTGAGATGTCTTTAGCCTTGCAAGGTCACAGGTAAGGTGCTGGCAGCAAATCACACAGAAACAGAAGGGATCGCACAGCATGAGGGTGGGGGGGAGGACCAACAGTGTCTATTACACTGGCTTCCATTTGGTGTCTTTCTCCTTCCCACCCAATATCCTTCATACCTGTGGCTCCACTGCCCAGAACCCCCACCCCCCAATCCCTACTTCATCTGGCTAACTCCTCTCATCTTTAGACCATGATTAAATTCCATTCCTTGGAGAAGCAGTCTGATGCTTAAGACTGGGTTAGGCCCACCACTGTTTTTTTCTCAACATACCCTACATTTTCTTTCCTAGCACTTCTGAACAAATTGTAATTAATTACGTATGTAATTAGTCCTCAAGTGTTAGGCAGAACCTTGTCATTTGCAAATGATGGAAAAACAACTCAAATTAGCTGAAGCAAAAAGGGGGAATAGATTCTGCAGCTGGAAAGGGTGTAGAGTGTATCTCAAGAATGGAAAGACAAACTGTCTGCTGCTACCAGGGCCTCAGGGCTTGGACCCCAAGCCTCCACATATCCAGCTCCTCTATCTCTTCATTTCTAAACTCTGCTTGTTTCTGCATGGCCTCCTTTTCTGCTACTGCTGATGTGGAGGGAATATAGCTACTGATATCTCCAGGTTCACAGCCTTATAACTATTGGAAAAAATACCGATTGACCTGTGTGAATCATATGCCTACTTCTAGTACTATCACCAGGGAGGACAGGGAGAGGGCTACTCGTTGTTCTTGCTCATCCAGCTCAGTAGAAAGCAGGGCACACTACCACTGATAGGTCCCAACGTCACATGACTTGAAGGGGCCGTGCTACTCTTCAAAGGAAATGTCAGGGAGAGGTCAGGTACAACATTTCTGTCTTGTTTTATGGTACATCTCTCAAAAATATTTAGATATTACCTATTATGTGTCAGATATTATTTTAGGTAATAAGGGATATGAAAGTAAATAAATATATTAAGTCCTTGCTTATACCACAGCTTCTATTGCAATGGAGGAGATAGACAATAAGCATTTTAATAATCATAAACGTGTCAGGTAGTGAAATGTGTTCTGGGAAAAAACAGAGGAGGATACAGAAGATAGAACATGCTGAGAGGACACCGTATTCTATAGGGTGATTAGAGACAGCAGTGTGGAAAATGGCACTGGCAGCTGTCAGATGGTGACAGATCTGTCTCTGAGACTGTGAACTAAGTCCTCATCCAGGCCTGCTTGCTTCCCTCCCGCCATCTTTTTCTTCTTCCCTCCCTCCCTTTTCCCTTCTCTCTCTCCCTCTCTTCCTTTCTTCCTTCCTAGTTTTTCTTAAAATGTGTTCTTTAGACTATGTGTCAGAATGCACAGTGGGGGAGGGTACTTGTTAAAAATGCAGGTTCTCCGGCCTCTGCAAGACCCACAGATTTGGAATCTCTGGGGTGAGGCCTAAGACGGTATCTTTAACAACTTCTCCAGGCAGTTCTTATGCACAAGTTTGAAAACTAGTATCTGAGACAATAGAGAGATAAGAGAGGCTCTGAACAGGGAAAAACGTTGATCTCATTTGTATTTTAGAAAGATAGGTCTGGAGGCTACATGGAGGATGGGCTGGGGGCGCCTAGAGACTGGGAGGTTGTGGAGGTCTCAGAGACAGAGAATATGTAGCTGGAGGAGGTGGAACAGAAGAGGAAATTTTGGCGGTGGGTCAGCAGAAATTGGTGCTTGGTAGGGTATAGGGATGAAGGAGAGGGCGCTATTCCAAGGCTCTCAGTGCTCTGAGATATTGGGACCAGGAACAAAGAACTGTGGACGTCACTGACATTACATTTCTTTCTTTATATTCAAGAAGCGATTTTAGAGTCATATATTACCATGGTGTTATTTTGATTTTTCAGCAGATGAATAAAGTCTTTGTTTCTTTTCCTCCTCCTCTTCCTAGTATTTCTTATTTTTTGAGTTTCTGGACCTTTTATTTATTTTTATTTATTTTTTATTTTTTTGGACTTTTAATGACTGAAACAAAAATGATCTCAAACCACAGCTTCTGGAAGAGCATTTTTGCCAGTCTCATACCTCTCTTCAAACTTCCCCCTGGTCTCCCTTTGGGCCTTGTATTTTGGAGGAGGGTCTCTGAAGACATTCTTGTTAGCAACAGTGTTGTTCAAGAAGATATCCATGGAGTACTTTGTGGACCCGAGATATTGTAGTTATAACTTTTAAGAAAAGATTTGATATTTGGTCTCTTGGCAAGTTTCTTCTTGCCCATGGCAGCCGCAGCTGTCACTTTGCAGGGATGGCAGTCAGTTCTAGCTACCAGAGTATGGTTATAGGGGCAGTCTGAGGCTCTAGCATTAATGTTATTATTCATGATGACCACTTTGCATCTGGAGTAGCATCCAGCCAGGACCAGGACCACCTTCTCAATTTTCATAAACTTTCCTATTTCGACAGTAGCCACTTGGGCCTACAGCAGAAAGGAAAAAAAAAAAAAAAAAAAAAAAAAACTGGACTTTTTATTGAAAGAGGTTGATAGTAACTACTTGTCTTTTTAAATTCTGTTTCTTATATAATTCATTGCCGAGGGTAGACCAGAAGGAGCCAGGTACTCTGTGACATAGGAGCGAGAGATAGTGAATGATACTGAAAGAGCTAAGAGACTTGATGGATTAAGAACATGGTTGCCAGAAGTCTTGGTTGTTCTACTGGGAATCTTGGGCAAAGTTGGTTGTTCTGTTGGGGGGGGGGGGGTTCTTATTTCCTCACATATGTACAGAATCCTATAGGCTAACAGATGATATTTCCTTATCTTCCTTTACTTCCCCACCCCAAACTCCAATGAGGGTGCCCTAAGTATAACTAGCTGATGTTTGGGTATGAAGATTATATGAGACAACTTGAGTGAAATTCTTGGCTCTCAGTATAATCCATACATTTTTTTTTTTCTGTGAAGGATGCTGAGCAGGTATTATTGGCCTTATTTTACATGCTCAGAGATCATACCACCCAGATGAAGATTTGTATTCAAATCATGGCCAGATGGGTTCTAAAGTTTGTGTGTTTTTCACCTCTGGGCAGGTGAAGGCTGGGCAGGGTTTCAGGACCTCAGTTAAATAGACTGGAGTTGGAGATGACTTCTGTTCCAGGGAGGAAGACCATACTAGTTTGAGAAGCTGAAGTCACAGTCTGATCTTTCTCTTGACGGCCCTACCCAGGCCACAGACTACAGACCCTATGCTCATCAGGGACAAAATCTAAATTCTCACTGATATTTGTTGAATAGCTCAGACGCGCTATGGTTAGCTGTCTTATAAATTATGGAACATCCTAACTGAGTTAGGCCTGAGGCATAAATAACAAAGACTCTCCACCCGGTGACAGCAAAAACACAGGAATGGTGGCAGAAAAGGAGACCATCTTCCTCTTTCAGGAGAGGGTTAACTGTGTGGAGGCCAGGACAAAAGCAGAGGAGAAGGGGCTAGGCAGGAAGGAATTGCAGGCAGAGGGGATGACAAAGCAAAGGGAAACCAGCCCTGGGGAATGACCTCATTCATTTTCATGGCTTTTTCAAGCAGAAGCTTGGTTCACTGTTGGACGTGATGACTCAGAGGTATCTGTGGGGCATCCAGTGGAAGTATCAAGAGAGCAGCTGAGCACACGGGTTACCACTCCACTGGGAAGGTATGGGAAGAAGCTGTAGCTGCAGTATTTAATAACGCATAAATGACTGGTAGCTAAAACCACGAGTAAAACAAAGTGTAGAGTGAGGAAAGAAGAAAAAATGGGAAAGCATGGAATACCAGCATTTAGTACCTAAGGAAAAGATGACTGGCCATACAGACTGAGACAGAAAAGTTAGAAACAGAAGAAAAAGTCCTACCAGAGCTTGGTGAAGACTGGGATCCTGAAGGAGGGGGACACACCCACTGCCAGATGTGGGGAAAGGAAACAGGGAGAAAGCAGGACAATAAAAAATACCCTGACTGCTCTTTCCTTCTGCTCACCAATCTCCCATTGGATGAACGCAATCTGAAGTTGAGCAGCAAGGTGTCCCAAGTGATGAGATACAGTCTCAAACTCTCAAAGATATGAGTCCTTGTGTTATTTCCTGTATTCTGGAGATGAGAGTTTCAAGAAGGGAGGAGTGCTCATGAAATAGTGTGAAATGATACTGAATATCCTTCACTGAAAGTGTTTGATGACTTTGGAGCAAGACGTTTCAGTGGCATGATTGGAGCCAAAGCTAGATTACTGGGTGGGGAGAAAGCAGGGACTGTGAAATCACTTTATTTTTTAAGAGATTTGACTGAGAAGGGAATGGTGGGTCATTTAGGGCATGCAGAGAATATACATTTTTATATATACCTCCTAATATACCTCCTAATGTTTGAGTGTCCAGGCTAGACTTAGGTTCTTTTCTCAACCTACGCTCAACCATTCTTATACCATTAAATGCCATCTATATGAAGGCGAACCCACTCATATCTCTCTCGCAAACCCAGATTCATAGACATCTCAAATTCAACAAGCCAGATGGAACTTTCCCTCCTAAATCTGCCTGTTTGCAGCCTCCTCCATCTCAATGTACGGCATCTTCATCCTTTCTTTAATCTCTTCCGAAACCATGGAGTTTTCCGTGGTTTTTCTTTCTCCCGTCTGCCACTATCAATATCTCAGAAAGTCCCGTTGGCTCTGCCTTCCATATTCAGAATGCTACTACTTCTCACCATCTCGACTTCTGTCACCCTCCTCATAGCCATCATCCTTGCATGGGTTAGTTCATTAGACTCTTATACTAGCTCTGCCTTTCCTTGCCCCCTTATAGTCTCTTTTCAACACAGCAGCAAGAATGATCCTTGAGAAATGCAAGTCAGATTATGGTGTTTCTCCACTCAAAATCAGACCATGGACCCCAGTGGTCTACATGATCTATCCCCTCAACCTTTCCTCTGACATCACCTTCTACTACCCTTATCCACACTCATTCCATTTAGACTTCACTGACCTCTGTGCTGTTCTTCAAAAACTCTAGGAAGCTCCTGCCGTGGGGCATTTTCTTGGCTCTCCCTTCTGCCTAGAATGTTCTGCCACTAGCTGTGCATGTGGTTAGCATCCTTACTTCCTTGCAATTTCTTATCAAATATCACCGTCTCAGTGAGTACCCTGCCTACCCTATTAAAGTCACAACCTATCCACGGTTCCCCTTTCCCACACTCCTGGCCCTCCTCACCTGCCTTCCTTTTCATTCATGGGCTATTTTTTACTAGGAGTAGTTGGGACCACCCATATGAAGTACCCGCCAAATGTGTAATCCTGCATCTTCTTGAGAGAAGCCTTCCAGTCTGGCTGGCGCCCTGGGTGCGAATGAAAAAGGCAGGGGTGTGGGAGGCCCGTTTTGGCTGCTCAAGCTCTGCTTTCTCACACAGCCTACAACCTCATTATCCACACGCAGGAGCGCAGGCAATCGCCTCAGGGTATGAGAGTCAGCTTGCAAAGAGGAGCTCTTGTGAGTCAGACAGTATGCTGAGACAGAGCTGGCAGGCAGCGGGAGGGGCCAGTCCTGCTTTCTTGATGTCATCAACAGGAAGGGGGTTGGGCAGCCACAGAGCGAGAATCAATTCTTCTATGGAGTGAGATGCTTGCAATTTAGAGCTCACAGAAAGTTCCTGACTTTCTTCTACTACCCAGGAAAGTGCTCCTGTTTTGGGGGCATAGTGTCAGTTCAACAAACATTTGTGCTAAATCTTAGACAGAGGTGTGAGTAGGGGAGAGGAGAGAGTGGGGGTTGGGAACTAATATGGTCCCTGCCTTTAGGGAGCTCTCGTTTGGGGCAGGGGGAGGAGGAGAGCAGGCAGGAAAATTCCTTCAACTTTGTGTTATCAGTAAGTGCTATGATCAGGTAAGCACAAGCACTAGGAAACCCACATGGGGAAGGGATGCCTGTTCCAGACTTAGAGGGAAGACATGGTGGAGGAAGTGACCTTTAAACTGAATCTTAACTTATTCATTCATTCATTCATTCAACCAGTACTTGCTGAGGATCAGCCATATGCAAAGAGGCACTATGTTAAGTTCAGGGGGAATAGTCAAGAATCAAAAAATTTCTTTTGATCTCAAGGTACTTAGAGTCTGGTAGAGAAGACAGATATAATAAGTATACTAAAAAATAAATTTAAAATAAAAACTTTTTTTGGTTGAAGGCCAAGAATTACAGGAACTTTAGGTGCTGTGTTTATGGGAGACCGTTCCATCCCCAAGGAAGAGAGGTTTAAAGCAAGAGCTGTAGGATGCCCGTGAAGCAGCCCCACAAAGAAAGGGCTGGGGAGGGCATTCAGGCAGAGGCTCTGAAGCAGGGGGAGCCTGGGAATCAGAGGATAAGTTGAGGGCGGCTTGAGCGAGGCATTCTTGGCATGGCAGGGTTCTGAGTGTGTAGTGCAGGCCCTTCGACATCTGTTCCAAATCCAGCCATCCAGAGCCTCCAAGGGATCTCTGCACAAGCCCTTCTCTTCACGGCTCCTCAGGCCCCTGGAGCATAGTCCAACATGTCACATCTTACTTGTTCTTCTGGGCTATACTCAAATATCACCCCTTCTGTGGCTTTTCTTTAAGCCTGCAGGCCAGGATGTTTACACTCTTCTCTGAGTTCCCAGCGGTCTAACTCATCTGGCCATGAGTCTGTCTCCCCAGCCAGGCTGTTGGGCCTTGAGAACTGAAGTTGTGTAGTCTCTGTGTGTAGAGCTCATGGCTTAGACTAGGAAGGTGTTCAAATAATGTGTACAAAGGAGGGAGGAAAGCAAGAATGGAAGAACGGAAGGGAGGAAGGAAGGAAGGAAGGAGCAAACTTAGAAAATAGTGTAGATATCTAACTCACAAAGGATATATTTGGAAACACTTGTAAATCCAGATAATTGCAGAAGTTAATTTAGAATATATTATTTCTGCCACAAAACGTTTCCTTTTTAAGAACCATTGCTTTTCTAGTCTCCATTACTTTTCTTTCTTTCCGTCACCAGCCCTAGCTCTTAGTTTTCTTTTTTAGAACTATGATTCACAAACCTTTTTTTTCCCCTATGTTTTTAGAATTCAGTTCATGAGCTTTACCTTGTAAACCACAAAAGTCATGCAGAGATATGAAGGTTGGGGTTCTCAAACTCACTCACTAGCAAAGCAAATGGCTCTCAAAACAAAATTAATGATGCTGCAAAATGACAAATTACTATGTGTCATAGACCTCAGGGATCCCCAGAGGATAGTGCAAATGAAGAATGTCAAAGCCAGAATGCTAATTGTGACCATGCTCCCTGGAAGGTATGAGGGAGCCTCTGGGAAAGAAAGACTTGGCGACTAGTTTTTCTCTCCAGATGCCGCTTGCTCTCGCTCACACTGGACCACAGTTTTAGCTAAGTACTTGGTTACTAAGGAAACCCAAGTTGTCAGTCCTGAGCCATATGGGAATAATGGTGATTTATTTAGGAAAAGCAAGGTTTGTCACTTTAAGCTTACTGCTACAAAATTGCTTTTTGATTACCTCCCTCCTTATTGCATTGTCTTGTCACAATAAACTACAGAAACAAGTGGCAAGGTTAATAATTATGGGCTTTGTTCTTGTCACTCTCGGGGCCCAGCAAGGTCACGGCTGCAGCCTGAATGTGGCAGGCGGGCTTCTTCTAACCCCTCCTCTGGAGAAGAGGGCTTCACAGAGGGGCAAGTGTATGCCGACTCTCTCCTAGCGGCTCTTACTCCTGACTTCCCATGGCCCCAGGGTGCTTCTGGAGCCGGATAGTTTGTAAAACTCAGTTTGAATCCAACCCATCTTTCAAACCCAATCAAAATACCATCATCTCCCCTCTGGTTGAAATCATGTGGTCCTTTCTTTGCCCATTCAAAGATCATAGTTTGTATGCTCAGTCAAGACAGCTCATTGAGTAAATGCGAGGTGCCATGCACATTGCTAGACTTTTTAGTAGCTCACGCCATTTTGCTCTCAACCAACCACAGGATGGATGTCATTACTAGGTAATGTTTTGCCTTCCATGTTGGCTCCATTTTTTTAAACTGGCTTCTCCATGATTTTCTGGCTGCCCCTATCTCTAGGCTCACAGTTTTTATAAAAGGGAGGAAAGAGGCTCTCTTGCCCTGGTTAGAAAGTCTCAGTGAAGAATTTGAATTGGCTTGCCATGGTTCAGGGGCCTATCTCTTCATGAATTACTTCAGGCCAGCAGAATCTCAGACAAACATATCAGCTTTCTATCAATAAGTTAGAACAAAATCTGAAAATGGGATGTTGAAGTTCACATCAGAAAGGATTTCCGGGAGACAAAATTATAAGTTTATTATAGACCCATATACTTCATTATCTACTAGATATTTGACTAAAAACTCCTCCAAAACTGTATTCATCATCCACACTCAGAATGACATCATCATCTTTGAGTGCTCCTCAAATCAGAGGTTTAGGTCTTATTATAGGTGACCCTTTCTCTTTCATGTTTAATATTAGACTGGTCATCAAGTCCTACTGTTCTGTTTCGAAAACACTTCTTGATTCCCATTCTTCTTCATCTCCGCTGCTACTATCTTAGTTTTGAAGCCTCATCCTTTCATCTCAGGACAGTTGCCACAGCTCCTGATTTCTTGGTTTCCAGTCTTGCTCCCTAAATCAGACAGGGTCCAGCTAGAAAATAGAAAAAAACAGAAACTACTCTAGGTTTTTCTCTAGGTTATTTAAACAGAGAGAATGTGATTCAGGGAATAAATCCAGTGGTAAAGATTGCATCTTTGCCTTAGAACATCCTTTTTCCATTTTTTTTTTTTTTCTCATTGTATGGGGAGATAGCTAAGCAGGGTGCAGGTAGAACAGAACAGAAAGAATCTCAATTATAGGCAGTCGTTCAGTTCGAACAGCTCGGATTCCCTTTAACATCTTTTCGTGGGGCCTGGTGAAATCTACACGATGTTGGACTGTGATGGGTTAGCAGCAGTGCTCATTAAGCTTCCAGGATTTGTTCGATAATGTTTCACAAGGGATGTGTCATTGGGCTCCTGTGCATACATTCTGCATTGTTTCAAATGAGATCTATTTCCCCTAAAAGGGAGATTTAAAGTCCCCTTCCGTTGAGACTGGCAACACTGATGATGTAGGCAGACTGCAACATAAGCAGGAAATGAAGACCCAGAACCCAAAGTCATAGAGACAGTGAGTAGCTACCTTCTGCAGCCTATTGGAAGCAGCCAAGCCTCAAAGAGTTCAACAGGTAATAGCTTTTATATCCTTGGACTGTACTTGGAGTGAGTTCATAAGCAAAGCCCAGTCACGAGGAGGGGTGTGGAGGGGGTAATGGCTTAGGCGGTCTCGATAGATTTTACAATGGGTCTCTTGCCTGATCTTCACAACAACCTATGAGAACAGTGTTGTAGGATCCACTTCTTTTAAAGATGAGCAAACTGAGGCTTTCAGGCAGTTACGCAACTTGCCTAGGGTCAGTGGCTACCAAATGGCAGAGTGAGGTTTAAGTCTAACTTATTCTCCACCATTCCCTTAGTGAGAGGGTGTGGAGACCAATGCTGGTCCCCACTGTGTTTCCTTATATACACAGGTATACAATTCTCTTTTCAGGCTGGGGGTTTATTTATTTTTTTTCTCAATTCACCCTTTTTGAAAATTCTGATTTGAAAAATCCATTTAGGAATTTCTTTATAATGAATTCCTGGACAAAGTGGACCCTACTTTTTTATTAAAGACAAAGCTGTGTCTAGAATGTCAAAACTTGAAAAGTTTCCTACCCCAGAATGCGGCTGTAAATGTCTGTCTTATGCAATGTGCAGATTAAAATAGCAACAATTTATTGATCATTTACTATGTGCCAAGTGCTGTTCTAAATTCTTTGCATACATTTACTCATTTAATCCTTACAACAACCTTAAGAAATAGTTATTACTGTCATCACCATTATTTTTAGATGGGGTAATTGAGGCCCAGAGTGGTTATTTGCCCAACGTCACAGACTATAGAACTTGAATTGGATTCAGATCATTTGTTTACAGAGTTCAGTGTTTAATTATTATACCATTCTGCCTGTCATTATCTGTTTTCTGAATTGGGGGACAAAGGAGAGAACAAAGGGGGACAGGGAACTGTCAGCACTGACAGGGTGCCGGCATCCAGCAGAGAATGCCATGTATGCCATCTCACTTTATTCTTCTAGCCACTCTAACCTCCAAGGGAAGCTAAGGTGTCCTTCCTCGACCTCTCACTCCTTTGCTAAGAGAGGACCTCTGCTATGGCTCAAGAACATGATAGAGCTCCTTTAGGAGAGAACGGGGGATTTAGTGGGAGGAGTTAAGGGAATATAAATGAAATAAGTCTTGAGAAAAGGGGAAATGCTCTGTCTCAGATAGCCCTTCCTTGAGGCCTGTATTAGTTAGGAGCACTTCAGGCAATAGTGTTTAACCAAAGAGAATTTAATAAGAGAATTGAATAGAATTATGGGCAGGGTTAAATGAACCAGCAAGTGGTGATGGTGGACGCAGGGGCCAGCAACAAAAGAAAGTCATTCTTTCTCCTAGGCCTTAATGTAAAAGGAAAGGAGATCCTAGAAAGTAGGGTCACTTGGCAGATGCTATAGCCATAGAGGGTTGCAGACATTCTCAGAACTTCAGTGCTAAAATCTGAAGAAAGCGGGGGAGAAATACCCTCGACTCTCTTCTCTTGCCTTGGATCTTCTGCCAGTGTCTTCTACTGATCAAACTCACTAGAAGCTTAAGGATAGGGAGCCCTGGTGATACCATCCTTGCTGGTCAGCCTCCTGGCAGAAGGAAGGCAGATAGTGAATCTGAGTGGGTACAATTTGCTAGTGGAGAATAACCAGCACAGGGCTGGGCCATAAGATAAACTTAAGTCTACCTCTAGTTGGGAGATTCCGTTTGTTCTTACTGACTTGGAGCACAAACAAGATCAAGTAAGGAGGGACTGACATGCCATTCTGCTTAGGTGATCAGCTCTATGCTTTAGGAAGAATACTGTCTCTTTTTTTGGGGGGGGGGGTGCTGATGTGGGGGCGATGGGGTTGGATTTGGCAATGTTGAGATGATAAGACCTAGAGGTCTAGATTGGGATGTGGTCAAAGAAAAGGCCAAAAGAGCAGTTATTTGCCCAAATTCCTGTCTGATTCTTACGCAGAGGTAGCAAATGAGGTTTTTCAGCCTCTTTATAGACAACCAGAGAAGGCTCTGGAGCTTAAGTCCTGGCCAGAAGCAGAGAGTATGTTTTCCCAGAAGGTTGCCTATTCACCTTGGAGTGGGGCAGAAGTAGCACGATGGGTAAGGTAAATTAGAACTCAACATCCGTCCTACTCTCTCAGTGTGCTTTCCGTACTGCAGCATTTTGAAAGATATCTTTCAAGATCCTTTTCCCAGACTTCCTTGCAATTGGAGTTCTAGATATCTTTGGAGTTCTAGATATCTTTGGAGTTCAGCCAATCGGATTGGCTTGCGTGAGGTTTAGAAGTGAGAGAGGCCTTGCTTCTGCTACTTTCTTTTGGAAATCATGGTGGCATCGGCTCCCCGCCCCCCATACCCCCCAGCAGCTTTAACAGAGGCTCCACTGCTCATGAACCAGCTTCATGGTTGTATAGATGCAGGGCGTCTGGTGAAATGCAGTCAGTGCAGTAGGCGTCACGTGGCTGTGCAGCTAGCAGCAGCAGTAGTTAGCTTTCTCACAGTGGCAGTTTCCTAATCACAGTGGCTTCCTGACTATGTCCATGAAATTGGATTTGGAGCTGGCGGCTTCCAGATTGTGGAAGAGACAGCAAACCTCTTGGGGCCTGTGGCACAGCTTTGGGAGTTTATTCCTGAAAATTCAACTTTAACCTTGTCCTCAGCACTCAATAACCTTCTCTAGGACATTTAATCACTGTAATAAATTTCATTTCTGCTTCAACTAGCTAGGTTGGATATTTTCATCTGAAGTTGAACTTTGAACAAAAGAGATGACAGTAGTAGTAGTAGTACTAGTACTAGTAGTAGCAGTAGTAGTAGTAACTAACATTAAGTGCTTACAATATGCTGAGCACGCCAAGCACTTTACATGAAATATTTTATTCATTCAGTTTTCATGACAATCTTGTTTTAGGTGTGGTAGCATGTCTCATAGGTGAGAAATCTGAGGTCTACAAAGATTTAATAACTTTCTCTATATCACCAGATTTTGGCGGTTCTAGTGCCTGGGCTAATGAACCTTTGTTCCATGAGGCAGGGAGGCTGAGGATTCTGGAGTTCCAGATCTCAGGCATCATCTCCTTTTTTAAAGATGTAATTAATACAACCCAAAGAGAAGCAGAGGCCTAGAGACACTGTATTCGGCCCAAGATCATGCGGATAGTAAGTGGCCAAGCTGGGATTTAAATACTTGTCCTTGACTTCAAAATCTATGTTATTGTCCATTTCACAGTCTGTTCCTGCTGCCACCTGATGACCCTTCGAATCTGAGAAGACAGCTCTCATATCTTAGCGACTCTTCTCTGCAAGTTAAACACGCTGAGTACTTTCAGCTGTACCTCTGTGAGCTCCCTCTGTACCGGCATTACCCTCCCCCACTGTTTGTGAATGTCCCTCTTCAAGTCCGTCACCCAGTGGAGATCATAGATCTCTCTGTGGTCTGACAAGCACAGCAAAGACTCTAGCGCAAAAGCCGTTAATCTCAGTCAGACTCTTGAAGTTGAGAGGAGCAAATTTCTCTCCTGCCGCCATCTTCCCCCAAATGCCTTCTCAATGGGACCTGTTCACTCTGCCTTTAAGGAAGACGTGACTTATATATTTCTGTGCAAATTAAGAGGATTTTTTGCCTGGCCATTTCAAGCAGGCGAGTGTGTTTGGTATCCTTTCTGCTTCATAAGTAGAGTGGACTTTTGAGGAGTTATTTATGGACAGAATGCTAATTACTTAACCACAAATATGTAAATACTTTGAGAATAAATTTATCACAATATATTAAGCATCACATGGTAATTAAGCTCAATTAGGTATTATTAGTGGTATTAATGTCATGTTGCTTGTGCTTGTTCCTAATGAATATATTAACCCAGCCTTGCTGCCATCATCCATGTGGGTACATTATGACGATGACGGTAATAGACACATAATTAGAGCATTATTACTTTGCTTGTAAATCGTGGAGAGAAATGTCAGTGTCTTTGGAATCTGAATGATTGGCCTGACTGAATAGTCATGGCCTGGGGATTGTGTATTGCAAATAAGAGTTAGCATCTTGGCATCTTAGTTTGTAGCCCTTAAAAGAGGGCGGTTTCTGGTTTTCTTTCATGGATTAGGGTAAATTCAATAGAAATGGAGTGTGGAGCCACCGGAAAGTTGTTTGGTATATGAGGGCGGTGAGTTTATCGTTCCAAACCACAGCAGAGGAGAGGAACCTTATCCAGACATAGTAATAGGAGAGGGAAGGAAGGTGAGGCCAGAAATAAGTCTGCAAGAAAAGGTAGGTATGAGCAACTGTGAAATATTTTGACAAAATATTACTTGAATGTTAAAAGTAGAAGCATCTTAGAGATCATCCACCGGTTTCATTTCACTAGTGAAATAACTCACCTGGAGTATTAGTCAGGATCCAGATAGTAAACCCCTCTAGGTATGTCTTTCAGTACAGAGAATGCTTACATAGGAAGCTGAATGGGATGTAGAGGCAAGCTAGGGACTGTCAGAAGCAGATAGCTGCTACTTTCCAGAGGGCCAGAGGGCTAGCAGACTAGGAGCTAGAACTTTAGGGCTCTGGGAACCTCAGAACCTTGAAACCTTGGAATCCAGCAAGATCTGGAACTATGGTGGATACACAGCACCTGCAATGTATAGAATCTGAGGTGGAACAAGAGAAGAAATACCCTGGCTTTTCCCCTTCTCCCACCCTCCTGTCTTCTATGAGCATTGTCTTCAATGAACATCTCAATGGCTACACCTACTGGGAAGCCAGTAGTTAAAGGAGCCTGAAATATGTCAATCCTGACATACAGAAAGAAGCGGAGAAAGGACCAGGGAGGGAATCTAAGAGGAAAAGACCAGAACTATGAATGGAATCCATGTTTCCTGACTTCCAATATAGTGAGTTTTACATTGAAATGAGAGTGTAGTTGATTAATCCTGAGAGAGTCTTATTAAGATAGAAGCGGGAAATAATGATGAAGATGACCTTAGAAATATTTACATAATTCTCATAATATTTTGTGAGAAGGTTTACCAAGACCATTCTCAAAATAATTCTTCTAATCCTTATAAATCATATGAGATGCACAATATTAGTCTTATAGATAAGGAAATAGAAGCTAAAGTAGGCTGAGTCTTATAGATTCACACTTGCTATGTAGCAGAATTTAACCCCAGATACATCTTACTCCAAAACCAAGTTGCTCATGGAAAGAATGGAGGAGATACTGAAGTCCAGGGACCCCTGGATTTGCATAAGCACAGGTCTGGAAACAGAGATAGGAAAGACCAACAACACACTGCATACTGCTGTTCTGCCAAGAGATGCTCCCTATATGGCTGATGTGCTCCTCTCTTTATAGAGAGCCACAAGGGAGCACTTAAGAACTCACCCTAAGCTCTGTCTCCACAATATACTACAATTTTCAATGACTGTTCACAAAGAATTATATTTCATTTTGCCAACCAGCAAGGTTGGGGATAAATGGTGAAACAGAGTCACAGAAAGATGAAGTGACTTGAGCTCATGACTTACTATCCCCTCATGCAACTTGTACTTCAGATGAACTTATTTCTACTTTCCACACAGATAACACATGCTATGACTTTGCATTTGCCATTTCCTCTTCCTAGAATGATCATCTTTCTCAAATAACTTTCCTAGGTTGAGTTAGTTAGTTTCTCCTCTAGTTCCTGTAATGATTCACTCTAGTCTCCGTTGTATTGCTTTATGGTTATTTACTCACTTATTAATCTCTAGTAGATTTTAGCAGACCGTGAGCTCCTGGATAATAAGACTAAGTTGCAATCATTTCTGATTCTCTATATTGTGCTGAATAAATGAAGAATGCATGCATGCATAACAGACTCAAACTCAGTTCCCCTGGGACCTTCTTGCAAGTAGAGGAGAAAGCTGTTGACCAAGGAGGATAATTGGGGCAGATATAATGGGTTTGCCTAAAGCTCTAAGCCACCTTTTCCTTCTTTTATAACACGAGAGATCATACAAGGAATTAAGTTTTCTTCCCAAGACTTTAGTTTTGCTGAATTAGCAATTCCTGATCAATTAGACTAAAGAGCTTTTACTGAACATGCCAGATCTTAATTTTTTTTTTTTTTATTTTGCAGCAAAGCTGTTAGGGTAAGAGAGCAAGGAGGTGGCAGAGGGTCTCTGGCACACAGGAGAGAGTGGCAGAATTGCAGTGCCATGATGTGGGTGGGGGTGGGATGGGAGGGTGGGCTGCAGCCAGACTTGAGTCTTCCTCTTTTGAAAGGGTATACAGAGCCAGCCCTGAGATGAACAAGAGTTGAAACAATTGTGAAAGTTTCGTGGTGGGAAAGAGTCCAACGCGTACATTCTTCTTTCATTTTTCAATGGAAGAAATGGAGGCCTAAAGAGGCAGAGTAATTCATCCAAGGCCACAGTGATTCAGTGTCAGAGCAGGGCCTCTCCATTTTTTGTTATATCTCATAAGTATCTACCTGCACCCAGGCCCTGTGCTAAGTGGCATCTGTAGATTGTGTCTGCCCGGGATCCATTTTCTTTCCTCGAACAGCATAGCACCCCGATTCTCCTCTGGTGAACTGAGCCTTCTGTACTAGGTACCTAAATCTTAGTGGGTCTCTCAATCAAAATACCCTCCCATCCCCTAACCACCCACAGCCAAGGGCCTGACAAATGAGACAAACTTAGGTGAATAGATTCTCTTTCCCTAGAATCTGGAGTGTTGTGATATGGAGATTGAAAATAATTAGAGACCTGCATCCAGGAGGCAGGGACCACCTTTGCATCCTGCTCCCTAGGTCTGCCCTGGGTCCTTTCCTAGGCTTTTGATTCAGCTTTTCTTTTGAACCTATGAGTATTCTTATATTCTTTTTTCTTTGGTTAAGATAACCAGACCTGAATTTTACTGGTTTGTGTCCAAAGGATCTTAAATGGTTCACTTTCCCAGTCATTGCTCTAAGAACAGCCACAAGGCAAGGAGAGGAAGGAGGGTAACCTTTCCTATGTGCATGGCCCTTTACTAATGCTGTTCAATAGATATATCATGTGAGCTAATAGGAAATGTACATTTAGTACAAAGAAACTGATGAAATTTATTTTAAAAATAAATTTAATATATCTCAAAAATCATTTCAATACGTAACCAATATAAAAATTAAGATCTTTACATTCTTTTTTCTACTAAATCTTTGAATTTCTGCACGTATTTTAGACTTTCACATTTCAGTTGGGATGCTGAATTTTCATCAGAAACACTTGATCTGTATTAAGATTTCATAAAATAGACAACTGAAAAACTAGCTCCACATACCCAAATTGTGAATTCTTGGAAGTTTTCCAATAGCTGAATTGAGTATTCATTTTAAAAAATGTAATTTAACTAAAATCAAAGATTTAGTTCTTTAGTTACACTAGCCACATGCCAAATGCTCATAGCCATCTGTAGTTAGTGGCAACTGTATAAGACAGTGTAGCCCTTTACAGTTACTATACCCTTATCACATCAGATATCTTATTGAAGCCACCCAACTATGAGGGAAGAATTATTACATGGATGGCATTTATACTATAATACTTGGCATCACAATCTTTATGATTTGCCTTATCTGAGCTTTCAGCAAGGAAAAGAAATCCATTTCTTTTATTTATACTATAATTATCATCATCTTCAGCAGCAGCAGCAGCAATATTATCATACCCATCTCCAGATGGAAAAAATGGAGAGTCAAAGAGATTAAATAAATTTCCCAGGGTCACAGAGCTTAGAAGAGCAGTTTCAGAGCTTGAATCCAGCTCTGTGTGACTAGCAGCTCCAGGTCAGCATCTCTCGGGTCATCCATATAGGGGTGGCCTTGGATCAGAGTACAACTGAGGCTCTGACACCAGTATGCTTTGTGACCTGGGACACACTGCTAGTCTCCTCTGAGATGCAATTTCCCCGTCTGTAAAACAAGAGGGTGGGACTGCATCCTTGCTGACTATTTGCTGCTTTAGCATTCTTCCTCTCTCTGAGGGCATACTGGTGGAAAACGGAACGTAATAGATGTTTCCTATGTGCCACCCATGGTTCTAAGCACTTTACTTGTATTGCCTCATTTGTTCCTCACAATAAAACTTTGAGGAGAGGTCTAATTATACCCTCATTTAATAGATTAAGAAGCCTAGCAACTTGCTTCAATTTAACAGCCAGCCGATGGTAGAGCTGAGATTAGAACCCAGGCTCTCTGGCTGCAGTGGCAGGTGCTTTATCTGCTGGCAGCACGGCCTCTGAAATGGAGACTCAGTGAAGACATGTATTCTGTTTTGTTCACTGCTGTGATGCTACTGCTTGGCACACAGTTGGTACTCAACTAATAACTGCTGAATGAATAAATTACTGAATAGGTAGGGAGGAAGAGAGCCTAATGTCGTGCAAATTTAGCTCTTGAATGTTTTTGTCTCTTGGGTGTTTCACAAGTGCAAGTAGTTATGTGAAGTTCTATATAAACAAATTCCTGAACGCACTCATCTTTTCAGATGAAGTGGAGATGTGATCTCTACATCTCCTTTATTGTTGTTTTCTCCTCTCTACCTTATGGATGTGCCCTGAGGGTAGCCAATGATTGTCAGAAAGCCCAGTGGAGCCTGCACCTAAGTGGGAAATGGATTTCTTTTCCTTGCTGAAACATCGGATAAGGAAAATCATAAAGATTGTAATGCCAGGTATTATAGCCCACACAACCTTGAGACAATTTTTTTACCCAAATGTTTTCTGTTAATATTTTTTCATTTTTTAGACACCCCTTTCACATAGCCTAAATCTTTGGCTATAAATAGGTAAATGTTTGACAGTACTATGGACCAGTGCTAAACTTGGACTTGAAAAAACTCTACTTTCCTAGACTTGTCATACTTTCTGTGTGACCTTGGTTAAGATTCTTCACTTCTTTGGTGCTCTTTTTTTTTTTTCTCTCTCTCTCATCTTTAAAATGAAGGGAAGGTCTAAAAGGTTTCTCAGTTTTTGACCCTCTGTAATTCCTCCGTAGAATTGCAGCTAGTCACAGAATTCTAACATTTCTCTTTACACACGATTCTTTGAATATGTTGTTCATTCATTCATTTACTCAGGAAACACGGAACACTTACTGCATGCCAGGTACCATTCTAGGCATTAAGGATATAGAAATCAAAACAAAATAAAAGCAACAGAACATACTCCTTGACTTCAGGTGCTCCTAGTCTCCATGGAGAGACTGAGAAAAAACCAAAATTACGACACAGCGGGAGGGAGTTTTCTGCTACAAAATGCTTTAGGAGCACATATCAGTGGTATTCAGCTCAATTTGGGGATCAGGAAAACTTTTTAGGGGATGATGACATGTGAGCTGCCGCTGAAGAATGAGTATGAGTTAAGGAAGATGTGAAAAGAAAACACTTCAGGCAGAGGATAACATGTACAAACTCGGACAATCTGTATGGATAGTTCAGAATGGCTGGAGTACAAAGGTGTGGGGCAGGTGTCCAGAGGTAAAGTCAGAATGGGGAGAAAATGCCAGATCACCAAGGCTCAGTGTGCTGGGCTCAGTAATGAGCAGGTACTGAAAAGTTTTAAGAAAAGAAGTGACATGGTCAGATTTGCATCCTGATATGTCAGATTTGCACAAAGTAGAGGATGACCCATGAGGCATCCTGGGAAGACAAAAGGGCAGTTAGAAAGTTATAACAATAGAGTAGGGAAGAGATGACAGCTTCTGAAGTAGGAAAGAAGCAGTGATGATGGAGAGGATGGGGCAGATTTGAGAGGTAATGTCTATGGGATGTGAGGATAAGGATGTGGAAATAAAACATCAAGTTTGGGTGTTTTATCCATTGGGTGAATGATGGTATTTTCCACGCAGATAAGGAACGTGATATAGAGGTTCTTTGATTCCATAATGTCAAGAGATAGATTTTTAGCAGTTCTGAATATTCCGTTTGGGGGGTGTTTCCATTCCATTTAGCTTCAGAATATGTTCTATATTAAATACCATCGGTATAATTACAGAATACGATACACTGTAATTATGCTCTATAATTACATTTTCTTCCATTAGCAGCATGGCATTCCCGCTCAACACAGGCCCCCACCACCCTGGACTGTTAGCATGGTCGGGATTGCAGAGACTCTTGGAGCAGATATAGGTCTCTCTTTCTCTGCCCTTGTCAAGTGGTGCAGTAGGGTTCATAGGGAGGCAGTAAGTGTAATGGTTGAGAATGTGAGCTTTGGAAGCAGACTGCCTGGGTTTGAATGACAACATGACCACTTATTAGCTGTGATGCTCCGATAAGTTATTTAATGTTTCTGTGCCCCAGTTTTTCTGTTTTTAGAAAGGAGAGAATAGATCCTACCTCACAGAGTTATTTTTAAGAATAAATGATATAACAGGTGATAATTACCTACCATGGTACCTATCAAATTTGAGTTCTTAATGAAAGATTATACTGATGAGAAGGGATGGCAAAAGGAGGACCCTGCTCATCTTTAGATCCTAGACTAACATCTTGCCTCCATTGACATGGGGACGATTTTAATATGCTGAGTACTAAGCTCTTAGGAATTATGTTATCACATCATAGAATCATAGAAAGTTCCTAAAACTAATTCTATCCTAATTCTGTCCTCCCTGCCATCATTTTATAAATGAGTAAATTAGGTTCACAAAGGCTGCCTAACTTGTCATATAGATCATTAGTCTCAGAAATGTCTTGAACTCCGAATCTAGCTAGGGCTCTTTACTCCTTGACTGACATTAGGAACTAACACTTTAACTTACTTAAATAAGTGTCTCTACATTTTTTGAGGCATATAATATGCACTTTTGAAACATTTGAATAGCATTTAACATTTAATTTTTTTAAGACTTATTTTTTTCAGAGAAGTTTGAAGTTTACAACAAAATTGAGAGAGGAAGGTACAGAGATTTCCCCTACAGTCTAGGGCATACAACCTCTACCCCACACTTGTGTCACCTCTCCAACCGTCAACATTTCTCACCAAAATGGTATACTTTTTTTTTTCTTTAACCAAGGATGAACCTACATTGACACTTCGTAATCACCGAGTGTCCATAATTTGCCTCGGGGTTCTTGGTGTTGTATATTTATGATTTTGGACAAATGTATAATGATATCTACCCACCATTATAGTATGTGTAGTATTTTCACTGCCCTAAGAATCCTCTGCACTTCTCCTATTCCTCTTTCCTCCCCACTCCTTGTCAGAATTACTGATCTTTTTATCGTCTCCACAATTTTGCCTTTTTCCAGAATGTCATATAGTTGAAACCAACCTGTAGTCTTTTCAGAGTGCCTTTTTCACTTAGTAATAGGCATTTAGGTGTCATCCATGACTTTTTGTGGCTTGATAATTCATTTATTTTTTGGCGCTGAATAATATTGCATTGTCAGTTTCTTTATCCCTTATCTACTGAAGAGCATCTTGGTTACTTCCAAGTTTTGGCAATTATGAATATATAACATGTAATCCTTAAATGATTCTAATAAATATTATTCCCGTTTTAAATATGAAGTAAAAAAGTGTAGAAAATGAGGAGAGGGGAAATAGGTGGGTTTTCCAAGAATACTCATTTAGGAAATATTAGACCTGGAGTTAGAATCTTCATATCCAATGTTCTTCCTTTGTATTCTTTTTTTTTCTCCCCAAACATTTACTGAACATCTTCTCCATGGTAAATACTATAATACACACCATGGGGATAGAAGCTGCTTGCTTCAAGGAGTTTTCCTCTCAGATGCTAAATAGGCTATGTATACCAATTCTAATGCGAAAGGTAGGGTGTGATAAATGCCAGTTAGCTACTGCAAACCTGGGTGTTTCATGAGTGAGAAGCGTTTCATGCTTCTGGCTGGAATGATTATGGGAGAGTTAGTAATTTTGTTGAACTATGACAGGTGATAAGGGGTTAGAGAATTAGTCAGAACTCTTTTTGATTTGAAGTGACAAAAACCTAATTCAAAGGAGTTTAAGAAAAAAGAGAGAACTTACTGGCTCATATAAATAGGAAGTCCAGGAATGCAGCTGGTTCTAAGTAGGTCTTCATCCAGAAGCTCAGGTGATACCATCTTGCCTCTGCCTCTCTTGCCATCTTACAACTCTGCTTTTCCCTACTTGGTGTTATTCCTCAGGATGATTCCTTTTGAAGGGCAGGTAACATGGCGTGGCAGCCCCAAACTCATGTCCTCCTAGTTGAACGACACTAAGGGAATGAGGATTCTGGATAGCTTGGCTTGGGTTATGTGTCCCTCCTTAAAACCATCAGTGTGGCCAGCGAGTGGGTTATTCTTTGTGGGACATACTCTGAAGATGAGGTTAGATTAGGGTCAGCTCACCTGAATCACACTGAATGCGTGTCCTACAAGAAAGAGGGATTCTGTTAGCAAAAGATGGTGTGGAGTCCTGAGAAAATCCAAACCCCAGATGCCCACTAAGAGTAACACTCCTGGGAGGGGAAACAGCATAAGCAAAGGCCTAGTTGTGGAAAGGTATATATAATTCTCATTGATAGACATGTGACTAGTACACAATTGAGAGATGAAATTGCAAAAGTAAGTTGGGGCCAAACTGCAGAAGTCTTTATGTGCCATGCCAGGGATGCAGACATTAAAAAGTTTTTCCCATAATGGAACTCTCTGAAAAGTAAATGGTTAGCTCACATCCCTGCCTTGCCCTCTCTGCTCTAGGTATGCTGAAGTTTTATAAACTTTTTGAACACTCTGTGCTTTCTATTTATTGCAAGACAGTGTCTCCAGTTCCATTTTCTCTATTCCCGAAATACTTTTTTCCTTCTTTCTTTGGACAACTCCTACTTGCCTGTAATGCCGCACTTGGAGGTCACTGATTGCAGGCCACCGCCCTCCCAGATGGAGTAGATGCTGTCTTAGCTTTCTGTACTTCATTGTATTGTAAACGCCTATTTACTCATCTGTGTCACTAGTTGCAGGTTGTTGGCATTCTTATCTTCATTTTACAGAAAAGGAAATTGAGCCAAACAGAATTTAAGTGATTGCTCAAGGTTACGCTGCAACTAAGTGATGGAGCTAGAATTTAAACCCAGACTGCCTTCAGAACTTTCTCCTAACCACCACTGTTTGAGTATGTGACATTAAGGATTGTATTAACAAGCTAAACACCATGCATGTCCAGTAAATATCTGTTGTTTGGGTAAAAGAAGGCATAATGGGTAATGAGATCCCCATCACCGGAGTTATTCAAGCCTGAGTGATATCGATGGTAGAATACATTATTACACATTTAAGAATTTAGGATTAGATAATCTCCAAGTTTTTTTCAACCCTATAAGTTTTCTCTTTAGGTAGAAGAGATCCAAAGGCTTTTGAACCATCAAGTGACCCAGTCACACTTATCCTTGGAGGAAATAACTTTGGCAGTAGTGTGTAAGGTGGATTAAAGATTGCAAATGTTTGGCTAATAGGTTTACTAACTCAATCAACTTGTGACTGTGGGATTAGGAAGAAGGATAGTTCTCCTTTATCACAAGACAATTACTTTTTAATTCTTGGCCTATCATTTGAGAAGTTCAGCCCTTCTAACCCGGGTCCCATTCTGAAATCAGGAATAGAAATGAGGCCACATAATAACCAGGGTGAGGGGCATAATTTTGTGTTGGAAAGGGCTTTTGACTTGGAATCAAAAGAAGTGGGTTTGAAACCTGCCTCTATTAAGAGCCTCAGTGTCTTCATCTGGAAAATGGGACCACTAACACCTACTCAGCCTGTTTCCTCTTCATGAAGATAAAATGACATGACGGATGTTAAAGTGCTTTGAAGATACAAAGAAAGCACAGTGCACATGGAGGAATTGCATGCATTAGGTGGGCATCAGTCCAGATCCCTCTCTTTCTGCCCCTTTCCTGGATCCTCTAAGAACAAGGTGGGGCAGGGAAAGGCAAAAGAAAGGGCCACTTTAAGAAGAAAAAGCAATGCCCCCGGAATCATAAATTCCACCTCAGGACCCCAACAGACTATAAAATTGTTATCTGAAGACTGGAAATGATTTAAGGAAAAATAAAAACCCCCTCCACTGCAGAAAACATCCTTAAAGATCTTACATACGATTTCATAAAGCCGCATGGCATCTTTTTAATTCCTTCACAGAGTCTGGTGGGCCCAGAGCCCAGCATGCTGATGAAGTAGAGGGGCGGCTGAGGCTTAGAAGGAGAAAAATCCAATTACTCTTGCCCTGGGATAAAGGAATTCTGGGGATCCGAGATTGCTGGAGCATAATTGGAATTCTAATCAAATGAGCTTTTGGGGAGGTGGTGTGTGGATGGAGATGGTGTATGGGGGAGGTACAGGCCCCCAAGTTAGCTGTGGGACTGGCTCTAAAAGACTTTGTCATCAGCTCAGTATTTGCTGCCTGGAATTTTCCACAATATTGGTTTGTTTGTGGGTAGCTGGAGGCAAAATTGGGAAGGAGGTAAAATTTCAAAGCTCCCAGATCTCTGGACTGAACAGGACCCTCACTGAGGGTTGCCAAAAGCCTGGTGAGAGGTCAGTGACACGAGCTTCCATGTTGTCCTTTGAAACTGAGAACCTTTGCGTTTAAGGCCTAGAAGAAACTTTGATGGTTATAATTCCAAAACATGAAAATGAGATCTAGAGAGGGGGACCATCCCAAAGCCATGTATCTAGGATTAGAATAATGGGATCTTATATCCAGAAACTCAGAAGTCATCAGTTTAATATTCCTCTCTTCACAGAAATCACTACATTATCCCAAAATATTGTCTGGTTTCTGTTTGGACGCACATGGTAACCGAGAGCTCACTGTCTCATGAGATAACCCATTACATTGTCAGACAGCCATGCTGGTTGGGAACCTCTTCCTTGTATAAAGCTGAACATGGTCTCTTCATAACATCCAGTGGGAACAAGGCTCCCTGTTTGTTTGTTTGTTTGTTTCCTTTTGAGCAGAGGTGCTCTATCCCCTGTGCAAATCACTTCAGCTCCCTGAGGCTTTTCTCATCTGTACGAAGGGGACTCTGCTGATATTGATACCTCCTAGGAATGTTATAAGAATTCAGTGAGAACTTTTTAGAAAGCATTTAGCTTAAAATAGAAAACATACACAAAAAATGATGCTATTTTGATCATCTGTAAAATGCGATACTAACTTAACAGTTTCTGTGGGTATCACATGAGATATTTATGTAAAGCACCAAGGAGATGCTTCGTGGAGGAGGTAACTGATAAATGTTTTCTTTCTTAGCATTCTCCATCTTTTCAGATGATTACCTCTACATGTATCTCAGGGGCCATGTCTAATTCTTCTCTTGTTCATCCTAGGACTTGGCTTTTAGAGGGACTTCTATGTGTTTTAAATGAATGCAGGAAGTTCCATGTGTAAACCTCTTGAGTCCCAAGGCCCCACATCACCTGAACAAGACAGACAAGGTCTCTGCTCTCCAGGGGAGCTTACAAATACAAATAAATGACTATTACAATGTAATAAAATAATACCTACAATGAAGTAATGTGATATTTACTTGGGTTAGAGGACTACTCTAAATTGGATGGTCAAGGAAGGCTTGTGTGAGGAGGTGTCAATTGAGGTGAGACTTCAATGATAAGGATTTAATAACATGAAGATATGGGGGAAGAATATTCTAGACAAAGAGGAGTGAGAGCAGGTAGAGAGGTGCTAAGGGATGAGCCTCTGCGTTAGGTCACTGGGTCTCAAACTTGAGCATGCATCAGAGTCAGCTATAGGGCTTGTTGAACCACAGATTATTGCTAGTCCTATCCCTGGGGTTTCTGTTCAGTGGGTCCAGGGTGGGGCTGGAGAATTTGCTTGTCTAACAAGTTTCGGACAATGCTAATGCTGGACCACCAAGGGCCACACTTTGAGATCCACTAAGTTAGACAAACAAAACTTCATTGTGGATGCAGCTCAGTAATTGAGGTGGCAAGCAGTAGGAATTGAAGGGTGAGAAGCATGTGGAGGTTTGATCATGTAGGGCTTTGTAAAATATAGTGAGGAGTTTGGATTTTCTGCAGAGGGCAATGGGAAGCCATAAGTGTTTGGAGAGGTTTTTAGTAGGAAACTGATTTGATTTTTAAAACATTATTTTGGCTGCTCTGTGGAGAGTGTATTTCAGTGGACAAGAGAGGAAGCAGGGAGATCTGATAGGAGGATGTTGCAGGGTAACAGGTGAACATCAGCAATGTTGTGGCCTGGGGCAGTCACAGGGCAGATCGTTGGAGGGATTGCCAACTGGACTTGAAGCAGAGCAGGGCTTCTCAACCTTATCACTACTCACCTTTAGGCTGGAAAATCGTTTGTTTTGGGATCAGTCCATGCATTGTAGGTTATTTAGCAGCATCCGTGGACTCTACCTACTGGAGGCCAGGAACACCCCCCTCCCACATGCGACATCCTAGAATGTTTTCAGACATTGCTAACTGTCTCCTGGGGGAAGGGGAAAAATCACCCCTGGTTGAGAACTGCTAGTGTTGGGGATTCAGTCATCTTTCAGTTATTCATGAAATATCTATTGATGCTAACAAATATCATGGGCTGGGATTTTAGTAAGTATTAGATATGACTGTTAACAAAACAGACTAGATCCCTATCATCATGGAGTCTGTATTTCTAGTAGACAGAAAAGAGGTGGAAGGTGACTAAAAGCCTCCGGGATGCAGTGGTGATTAAGCACTGACCATTCTCACAGATCTGCAGCACAGAAATCTAACAAAGATGTAAATCTCCCTGGAGGGTGGGGTTAGGGAGAAGTTGAAAGTACAAGGACAACCTCCTCCTTAGCAGGGAGGGGATGTAGAGTAGGTGAGAGAAGAGAAGAGGGAGATGGGAACACTTATAAATGAATAATTTTGTCATAGAGATATGAATCAATTTCTGGAGACCAGAACTATGCAGTAACTTTAGTTCAAAATGTCACAGCTCTCTTTATTTGCTACTCGCAGTGACATTAGCACACCCACCCTGTGTCAGGCACTTTCACCAACAATCTAGGTGGACCATCGGATAGATATCACTTGATAATTTTTCTCCAGCTGAGAAAAATGGATCCAGAGAGGCTAAGTAATTTGTTTAAGCTTACACAGCTGAGGATGAGCATGGTCAAACTTTCCACTCCCAAGTCCATGGCATTTTCATTAAACTCAGCCGCGAAGAATCATTCTCTTCTGCAGCATCATCGGAGTGGGAGGTAGGCTCTGTGAGGTGGTGGTGCAGAGGATTTTACTATCTTTCTTTCATAATTATCTTGGAGCAGAGAGTCAGAGAGAATCAGAGCAGGTGCTAGAGGACCTGACCTCAAAGGCCACATCTCCTGAAGAGCCCCGGGCCAGCAGGCCATTGTTGTCGGTGGCATATATTTCTAGTGCAATTATCCCATCCTCCTCTTACAACTCTCTCAGAAGTTCCTTTCCTGATCATTAAAACTGGCTCTGGGCTGTGGCTTTGAAAGGGGCTGGAACCGCCCAGGGCTGGATCATGTCCTCGTTATGCAGGGACTTCAACAGGATTTCTGCCTCGTTACAAATTGAGGGAGACACGACCAGGCTGTGCCAATTACAGGTGGGGGCCTCTCAGAAGCGGTTGTTCTCTTTTGCTTTCAGAGATTCTAAGATTTCCGGCTCCATTTAAACTCAAAGGCAATCCTGTGTCTCATATGGTCTGTTACAAGCCTGCAGGTCACAAGAGCGAGAGCTGAGAGGACAAAGGAGGGAGCAGGCATTGGAGAGAGGAGGCAGCATCCTACGCTGGTTCACCAGCTTGTGGATTGGATGGTCTCTGGTTTGCAGTCTTGCTCTGCCACAACTTTACACAGACACTTGATTTCTCTGTGCCTTAGTTTCTTTTCTGAGGCAAATGGAGAGTTTCCATGGGGGATTAAGTGATGTCATGCACATCAAACATGTAGCACAGCACCTGACACTTGGTAGCACTAAAACAATGCTATGTTCCTCAGGCTCTGGGCTAGGGCTGCTCTCCCGAGGTCTGGGCTACTCTTTCCCTAGTTATGGTCAGTCACCAGCCTCCTAGAGTGAAGCAAAGGATGCACACGGGAGTTGTTAGAAGAGAGCCACACTGTGAGAGATGGGCAGGTTTCCTTCCTCTTAGCCTCCTTTTCCTCATCCAGCAGATGGGATGATAATGATAATATTCAATTGTTCATTTATGCACTAATTTATTCATCATGCTCAGAGTGCTCTCCCTTGGTTAGGCTCTGGGATACACCAATGAGCAAGAAAGATGATGGCCCATCCTCTGTGGAGTTTACATTCTGAAAGGGTAGCCTTACAATAAACAAATAAGCAAACAATAGTTATATAGATTATGATCACTGCTCTGAATAAATTAACATAAGATGTAACAAAGTACCTGAGAGGAATTTTCTTTAAATCGGATGGTCAAAGAAGGCCTCTTGGAGGTGTGACATCTGAGCGAGCTCCCAGGGGAGAAGGAGCCAGTTAGGAGAAGAATGTGGTTAGGGACTATATTCTAGGCAGAAGGAACAGCAAGTGCAAAGGTCTGAGATGACCGAAGGGTTTGGCATATTTGAGGACTAGATAGTGGTGTGTGTCATTGGGAGTGGAGCGAGTAAATGGGAAGGCAATTAGTGAGAAATAATCCTGTAGGATTAAATGTGATGATACGTGTGAATGGGGCTTTATAAACTGTAAAGCACTAACCACGGGGAGATAGGATGGTTGATATGGTGACCATTGGTTTGGGACCACCAAACCAGTGTGAAGCTTAATATGGGCTGATAGGCCTTGGGAACTTTGGAAGAAGGAAAAGTAAGCAGGGAGGGATGAGGGGAGATGGGTGTGGGGAAGGAGGGTAGATGGGTTGCTGTTTCCTGGACATCCTAAGCCTTGTGCTGAAGAGTGTTTCTTCTCATTTCATCTTCCCAGCCATTCTGGGTGTCACAGATAAGGAACTTAACAGCAGAGAGGTTTAGGACTTGCTTGGGTCGTAGACAAAGTTCTCTTTGAACCTAGATTCTTAGGACCTTTCTTCCCACTTCAGACTCACACCTCTTGCAGTTTGCTGGGCCAGGCACTCTTCTAGGAAGCATATGAAGGAGACAGGCTTAATCCAGGTGTTCCTCAGGCTGCTGAGGGACCTTGGTCCTTTTAACCCCCAGCAGCCTTGGGGGACTGTGTAGTGATTGTATGATTGTCTCAATTATGAGAGATGAGACATGAGGAATCCTCTTCATCTGTAACAGGCTACTAAGGCCTTGTCCTTTCAAAAGGAACTTAGTGCTTGTGACATCTGACCCCCAAAACGTGGTGTCTTGTAAGGCAATCTCAAATGTACATTTTGTACCCAAAGACCCTCTTAGAATCTCAAGGCTTGGTGGAACTTAGGTCTCATGCCTGCCTTCGTTAACATGCCTTTCGAGTAGGTCACTTGGCTTGCTCAGTGCCCATGATGGAGATCTCACTACCTCCTTGGAAGGCTGTACACGTTGGCCCTGAGAAACTTTTTTATATTAAGCAGAAACCTGATAACTACCATCTGCTTCTGAGAATTCACAGAGCAAATCCAGTTTCTATTCCCTGGGATAATTCTTCAGATGTTCTTTGGAATCTTCTCCAGACCAAACAAGTCCAAGTGTTTCTAGAATGTAGACTTAAGTCTCACCACCATCCTATTTGCAGCTTGAGGGTGGTAAAAAGAGTGAAGATTCTGGAGTCAGAAGACAAAGTTCAAAACACTGTTTAGTCACTTATGCCTATTTAAGTCTCTCAAGTGTGCACATGTGCACACGTGTGCGTGTGTGTGTGTGTGTGTGTAAATGCACATTTGTAAGTATGTATAGGGAGCCAGAAGATAGTGGCAGGGTATCCTGAGCATCTGGGGGCTATTGAGGGCCAAGTCTATGCTCAGAGCTTCTCATGCAAGATCTAATTCAATCCTCACAACCTTTTGAGTGGTATAACTGCCTCTCTCCATTTTACATCTGAGGAAACAGAGACTCAGAGATGTTAAGCAACTTGCTCAAATTTCACAGCCAGTGACAGTTGCTCAAGTTTAAAATGAAGTCTCTCTGATCTTAGAACTCTAAAGGAAACTGTTAACATTGCTGAGGGTAGGATTCTGCCTCTGTAGATCAGAGTAAATAATGATGCCTCCTTTGTGGATATGGAGACATTAAAAGGAAGTGGTACAGGGGAGAATCTTATAAAAATCTCAAAGCACTGTAATTTTACTTTATTTTTTTTCTCTTTGTCTCCATTCTCCAGAGAGTTAAGAAAATATTTTTGTTTTAGTAGCTTCTTTTGGTTGCAAAATAGATCCCAGTTTTGGTTAGCTTATGCAAAAAAGGAAATCTACTTAGGGGTCCAGGGGAAGCTTACAGAACCCAAAAGCATCAAGAATGGGGAGTTCTAGAGACAGTTTTTGGATCTCAGCTGCAGGAATTCTAAAAGTTTGTTCTAAAAGTTTGATTTAACATAACTCAGTTGTTCCAGGTCAAAATTCCCAGCTTCTGCTAGAGAGCTGGCCTGGCCCAGCATAGCCGAGGTGTGGAGTCACATGGAATGGACATCACCCCTGTGGACGCACCCTGAGAACTGAAGGCAGGTTCTAAGCCTGGGAGGTTATTGAGATCTGGGTAGTTTGTTCAAAAGAGGTTTGGAAAGTGGTCGTTTTCATGGCCTTCTACGGCATTCCTCATGGAGGTGTTTGACTTGCAGCAAACCGTAATTATTTTGTTTGCCATTTACCTTCTCCACTAGAATGTAAGCTCCTTTAGGGCAGGAAGCATGTCAGTTGTCGATTCACTGTGCTAGAACCACCAGCTAGCATGGTGCCTAGCATATGGTCTAACTCCATCAATAAATTCAGAAAATAGTGAGTAAGTGTTTAAATCTGGACGCAAGTGAAATTGCCAGTTCTCTCTTCTTTCTCTCAACAATTCATTCAACAAATACTTACTGAGTGCTTACTGTGTCAGAAACTATTCCACATATTGGGATACATTTTGTTCACATTCATATTATCTATTTATCTCTACCTCTAACTCTTGTCTCCTCTTTCTCTTCAGTCAGATAGATTTTCTTTGTGCAGAAAAGAGGGCTATCTGATACGAACCTTCCATCTTTACTTAAAAAAAGCAGGAAACTTACCCTGCTAGTCAAATATATTGTTGGCAGGAAGAGGACTTTGATTAGACTACCATAGGACCAATCCCTGGGCCAGAGAAAAAGGACGCTGTAGTTGGCCAGTCAGGGTGCTATAATGAAGGGTGTGGGGCAGGGCTGGTCCAAAGACTGGCAGCTCTGCTAGATGATGTGACTGGGGTAGAGAGCGGTAGTTCTTCTACAGGAGCTGGGCCGACAATACAACAGATTTCCACTCCAGGAGCTTATGAATAAAGGGCCCTTCTCACGCCTGATGCCAGAGTACTCAACTCATCTTCACTCTTCCTTAAGATATGGATCCTTAGTGTAAGCAAGACACTATCATTGTAAGTACTGCCAACTGTGGGCAGAGCATTTATTTCCTTTCCTAGGACTTGGATAAATAAGTCAAGTTAGCAAATATTTATGGAGCACTCCTTCTATGACTATGCAACTCTTAGAAAAAAGCAAGCTACCTGTATGTCAGGTTTTTTTTCCTCCTCCGTATTTCTATCATGGCTTTTTTTTTTTTTTCCAAGTTGCACAGTGGACATCCCAAGCCTGTTTTGTTTTTAGTGCCGGGACACAAAGCATGGGGAAGGATATAACTGCCTGCAGGCTGCATGCCTCTCAAGAGCTCTAATTTCCATTAGGGGCTGGGGTATTAACAGGGTTCACAGGTGAAATGGCAGATCAACCAATCCTCATATATTTTGGGGACAGGAATCTTGTGCCTTGGCTGTGTCTGGGGCTTGACAAAGGTCCCTCAGTGAATATTTTCAGCCCCTGGACCTTGAGTGCTACCAGCTTTCTCTTATCCTCTCCATCCCTTTCCTTCCTTCCTTCCTTCCTTCCTTCCTTCCTTCCTTCCTTCCTTCCTTCCTTCCTTCCTTCCTTCCTTCCTTCCTTCCCTTTTTTTCCTCCCTCCCTCCCTTCCTCTTTTTCCTGCATTTTCTTTTTCTCTGTTTCTTTCCCTGCTGCTTTATTTCTGCCTTCTCTGTGTTTCTGTTGTTCTGCCTCTCTATTTCTCTTTCTCTCTGGGTCTGCCTCTGCCTCTCCCTGCCTTGGACTCTTTTCTTTGTCTCCATTTGCCTCTCCCTGTCTCTGTCTTTGAGTCTCTCTGCAGCTTTTCTCTTTGTCTCTGCATGCCAGCTTCTCCATCTCTCTCCATCTCTGTCTCTATATCTCTCCATTTGTCTCTCTCAATCTCTTGTCTTTGTGTCTGTGCCTGACCTCCTCCTCGCTAGCTCTGTGTTTTCTTTCTCTCCCTTCCCTCCCCACCCCCCACCTCCTCCTGCTTCTAGAAGAGGGCAGAGATCACTGGGTAGAATTGGATGTCATTAAAAGCAAAAAAAGGAAAAAAGGCTTCTTTTCTCCTTCTTGCCCCTGGGGAGTGCCTAACAATGAGAGCCACTGTGGTGGGTAATCGATAGGAACAAGATGCAACAAGACATCTTTGTTGGGCAGTGGCTGCCGGCAGTTTCCTCTGACCAGAGCCCATGGGAATGGCTGGCCCTTGGACCAGGCTCAAACAAAGTGTATCACAGTGGAGTCACTTGAAGTGTGAGCCCAGCACATCCTGACCTAGGGGCACCTCATTTCCATCACCTCCTCTCCCTTCCTTCCCTGCCCTCCTCCCCCTTGACACCACTTTACTAATACTGTGAATAGAAAGAGACACTGTAATGGACAGGACAGAGATTGTCGCCAGCATAGGTCGGCTAATAATCAGAGTCTTTAGCTGGAGCAAGAATATTAATCCTTCTAAACCCAAATTTCCTTATGTGTAGATTAGGGAGAGTACACCCAAGTCATTCTAGCTGAGGCAGCCAGTTTTCTTTTTGCGTAACAAGTCTCTTCAGTGCCTCCCCCACTTAAACTCTCACAGCATGAATCACATCTGTCTTTTTCACCGCGGAATCCTAGCACCAGGCTGACAGGAGGTGCTTAATAAGCATATGCGGTATCATTCACAGGTGTTCTGTGAGTGTTCATCAAGTGAATGGACCTGCCCGCTTCTAGACTTGCAGTACTTGGCTGGCTTCTCCTTTCCTCCTCTGACTTCTTAAGATGTGAGCTCCAGGCAGGGCGCTAGATCTTTCTCCTTCCTGGCCAGCTTTATGTTCCTTTCTTTGTTTTTCTCTACCCCCTCCATGTGACCTTCAGATGTTGTGAGGATGAAGAGAAATGGCAGTGAGGCACACAGGCAGGAATTCAGAACGCCGGCCTCTTGGACATAACGAAACCAGCAGAAGAGTTCACATACAGTAGCAGTCTGGACTTTAACTGCAAAGTTAAAGAAAGGAGAGACCTTAGAGAGCATCGAGTCTGTTCTTTCCCTTCCCATTTTACACATGGTCATACTGCGCCCGGTGAAAGCAGATGACTTTTCCAAAGTAACATGCCCCTGTGAGAGAAATGGGCAGAAGAGATAACTGTTCTGCAATATCTCAAAATTCCTCAAACATTACTCTTGGTCTTTATACCTACACACTCTTCTGCATTGATAAGTATAAGCCTCATTGAACTCCATTCTCCATTTCAGTCCTAAGGATGGAACACATCAAATCTACCCCATTCTCCTAAATGCAGTCTAATGTTGGGACCCCGGTTGGTCCTTGGCGAACAGAGGCAAATAAGGACACTCACTTTTGCAGAACTAGCCACAAGGAACTGATGTCTGGCTCACACCTACTTATTCTTTAAGATTCAGCTAGACTGTCAGAGGCTTTCTGTGAAGCCGCCCATTCTAAGGTGTGCCTTTTTTTCCTCCCTCTATATTCTGTACATATCTTTTCTTTGGATTTTCTCATCTTTTTTTTTCTAAATTGGCTTTATTATATAATTTAAATGTAATAAAATTCATGAATTTTATGTGTATAATTCAGTTAGTTTTGACAGATATGTACAATAGTGTGACCACCACCACAGTCAAGATACAGAAGGCTTTCATTCCCCCCAAAAGTAATCCCATGTGCCCTGTAGTCAATTCCTTTCCATAGCCAGCCTCAGACAACTGCTGACCAGATTTCAGCTGCCATAGTTTTGCCTTTTCTAGAAGTTCACACAATTAGAATTACTTTGTATCTGGTTTCTTTCACTTAGCATGATGTTTTTGGATTCATCAATGGTGTTACATGAATCAGTAGTTGTTCCATGTATCAGCAGTTGATTTATTTAAAAGATCATTCTTTCCCCATCGTGCAGATGTAGTAGTACACTTTGTTTAACCATTCATCAGATGATGGACTTTTGGATTGTTTCTACATTTTTGTTATTATGAATAAAGTTCTATGGATGTTCATGAATAGATCTTGTTTTATTTCCAAACACTCTCATTTTTATTGAGAAAATACTCAGGGCTAGGACTATTATATTGTACGTGCATGTTTAGCTTTATAAGAAACAGCCAGAGTTTTCCAAAGTGCTGGACACTTCTTCATTAGCACTAGCAGCAATACATGAAAGTTCCAGTTGTTCCACATCTCTGCCAACACTTGGTATTATCAGTTTTTTTTTTTTATTTTTAACCATGCAGTGGTATCTCACTGAGGTTTTAATTTGCATTTCACTAATGACTAGTGATGTTGAGAATCTTATATTTGGTGAAGTATCTACTCAAATCTTTTGACCAGTTTTATCATGTCGGTTACATTCTTATTAGTACCAAGTATTCTTTTCATATTTTCAGTATTAAGTCCTTTATCATAAATATGTTTTGCAAATATTATCTCCCACTCTATAGCTTGTCTTTTCAAGGCATGTTTAATATTATTTACTGCATCATGGCTTTTATTATTCCTCTGAGCCTTAGTTTTCTTATCTGTAACATGGTGCTAAAATGTATCTACTTCTTAGAGTTCATGAGGATTCAAAGAGACAGTACATGTAAAACTCTTAGCATAATGCTGGGAACTTAAGAAGAGCTTAAAAATCATTCTAACTGTTATTGATTTTTATTCATTCTACTTCTGCTCAAAGAACAGTCAGTCCTCTTTGGACATCACTCAAAGAGTCAGTAACTGGTAGCTGGAAATAGCTGTCCGGAGCACAAAAAAGCAGTCTGGAGTAGAAGTAATGAGTTGGGAGAGTGACGTTGCCAAGATGGCAATGTAGGTTGTTCCTGGCTTCACTCCCCTCACAGGATTTGGAAGTAATTAGCAGGTAGATATATCATTTGAAGTCCTGGGGCTACATGGGCTCCCTGAGTAGGAGTGTATATAGCAAGACAGCCACAGCAGCAGAGCAGTCTGGACCAATCCCGATATCTAAGGGATGCGTAAAGGAAGAGAGACTCATGGAGGATAATGAAACTGTATACTCTCAGAGGAGGTGGAAAGCCAGGAGAATATAGAATTGTGTGAACTGGCTGAGCTGGAAAAACGTTGCCTTTTATAGTTCTAGGTTAGAGTTGGCCAAAAGAGAAATTTGCTCAAGTGCAAGTGAAGCAGTAGCCTTGTTCTCTGAAAGTCATTGTGGTGAAACATGATGAGGAGTACATGTAGAGGTGCAAGTGGACTCCAGCTTATCATTACTGTCCTTAACTCTGTGCTTAGCCCTTCCTCCTGCCTGCCTGCCCGGCTCACCAACGTCAACCCCAGACCACAACCAGGTGCAGCAACAACAGTCTCATAAAGACTTCCATCAGCTTTCTTTTGCAGACCCATTCCAGTAGCTGGATGTGCCTGGCTGCCCATAGTCCTTTACAAACTCCAACTTGCCCACCCATTCCCATATTTCAGGAGGGCTGGTGAGTAACTTTTAGTTGATCCTCCAACTCTCCCCTTTTTGGCACTTACTTCCTAGTTTCTCCCACAGTTAGAGAATGTGTTAGTTCTATAATAAATCTTTTATTCTATAATACTCACAGAGTTTCAGGTTCCTTGATTGAATACTGACTGATATGGGGTGGGCAAGGTGTTCTTATTCAGATTAGGAGAAGGCACTAAGAGTGGGTGCAGAAAAGGAGCAAGCCTGTGGATGTCAAAGGAAATAGTTCATGAAGGCCATATAAAAACATAGGAACCAGGTCCACCGAAGAAAGAGGGTAGTGTTAAAGTTTTAGGCTTGAAAAAATTGAAAAGCTCTAAGGGAATATGGTACACTAAGAGTCGATAGAACTTTTGTTAGACAAGTTAAAGTGTTAGGAGGCAGCTGGGAGGAGTGTGAAAATCAGAAGACTTGAATTTAAATCCCAGATCCACCTCTCATTAGCTCCATGGCCTTGGATAAGCCACATATTTTCCTCTCTGTGGCTGTCGTTTGCCTCTTTGTTCTCCCCACCAGCCTGCTGTGCTCTATATTCCAGGTGACTACATTCCTCAAGCTCTCAGGCCAATTTCGAAGTAGGCCTGGCCAATGCAGTGAACTAGTAGAAGGCTAGGTGGGGAAGAGGGGAAGAAGCTGGCGACTCGACACTGGCAATCCCACTGAACCTTCTCCATCACTCTGACTCTCAGCAGCCTCTTCCTCAAGGGCCCTCGCTTCATGCTGGCTGGTTCTTGCTCTAGCAAAAAGGCCCGGAAATGGCAGCAATTTCCCATTTGTTCCTACCCTGGGTTACCACTTCAGCTCTTCCATCACTTGTGTAAAGTTCTCTGTGTTTGAAATACTAAAGTGGGTTTTGTTTTCTTGACTGATCTACTCAGCGGTACAATGGCACCTATAGTGCCCACCCCTCCAGAGTTATTGTGAGATAACGGATGCATCGTCATGGCATATTGGAAAGGAAAGAAGACGAGAGCTGCTCTGTTAACACAGGCGCACCTCCCTGGGATAGCTGCCACTGAGTGGACCCTGCTGCATGCTGGATGCTCCCCATTCCTTCTGTATTATTCTTAATCTCTGTCTCACCCCAGGTGACTTACTCCACCTCTATGTACCTTAGTTTCCTCATCTGTAACATGGGGGTGATAGAATGCCTACCCCAGAGGGTGATTGGGAGAACAGGATGTGATATTACATGTAAAAGGCTTAGAACAGGGTCTGGCACATGTTAACTACTCAGTAAGTGTCAGTTATAGTTATTACAAAGTTTAGCTGTTAATATTGCTTTTTAAATTATTATTTCACAAAAAGCTTGAGGAAACTGAGGGTCATCGAGGTTATATGACTCGCTCACAGTTTCAGAGACAGTGGGTTATGAGACTTGATCTCAGGTACTCCTGACCCCTTCCTGTGCCCCCTTGCCAGTGTCCATCACACCCGACTGTGCAGGCGTGGGGTCACGGCAGCAGGGACTGCTGCACTGAGCAGCTCTTGGCTTCTTTGCTCCCCGTCCCCCTGCCTTTTATCACTTCTATATTTAAACCCAAGTGAAAGGAAGGCAGAGCCGTAGGAACAGAATGGACCTGATCCAGATAATAAGTCCCCTGAGAGATCTTGGCTGGCAGAAGGGCAGCTAGAGGTTCACAGAGGAGGGCGGCCACTGGCCGGGAGCGGTGGCATCCCTGCCTGAGCAGATTCCCTCCACGTCTGCCTGAAGAGGAGCTGTGTACCTTCTGGAGGCTTTTATTACCACCAGGCAGAGCTCAGCTCTGCTCTCCCCTCTCCCAGCCCCTCCTCAGCCCAAAATATATTGAGCTGTGTTGGAAGCAAAGTATGTTTTCAGCCCTGTCGGGGCCCTCTGGGAAATAGCTACAATGGAAAAGAGCCAGGGAGCTTTGTAGAACTTTGAACCCCTCTTCTAGCACCTGCCCCCCGTCCTTCCCAGTGCTGCTGCCCAGCAGGCAGCTACCACCTCACTGACTTAGTGGTCAAGTTTGCTTCAAGGCTGGCATTGACCTAAATGACCTGCTCTGTAGTTCTTTGCAGACCAGTGATTCTGTATCTTTGGAGTTCAATTTACATTCATAACCAACTCTTCTCTCCCTTGCCCTCTCCTCCCTCCCTGCCAGCACTGGGCTTACTACTCTACCAGACAGAGAGGAGAATACAAATAACAGTAATAATGAGACTGTGCCAGGTTGAGCACGTTCACATCTGTTATCTCATTTGAGCCTCTTGACAAGCTCTGTGAAGTAAATGTACGAGACAAGAAAGAAATTGAGCCTCAGAGTGATGATGTAATCCACCTCAGGTTATGTGAGTAGGAAGAGGCAAAACAAGGATTCAGACCCAGGGGCGTCTGGCTCCAAAGCCAGAACTCTCAATCTTATACTACACTGCCTCTGAAGTGGTTGACACAATTTTAAATGCTAAAGTTCTGGTCTGTTGGCTTAGTAGGAAGTTTTTACTGTCTTACAGTACTGCATCAGAACAGGCTTTGACCAAATAGCCAGAAAGCACACATTTTCATTAAGGACTCATGACCCTCGAGAACCTTAACATACTGTTAGAGCCTCCTCACCCCCGCCAAAGGCACTGTAAACATTTGTCGAGTGCTTAATATGTACCATGTCCCTTCCAGGTAGAACTCATATTGTAGTGGGTATTGGAATTGTCATTTTACAGTTAAGATCCTACTTAAGATTATACAGTAGGTAATAGCAGTGCAGAATCCACACTTGGGCTTCCCTAGGTCTAAAAGTTACTTTGAACGAACCTGGCTCTTCCTACTGTATCATATTGCATCACATTCTTTAATGACACTGAAGGAAAAAATTGTAGTAAAGAGCCTGAGAATGCATTTTAACACTTCACTTGTTGCTATGATTAATACCTATTGTCAACTAGGATTGTACTTGGCTACATGTAATAGAAACCCGATCACAGTAGGTTGACCAAAGAGAGGTTTATTTTTCTCAGTGAATAGAGTCAGATGACCTAGAGCTTGTGTGACTGCTTGAGCAAACACTCAAGGACCCAGGCTCATTCTAGCTTTCTGCTCTTACATTCTAAGTATATGGCTTTTGTCTTTATGTTTGCAAGATGGATGCCTTGTCTTTATGCATCAAGTCTGTACTCCAGGCAGAAAGAAGGGTAAAGGATAAAAACCACATGGCAGTAGAGTCTGTCTCTTTCTATCAGAGAAACAATAGCTTTTCTGGACACTCCGCTCAGTAGATTTTGTTTGCTTACATCTAGTTGGCTACCTGTGGATATAAGGGCATCTGGGATGCAAATATTTATAACTAGGTACATGGCCTCCTGAAATGGCGTTGGCATTCTGTTAATATAATAAAGGAGAGTGGATATTGGCAAGAACTATCAGTATTTGCCACCAATTTGCACTGAGCTGTGCGTTAATGACCTCAATAATCCTTTACATTGATCCAGGCTTTTAATTTTCCAAAAACACTTTCATGTGCATGATCCCTTTTAATCTCCCTTCATGAAAACCTTTTAAAGTAGGTAAAGTATGGATTATCTAGAGTCATGTAGGTCTGACATCATATTTCCCACTTTACAAAAGAGGAAACTGAGGCTCAAAGGGGTTAAGTGACTTGTTCTAAGTCATTGAACTAGTATACGGTAAAACTTGGAATGGATTAAATATCCTGGGACCCACTGTAGCTTTGGATAAGTCGCTTACTCCCTCTGCTTGTCATTCACTCACTGAATAGCAATAATAATTCTACCAACTTCATAAGGTCATTGTGAAGACTCAGTGACCTCCAATGACTGCACATCTTAAGTACTGAGTAAAAAAACAATGAACATTTTATAGACTCTAATACATTTTCCTGATCATCTCCAAAGCAAATTAGTGTCTTTTCTCCAGCTGACCATTTCTCACTAACCTCCTTTATAATACTTCAACGATTTATACATTTTCTTCATGTACAAAGGATATATAATCCCTATTAAACCAAGAGGTCCCTGGGGGCATGTTTTAGAGGAACTTGTTTTTTAGGGCTCATGTTTCACTAAGAGACTTCTACTCTATTTTATATGATGAAAGAATACTTGAGTAATACTTCTATCCTAAATCTTTACCCTTCACTCATCTCACCCCATGGAAGGAGAACTAACTCGATTCATTCTTTCCTTCCTTCCTTCCTTCCTTCCTGCCTTCCTTCCTTCCTTCCTTCCTTCCTTCCTTCCTTCCTTCCTTCCTTCTTGTTTTTGTTCAATGATATGGAAAATACTCTTCTTCATGAATGGAGTTAATATGTTATAAACAACACTTTTGAGCGCAAGATGGGTGCTATTTCCATGTAGTTGGCTGAGTCAGTATCTGTTTCATAGTCTTTCCTCAGCCGGATCTCAAGAGCTGTACTTGGTGACAGGGGCAGGAGGTGGCCTAAGAGAAAGATTGAAGGTCTGATATTTGCCATTTGATTCAGGCAATGTTCACCACATAGCTCTGCAAGCAGTAATGGTACCTTGATCTCTATTCAACTCCCTTTTTATCCACTGGTTCAGGACTGCACATTGGAAGAGCCTGGTTATCATTGCAGAAGAACCCTCAGCAGCAGGGTTGGCTGTTTTCCTTCTTTGCTTCCTGGGCACATGAGGACAATACTTAAGAAAAAAAAAAAAAAAGGATCAAATGGACAATGGAAGTGAAAGCACCTTTTAATTTGTAAAGTGCTATCAGATAGAAATTGTCAGTATTACCACATGTTTAGTAAGATCTTCCTGTTGTTGAAAGGAATAGTCTTGGCTTGGATGGAACATATTCTCTTCAGGAGGCCTTGGCAGTATGGTGAGCTTGTGGGACTGGCAGAAGGAAAAAGAAGAAAATGAGGTCACAACTAGTTCAACCAATACATACTAAGTACTTTTGGAGGCTGAATGAAACCCGGTCGGCAGGAATGTGATGGGGAGGCAGGCATATGCAAGAGTAATGTAAGGCAAGACATAAAGCCAGTGCTGTAAACTAACTGTAATGAAAGCACAGAAAGAGGGAAGATTAATTTTTGACCTAGAAGTGGATGTGAGTACGGGATGAGGGAAGGCTTGGAGAATACGGAGATATTTGATCTGAGGTTAAAAAATGAATAGGCACTTTACCAGGTAGTAATTGCCAGTAACAATAACAACATTATTGAGTCTCATGTGTCAAGCATTGAACCAAAAACTTGGTTAATGCATCCAGCAACACTACCTGGAAAGTATTATTATTATTATTTTTTTTTTTATCATGATTTTAGATAAAGAAAATGGTATTGGCAGAGAGCATTCAAAGAGGGAGGACATCATAAAAAGCATGCAAGCCAGAAAAAGGTATAATTCTTGCACAATGATTTATACAGGTCTTGCGATATATTAAACACCTACATGATGTTCACTGTTTTGAGTTCCCTAGGAGCCCGGTGTGGGTATTGGAAAGGATTCTGGGAGATGTAGTAGTATTGGCAGGATTTAAAAAAATCTAAGTCTTAAAATTAATCAAATGTGGTATTGTCTTTGTTTTGGTTCCCTCAGAAGTAAACCCTGAGACAAAGATTTGGATGCTGATACTTTATTTGGGAAATAATACAGGATACACTGGTAGAGGAGAGGAGATGTGAAATAGGAAAGGAAAGAAAGCCAATAAAGGGTGGTTTATCAAATACATTACTTTTGTGGAAAATGGAGTTTAATCCCACTGGGAAATTCTAGGAGCCAGTATTGAACATCCATCTCAGAGTTATTCTACCCAAGATACAAGAGAGCTAGGATATTTATGCACCAACTTCTATTATTCCTTGCTTGCAGACTGCTTTTGGGGGCTGCCAATTTTCTGGTATTTCTGCCTGCCCATGTATGGACAGAGAAGTTTCTAGTGGCTAAATAAACCTTCAGGCACAGTTGTAGAGGCTGGCAGTTGGACAGCGAGCTGGTCTCAGAGGAAATAGGAAAGTCCCGGCAGTAGGAGTAGGACACTTAACACTGTGTGTTATAGTCCACCCCTTGGACTGCCCAGGTCAACTTCTACCCAAGTTTACCATATCTTCTTACTGATTCTTCAGGAGTGTGGCCTGTCATAATTCTAAAAGCAAACAAATGAGCAAACAAACAAAAATCCTAGAGTCAAGGGATATAGAGTCCCTGTCACTACAGTTGTCATTAAGGTCATATTGATAATCATCTTTTTTCTCTTCTTATTCTAAAATTTACTTACCTTTGACTAGCACTTCTGCTGGTTTACATTGCTTGCCCAGAGGTATAACTGAGATATCTCTGAGATATCAGAACTCTTGGATACCATGCTTTTCTCAGACTGGTGTTGCTGCAATTGCCAATTCATTGTTTTCACCGGGCATAGAAATACTAAGAGATGTCCCAGTGAATCCTCTGAGTTTCATGCTCACGCCCCTCTTAGGTAGCACCAACCCCGTCTACTTATGATAGCCATAGTCAGTCACTCCTGGCAGCATCATGACTCTTTTTTTTAAAATATCAAGAGAGGAAACATTTTGCACAGGTTCCCCAAGTATGTCCCTGGGAGTGCTGCGACAGTAGCTAGCAGCTTTTTGCTAGGGGCTGACTGCTGCTGCTACCACTGGTGATGAGATGTTCATTGCCAACCAGACAACAAACAACCTGGCTTCAAAAACTCATCTTATCTCTTGTTATCTTGGATCACTCTCGATACCAACTGTCACGAATACAAGGCCAAGACTAGGGTGAGGCAAGTGAGGTGACTAGGGCACAATATTTAAGGAGGTGCTTGGTCTCAGGTTAGTGCAAGTGCAGGGCACTCAACCGAGGGTGAGTTTCTCCTTACATTTTGTGCCCTAGGTGATTCTCTTGCCTCCTCCTAGAACTGGGTCCTAGCAATTTGGGTTTTCTAGAAGGTGATGTTGAGATTGAGTTTGGGTTGCAAGAAGAAGTGAAAAGAAGAAGGTGGAGGCAGGATTGGACAGAGGGAGGATTCAAACTGCAGTGCAGGCTTGCATAAGCCTCAGTCAGCCAGGGAATTCAGAAGCGAACACTGCCCATCAGAGTTATTCTGCATTTGGCAGAAATGGCCAGGTCTTTATAGCCCTCCGTCACTCAGTCACCAGACGAATGCAGCCTGAGGAAGGATGTGACTTTAGTGCAGTGGACTCTAAGGGATCTGACAGCTCTAGACTCTCTTGGATTACATTTCTCCCATCTGGGCATAGCCTCCCTTGACAGGGGATTTGGGTGACATATTTTAAGGTCTACAATAGCTCTCTTGTGGTTTTTTTTGCTCTTTATCTTTTAACTGAATTCTGTTAGTTTACATGTCTTCATACCCATTACAGAAATGCTTCCACCAGGGGGCAAAATAAACATCTCATTGACTTGGAAGTTGAGACTATGGCTTAGATATTTCCGTTTCCTCATGCCACTGCACAAAGAAAAGAAGGGCATTAATGTTCTGACTGGAGTGATAGACCTCTGAGGAAAAATTGGCAGTTCGGTATATAATGAAAGTAGGGAGAATTGTATCTAGAGTCTTAGAATTCTCTGGAATACCTCTTAGTAATGGCATATCCAATAGTAAAAGTTAATGGAAAATGGCTGCAACCAAAGTAAGACAGGACAAACAATTCAGACCCCTCAAGAATGAAGATTTAGGTCAATGATTGGGTAAAGAACCCAGTCAGTTGAGGTTCTGGCAAAGGAAACAAGGAATAATAGAGAAGAAAGTAATTATAAATACAGCTATGGGTTTTGGCCAGTTAAAGAAATAAGATGGTAGCAGCTATTAGGAATTTCTTCCTTGTTTATTATGAATACATACACACAGGCATATACACACCCATGCGGATAAATATACACACACTATATTTTTCCCTATCTCTTCTTCTTTCCCGTATTTCATATAAGGATTGAGTTTGGTGATTAACATTACAATTTAGTGTTTAAATTACAGAATATTTAGGAATACCTGTGATGAGTTTGAGAAGTTCAAGTGTATGGAAACAGATGGGTATTGGATGCTAAGGAGCTAAAGAGGTGGGCTGTGCTGGTTATTAAATTTCTTTTTGTTTCTCAGCTCCAACTCTACCATTTTTGCTCTGTTTCGCAGTGCTAGGCCTGATATTATGGAAATGAATTTCTCGTTATTAGCTGGCTTCCTGCTAATTTCTGCTAGACTGTAAGTCTAAAAGAGGGAAGAGGACTTCCTGCTCCCCATTAGTTTGCTATTCATGTCACTGTTAGCCTGGCAATAGCACATTACCTTAGAAGCATTATGGTGTTTCAGCTTCCATCCTGTTTTAATACTCCCAGAGCCAACCTCTGTACCCCACCTCGGAGGTACCAGGTCCAGAAAGGCCATGCTTCCTTCCTCAGATGTTTGAATTCAACTTCCAGCATCACAGGGCAGTGTATTAAAGGTGTGTTTGGAATTGGGAGGCAATGGCTTAGTGACCTATGCATCCATTTCTGAAAACTTTCCTCAAGTGTTTGTCCTTTAGAAATATATCCTTCCCTTTGGATCATAAAGTGAGCCTGCTGACTCTAGAAAGAGAGAGAACTTCTGTCTCTAGGCACGAGCTACCTACCTCTCCTCTTACTGGAGGCAGAAAATAATCTGCCCCAGCACAGTTCTGGGAAAAGCCCCACGGTCTCTGCAGACCTAGGATAGAGAGAAGGGCTACCCTGGAGTCTCCCTAGTGCAGTAACAGAAGAGAACAAAAGGGCAGGAGAAGGCTGGATGCCACTACCCTCAAACCATAGTCTTAGACAAGAAAGTGAGGCAGCGATTCATGCTGACCTTTCTTTCTAGCTGTCTGGCAGGCTTCCCCTGGAAAATGAAACTTTCCACAGTGTCCGACTTAATTATGCATGGACTCAGGTGATTTGCATATCCAAATACTCAGGACCATGGAGTGCACAAGTAATTGCTGCCTGGTGGTTGGCTGCAGAAGGATGAAAAAAAATAGTCGAGACTTGCAAAGTTGCCTCTCACCTGTGTACTAACCTGTGCTGATCAACCTCCCCCAAATAAAACGGCGTGGTTTGCAGAATTGGTTAAATTCAATTGTCTGTACTTTTTTTTCTTTCTTTCTTTCTTTCTTTCTTTCTTTCTTTCTTTCTTTTTTTTTTTTTTTACCATTATTCTCCTCCCCCCATTACCAGGCCACACCACCAGCCTCCTTGAAACTTCACATACTTCTTGATGCCACTAGATTTTCTTAGCCTATCAGAGGATAATCTAGTGGGTGAAATCTGCCATTAGGTCATCATAGACCTTTGGAAATTCTCTATATTTGTTTGGATCTTAGCTTTCCCACTTGAAAATAAGGAATTTGGACTAGATGATCTATAAAGACATTTCTGGCCCTGTAAATTCTAATCCTACATGTTATGAACTAAATTGCATCCCCTCAAAATTCATGTGTTGAAGCCTTAATCCTTTATGTTTATAGAGATGGGGTCTTTGGGAAGTAATTTGGATTAGATGAGATCATGAAGGTTGGGCCCTGGTCTGATGGGATTATAAGAAGATTTTCTCTCACTTTGCCATCTGACAACACAGCAAGAAGGTAGCCATCTCCAAGCCAGAAAGAGAGCCCGCACATGAAACTAAACCCCATTGGGCCTGATCTTGGAATTCCCACCTCCAGAACTATAGGAAAAGAAATTTCTGCTGTTTAAATCACCTAGTCTCCAGTATTTAGTTATGACAGCCTAACTGACTAAAATACTGATTCTGCCTTTTCCCCTTTGGTGATGTGGAAAAGCTGTCTCCTTGCAATGCAGTTTTCTCACTGGTAAATGAGGAGGTTGGATTAGATTAGATTAGATTAGATTAGATTAGATTAGATTAGATTAAAGGTTCTTTCTACATTTGAAGTTCTAATTTACTCTTGATGTCACCAAAGGAATGCATTACCCCTTATTTTCAGTCACACAGTTAAAATAATAGTTCCTCCTCCTCCTCCTCCTCTTCCTCCTCCTCCTCCTCCTCCTCCTTCTTCTTCTCCTTCTCCTCCTCCTCCTCCTCCTCTCCCCCTCCCCCTCTTCATCCTCCCCTTCCTCCCCCTCCTCCTTTCCTCCCTTCCTCCTCCTGCTACAAGTGACAGAAAGCACATTTTAATGTAAGTAATAAGAGGACTTTATTAGGGAATCTAAGGAACTACCAATATCCAGGAAGGGCAGTCTCAGAAACTCTAGAACATGGGCTCAAAAGCCAGAAGGATTCATCTTTGCTTCTGCTTTTTTTATGAGTTAACTTCATTTGCTCTCACTACAGGTCAGTTTTTTTTTTTTTTTTTTCCCACTCCAGGATTAGAGAAATAATGGGAAACTTTTTGAGTTTTACATCTTATAGCACCTGCCACTAAAAGTAACCAACCTTGATGTTCTGGGTTTATATTTCAAAACTCCCAGAGAAGAGAGTTCCTAACCCAGTTTGATTCAGGTGCCACCTCTGGACTAGGAGTCAAAGGTTTGAAACACCAAGTTTCACTTAGTGTCCATAGAGCCTGGGGTGCGGGCATTTCCCAGGGTAAGGCAGCATGTATGTGCTGGTTCAACCTTCCAAAGGAATATGATTACCATACAGGGATGGGTTTTTAATGGTGAGGTTTTAGACTACAATGAAGGGGCCACAAGAATGGAGTCGTTGGCCTCAAAGGTTGAGAACAGCTGAGGGACAGGTAGGAACTATGATTCTCTTGATTTTGTTAATGAAGCAAATAAGGCTTAGAGAGTTACATAACAGGGAAATGGTAGAACTGAGACTGAAACTCAGAAGGTCTGATTTTAGAGCTCATATGTTTAACCTCTAGACTATTATGCTCCAGAGCCAGAAAGTGCCTACCACTCTTTTTTAATAATAAGTACCATGATAGGTACTGGGATAAATAAGAAAGACAAGGACCTTGTCCTGGAAACCAAACCAAACCAAACCAAACCGAACTGAACCAAACCAAACCTGTTCAATAGATATAAATAAGCCCATAGGTAATCGCACTACAGCAGGATTTTGTGGACACAATGAAAGCCTCTTCTTAATGGTCTGATCTACAGGAGAGCAGGAAGCACCTAGCTTGTCGATGTGAGCCATGGAGTTATTTCTCTCTAACCACCTGCCTTGACTGTGCCAGCCTGAGAGCCTCCTGGTGCTGCAGAAGCAGGCAGGCGGGCTGAGGTTGTTGTCTGTCAGCGTGGGCCCTGGCCCTCTTCCTTGCAGATCAGCACCTCCAGCAATCGTGACAGACACCAGGACTTCAACAGCATCTGCAGCATTTCACTCTTTAGGCCGGGAGATAGCTACATGAGCATTCATTATGTTTTCTAAATCACATGTTATATCTGAGATCTTTCAAAATTTAAAAAAAAAATGTTGCAGAGAAATTTCAGGACATGGTAGAATATTCACAAAATAGTTTTGATTGAAATAAGTCTGGTCACAAAGCAATCTATTTAGAATAATTCCAATTTTGAGAACAAAGTAAATAAACCAAGGTTATTTACCTAAGTGATTAAATTTTAGAATTTTTTTTACTGTATTTTCAAATATTCTGGCAGGAATACATATGGTTTTTATAATTAGAAAATAAGTTATTATAGTTCCTAGTGTGATTACTCCTGAGCATAAAGTCCTCTCAGTACAGTGTTTGGCTTTCTACCAATACACTGTATTGCTCCTGTTGGCCACTTGAGCAACCTGTCTTCTTGCAGTGTGTCTCTGAGCGATTTCTCTGCGTCCTTTTACAATCTTATATTCTGCGTTCTTTGCTTGAAGGAGTCCAGCCCCATGACTATGGAAGGGAGGCTGCGTTTTTCCAGAAACTGTAGCAGAAATCAGGGTAAAGGCAGATATAAAGATGGAAAGGCCGCGAGATGAGACGTAGCCTCGGTGCTTTATGCTGATCATAGATCTATATAAATGTAATGTGGCCCTAAGTGTGCAGAGATGGTGTTTTATGGCTCACACAATGCCGTCACATCCACAAACATGTTTTACAGTTACAACAACGGCTTGCTGTTCCCACGATGCGCTACTATTTCAAGTTTCTCTGCCTTTGCATTTGCTGTTTTCTCTCCTCCACGTGGAAAAATTCTACATGGTTTATCTGGAGTGCTTCTTCCTTGAAGCCCTCTCTTGAGTCTAGGCAGAATTAATTGCTTTCCTCTATGCTTCCAAAACACACTATACATACTTATCATTTTCATAGGTAGTTTATAGTGGGTATTGGAATATAGCTCTTTGTCCTCCACTAGAACATGACTCCTTCAAGGGCAGAGTAGATAGAATGTTTGTTTGTTTGTTTTCTTTAATCTCTGTGTACTCAGCATTTAGGACTATGCCTGGCACAGAATAATAGGTGGTCAACTTGGTTGACCTGACTTAAAGGCAGCATGGCAGTGAATATCACTTCCATTTGAAAGAGGGGCAAATGAATCTCAGAGATGGATGAGTCAGTCACCTTGCCTAAAATCCTTCAGCTAGGATATGATGAAGTTAGGATTTGAACCTAGGTTAGTTTGACTCCCAAACCTGTGCTCTTTCAGCACCTGATGGACAGTCAATTCCCATTATCATCACCATCATCATCACTATTGTCACTATCTTTTCCTTCTTCTCCTTCTCCTTCTTGCTCTCCTTTTTCTTCATCATTGTTGTTGTCGTTGTCGTCGTTGACATCATCCTCATCATCATCATCTTCATCATTATCATCATCGTCATCACATCTCCAGCCAAAAGTTTGCAGTTAGTGAGGAAGGAACTTGGGAGTCAAGGCCCTTGGTTTATGCTCTGTTTTCATTGACTTGCAAAGTCATTTTGGACAAATCCCATTATATCTATGAGTCTCTATTTCTTCATGTATGAAAACAGGAGAAATTATATTTCTGACTGCCTTCACAGGTGTGGTATGAAGGCTTACATAGGATCATGTGTGTGAAATTGCTTTTCACTCTGGGAAATGCTCCACATGGACAAGACATTTATGTTATTAAAAGTAGAGGGAATAGAGTCATGGGCCAATGAAACAACCTATCCTTTCCCCATTCCACCCAAAATTATAGATCTGAAGCTCATTTTCCTCTCTTCAGAGCCATCTTAGATCCAAGCATCATTTGACTGTGTGTGTGTGTGTATATAAGAGAAGGAAAGAGGGAGGGAGAGAGGGAGAGAATGAGAATGAGAATGAGAGAGAGAGAAAGAGAAAAAGAGAAAGAGAAAGAGAAAGAGAAAGAAGAGGAAGGGACAGGAGGGGAGGGAAGGGGAGGAGAGGAAAGGACAGAAGCAAGACAAGGAGACATAGCCATATTATTCTGGAATTCTAGAAAGCATGTCCAAAGGGAATCCTAGAATTTGACTTGTATATATGCAGCTCTTATTGGATGGTGCTGTTTTAAACAGTTCTCAGTTGGGAGGCTAGCAGCTCTGAATGCTTTTCAAAGCCCTGGCTTTTATCACCATCGTTTTCTTCATGCACAAATCCAAGCTGTGTCCCCACCTTCTGTTTTGTTTCTCTCTGTGAGCTGAGAAGTAAGCAAGATGCAATTTAGTAGCTGGGCTGGAGGGGGACCAGGTTGTTTCAGAAACATCCTTGGTTTAATTGACTTGTTTGCTTTTGGATGAGTCATGTTCAGTCTGAGTTGTTTTCTCTTAACTAGATGTCGGTGGCGGTGCTTCTTGCTATCTTTCTCTTTCTTTTTCCTTTTTTTTTTTTTTTTTTCCCCCTTGTCAAAAACAATCAGTATTAGTTCTGATGGAGCATAGGCCGGGCTTTGAAGGAAACAGTCTTTCTCCTCTTTCTGCATTTAGATAATTGCTGAACTTTTAAATTCCCAGCTGTTCTCATCCCCAAGGTCAATCTTAGCCAAAACTTTCTATCCCCATATTTTCCAGCTCCCCTGCCTCATCTGCACACAGGTAGTTAAGGCTCCTGGGGGGATCCTTTCAAACAGGTGTTTACATTTTAATATTTCTAATCTGGATATTTCTGGAAACAGGTAAACAGAGCCTTTGAGTTCAGCGGGAAGATCTTAGCAGCAGGGAGTAGGAAATTTACCTGCAGAATAAAAGACTGAATTAAGGGTTGGCAACTTTTAGTCAATAGAGGAACATAAGAAACTGTTCAACACAGCTCCTGACGCCTAATTGGCCTCATAAATGTTGATGAGAAGGAAAGGAGGGAGAGGATAGAAAGAATTGAGGGAAGGGAAGAGGGACATATTTATTGGCTCCTTCTTTACCTACTGTCGAAGTTGAATTTCATAGGTCTCTGTCTCTGTCACCATTTATCCATTCTGTCTACACTCCTGCTACCAAAAATGGGGTCTCCAGACCAGCAGCACCTGAGGCACCTAGGAGCTTCTTGTATATACATACTCTCAGGCCCTACCCTAAATCCACTAAATCAGAATCCATATTGTGACCAGATTCGAATGCCCTTTCAACCTGTCTTACAGCTTCAAATGAATTTGCTAATGACTCTTAAATATGCTTTTTAACTCTGATACTTTCAGGAACTATAGATTCATGTGTCTAAATGTCCACTGCCTACTGGACTTTCTTACTTAAAAGTCAAGAGGAAGTCATCTCAAACTTTATATGACTAAAACACAACTCTTGACCTTCTGTACTTTTCTTTTCCCTTCCCCAGAAATAACACTGCCACCCCAAACGTGTACGTTATTTTTTATTTCAGTCTTTTCCTCACCCCCAGCATTCAATTTATCAGCTAAACCTGTGCATCATTTTTCTAAGCACATACTTAGATATCTCACTTCTCTTTATTTTATTTCTATAGACCTAGCCTAAGTCACCATCATTTTTGATTTGCATTACTATTCACTTCCACTTTTACCCCATGCAATTCATTTGCCAAAAAGCTGCTGGAGAAATCTTTTTAAAACATGCATCTTGTCACTTCCCTGCTTAAAATCTTCCAATGGCTTTCCATTTCATTTAGAATGTAATAATAATAAAATCTTCACTTTAGTAGAAAAATCCCATGAGATCTATTGCCTATTCGCCTCTCGGACCCAAACTTGTATAGCTTGCCCCCTTTTCTACTCTGCTACATCCACACAGGCCTTCACTTTAGGGCTTTCGTGTGACCTATTGTCATTGTCTGGAGTGCTCTTTCCTGACTTAAATAATGAGGGTTTTTTTGCTACTCAAATCCCAGTCCAAAGGTCACCTCCTTAGAACAACCTTTCCTGATCACATAATCTAAATTTGCTTCAATTACTTTCTATGATAATCTACATACTACTTATCATTGATTTTTTTCATTGTTGGTTGTTATATATGCATGCATATATTTTTGTTTTTCTCCAGAATGTAAGCTTCTTTTGAGCAGACCTTGCCTGTCTTATACCACCCATAGTGTTGTAGTACACAAACAGGCAAGGTTCCTGCTGATTTTAGGCAATATATAGGTTAGTGCTATCCTTTAATACATTGAATAGAACTTTTCCGGTTGCTCAGGATTGGCAACTAGAACACAAAGCTGAGGTCAAAGGGAAATTGAGTGCCAATTGAATGTGAGTAGACACTACTTCGAGGACTCTGGAAACCTCAACCTCATCTCCCAGCTCTCCCATCTCCATCTGTTATACAAAGCTTACATAGAGGACCGAGGAGGAGAGGAGGATGGCCAGGGTCAGAAGTTACTGGCTGGGGAAGAATACTGTGGCTTTTTCATTCCCTCCCCAATGGATGTTCCCTTTAGCTAAGTGAAGGAATTTCCAAGGAAATTACTTACGGAGACTGGGATATTTTCAAGAAGAGATTGGTAACTCATTTTTGGGTGTGATATTTATTATCACAATGGAATGGCTGATCTGACCTATGCCTTTCTAAGCAGGATGCCCTTAAGGCTTTGAATTTGTCTGTGATAGAGGCATCGCTTGGTTTCTTACTCAGGGGCTATTAATGTTAACCTAAATTTATTCAAGAATAGAGGGAAACAGCCCAAGATAAGAGGTACTTAGACTATAGCATCTCTCCCTGTACCCCCACCATCCTGTAAAAGGAAGAGAAATGAGGGAGGAGAGGAGGTGTCCAGGGAGCATACGAGCCTTCTCTCCACTCACGAGTTCCTGATAGCTAGGCCTGCCTACCTCAGGAGAGGATGAAGTGAGTATCAAACTGGGATAAGATAACTGATTCAATCTGGACTGGACATTTTAATTCATGACAGTGGCTAGAAAGCTTAGCGGCCTGTCAGACATATTATTAAGGGATAGATTCATCAGCACGTGAGAGATAAGAGTGATGGGAGAAAAATAAAACTCTTTCATGGTTGCATCCCATCAACTTCAATCTGGTCAATAAACCAGCTACAAATTTCCACTGATGGGCCACAAAGTGTACAATCTATCTAGAGATAATTAAAGATTGAACAATATTGCCTTCTTACGCACATTTGCCATTGTATGGTAACTCTGAAATAGAACGGTTTCACTTTATAGATGGAGACTGGCTGGTGAATTTGGCTAAAGGCTCTCGGGTTGTGCTAAGAAGAGCTGAGTCATGGATTTGCTTTTCTCAATTTCATTTTTTCAGTTCCTTTGAAGTCTGTATTACATCTCCCCAACAACCTTCTGGGGACACTTTAGATCAGAAACCACTTCTCAGTTTTTTTTTTTTGTAATTTCTTGTAACACCTGGGACAGGACCTGGCACACAGGAGACTCTCAATATCTATTGAGTAAATCAGAGAATGAATTTATAGATTCAGTTTGATCGTTATAACTAGACCAGGTGAGTTTTTCGGAAAAATCAATTAATTACGGTCAGGAAGATTAGGGCTCAGAGTCTAATGATGTTATTTGCCAGCTGTATGCATTTCAGCAAGTCACACATTTTTCTGAGCCTTGGTCTTCTCAGTGTCATACACTGTTGTGTGAATCAAATGAGGTAGCACACACATGAACACATTGAGCACAGAGCAGTTATCCCAAAATGTGTTTTTGAAGCCATAGACTCAAGTATAATCTTCCTGGACTCTACCCTCCATGATTATTTGACAAATGTTCCCTCCTCCCTCTTTCTTTCTCCTCCTCTGTGTCCTCCGCGATTATAAATGCAGGCTGAATGTTCCCTCTCAGACACATGTGAGACACGTGTGAGTAGGCTGAAAGACCTTTAAGAAAAGACCAATATTTGCATATCTATTATAACTACTCACTGTTGGACTTGTTTCATTACAATTTCTATTTGGATAATATGTAAGGTCAATACTGTCACTGTTCTGGAAAATTCACTTTTTATTAAAGCAAAATGCACTGTATTTATAGAGATAACACCTTAAATGCTACAAGAGAAGGTCCACCAATTACACTTGTTCCCTTGATGGGACAAGTTTACATGTTCCATGTTTTATCATATGTTATGAGGAGAGGGATCTTCGTGTTGATGTGTCTCAAGTATTATCCTTTGGCTGAACTTTGGTAGGTCTGATACGTTGACCATCCTTCCTTATAGACCTGGGAGCACTGAGATAAGCATATTGAGAAAACACAACACAACAAAACAAAACTAAGAAGGCTTTTTTGTCTATACCCTTATATTGATTTGTTCCCACTTCATTCTTATGAGTCTCCCCATGAGTGGCTTGCTTGTCTCTCCCTTTGGGCATGAACTGCTAGATAACTGGTACAGTGTCTGACATATACCAGAGGCTCAATAAGTATTTGTTGAATGAGTAGAAATGAATGCCTGACACAAAGCAAGAGCTTGGTCATTGTTGAATTGTTTTTTCTTAAGGAAATAAAATAGTATAATGAAGGGAAAATCTACATAGATTTTAAGTCAGGAAATCTTGAATTCAAATCCTGGTTTTTATCACCTACTAGATATATGGCAATTTATTTAACTAAATGAAATTCAGTTTTATTTTTTATTAAACAGGGGAAATATTTGTGATGATTATCTTTTTACAGTTCATGGCACATAGTTGATAAGATGCATTATAATTCCAATTTCTTTTGCTTCTTCCTTTTTGACCAACAAAGAAAGCGGAATTGTTGGTATTTTTTTACTTGTCATTCTATTCTGTCTATGTTAACAAAAATAATTAAAATATGGAAAATCTTTTTGTGTATGTGTTTTGTGGTAGTTTCTACAAAGGCTTTGACTTCTTATTTTCTTTTTCTCCCCTTGATTGATTTCCAATCCAATAAACAATTGACCAGCCTTGTTATTTCAATATAGTGAAGTCTGGGATTCCTAAAGCCCAGACTACTGGTGTCAAGGTAACAGTGGGGTTCTTGAGTTATTTTTAACATGTCTGAAGACCAAAGGGAAACAAAATGTTTACCCATTTTAAGGTTTCAGGTGCTAAGTCAAATGTCAGATATATGTGTATTTGGCTGGAATGGGATCAACTCAAAATTATAACCTTGGTTATCTCCTAGTGATCAAAACCTCATTATTTCGAATCATTAAGACAATAGGAATGTAATTTACTTGCATCTTAAAAATTAAGTTTATTTGATAAACTCAATAATTCAAAGCATGGAATTCATGAAGTTGAATGTAAATAAAGAAAACGGCCTTCGGAGAAAGAGGTATTGGAGTTTCCTAATATAGATCAAGTTTTGCAGCATTGCGTAACTCTAGGGAGTGGTGTTTTTATGTATAGACTACAATATGAATGGCCCCTTCTGGCATTGTGCAATGTTTCTGTCTTGTTAAATTCATTGCCCCCCCCCCCCCCGATAATCCCTTGTTCTCCTGGGATTAGGTAGAAAGAGCAAGTTTTGGAGAGTCAGATCTGGCATCCATCAGCTGTTGCCCTTGATTCAGTCTCTAAACTCTGAGTCTAAGTTTAGTCATCCATAGTGGTGGTTCCTTTCTCTACAAGTATTGGAATTATACCTGATCTGTTTACTCAGTCTAAGTGCATTGATGGGTAATGGATTCTACTTCTTTGTCAGCATTTTTCAACCTTTAATAAACATTTATTATTACTGCTAGTAGGAAGGCTGAATTGCAGATTTAAATTCAGATATAGCACTTGGAAGAAGACATCAGTATATACACTCGAATCGCCATGTTCCTACATTGTGCCTCCAGGACAGTTGTTTAGAGGAGGTAGGGGAGGTATCTTGGCGTAAGAGAAGCAAATGGGGGTTTCTGGAGAGGAAATCATGCTTTCCATGTGCATCCACTGGAGGACATGCCTTCTGTGAGTTATCACAGTAATCGTATGAGTCAGGTTAGACTGAAACATATCCTGGATAAGTGGGTGGGACCCCTGGGCAGGCTAACATGTAGCATCCCTTCAAATTGGTGGATTTAAAGGAGAGGCCGGTACTACAAGGCGGAGGAGTGCTACAAGGGGAAGGAGAACCAGTGACGGGAGTGGTCAGTGGCTCCTCATTTGTCCTGAGCAATTTGGTAGTGAGAACCCCTCTGGCCCTTAATGTGCATGCCCACCCTACCGGCTTCCTCACTCCTACACCTCCAGGAACAGCACTGCAGTTACCCAGACTTACCCTCTTTAAAAGAGTGTTTATCTAGTAAGACTCTAGCAATCCCTTTAACAGTCTTAACAGCCCCCTCCCCTCCTCAAGAGGATCAAAATTGACCTTCCCGCCTTGTACCGTGCTCCATTTTACAAGCATTCTGGTCAATCTAAAATTCTCTTGCTCCCAGTGGGGACCCTGTTGTCTAATGTGGCCCTTGCACTCAGAGTTGTTGCAGAGGAGAGTAAGAAGGCCAAGAAATATTTCAGCTTATGACTCTCCCCTACTTTGATCTTTCTGAGCTGTTTCTTGTATTGAATCTTTGAAGACAGGGGTCATGATTATGTGTGGGTTTGTGCAAGAACCCTAAATAAGCCTAAGGTGTTAGTCAATTTCTTTAAAAGGATACCCGTTCTCTTGAAATCCTCAGGTCCAGGTGTTGAGCTAGAGAACTTCTCTTTGGATAGGTCTAGGATAGCAACTGCCAACAATTTATACTGACAACACTTTCCCCAATGGGTGCTGGCTCAGGCCCACCATTCTGTATCCTGGGAGGTGGGAACATGATTCAGCTACAGATACCAGAGCAACTCAGGCACTGAAGAAAGCTGATTGGGTACCACTTCATGGAACTAAGGAAAAGCAGGAGTTAGACTAAGGAGCAAACCCAGGAACACAGATACTCAAACCAAGACCAAGGTCCCAGCATGGTCAGCATTCTAATGTCATGCTCCATTAAGCCCCATGGCTCACAGATTTCTCTTGAATAGGGACAGTGTAACTTTCCAAAGACTTTGATGGTGCTAGGGCTGTAGATAGGGTAGAGACTGGCCTCTTTGAAGTGAGAAAGCCTGTGGGGTGAGAGCCAGATATTCTTCTCACTCAGAACCCTACTCTGAGCTCAATTTTTCCATGAAACTTCCCCAGATGAGCTACAGCAAGCCTAGCATGCCATGCTCCTGATCAACATCTTGACAATCTAACTCAGGGTCAGGCAGCTTTCTGAAGTATCTTGCCCACTCTTTCTTTGTTCATTCTAATTCAGGTTCTGGAAACCTTTCAGAAATGGCATGCCAAAGACTTCATTTATTTACTTTAACGTAGGGCTTTATGTGCCAAAAAAATTCCCAACATTTGTAGTCTCACTGTAGAGTGAAACAAAAATCTTCTACACCATTATAATCACAGAATCAAAATGATGGATTATTGAGTCCAAAGTCCTCACTTTAAAAGTAGGGAAAGTTACACACCGACGTTCATAGCAGCATCATTCACAGTGGCCAGGACATGGAAGCAACTGAAGTGTCCTACGATAGATGATTGACTAAAGAAGCTGTGGTACATATATACAATGAAATATTACTCAGCCATAAGAAGAGGTGAAATACTGCCATTTGCAACAACATGGATGGACCTCGAGATAATCATGCTTAGCAAGATAAGCCAGATAGAAAAAGTTGAAAAATCACATGATATCACCTATATGTGGGATATAAACCTGAAAGCAACAAATGAACAGGACAAACAAACAGAGACTCATGGACATGGACTATAGACTAGTGGTTACCAGAGGACTATAGACTAGTGGTTACTAGTGGGGTGGGGGAGGAGTGGGAAGATACACGGGGTAAAGGGGGTAAAATATAGGGTTTAGGGGGAGAGTGAAGTGGGTAAAGGGTATCAAATATATAGTAGTTGAAGTAAACTGGACTTTGGGTGGTAAACACACAATAGAATATACAGATGGCAAATGATAATGTACACCTGAAAATTATATAATTGTATTAACCAATGTTGCCCCAATAAACTTAATTAAAAATTAAAAATAAATAAATAAATTAAAGTTGGGAAACTGGGGCCCCAAGAGGACAAGGGTGTTACCTGAGGTCTCATAAGTATGTTGGAGGCAGACCCAAGTAAGAGCCTACTTAGTCCCTAATTTTCTTTCTACTATATCACTGTCTATTTTTTGTAAAGCAAATTTGAACATCAAACAATAGAGCATCTGCTATCAATACCATGAAAACAAAAACCTGAAACAAAATCAGCATGTTTGTGTGTGTGTGTGTGTGTGTGTGGGAATGGGAGGAGGATGGGTAGCTCTAGACATGGATTTCTCTAGCATTTAGAGACTTCTAGCCTTAATGATTTAACTAACCTCAAAGGAAGAGTTATGGTTTGGTGGAGAGAATATAGACTTCCTTGGAAGCTTTACAGACTGAGTTTGGACTCAATTCAGCTACTCAATTTTGGAATCTTGACTACTCTAAAACTATGTTTATTTAAAAGTAACTAGTGAAAAATAATAACTTCATAGAGTTTGGAGGGCTTACTTGTCAGAGTTTTGTAGGAAATAGCTCGTGTTGGGTGGTTCAACAAATGGGTCTTACTATTAATTGGTCACAAAGTGTTAGAAGGACCAGCACAGCAACCTAGGGAAGGTGAGGCAATCCCAGGATTGGAAAGTGTCGAAACCACAGACTAGTGGCAGTGTTTCCAGAGAGCCCTGCAGTCTGGGCCTAGCGGGAGCAGGCACCTTGGAGGACGGCCACTCCTAGGGATGGTAGTTAGGCCCTGGTGGTACTGGGAAGGCTGTTTGGCAGGAGCTCAGATCCTGGTTTGAAAGGCTGACTGTTGGGAGCTGGAGGCCGGAGAGATGCAGCCACTGCCGGAGACTGACTCTGCCCAAAGTGAAGGGGGTGAGGTAAGAAATGCTCTGAATTCTCTTTTCCTTCCAATCTCCCTTCTTTTCCTTCAATTGACGACTAAACCTTGCCTTTTGGCAAGGGAGCCCTAGATATGTAGTTGGCGGGGATTAGCCTCCCTGTGGTATAGAGAGGACCAGAGAAGGGTAAAAATGGATCTAGGAACAAACAGGAGTTAAATGATTTTCTGCATATAAAGCACCTAGTATTGTGCACTAAGGGTGGTTCTCCTTCCCCTTGTGATACAATTCCTATACTCCAGTTGGTTCAGAAATTTTTTGTCTGGATGTGGTAACTGTCAGCCCTCGCACAAGGTCATGGCGGGGGTTTGGCTTCCTGTTCATAGCAATCATCATCATCACCATCATCTTCATCATCATCATCATCCCTTATGCTTTATAAACTGCGTTCATATATTTAATCTTCAAAACAACCCAATGAATTATATTATGAAACAGATGATGAATTGCAGAGAATGGTTAGGGAAGTCGTCCAAAGTCAAACAGTTAATAGGTGGCAGACTTAAGTTCAAATTGTAATCTAACTCCAAGTTTAGTCCTTTTAACTACAGACTGTTGTCTGCTCTCCCAGTGTGCCCACCGAATTCTTGAGTTACATGAGTTTTCACATGATATTTTACCTTTTTGTTCTAATAAACAGTTGCTATTAATTTCCCTCATTTCTACATAAGAATACTGAGGTCTAATGAGGTAAATGACTGCCCATTGTCATATAACTCATTAGTAAGAAGTTCTAGAAGGGGAATGATATTTTTTGTAATCTAATAAGCTTCTCATCATTAGAGCTAATCAGGCTACTGATCGTGTGCCTGTATGTGGTAGAATGGATGCCTACATATACTTGTTGAATCATTACTGAATGAGTTATTATATTTCTGAGAGCTTTCTCTGGAACCCCAACTTTCTGAAGAAGGTTATTTATTCAGAGAAGCTCCATTTTCATGTATTTCCTATATTGAGCTACTATGTAAGATATTTGGGGGAAAAAATGGTCACAGTGCTTTACAACAAAAACAAGTTGACTACTGACTAAACCACCTTCAGAGTTCTTTTTTAAAGCTCTGATTCTATAATCCCATGAATGAACAAACACTAACACATGTGCTACCTTTGAAGCTGCAACAGGATCCTCTAATAAAAGCTGAATAAACAGCTATTATGAGTTCAATGGGTGATGGCACAGGGGCCTTCATTTCCGCTTCTAGCCAAGAAAAATTTTGATCAGGCAGCAGGCCGCCTGTCCATTCATCTGAGGGAGGAAATGGATTTAGCGTCTATATGGGCTGGACTCCCATATTTATCACCCAGTTAGGTCTAATCAAAATGTTTTCCATTTCACCTGGTAAGTGCATAGGGCTCAGAGGAGTGTCTGAGTGATGACGGTGAGGCCCCATCACTTCCTCATCACTGAGCCGCAGTTGTTAAAAGTCCCATTTCTCCTCAGTGTCTCACTCAGAGCTGAGACAGGCAATTTGTCCTGCTCCCCATGCTCCAACCTCCTCAGCTCCCTAGAAGCTGCTCTTGGCAGCAGCAAAAATCTATGGAATTGACCCCAGAGTGGGAGGGAGGAAGGACAGATTGTGACACCAAGGTCAGAGGTGGAGTTCAGGACTGATAGATGAAATGAACCTCTGAGCAGGGAGCCTCCTTGGATAATGATGCTGCAACTTACTGGGATGGGGGATGGGGGGAAGATGAGGAGGGGAGGCCAAAGGTCCTCTTAAGTATGGGAGCAGCTTGGGAGGGAGAGTGGACTATCTCTGGTCCCTTGGGTAAAAAGGAGGTGGGGGAAGGGGCTGCTGATTAGAATGAAAATGTGACAGTTATGCAAAGCTTCCAGTTGGATTTATGCATCCTTTGCCAACATGCTGGGAGGAGGGTACTTGACAGCCCCCATCGAGGAGGAGAAATGGAGGAAATTAAGCTTTGTTCTGTTAGGGGAACCCCGAGGACTGGGGGATGGAAGTACTCCTGCTGAATTCATTACTGAAGGAGCACTGTTTTCATGAGAAAAACAAATAATGCAGACATTCCTCTACTCTGATGCAGCTAATTCTGATTTGGACTGTACCGGGTTGAAATATCTTCCTATGACTGTCAGTATCCGAAAGCAGACATAATTATTTTCATTTGCAGAATGTTATAAGCGGTATGGGGGTGGTGGAAAAAAACAGGAGCTTGCAGTTGAGTTGCATTCAGCTGGGAAATGGGTTATTCCAAGTAGTGGTGAAACAAAACTACTGAGATAGGCTAAGCAATGTGGTCCTTCTTGCAGGGTGAAGGAGAGCCATGAACTTCTTTTGAAGTAACAAGGGAAGTAACAATGGGGCTTTTCCTTTTTTTTCACTTCATTGATAAGCAAATGTATCTATTGGACACCAGGTAAGGTGTCCTTCTATTAGAAGCCAGTCATGGTAGTAGCATAAGAGAAAGGTTGAGAGACCTAGCTCAATAGGGGAAGGATAGTGGGAAGATGATAGAGAATTATAATACTCTGAGTATTTAGTGAGAGCCTACCTCATACTCAACAATATACGTACATACACACATACATACATACATACACATTTATTTATATATATATGTATATATATAGTCACCATCTTTAATTCTTGCAACCATTCTGCAAGATAGGTATTAATATAGTCTGTTACAGGTAAGAAAACAGGCTCAGTGATGTTCATTAACCTCTCAACATGACTTTAACCCACGCACAGTTTTATTTGCTAAGAGAGTAAAATATATTTCTCTTCAGTCCACTCACCTCAGCCTGCCATCATTTTTTCTCTGAGACATGGGGTTTTATATCCAGAAGGGGCTTTTCAGATTATCTGGTCCCCTTTTCCCATTTAGAGAAGAGAAGATTGAAGCAAGAAGTAGAGGCAGATACAGCTCAGGTCTGTATTCTTTCTGTTTTGCCAAATGACCTCTCATTCTTCATTATGAACATGAGACTTCCTCTCATCTGAGGCTCACGCCATACTCCCAGCAGACAGGAAATTGACTTACAATAATTATGTTTTTGGAGCAGTTTGAGATGAAGTAATTGTCAAGAATTCCATCACTCTGTCCCCTGTATTGGGACACCAATTTTATCTTTCATCCCTTTTACCTCTGATGCTCAATGATCCTTCTTAATCTTTATCTCAAGAGATCACCTTTATGCACTTCTTTAAATCACCTACTACTACTTGGGAGCTCCCTCCTATAACATCAATTAACTTAATCCTCACAATACCCTCATTAGCTGAGCTGCATTGTTTTGACAGTTGAGAGAACTGGGGCTCAGAGAAATTAAATAATTTGCCTAAGATCACATTGCTAGAAAGCGGCACAGTAGGATTCTAACTCAGGTTGGTCTCATTCCAAAGCCTCTCCCTGTTCTTATACCACTTTATTATTAAGCAAACATTTTGACTGCCCACTATATGTCAAGTACCGTGATAAACAGTGGAGACTTACACCCAAGGTGAGAGATTCATTCTGTGCCCTCACTGACACTTTGAAAGGAAGGACAGAGGTTAAACAGCAATGTTTCTATTCTCCTGTTCTTAATAATATATAGAGTACTTGTGTCCACAGTACTTGACAGTTCACAAAGCATTTCATATTTATTATGTTAATACACCAACACAACAACCTTAGGAAGTACAGAATTCCTGTCCCTTTTTTCCATATAGATGACAATATGGGAAATAGAGTAAGTAGACTCATGGAAGTTGGGTGATGTGTATAAGGCCACACCACTGGAGTGCAGTCTGCTTTGTTGCTACTGCTCTTCACACAGAACAGCACGGATTCTTTCTCTCCTTTCTCTTAACTTTTAGTCAGCAAAACCTGACTCTTCCTTTTTTCTCTGTTGACATTTTCTCCGTGAGTCTCCTTTGTAGCTGTAAGCTGACATTTTGTTCTTCCTCACTCTAAATCAAGCTGTCTACATTCTTACTCTTGAGATCTGTGATTCTTTATGTGACCCTCTTTTCTCCTTTAGATTTCGTGTGACTTGAATGACCCCCGAAAATGATTCTGCTCCATTTTAAAGTGTCAGCCTAAGGAACTAGAGCACGTCCTATTGTGCACAGAGTTCATTCTCAGTCTCCTTTTAACTATCCATCCATCTACTTTCCTTCCATTTCATCTTTTTTTCCTTCCTCCCTTCCAACTATCCATACATCCATCCACTCAATACACACACACATTAACACACATGCACACACAAACACAGAAAATCTATGTATCAAGCACTTTTTTTAAGTACTAGGAACTAAGCAGAGATCAAGACATACATGTTTCCCATTCTTACAAATATTCGAGCAGGGCAGATAGAATCTAAGTAAGAAAACAGATTAATATTTCAGTTAGTAGTAATTGCAGTGAAGAGAATAAAATAAATAGTGGTGAGGTAGAGAGTGATTGCAGGGTGATACTTTAGTTTGGGTGGTCAGGGAAGGCCTTTTTGTTAAGGGACATTTGAACTGCAACCAGGTCTTTCAGGATCCAGGGGAATGATCTAGGCAGAAGGAATAGGAATTACATAGGCAATCTTCTGCCCACTTACACTACCAGCTCACCACATTAAGGTTCCCTTGACTCTTCCAATATTCTTCACAGGAAAAAGTGCAAGGATTCTAACTGACCCAATATCATTTTATAGAGAAGATAATGAAAGACAGGAGTGTTCGGGGCCCGTTCTCATGATCAGTGGGGGCGGGGTAGCAGAAATAACATGGTACGATCTAGGGGAAGGAGTATTGGAAAAGGAATCAGCTCCACATTAACTTGTTGTGGGACCATTGCATAACTCATTTTTCCAATGCAACCTTTCTTTGGTTTTCTCAAAAATAATCAGTAGTTATAGAATTTTTAAGTGACACATAAGCTTATATGAAAAAATAAGCAACATAATAGTGGTAACATTATACCATGCCAGGAATTATACCATGCCAGGAATTATTCTAAGTGCTTTACATACAGCTTGAATCCTCTCAACAACTCTATAAGTGCTGTTATTATCTAAATATTAAGGACAAGGGACCCAAGGCACAGGACGTTCAAGTAACTTGTCCCAGTTCCCCAGACAGTCAATAGTAGAGCTGGATTCAGACCTAGGCCATCTCATTTGAGTTCTCCAGCTCTTAAGCCTCCCACACTACTTCTTCCCTCAAAGGACAATAGAGCAAGTGACCTGGTTGAAGTTGAAATAAGAAGCCCTAACCCTCGCCCCTTCATCTTGTCTTCTCTTCAGAGATGTTATTCTAGCCCTTGGGCTCTGTAAGACACAGTGAGAAAGTCTGAGGACAGAACAGTGAAGGCTCTTCCAGTCTTAAATATTGTGGTTCCAGGAATAGCCAGGCCTCAGCTGGCATGATGAAATGAGGTTCTAGAACCACTTCTCATAAGAGAGCATGAGTGTCCTTGGAAAGTATGTGAATAGGGATAGGACACATGTCATGGCAAAGCATTCTCAGTTTGTAGAATCCATCTGCCCGGGGATTATTTGAGGTTTGGCAAGGAAATGAGGTCTAACCCTCTGACCTTTGTGAGGCAGACCTGGGAGGGAAAGGGGAGCACTGAGATTAAGACACACTGGACTCTCTCTAGATTGCCGGTTCTCAAGTTTTCTCTTCTTTCATCCAGCCTACATGCAGCTCCCTTTCTCCATGTATCCAAATTGACAATACCACACTGGCTCATGTGTACCAAAGGGTCTTCCTTTCTATACCAGGTGAAGAAGAGGAAAGTATTCTTGTTTCCACTGAAGTAAAGTTGGCAGGAAGTATTCCAGAGTGATTAAGCTCATGAATTCTGAAGTTGGACTGCAAGGATTTAAATCCCAGCTATCTCTGTTATAGCTTCTGATCTTGACTTTTAATCTCTTTCGGCCTTAGTTTCCTCACCATAATAGGGATAACACATTAATATGCATAACTCATATGATTGTTAAAAATTGTTTAAGATTTAAATATGATAATATGTGTAAAGTATTTAACATATTGAATAACATTTGGTAATTGCTCAGTAAATAGAAATCTTTTTTTTTTTTTTTAATGGTGCACACATCAGAAACGGAATAAAAAAATGGTGCTTTTACTTAACACAGATTCCTTATCAAAATTTAACTAAAGGTTGATTCCAGATAGGATTGGTGGTTTAGTTTACATTTAGTTCATTTATTTTAAAGAAGAATTTGCTGAATATTAATAATTACTAGCAGTTTGGCCAATGTAGAACATAAAAAAAAATTATAAAGCAAATGATTCTACCACACCCATCCCTTGTTCTTGCTTTGATCTCATGCTCTAGCCATTTTTTTCTCAAATTTTTGTGTGTCCCCTATGCCATGAAGTCAAAAAAGTATTAGTCTCAGTTGGGAAACCCGGAATCAGTGTGTTTTAATGGAAGGAGACTGAGGAAGGTCTAGGATGCCTCTGGGATTTTTATTTGGGCTATAAGCTTTGATATAGAATATACTGAAGAAATAATGAAATTTAGAGCTAAAAAATGTTGAAGTCAGCTTTGATATTGAGTTTGAGATGTTAGTGTGACATTCATGTGGAAATGTCCAGTGAGCAGTTAAGTAAATGGGTTTGGAGTTCAGAAGAGAGGATGATATATAATGAACACTGAATGAATATCTATTATGTTGTTATATGATGCTAATCTGGCTCAGACTCTAATTATTGATTCATCCACATCCTCATTAGGATGCTGCTGATCACTAGAGCTCACAGGCATTGTCTGTTGATGGTAAATCCATGCAGCCTGATGTCATAAATCCAAGATGACCAATTCACTGAGACAATTTTTAATCTTTTGTGCTCTTCCAAGATCAGCCATCTCTAGAATTTCTCAGATTGTACCTAAGACTTCTGCTTACAAACATCTAATTTTTTTGGCCCTATTTTGCTAGAAACTCAGGTGCTGCTGTCTTTAAGGAGGTTCATATATGCAAACATTCCAAAGAAATGCAACTCACACTATCTCTCTGGACATCCCAGAATCAAATATTCAAAGAATCTCATAATTAGGAAGTACTCTTGCACATTAAGTGTAGCTTTTCCATTTTATAAATTGAAAATTTGAGGACAAGGCAAAGAAAATGACTTACTGAGGCTCATTTTGCTCAAAGATATGTTTATTTATTGAGTGCCTACTGTGTACCAAGCACTGTCCTAGCTGCTGGAAATACAATTACAAAGCTGAAAGATATAGATTCTGCTCTGTTCTTAGTGAGTTTATAGTCCACCAGGAGAGAAAGAAATACTACCAACCAAACCACTACCATACGGCCTAGAAGAAGTGATAATGAAATTAATAATAAGTATCCCTTCTTGCTCCCTCAAAAAAATAAAAATAAAAATCTCTCTTGATGGGTAGCAGTGTGTAGCAGAGCAAGGATTCTGATATTAGGTTTGGCTGACCCTAATTCTAAGTCCTTTCCAATGTATCATGCTGTCTCCTTTATTAAGGTAATAGAATTTTCTTAAATCATGGTTGTGGAGTAGGTAAGGGCTTGAGTCAGCCTACCTGGATTCAAATCTCAACTCTTCACTTAGTGCCTCTTTGACCTTGGATAAATTACTCAACCCATCTGAGCATTCGGTTCCATTCATTTGTAAAATGCAGATAATCCTTATATTAAAGGGAAAGCTGTATTTAATAAATGGTACCAATTTTTATGTTTTAAATAAACTTCTAGTTCAAAAATAGTCTCTAATTTTTTCCTTGTAAGGGAGACTGGGTATTAGAGTAGGAAAGCATAAGATTGAGAATTAAGAGCTGTGGGTTTCAGTCCAAGCTTTGCTCCTAAGTAGCTGTCAGTTTTGGACAATCATGTGACTTTTCTGGGCCATAGTTTTTTCATCCTCCAATCGTGGTTCAGGTTATGTAATCTGTAGGGTACCTTCTTTTATTAAAAAAAAAAAAATTAAGATTAACTTTATTGGAGTGACATTGGATAATAAAATTATATAGGTTTCAAGTATATAATTCAATAATATATCATCTGTATATTGCATTGTATGTTCAATACCCAAAGTCAAATCCCTTTCTATCACCATGTATTTGATAGGGTACCTTCTTTTAAACTGACAGATTGTTATAAGAAAGATGGGCCTTATTTTGGATATTATAAGAAAAGACTTGTAAAAATTAAGCTTGACTGTCATGACATACTCTTTTTCCTTTAACTCTTAATTTCTATGCTTCAAGTTACTACACACAGTTTTTATCTAATAAATGATACTTGTGTGGGTACTGCAATGGCATTAGCTGGGTCTGCATGGGGTTGGAACATCTGGACAGAAATTGAGAAGATACTGGTAGCTACTCAGCTATTTTATCAACAACAGCCCTCAAACTCACATTTCAGACCTGCAATCTGCAACAACCTGGAAATTCCAACAAATATCTGTTGAGATTTATCCTTTTCCAGTACCTGCTATATGTCCAATTTTTCCTCCTACAGAAGAGAACTCTGAGAAGTAGGCATTCTATTTCACGGGTAAGGAAACTAAGTTTTGAAGTGAAGTGACTTGATTGAGGTCACAGTAAGAAGTAAGGGCAAATACAAGTTTGAACTTAACTTCCAGTATCAAATCTTAGTTCATTCTTGCCCTAGAATTTTACGTCCGTGTTTCCATCTGGAGTAGTCACAGTCACGCCAAATCACCCCTTTGTCATGCAATTTTGTGACTTGGAAAGTTGAGAAGCCCCACACTCTTTTTAGTCCAGGCTCTTGTATCTTTTCTAAATGAGGGAGAGACTATGATTATTAAAAGACACGGCTCTGCCTTAACCCAGCTGCTGCTCTTCATGAGTCTGGGGCTCTGAAACTGTATTACTGTTCTCCCACATACATATGCATCCTTTCTCAGGGGCTGGAATCAAGATGTGGGTGGGAGGTTGGGAACAAAGAAGATAGAATCCAAAATGATCTGAAAATGAGAGACTCCTAAGCTGAAGGCTTTTTGGTTCAAGGGGCCTGACTCACTAGTGTGACATATCTTCCTCTTTACCCTCATTTCTGCCTTTCTATTACTGTCTTAGAAAAATAAAGCACCTAATAAAGAACAATATAGAAAGACATGGTGGGTCGAGGTTTGGGGGAGGGCAGAGAGAAGAGGGCTAGAGCAGAGGGCAGGAAACTATTTCTGTTAAGAGTCTTTGACAAATGTATAAAAGAAACAGTCTTTACAGAAAAGCATCAGAATGCATTTGGTCGGAGATAGCTTTCTTTTACTGATAAGTTCTCTTCTTATGTTTTACAGCTTTTATCTGCAGAGTTAATAAAATCAATATTAGTTTACTTTATGGAGTCGAAAAATTCTGTGATTAGAATTTCTGAAAGCAAATCCTATTCTCTCTTAACTCAAATTATAAAATTGGAGAAATATTCAGTGGAAAAAATATAGGCCTAAGATATAACAAAATCATTCTTAAGACTGCAGGATGTCTTATAATGTCCTACGTTTAAATTTTTTAAATATTAATTTTCCATGAATTATTAATAACCTGAATCGCACTGCAGAATCTTCAGTGAAAAGCAACTAAAATATTCATTTGGTAAATTACTTTAAAGTTTCAAAAATCAGGAACGTGCTAAGGATAACACTAAAGTTTTAGCTTGATAGATAACATTAATTTAGGTAAGAAATCAAAGAGAAAGATTAATATAGCTCAGGATGGGAAACAATGACGTGTTGTTTGTACACAAAGTAGAAAGGAATTTTATGAAGTTTAGTGAAAAAGTCAACTCTCCTGGGCCTTTGAACATTTTCTTTTTTTATCTGGATAATTTTGCCGTATTCCACCATTCTCTGGAGCTCCCTATAACCCTTGCTCTACTATATTTTTTCATAGTACTTATCACTTTCTACCATGATATAAAACATTTTTATTATGTTTTTGTTTGCCTCTACCATGCTCCCCTGCCAAATGTAAGCTCCATGAGGACAGGGATTTTGCCTGTTGTCATCACAGCTGTATCGACCAAACCTACATCTAAAACTGTTGTGTAGAGAAGCCTTGATAAATATTTGTGGAATGGATGAAAACTCCACCTCGTAGGGCATCTCCTCCATAAAACTCCGTCTAAATAAGTTTCATCTTGTACTTACTTTATCATAGCACTTTCACACAAAACATTTAAGTAATTTTTATATGAAACTTATTTAACATAAACTTAACCATTTTAAAATGGCCAATTCAGCTGCACTTAGTATACTCACAATGTTGTATAATAAGCACCTCTATGTAGTTCGAAAACATTTTCATCTTACCCAAGAAAATGTTGTAGCCGTTAACCAATCACTCCCCATTCCCCCTACTCTTAGTACTGTTGTGGTGCGTTTAAATTTGAGACCCACAGAGCCAATTGAGATTAATTATGAGCCTTTATTAGCTGGCCAGAGACTGACTTTCTCCACCAGAGAATCAGCCCCAAGCTTTCAGAGGAGGTAGCTTATAAAGCCTAAAACCACACCAAACAAACAAGCAGATTTACAGAAGCAGAAGTTAGCCATTAGTATATCTTTGCACAGGACATCTCCTAGAACTACACCCTAAGTTATGCATTAAGCAGATTATAGAAGTAGAAGTTAGCTGTTATCGTCTGGTGCAAAAATGTTGTTTCTGGGAGACTCTTAAGTCTTATAGCAAACAGGGCCTGGTAGCCAGTTCTGTTATCTGCATCCTGGCGGTGATGTTTGCTTTTTTTTTTTTTTATCTTTCTTGGGAGCTGGAGCTTGAAGATATCACTACTCCCTGTCTTGCCCTAGTGACTAATTTACTGGAGAATTTTTCACTCTTACAGTACCTGGCAACTACCAATCTGCTTTCTGTGTCTATAGACATACCTATCCTGGGTTTTTCATGTAAATATTTGGTACAGTATGTGAACTTTTGTGTTTGGTTTCTTTTGATGCAGGACAGGGCAAATTTCCCCAGAGGGGGCAGACCAAACCCTGCACCTAGAGAAGAAGGTGCCTTGGTGGAGAGTATAGAAAGAATTCAACACACGTGCCAAAGTTAGAGTCAAAAGGAAAGTTTATTAGAAAAGGGGTAACACTCCACAGACAGAGTGTGGTCTCCCCTCAGAGGCAGAGAATGAGAGAGACAGTAAGAGAGAGACAGAGTAAAGGCACTGAGAGGAACCCTGAGTGATCAGGGAATTCAGTTTATATGTCATTCTTTAGTTCCCATTTCTTTTGATATGGACATAGGTGAAGAAGGGGAATAGTATGCAGGGTGAAAAAGGTAAGAATATGTAGAGTGAAAGACCTGCCGGCAGTTCCCAGCCTTTAATCCATAGGTTCCCCACAGTTTTAGCCACAGGGAATGACTCTTGGCTCCTGTTTCCCCTTCACTGGTGTGGGGGATGGGGCTGTTAGCAATCCCAGCCGGAAATCTTCCTTTGTTCTGAAGGTCTTCTCTTGGCCTGGCTGCAGGGCTGATTAGCATGTTGCAGTCTTTGAATGTAGCTTGAATAACATTTTAGTTCTCTTGCCTCCTCCCTACATTACCTAACACAGGCAACAAGTAAGTACTGGCCCAGGGCTTCAAACCTAGGTCCAGGAAGGAACTAAATTAATTATTTGACCTTAGAGAAGTCATTTAACCTCTCAAAGTTTCAATGGCCCCATCTGTAAAATGGTGATTATAATAGTATTTATTCCCTACTGTCCTAATGAGGAGTAGATGAGATAATGCATCAGAATTGCTTAGAGTATTTCCCTGGCCCATAGCAAGCACTGAACAAGTGGGAGATGTTATTATTATTATCCTAAATATAAAAAATGAATGTTTTATCCAGTCAAACGTATTTTTAGTAAAGTACTGAATTCTTGCAGCTTAGAAAGTATGAAGAGTCTAGAATTTGAAGTCAAATATTTACCAGCAGTATGGATTTGGTTTCCTCATTGCAAATCGGGGATAATAATACCTATATCACTGGATTCTTGTGATGATATTAATGAAGATCCCAAGACATAATAAGAGCTCAATAAATAGAAGCTACTGTTATTATTATAAATATTATTTCAAATTAAAAAATCCCAGTCTCACAGATCAAGAGATCTAGGTACTCAGAGAGGACACCCAAGACATATGATAGCTGGGCATAGAATTTTTCTTTTGGGATCAGAACTGCAATAACCTTCAAATACTAGACCAGAACATGGCAATGTTGACTAACCTAATGCATCGTTGGAGCCTAGATTCCAAAATGCCAAGGTCATTTGTATGTCATGGATGTTTGCATCTATGCCTTATTCTTCCTTCTGCTTTAAAGCTTTTATATCCAATTTAATAATCATTTATTGAGCATTCACTATATGCCTGCTCCTGACCTAGTCACTGTGAGAAACACAAAGACAAATGGGCTGAGCTTTGGATCTCATCTCGGTCCACATTCCTTGTATGTGTGTGTAGAGGGTGTTATTTAAGTCCGTGGCTTTTAGCTCATCTGTATACTGAGTCTACCAATTTATTTCTTCAGTTCTACCTTCTCTTCTGACATTCAGACTCAACTCCATTTGCCTATTTTCTTTGTTAATTTGTGTGTGAGATATCTCAATTGTAATGTGGATAAATCAGAACTGTTCTCCCCTCCATCCAATAAACCCTCCCTCCATAAACCCTCCTTACCCCCAGTATATTACATTTCAGTAAATGGCACCATAATTCATCTAATTCCTTAGGCCAAAATTGGAGTGATCCATGGCCTTTGCCTTTCTTTCACATCCTATATCCAATATATCAGCAGATATCAGCAGCTTTACCTTCAGGATATAATCCCAATTTACCCACTTCTCACTGGTTCCCTCTACTACTATTCTAGCCCCAAACACCAGTCTTTTGCCTGGCCTACTCCACTAGCTTCCTGACCAAACCCTCTGGTTTCCCCCTGGCCTCCATGCCAACGCAAATGACCACATATATTGTGTATAACACAACTCCAGGGACACCATTTGCATAGATTTCGATGTTAGAACACCCCTGGAGTCATGCTATACAGTGAACTTACTTGTCTTCTTCCAATCTACTCTCCATGAAGGAGAATTTTCAAATTTAAGTCAAAGCCTGTCGCTGTTTCGCTCAGAACTCTTTAGACTTCCTTTTACAGCTACATTAAAATCTGAAGTTCTGTGTGTTGCCACAGAGTCGAGCTCCAGGCCAAACTCCTCTTCTGATCTTTCACTGTCTTCTAGACATAGGAGTCTCCTTGGTTTCCCTTGATCATCTCAGTTACATTTCTCTCAGGACCTTTGACTTTGCTGGTTCCTCCACCTGGAAAACTCTTCTCTCAGGTGTTCGCGTGGCACGTACCCTCATTTTAGTTAGATCTTTTGCTCAAATGTTCCTTCTCAGAGAGCGCTTTCCTGATTATCCTATAATTTAATTTAGTATTATCTTATTTAACCTACTTTATTTTTCTTTGTAGCACTTATTTTACTTTGCATTATACATTTAGTCGTTTATTTGGTTGTTCTCTATCTCTCCCCTGAGCATTTAATCTTTTTGAAAGTAGGGATTATTATTCTTTTTTCCTTTTATTCATCAATATTTTCCCAGACTGGCTATTGCATGATAAGTGTTCAATAAATATTTAGAGACCGAATGAATGGTGTATGAAATTAATTCATTGGTTCATGTATCCCTTCCTTACTTGCTTTCTTCCTTAATTGAACAGTCATTCACTAATAAACTACGCTGTGCTAGCATCCCCCACATAGCATTTCCTTTCATCCTCACAATGATGTGATCTTTATTTTTGTGAGCTGACAGTGTTTTGCAGAGAAGAAGTATCTGGGCCACATAAGGTATCAATCTGATGGGCTTCATCACTCATGAGCTTTCTACTCTAGCAAGTGATTGCCTTGCTAACCCATGCTGGCTAGTGGTTATACATGGCAAATGATTTAATTATGATAATATGTAGAGTTTATTTGGGGAGTATATTAGTCAGGTTTTACTGCAATAGTATACAACCCCATAAATACTTATTTCTTGGTCACATTACATGAGGGTGGTGGATCAGCTGAGTTCAACATAGGTCATGTGTCTTCTCATCTGGCAACCCAAACAGGAGTGGCCACTGTCTGGGACATTCTGTTTTCATGGCAGAGCTGGAAGCGAGAGAGATCAAGGTAAACAATGCAAGCACATTTAAAGCTCCTGGCTGGATGTGGAAAATGTCACATAATCCTGATATTCCATTGGTCAAAATATGTCACATGGACAAGCTCAAAGTCAATGAGGCAGGAATGTATATTCCTCCCTCAGTTCGTACAGTCATATCACATGGCAATAGGTAGGAATATATATTCCTACTACAGAGAAGCAGAAAAGAGTTCAGAAAAATCATCCCCAATATATCAAAGAAAGAAAAGATATTTCAAAAAAAAGGGCTCTATGGGGCAAAAATAACAAAAGCCCCTGTAGATACCCTTGCAAGAAAGGTGTCACCATGGTTTAGGGTCTATCTTCACATTGGCAAATTGGAAGTATTATTATTTCCCCTAGCAGTGAATGGCTTCAGAGGGGCTTCATTCATGCTTTCTTTTTATGCATTTACTCAGCAAAGATTTTGAGATCTTAACTCTGTGCTAGACACAGGGGAAACTGAGCTAAACTTCACAAAATGTTCTGAAAACCAGCTATTAAGTTACTTGTTTACAATTGGAGTTACAGATTTTTTTTTTTTTTTTTAGCAGCCAAAACCTTTGGTGCACTGTTTGGAAGATCTTTTTCTCTTGAATTTTGGAAAACGAAATTAGCTTTGGCAAACAAGGCATTAGAAGGGAATTTAAATGTCTCTTTCGCGTTTTTACCAAGGCATTGACTCTTAAATGGACAAATTAGTTATAACCCTCACATACATATCTCAGTTCCTCCCTCTCTCTCTCTCTCTCTCTCTCTCTCTCTCTCTCTCTCTCTCTCTCTCTCTCACACACACACACACACACACACACACACACACCCCTCACACTCACTCAGCCTTGGAGACGCCATGACATATTCTCACTCTTTTGCATCTTTCTCCAAGATTTCTGTATAACTCTTCGGCTAATATCCTTTATCAGGGCTTTAGTGGACAACTATAATTTTATTTATTCAACAACACGCTTCTCTTTTTTCTTGAAATAGACCTTTTTTTACCCTAAAAAATGTTTCCTCCTTTTTCACCTACCACAAACTATGCAGTCTGTCAGAACCACTGTCTTTTCATATGACTACTCCTCTGATTGCTTTGATTGATTCATAGGTGGGCATCTGATATAAGCCTGACCAATACATGCTCTTGCTTTATATATTTAGAACTGGGATTAGAACACATCAATTCCCCTCTCCATGGGGAAAAAAAAATGCGTGAAGTGAGCCTAAGAAGGTTTAGGTTTCCATGTTTCCTCGTTTGTGAAGGAAGACAGACTGAATGAGAAAAAATTAAGCTGATACACTGAATGAGTCAGAGAAAACACATTGGCACATGCCATGATGGGTAGTTTTCAAGAGTTATGTCCACTTGTTTTTGATGTCTGGACATATTTCTGTTCTGATTGTACTTTATTATTAATCCCTTTCTTGGATCCTGTGAATAATTAATTGCTCCCCTGCCCCCTGCCACTGTGAGCAAAGATAGTTTAAGTTATATTTCTATTTCTTGCAGACAGGTCATTCTTTGAAGTATAATGACATTTTAAAAAACTGGCCTTGTAGTTAAGAGGTCTGATAGGGAACATAGATGATTTAGAGAGAGCATTAGAGCATTTTGAGAAGAAACCATAATCTATGGTAGTAACACACACTTCTGAGAGAATTTGCAAGATGGGGACCAAAAAATATTGGATTTAGTCAAAAGGAGGTCACTGATAACCTCATTATAAATCATATGTAGAAGAATATAGATGCAGAAACCAGCCAACATGGATTAGGGAGTAAGTGAGAGTTGAGGAAATTGGAACTGTGAGAATAAAGAACGCTAGGAGAATAAAGAAATGGCAAGAAATAAGGTCAGTGTCAGTACAGGGCACTTTTTTGAGGAAAGATTTTGATTTTTCCCTCTCTTAATATGGGAGAGATACAATCAATAAACATTTACTGAATACATGTTATATTTCAAATACTATGTTACATGTTGGAATAAAAAGATTAATAAAACAAGTTAGATTAAATAAATTATAGTATATCCATAAAATGGAAAATTAGCAGCCCTAAAAAATGACACTGTAAAAGGACTATTTAAGTAATAAAGTCTGTTGGAATATTAAGTTAAAAAAAATCAGGTTAAAAAAACCAACAAGTACATATAGTTCAGTTTTTACGGTATCCATCAAAATAGATATGTATGCATAAAAAACAACTGGAAGAATACACAGAAAAATGTAAATGGTGGTTAATGGCGGTGTTGAAATTACAGGGCAACTTTTATTTTTTTGCTTATGTTCATTTTCTACATTTTCCGCATTTAACCTATGTAATTTTTATAGTAGGAAAAATATACAAAGATAATATAGTTCTAAAAATAGATATAATGTAGACCCTGAAGTTGGTCACCAATAGAAGAAACAATAGCCAAACAACCAAGTGCACACAACACTTATTATTAAATACAGAGATAAGAGCTTACATGGAGAATAGTTATATCTGCCTACTGGGGCTGGGAGACTTCTCAGAGGAAGTGGTCTTTCACTTAGGTCTTGAAAAATGAGCAAGAATTAGCCTGTCTAAAAAGAAGGCAAGAAAACAAGTATTGAGTAGAGAAATCCATGAAATATTTAATAATTTCGAGCAGTCTGGGGGCAGAAAGGAAGGAGCAAAGTGAGGGCAGCTTCTGATGCCCATCAAGGATTAGGACATTATTCTGTAGTGCAGGTAATGGAGAAAAAACAGAGAGTTAAGCAGATCTTTATATGGGAACCATTGTTCAGATGCAGATGGAGATGCTATATCAAAGGGTGGTGGGGTCAGTGAGGAAGCTGAAAGTCCAGGTGTGAAAGGGTGAGGACCTGAGCTAGGAAATAGTAGGATTGGAGAAGCAGAGATGCATTTGTGTTTCATTTAGGAAGAGAAATTGACATGTTTAATAACAATAGTAATAGCTATTATAGGTTGGGTTCTTTGGAAGCAGACCTTCGAGATGGATTTGGGAGTACAAAATGTTTATTAGGGTTACATACATGTTGAGAAAAGGGGTAAGAAACAGAGTTGGCCAGAGGGAGAAGTCAGACTGCAATGTAGACCCGACAAAGCCTTGGCCAAAATGACAGGAGTTCAGGAGCAAGTATTGCCCATTAGAGCTATAGTGCATTGGGCCCAAGTGGCCATGCCTTTATTCGCTTGCCTCACTTAGTTACAGGATACGGCTACTCCGGGAAAGGTGTGACTCAGGTGAGGTAGCTTTCTACAGGCAGACTCTGATGGAGGTGACAGCTAGGGGTTGGTCAACAAATCTTCCCTTGAAGGGGATCTGGGCAGCATATCTCTGTGTCTACAATGACTAACAACAATGGACCGCATACTAATATAGTGTTCATTTTGTCTTTACTCCGCCCTATGAAGTAGTCACTGGTATCATCCCCATTTTACAAATGGGAGAAGATTCACAAAGACATCAAGAAATTCACTCAAGGTCATTCTGCTAGTAAGCAGTAGAGTTAAAATGAAAACCTCCAGAATTTGGCTTTAGTGTCTTTATACTTAACCACCAGCCTATACTGCCTGCAACTAAGAGGAGAAGTAATTGGATTGGGACCAGAGCAGTGGCTGGAGTGGAACTATGTCCCCTGTGATGTTACAGCCTGAGAACTCTGATGTTGTCTACCTTAGCATCTTCCCTCTGTCTGACCTCCCTCCTTCCCCGCCTCCATTTCTCCCTCCCTTTTCCCCTCCTTCCATCTCTTCCTCCCTCCCTTTCTTTTTTTTCTCATATACTATTTATTGTCATAGGTAGGAAAGCCAAATTTAATAAAGTACACATCAATTTATTATACAAAGTACAGCATGGGGATTAATAAAATAGATACAGATGTTATTTTTAAAATTATGTTTCAAAAAGGTTATCCATAGGAAGTATAGATCATTTTATCAAATGACAAAAATAGATACTAGTTAATAATGACAAAATTTTGTGTGTTTAGATTGTCTCTTAATACTTAAGTTTCTAAGATTGCCACCACCTCCCCCCCCCTTCCTGCCCCCTTAAGTGATATGATCACTTTAAAGCATGATTTACACAGGGAAAATTTTAAAGCGTACAAACACAATTTAGTGTTTTTTAAAACAAAGCCATTGACTGGTTTTTGTTATTTTTTCACTCAGTGGGGTGCTGCCAGAGTGTCTGGGGTGGGGAAAAGTGCTGAGGGGCTTGGCAGTGAGCTTTAGGAATGTGAAGACCCAAGAGAGGTAGTGACGAAGGAGAAGGGACAAAACCATCCTTCACGGTCTTAGAACCTGGATATAAGCTTCAGCTTTTCTCACTCACTTGCTCTGTGATGGGTGAAATCGCCTCACGTTTCTGAGCCCCAGTTTCCACAATTGAAAATGCCCATGTCATTGGATTATTGTCAGAATTAAAGGAGTTGATGCCTATGAAAGAGGCTGGTTCCCTATACATGCTAAGAAGCGCCATCTGAATGTGAATCGAAACACATTTCCTTCACCTTCAGGAGTTTATGATTTGAGACAGTCCCTTCCTTCTCCTCTCATCTTTCTCCTCCTCCAAGCCTCCTGCAAGGTGGGGATTTCTGCTTTCAGGGGCTCCCAGGAGCCTTAGACTCTGCATACTGGCCAAGAGGATAATTCCTCCCTTGTACTCAATCAACCTGGCATTCATCTACAGCCAGGGAGAGCATCCAGTCTGCTTTCTTGACATAAACACACTAAACCATCAAGAAAGTCCCCACAGAGTTATTTAAAAACTCGATCTGAGAAGGAGCATCTTGAATCTGAAGTTCTTGCCTAAGTATAAATGGCAAAGCTTATTCAACATCAAATCAAATCAATGATAATTTGAGGACTAATTAGCATTTGGGGCTTTTTTTGGCAGCTTGGAGATGTGGTGTATAATGCTACGTGATTGAGGAGAAGCGTGTAATTATGAAGCTGAATACATTGTCTCCTGGAGAGACTCGTGAGGGAGCAGATTCCCTAGCCAAAGAGACCTGCCACTGGCCAGAGGGAGGGGCAGAGTGGGGGCACGGGTGGGGGTGGCACCAAGTGGCAGAGTCCATATCTAAAACCTGCTGCCATTAGGGGAACCTCTGAGGGCAGCCTTCTTGGTGGCCCTGCCTCCTCTGTGACAAGGTTTTTACTTCCACTTGGATCAGCAAAGCTTCACCTCTCACTGTAATTCTAAGAGGTAAAAGAGGAGATGAGATTATTTCAGACAAGAATGGAACAAAGGGAAATTAAATTTGGTACATGTTTGCTAGGAGCCAGGTGTCAAAATAATCAGCAACAAACATTTATGAAGTACTTTTCATGTGATTATGTTTAAGCTCTTTATATACAGCACCTATGTAATCCTTAGAATGGCCCTACGAAATGAGTAGGTTTTTTTGTTTGTTTGTTTTGTTGTTGTTGAGAACACAGGCTCTGAGAAGTTAAGAACTTTGCTAAAGTCTTACAGATAGAAATGGGCAGATCAGAGCTTAATGTACTTAATATACTTATAGCTCCAAAGTTTATGCTGCTAATTTCTATACTATACTGCTGTGTATAAGTTGTGTTAAGGAACACAATTTATCAATCTCAAGTTAACCTATGAAAGGTGGTATGTTCTTAGAGAAGAGTAAGCCCTGCCTTAGAGAGGTAGAGATTCATCCAAAGTCACCAGGTAGTAAGTCGCCAAGTCTGAAGTCTAAAAGAAAGGTAAATTGAGAACAGGGAAAATAATTACAAAGAAACATTGGCTCTGATAAAAATAAAAGATAATATCTGAAGACCATACAGCCCCTGTGTGAACTGTAACCTAGGGTGAACAGTCTTCCTCATACTGTAGATTTGGTCAAAGTTCACTGTCTGCAGCCTGCTCCCCTGTCTCCTTCGATCTACTCCCTTAAGCCTGGGGTTCATCACCGATGCTCCAGGATTTCGGTGCCCATCTGGAGACTCTGTCCTGAGAGCTACAGTCCAGGAGAGGACAACATATTATTGTCTCTCCTATGCCAAATCTCACCCACTGATAGGGCCTGCCTGGAGTGTTGGGTTGAGAAAGATTCTAAGGCCCATTAGGAAAGAGGGACAGGTTAGTTAGTGATGTGTATGGTGGCCACAGCACTGTGGTATGGTGACATATCTCTGCTAATCTTATGTACTGATTGTTCCAACTGCTCCTGTAGTTTCTCTTTGTGTAGTGAACATATTGGAGGATGTATTCTAATGAGACTCAGGTTGAGAGAGCTGGATTCTGTAGGGGTCTCCAACATGAACATGCAACACACCTATTAGTTAACTACCTACCTTTTCTTCAAGGGACTCTGAAGTATTTTAATTTAACATTTAGACATGATAAACCAAGAGACAGGTGTCTTGAAACAGAAAAGCACAGTAAGAAAAATAAAACCCTTTGGACTGAATTTTTTCTTTCCAGATTGAATATTAAGAGGCCAGAGTGGCTGCTTTGCAAGCATGATGGGAGTGATTCAAATTATACTCACTCAACTGAGGACGGCCTGCCTGATGGGGGTCCAATTGCTGAGTACCATGTTGGACATAAAAGTGAGACAATTAGTCTTCTCAAGAAGCTATCAAGGTAGTTTAATTGGCACCAGGAAACAAGAGTTGTTTTGTTTTTTTTTCCTCTTAAACGTGATGAAAAAACTTGAAGAGCTAAGTCCTGATGATGTTGACACAAGCAATTGTTATGACTAGATTAGCAATTACATGAGATTATGGTCAAGATTACTATCTGATTTTGGCAATAACTCAATCAATCCTTTATTGCACATCTACCATACTTTTATATACGAAATGTTCCTACAAAAAGGATTATGTATTACTTACAATGTATTTGAGGGGAGCCTGCCATTAAAGATCTATATAAAATAAGGCCATTAAAGTAGAATTAGACAATATCTGTGGAAGAAGAGGCAAAATCACTAACTACATTGGTTAATGTGATTACTCTGATTGAGAATTATGATTAGCTCTGAGCTTCCTGCAGATCATGATGGGTGCATGTTGCACTACCAGATAAAAAAAGAAAAATTAGAAATGTAAACTTTTTGTTATCATGTATTTTCAGAAGAACTTGGATAGTCAGCTTCCTGAGGGCTGAACTGAATCTTATTTATCTTAAAATCTTGGTCACCTGGTAGAGTACATGGCACATACTAGATGCATAATAAAAGAGAGTTTGTTAAATTTGTTCCATTGATAAACTGGTTGATGGGGACATAGAGGATGAGAAAAGCTATTCAAGATAAAACAATATTATAACCTCTATTAGGGAAGCATTTTCATGGGTTTCTAAACTAATTTAACTGTACAGCCTCTGGATGATCTGTCTAGATACAAAGGTAAAAATTCAGCATACTAAGAGGAGCACAGGTATAGAGGCAGACTGTTGAGTATTTTGGCAACACCAAATTATAATTCATTCAAAAAAACTCTTGGGGTTGGTGGTGGTGGTGGTGGTGGGGGAGAATGGAAATTATAACCTTTACCGTACCACCAAATAGTGACAAAAGGCAAGGAGATTGATGGATATAAGAGGGCTCTGGCTACATCCTGCTATATCAAGAAGGAGGAGGAAGCCATATCAATCAGGGTCCGAACTGGAAAATAGAAGCCATCCTAAATATATTAATTAGAGGACGTTTAATGTATGGCATTACGTCCATAAGTAATGGAGGCTCAGAGAAGGCAAGAGAGCAAGGCGAGGCAGCTCAGAGATTCCTTGGCAACACAAGGAAGGCACTGTAATTTCTAAACTAGAGGGAGGAAGTGGTATTGCTAGAGCTAGGATCACCTGGAGGAGTTGGAGCCATTGCATGCTGTGCCAGGTGGGAGCCGGCACTCTGGGGGGTGGGATGCAACCACTGCCAGAGATGCTGCCCTAAGGAGACAGGGAGGGGGAAAAAAGCTGACTTATCCTTTTCCACACCCTCTAATCTCTTGTCTCCTATTAGCTGAATTTGTTTGAATTCGTGGGAATCTGGGAAACAGAATCTCAGGTCTTAGCCTCTCTTAGATATAGCAATGAACAGAAAAAAGGTAAAGATGGACTTGATATTGAAGGCCCAGGACTGAAACAGCTGCACATAGGAATATGGTATATCTGTGCTCAACTTGGCCAGAGTTTCAGTCATTGTAGGGATCCTGGAGACTGGTGTGTGATTTATTTTTAAGAATCTCATTCATAGAAAATGCTTTGGGCTCCTGGTAATCTACAAGGTACTTTGAGAATGTGATTTGGCCACTTAAGCCACACTGAGAACTTGGGCAAGTTACCCACCTTCTCTGAGATTTAGTTGCCCTATGTCTAAAATGGTAATGATAGTACCTACCTCACAAAATTGTTGTGAATATTGAATGACAAAATGACATGCCTGACATCTAGAAAAAGTGGAACTGCTGGCCACTCTTATTATTATCAATAGTTGGTGACTACTTCACACTCACATGGTGACTGATTTCAGCAGAATCTACCTGGCTTTCAGAATTCAAGTGTCACCATATCCATGAGGCCTTTCCAGAGTGTCCTTCTGGATGTATCTCTATTGGGGCACATTTCATGCCATGTTAGAATTATCTGTTCACACTCTGTTTCTTTCACTAAAATGTGAGCTCCTTCCAGGCGGGAGAGTATGGATTGCTCTTTACATATCATACTGAGCATAGTGCTTGGCAACGAGTGTGAGTTCAGAAAATGTTTTTTGAATGGATGGATAAATGATTACTATCATTCACTTACTAAAAGTAAGATGAACAATTTTTCCAGCCATGGCGATCTGCCCTCTCTAGCTCCTTCTTCATTATAGACATCTTTGCTTGGCTTCCAAACCAATTTTTAATAACACAGTGAATATATGATCATCCAGTGAAAAGCAGATGAGAGAAAAAATGAATGAAATATTAGAGTTGGCCAGAGCAAGTTTGGAGAAAGATAGTGGACGTCTATTGGATGTCAGATGAGCAATTCTTTCCTAGAAAGAGTGACCATAGGAGCTGCCTTTCTTGTATAAAGAGCCCCTGGACACTATTCTCAATTTATTGCCTAAAAGGAAGATATGAGACCCAAATAAGGCCAGTGGTTTTGATCCCTTGGAATTTTTAAACAGAAACCTATAAAGAGAAGTCAATCACTTAGCAGTGACTAAAGGTATAGGATATAATACTCAGAAGCAGTTGGTGGCCATAATTTTTCTCCGTGTAAGAGAAGTCATTATACAGATAGAGAAAAGAATAAAGGAATTATGCAGAGGAGTGGAGAGGAGAGAAGAGTTCTAAGATTGTTTGAGTCCCCAGTCATATTTTGTCCCTGTCAAATTTCTGTCCATGCACTCAATGAATTATGACAAGTTTTATCATAAAGCCACCTTTAGGTTTATGCTAATTCAAATTCAGTTTCTGTTATGTGCAAATAAAAACATCCTAATCCAAAAAGGATGTGAAAACGGAATATAAGGCAGAGAAGTAATTTGAGACTAAAATATCAATAGCCTGATGCCGAGATATAACCTTTGGCTTGTATTTTGTAGGCAATGTGGAGCCTTTTCAAATTTTTGAGGGTGGAAGTCAAATGCATTGGTCTGTGTTAAATGAGGAGGGCTTCACTGACACCTAAACAAAGTGTGTCTCCCTCCCTGTCACCTCTGTGGCTCAAAAGTAATAATCAGTTAATAATCCTAGGGATATACTCTTCCCAATTTCTCTGCAAATACCTCTGACTCATGTGACTACCCAGCACACTCTCCTCTGACTTCAAAACCTTCTTTTCTTGTGTATATGTTATATTACAGTGATCTGCTCTCCGACTGTGAGAGAATTGTCCTTCTAGAACCAATACAATCACCATGGAAAAATACCAATGTCTGTTAGCTGCAGAGAGGGTTATATTCAGCACATCGGAAAGCAAAGATTTACAATGCATGGTTAGATTAGCTAAAAATCCATTCTTTCTGCCTTTCAGGTCTTAAATTTTGAGGTGAGTAAAGATCTAGAGTCCCAGGGGAAGAATAAGAGCCTGAGGCCATTAATCAAATGGATGCCTGGGAATCAGTGACAGGGTGGATTAGAGAATCTGAAATCCTGGGTTAGAGACCCAGCTCTCATACTGCTTTGCTTTTTAGGCGTAAGGCTACTTATTTCTCCTGTCTGCCCTTCAGTTTCCTTATCGGTAAAATATAGGAGTTAGTCTATAGAGGTCTCACATTTGGTGATTCTATGTGTCTGAATACTCCTCAGAGATCGAGTATGTGGCTTTGGGTCTGGGTCACACTCCCTGAGGAGAGCCAGGTTCTTGAGTAGCTCCTTAGACCAGGCCTGTAAATAGACTTACAGGAGTCTTTCCCAAGTTTCATCGCAATCACTGTAGGTTAAACATCTGCGGGTTGTCCCGTTAGGATGCAACCTCAGCAAAGACATAAAAGTGAGGCTTCATAGGTCCCCTGGAGCTTTCAGGAGCATCCATCTCCTCTAATACCAGCTCAGTTTGATTTGCATTAGTAGGGATAAGGCATGGCTAGCATGAGGTGAGAAGAGAGGAAGCATTTAATTGAATAAGGGATAAGCTAACTTCCTCCCAGAATGTTCTAACCCACACTCATCTCAAACCTCCATGGCAGTTATGGTCCGAGCCACACAGTCCAGCACTAGGATGCACTGTCTCTTAAACTGTTCTCTCATTTTTTAAGGTGTGCTCAGTTTGGATTCCTAACCTTGCCTGAATTTATTTAAGTTCAAGTCAAATACTTATTGGACAACTACTCTCTGCCAGACGTTGTGCTGCTCATTGAAAATAAAGATACACAAGGCACAGTCTCTGTTTTTAAAGAATTCAGTCTGGAGAGGGATACAGACAAGTAAACAGATGTTTACACAGAGGGTGCTAGGATAGAGGGATGTATTTGTGTTCTATTGTTGTGTAACAAATCACCACAAATTTAGCAGCCAAAAACATTTAATAGCTCACAAGTAGGAGGTCATCATCTAGATAGGCTCAGATGCAGTCTCTGCTCAGGCTCTCACAAGGCCAGAGTCATGGTATCAGCTGGGCGGGGCTTTTATTTGGAGGCCTAAGAGAAGGATCCATTGTTAAGCTAATTTAGATCAGTGGCAGAATCCAGTTCCTTGACGTTGTAGGTCCAAGATTCTGTTTCCTTGCTGGTTGTCAAGCCAGGGGCCTCTCACCTTCCTAGAGGTCATCTGCATTCCTCCTCATGGGCCCCTTTCTTCTGTCTTCATTCCAGCAATAGAAGGTGCAATCCTTCTTGACTCTGCTTTGATTCTTTCTGCTTTCTTTTTCTGTCACCTTTATATGCCTTCCTTTTTTTGTCACCAGCCCGAGAAAATAATGTACTTTTAAGGCCTTTTGTGATTAGATCCAGCTCACGATGTTAGGCTCCTTTTTTAAAGTTCAGCTGTGCCTTATAACATAGCACAGTCAGGGGAGTGTATCTCATCACATCTACAGATTCTGAGGCTTAGGGTATGAGAGCTTCAGGGCCATTCAGAGAAGTTATGCCTGCCACAGGGGGTATTGGGGTTATTAGGAAATACAGAGTGGGTGGAAACAAACATCACAACTCCCATGAGATCATGGGAAGCCCTAGGCAGAGGAGTTGCCTAATTGGATTTTTGAAAGATGATTTAGACTTAAGCAGGGAGAGACAGGGGTGGGGGGAGCTATTAGGAACCCACAGATGGAAGGGCACTGTGGCAAACTCAATACTCTCTTTCTTCCCCTGCATCTAACCCAGAGCTGAGCACATAGAAGTTTTTCAACATTTTTTTTTTTAGCCAATTAATTGATTGGTTATAGTTTAAATAAGATGATATTCAAAAAGTACTTAGAACAGTGCTTGAAACAAACTAAATTATTAATATGTACTAGCTAGTGTTATTATACAATTCAAAATAGGAAACCTATTGCAAATGGATCTGGAATATTTATTCATTCATTTAACAAATATTTATTGAGAGCAAACTAAATGCCAGTGTGAGGCTCTAGGAAGACAGTGGAGAACAAAGCAGATGATCCTGACCTCATGGAATTTACTGTTCGGTGGGGGAGACAGACAAGCAAAGGGGCAGCTATAGCAAGTGTGCCGAGTGCTGCACTGGTCAGGCGCGGCTGTGTTCATGTGTCTTTAGGAGGCTGTTTCCTTCTCGTTCACCTGATGACTGAGCACAAGTATCCCCCTTTAGCTTCAACATCCTTCTCCAATTCCCAGCCCTTTTCACTGTTCTTCTCTCTCTCCCTTTTTGTTAATTCCTTACTGTCCTGTGGCCCTCTTCTTTGGATTCGAGACCACAAGCATAGGGACACTAGCCTATTTATTATCTGTGTGTCCGCAGTGCCTAGCCCTATGCCTGGCTCTTAGCTTAGACTCTGGTTTCTTGTTTGGATCAAACCCACAATTCTAGTTTAGTTTATTTTAAATAAACATTTGCCTAACACCTGTTATATGCCAGTAAGAAAGCAGCAGAGCCAAGAATCAAACCCAGACAGTCTGCTGTACTTGACACAGGTAAGTTTGCAGCTTCAGACCTTCTCACTCGCTTTGTACCTCTTATGATTAACAACAGTGACAACAAATAAAAACAATCACTGCAACCACTTACTGAGTATTGTAGCACAGTCCCTGTATTGAATTTGTAGCTCAAATTCCTACAACGTATTGGGGAGTAAGAATTATTATCTTTATTTTCGACATAAGGATTATGCCTCTCAGAGAGGTTAAGTCACTTGCACATGGCCAAGGACACATGTGCAGACCGAGGACGTAAACTACAGTCTTTTTGATTCAAACCTGGGCTTTTTGGCGGTAGATTTAGTGCTTTGACCAATTGTTTTTATGGACTTGATTGTTTCTTTTCTTTTGCAGTGATTGTCCATGTTAACATTCATGGAACCATGTCTCAGTTACATTTTTAAAAAGTTCAGGACAAAGTCAAAATCTTGGTATCAGGCTACGAATAGCATAAACCAGATCACAGTGACATCTCCATGAGTTAACACAATCGAAGACTGGTTTCTCTGTGAAAATCAGCTCCTGCCCTCTCTCTTCTGTGTCCCCATCTTGGGGCTACACTCCTATTATTGTGACAATGAAAGGCATAGTACTTTTCCAGGGCACCATAGAGAGCATGAGTGACTTCATCAGCTCACTGTTCGTTGATAGGACTTTTCTTAAATCACTTCTTAGTTGCAAAGAGAGGATCATGAACACAAAGATACATCAAGTTTATATAAACAATGGCCACTTGTCTCTTTGAATGCAATAGCACCTTAACTAGTCAGTATCCTGTACAATGAGATGAGGCACTGGTCACATACTGGAAAATCGCAACAATGTCAAATTTCTATAAGACTTTCTAAAAACTAACCCTCAATTTCTGTACTTATCTCATCACCAACCATAAACAAATAATTTCCACGTCAGTCTTGGTCCCAGAACCACACTTTAAGAGGCACTCTTTAGAGGACGAGCTTGGACTCACAGCTGGGTTAGAGTCTTACTGGATACACATGATTTAGGGGAAGTTATTTAACATTTCTCAACATCTTTAGTTTTCTCATCTATAAAATTAGAAAAAAAAGCATTACCTCCTTTATGGGAGGTATATGATGAGGATCCAATGGAATTATTCATTCAACAATTATTTATTGAGTTCCTGTTATGACAGATACTCTTTTAAGCACTGGAGCAAAAGGAATGAACAAAACAGACAAAAATACATATTGTCACGGAGCCTCGATTGTGGTGAGATGATCTATATAAAGAAGGTAGCCTGGTGCCTAGTAGTTATCAACTGTGTGTCATTTGGCAGGTCACTTCACTTTACTGAGAGTCAGTTTAATAAAAATGGAGCAAAAATAACACATCTCCTGTGATTGTTTGAAGATCCAGTGAGATCGAGGAGATAGTCACTTGCTGTGATACTGAGTAAATAAAACTTAAAGCTAAGTGTAAAATATCATGTTTTTGAATCTTGAGGCTCTGAATTGTGGACTGTACCAGAAATTGGGAAATTCAAGGTTGTTGGGAGCTTCTCACCCAAAATAAAAGGCATGAAAGCTGAGGGATCCAACAGAGCCTCAATAATCACAGGGGAAGCAAGTATATAAAACCAGATGCATGGGCAACTGAACCAAAAGAGGAACACACCAAAAGGACTGGAGGAGAATGTCAAGGCCGAAGAATAGAATTGGGTTTTTGAAATCAGATAGATAAGAACTAGAACAGAGTAGACAGCACAGCTTATGCTTTTAAGTGCTTGCTGGGGCATATTGTCCTGACATGGGTTAGAATAGACACTACTTCCAAGAGATATTGCCAAGAACATAATCACAGGGCCCAATCTTTTAACCAGATCTACAGAGTGAGATTAAGGCTAGGATGGAGAGATAAAGCCAATAGTCTAGGAACCATGAAAAGTTAAGCATGAGCATGAAGAACAACCTATGAACAAATTATGACACGAGGCTAGAATTTATACTGGATAACTCTTGTAAATTCTTCAGATCTACTCTCTACCACTTTTTAAAATGGATTTTACTTTTTTTCTGACTTTATTGAAATATAATAGATAATTATTTACTCATATTTACATTGTACAATTCAATGATTTTTTTAAAAGTATTGTTGGCATACAATAATATCTTCATTGTAATTGTACAGCATAGTGATTAGAGATCTATATAACTCACCCCACTAAATCTAGTACTCCTCTTCCCCTTACATGTTTATTATAACATTATTAACTATTTTCCTTACTCTACACTTTATATGTCTATTTTGTAGCTATCCATTTGTACTTCTTAATCTCTTTGCCCTTTGCCACCATCCCCCCCAACCCATCACCCATCTAGTAGCCCTGAAAACAGTCTCTGTATCTATGAGTTTATTTCTATTTTTGTTGTTTGTCGTTTATTTTGTTCTTTAGATTCCACATGTAAATGAAATCATGCGATAATTGTCTTTTTCTATCTGACTTATTTCATGCAGTGCAATACCCTCTAGGTCCATCACGACTATATATTTTTCCATCCCCTTCCTTTTAGTCTATGTGTGTCTTTTAATCTGAAGTGAGTCTCTTGTAGGCAGCATATGTAGGGGTCTTGTTTTCTTATCCTTTCAGCCACTCTATCTTCTGGTTGGAGCACTTAATTCTTTTCCATTTGAGGTACTTGTTGTTAGGAATGTAGTTGTTACCATTCTTTATTCCTGTTTTTGATACACGTTTTTACTTTTTAAAGAAGTCTCTCCAACAGTTCCTGTAATATGGCTTGTTTTTGATAAATTCCTTTAGCTTATTTTTACCTGGGAAGCTCTTTATCTGTCTTTCGACATGATAGCTTTGCTAGATTAAGTTAGATTGGTTGTAGATCCTGGGGTTTCATCACGTTGAATATTTTGTGCCAAGCCCTTCTGTCCTGCATAGTTTCTTTTGCGAAATCGGCTGCCAGTTTGTGGGTTCTCCCTTGTAGTTAATTGCTTTTCTCTTGCTGCTTTTAAGATCCTCTCTTTTAATTAAACTTTGGTATTTTAATTATAATGTGTCTTGCTGTGGGCCTCTTTGTGTTCATTTTTTGGGGGCCTCTCTGAGCTTCCTGGGGTTGTATGTCTATTTCCTTCACCAGATTAGGGAAGTTTTCCATCATTATTTCTTCAAATAGCTCTTCAACTTCTTGTTTTCCTTCATATCCTATGACATGGATATTTTTACATTTAATTGTATCCCATAAGCTCCTTAGATTATTATTGCAGTCTTGGCTTCTTTTTTCTTGCCATTCTGATCGAGTGTCTTTGGCTTCTTCATCCTCTATATCACCATTTTGATCCTCTTCTTTATCCACTTTGTTTATTCCATTTAATATACTCTTCATCTCAGATAATGTGTTCTTCATTTCTGACTGGTTCCCTTTTATAATTTCCATTTCCATTTTTATGTTTTTTTTTTATCTCTTTGTTAAAGTTCTTACTCAGTTCATCTACATTTCCCTTCATTTCATTAAACATCTTTATAACCAGTGTTTTGAACTCTACATCTGTTAGATTTCTTGACTCCATTATTTCTGGATCTCTGTTCTGTTCTCTCATATGGTTTCTTATTCTTTGTCTTCCCATTTTGGCTGTCTTTCTGTGTCTATTTCTATGTACTAAGCAAAGCTCCTAAGTCTCTTAGTCTTATTAGTGTGGCTTTGTGTAGTAGGTTCCCAGTGGCATAGTCCTGAAAGGGATTCAGCTGCAGGCCTGTGCCCCTCTGGGTCCATCTGTTAAGATTCAGCCAGCAATCCACAGATGCTGTACTTATAGTTGCTTCAAGAGGCCATGCCAGAAGCTAAGGCCAGTTGTCACCAGTGTGGCTCTGCTCAGCAAGTAGCACTGGACTCACCGAGGACACACATGACTGTGGCTTAGGCGGGGTCTTGAGTTGGGGGAGGCAGAGGTCCAGGGAATCCTCTAGGCAGAGAGACCTCTGTTACCCAGTTTGATGACGGCTCAGCTATGACAGTGCTGCATCTGCACACTGGGAGTGGGGGAGGTTTAACAGAGGAACAACGGATACCGCTGGCACCTCTGCTCAGGAGAGATCTTTGCCTCTGACCCTCACTCTGACAACTCAGTGTCCCCTTGTAAGTCCCTGGTTCCCCCTGTGGAGCCAACTTAGTGCTGGTGATCAGACCAATGAGGTCTGTCACTGCGAAAGTCCGCTCGCGGACACGGCTTCTTTAAGAGGCGTCTGTCTGCATCTGCTGGTTGCTGCTGCCGCTGTCATTGCCTGTGTCCCACTCAGTAGCTTAGTACCCGGCAGCCTTGCGTCTTCACCCCCTTCTACCTTCTAACATTGCAGTTTGATTAATTATTTCTCTTTCTAGTTGTAGTGCTTCTGTTTGTCTAGATCCCAGACAACTTCACTTGCTGTTTGCTCTGTGTTTCTGTTACAATTTTGATTTGGTCGCAAGAAGGATGAGCAAAGCCTCTACCATTTTTTCCCCCAGAACTACTACTCTCTACCATTTTTCATTCTGTTCTGTGTCCCAGGAGGCAAACCAACACTGAGTAAATGGAACTCTTATCATCTGGTTTCTGAATGACTTCAGCCAATGGAGAAGGTAGGCAGGAGACTGGATGGAGGAGTGTGGGGAGGGAGGAAAGTGAGACCATAGGATTTTTTCTTCTGGGTTCCTCTTTTCAAGCCACTGTGAGATGTCTCCCTCCCTTGACCCCAGATCTTTGTCCCTCTTATGTTCTCCGGGTTCTAGTGGCCATTCCCTCCCCCTTGTGCTTTCACACATAGAGTTATGGGTGAGCCTATTACCAACCCCAGGGGGCCACAATATTCCCTGTGGTTTTTCTATACCCTGCCCAAAACTTTGTAAATAATTCTATTATCCTAATGAAGTATGCCATCTGTTTTCAGCTGACTAGATGACCCTGACTAGAAGCTTCAGGGCTTTTGTCCAAAGCTCCCTTTTATTGAATTCTCTTTGATCATCTCTGGGTGGATCAGCCTAATTTAAAGAGACAGTGTTGGGCAGATTCATAGTAGAGAATAAGGCACACTGGAGTCAGGATTTGGAAGCAGTCATGCTGGGGTCTTAGATGATAAGCAGGATAGATCCCATGGGTTGAAAAAAGGCTAATACTTAACCTCGTACTTACTGTACGACAGGCACTGTTCTAAATACAATATGTATCTATTAACTCCTCTAATTCTCAAAACAGTGCTACTGAGTAGGTAGCTCTGCCACCACTACTTTACAAAATGAGAAAACTAAGGACAAGAGAGGTCAAGGAACTTGTCTGAGATCACACAACTCATAAGTGGCTGTAGCTGGGATCTAAACCTATATAGTTCCATTCCAGAGTCCATGGTCTTAACAACGAATTCTCCACTCTGTAAGAACATCTGTTATTCATTTCTAGGCACTGGGCCTGTCCCTTTTTTGTTCTTCTTAGTCTGACAATTGCTAATAACACCCTTTGCATTGACTTTAACACTTTAATAAATTTTAGCACATTCTAACCTCATGTTTCTGACTCAGTTATAGGTTCTAAATTCATCAAAAAGTTTTAACACCCATCTCAAGTGAATGGTGGAGGCTGGTCTTAAGTTAAACTCTTCTAAGCTTTCCTATTCTGTTTCATAATCTTTGGAAGTTCCTACAGGGCAGGGACAGAGCCCTTTCACTCACTGCCTAGTTCATGGTAGTAACATAAAAAACATTTACTTAATGAATGGTTTTGACATATCCTTTAAAATTCAGAGATTAGTGGCAGATATCCAGGAAAATCATATTATTTTATTAGAGCCCATCCCTGTGGTAGCATAAGAACTGCCTTTTTGCCTCTTCCAGCCCTGTTGGGCCATCTTCCTTTCTTAGAGCCACACGTAGAGCAGCAAATGTGCTTGCTTGGTAGACCTTATCTGCACGTCCATTAACTCTCTGGACTAGTGATCACAAGGTCTGATGGGTGTATTGGTTGCGGAAGTGGTTATATGCTAATGTTCTTATTGCAGTAAGTCACACCTGAGTTGGAATCTCTGCTTTGTCATTTAACTGTGCATGGATTGCCTAACCTCTGTGTGTCTCTATTTTTTTATCTATAAAATGTTATAATAGTAGTATCCACCTTACAAAGTTGTTGTGAACATTAAATGAGATATGTATACTTATCAGCTGAGATCCACTAAGAAGCAGATGTCGGTACAGAGTTGGAAGTACAAGAGACTTATTGGAGATAACACCTGTGAAATATAAAGAAGGAAGGGAGCAGGCATCATCAGGGAAAGCCTCCAGACTGTGATGCAGGTCTCATACTTGTGGGAGGAGAGCAGAGGGAAGCAGATTGGGTAGGAGGAACCCTGGACTATGGTTCATCTCTGTGTAAGGCTTGGCCAGGCTGACAGGGAGCTCTGACACCAAGATTGCAGTAGAGGATCTATGCAGTTTACAGAAATGGCCAGGCTCAAGTATCCCCACAGTTAGAGCTGCCAGGGAGCATAACTGCAAAAGTATGCAAAGTTCTTTGCACAGTGATTGGCCCCAAGTAAATACTCAATAAATGTTAGTTATTGATGCCATTATTTTGTTAGAAGCCAAAGGAATGGAAACATGTGTTATTATTCCTTGCATTATGTTTAGCAATGTGCATGCCTGTGTTAAGGAGAAATTATTCGCTGGACACTTGTTAAAAATGGCCAAATGGATTTTATTCAAGCTACTGCAATAGGGAAAGAGAACTCATTATAGGAGTGGACTCAATTCTGAATACAGCAAAGACAGATTTATAGCCAACAAGCAGAGTGAGGCAGTCAGTGGATGGAAAATTACTAGGTGAAACTGGATATGAGATGAAAATGGGAGGATTCTTACTAAATTGGTTTAACAGGATTGTTGCTAAAGAAAAGTCAAGGACTTAGATATCCAGGGTGGAGGATGAGGAACTTAACTAGATGTCAAGGGTGGGCAATTCTTTCTAAACTGACTTAGTAGGATTCTTTGCAAAATCTTGGCTTGGCAAGCCAAGGACAAGGCCCAAGATCAGGGTGTAGTCGAGGAAAGAGTTTAAAGGATCCTGCCTAAATTTTTGTCAAGTAAAGAGTCTTTGTCGCCTTTCACCTCTCTTAGAGAAAGAGCACCTCTGTCAGGAACCATGCTTGGACCATCTTTTTACCCACCCTCCGCCTCTCATCCAGTGCCTGATGCATGGTAGAGCTCAGTAAAGGTTCATAGAATGATCGTGTGAGTGAATATTAGTGTATGTAAAGAGTAGACTTAATCTGAACCTGATAGTCAGGACTAGCACATGGATGACACCTGTGGACAGCTAGTTACTGTGCCTCTTAAGTCTCTCAGTTTGCAACAAATGGAGTCTTCATGGTTCTAAATTCAGTGTTGAACAACTGTACATGGGACATTCTCTGTACATGAGAAGGCTGGCAGCCATATATTTGGAGATAGTTGGACATGACATATTGTGTACAATACGCCCTATGGAGCTATAGACGAGGGCTCTGTTGAGGCAAAAGAAGGCTAAAGCCCTAATTTCCAAATTCTTAATTCTAGATTTAACTTTTTCAAGCAAATATTTCAGAGTATTGAAAAATAATCTGTGTACTTCGTACCATGCTAAAATGTTATCTTCTGGGGATCTTTTAACTTCCCAAATAAATTTTTTTGAATGGTATCTGTTATACCCCAGCTTTGTTCTGAATGCTCTTTTATATCAAACTGTATGAAACCAAATTTTTTGTATATTCACCCTCAATTTACATATAGAGAAAGAGATGTCCACTAAGGACACAGACCTTTTTCCAAGGTCAGAGAATAACCACAAGAGCAGAAATTAGATGCCAAATTCCTGACCCCCCACCCAGTGTGTGTGTGTGAGTGTGTGTGTGTGTGTGTGTGTGTGTGTGTGTGTGTGTAGATTGATAATGATTATCCATTTAGTCATTTGACTAACTGCCTTGATCAAAACCACCCTGGTAGAGGGGAGTGCACGTTATTTTTGAAATCAAGGTATTGGAAATAGTTAAGCAAGATCTCGATAGGAATCATCAAGATTGAAATTTCTCCATTGTCTACCAATCCAACAACTTACTTTCTTTATTAGTCTCCAGTGTGAGCTTTCCTTTCCCCATGTATGCTGAGCTGTTAACTTTGAAGTACATTACCTCTCTGAGCAATTCCAGGTCTGCTCCTGTCCATCTACACATGGATTTGTGAAGATGCTTAGAGCATTTATTGAAGCAGTCATTAGTGCTCCTGGGTCAATTATGGAGCCTTCATTATCATTGGGAAAGAAGCCCACTGCAGGGTAATGTTCACTTTACCTCATTCCAAGATTAATAAATGGACCTGCCTATAATAAGGAAGGTAGCAGGGGAAAGGGAGAAAACAGTGGACTCCTAGTTGGAAAACCTGGGTTTGCATATATGTCGTAGCTTCTACTAGCTGTATAACCTGGCACAAGTTATCAGACCTGCTCGTGCTTTGGATCCCTTATTTATAAAAACCAAAGAAGGGTTGGGAGTAAGGCTTATCCCCTACCCTCAGCCCCCATCCCATCTAGTCACTTGCAGGAAGGAGGAGCTAATATCTGGGTCATCTGTAACATATTTATGGTGAGAAGAGCTGCTCTTTATTAAAAGGCAGGCACTCCAGAGAGGGGGCAATATACTGATACCAAACATTTCAGGCCCCCAAAGTGAAGCCTCTATAGTTCATATAGTCCCTTCAACAGTCTCATCCCAGCTAGAAACAACACAAAGTCCGTTGTGTAATGAACATCTATGTCTGTAGCATGCTTTACATAACATTATCTCAAATCCTGGTGACAGTCCTGCAAAAGAACAATATCATCTCAATTTCATAGCTAAGAAAACTAATGCTTAGAGGCTCTAAGCCTAAACTTTCCTTTTATCATCTTTCTTCTGCTCACTTCCAGTTTCTCCCATCTCATACTACATGACAATTATTCATTCCCCTGAACCCTAAGACACTCTTTGGGGCAGTGCACATAGTAGGTATTCAATAAAAGCTTGTGCAATAAAAGAGGGAACAAATGCTGCCTTTCTGTCTGGAGGTTAGACCAGGAAGACCCTGGAATGTGAGAAATGGCTGGGACTCATTCTAGGAGTTAGGTCCTTGTCCAGCTAGCGGTGGTGAAGGTCGGTCTTTACCATTGGGCAAGACCCACAGGCAAATAGTCTAGAGATTTCTACTCAGAGTGATGGCATAGTTGCAGCAACTGTGGTCCAGGACTAATTAGCAGGTTGCTAGGCTCAGCAAGGGGTAATTTGAGGATCAGATACTCTAAGCCAGTTGAAGCCTGATTATCCAAAAAAAAAAAAATGGGAATCCTCAGGTGTCAGGGTGGCTGGAAGCTGAATGCATCCATTTAAATCCCTCTTGCTCAAGACCCGGATGCATTCTAGGATCTGAATACATACCTAAGCCCGTGTTTTTGAGGGGTGGAGGTGGGGGTGTAGAGGTCAGGTGCCTCAATTGTGGAAAGAGCAGAGATTAGAACCTCAGCTCTAGGCCTCCTATAGACCCAGGCAGTGTTGTGATGTCAGGAGTTATGGCTTCCACTCCACCCAGCACATTTGCATTTTAAAAGGCTCATTGAAGAGCAACTAGCTTCATTCAAATAAACGCATATCTAATTGAATATCTTTCAGATGCTTGGCAAGAAGGATGAGGGAGATCCCTTGTGAGGTCAGGCTCTCCCAGCAAACCATGCTGAAGCCACTGTTTTTAACTGTGTAGGTTAACCTATACACATGTGGCTCCTCTGAATCTCAACCTGGAGAAATGTATTTCATAGAAGAACATTTGCTAGATTGTCATTCTATGTACAGTGAACAGGATTTCCACTGCAAAATACGTGAAATCATCCCAGAGTTGTTTTTTTTCTCTCTCTCTCTGTCTACTTGGGGCTAAATCCCTTGTATTTTTTAAGGCTCACCTCAAGCAACTATACCTCTGTGAAGCTATTGGTGAAGGCCAGCTCCATCCCCACGGAGTTAACTATACCTCTCCTTTTTTTGTATTTCTTATTTGCCTAGGTCCCATCCTGAGGTGATCCCTGGCCAAATCTGCAGCTTATTTCTTTGCTCTCATTTATGTTCTAGCAATGCTCTTCCCCCGTTCGACACACACAGCAAAAACACCTCAAACTCAAAATGCTGCTTCATGCTTCCCTGTCTATATGTATGCTTCTCCCTCCATCTGGAAGGCCTTTCCCCACTCCTCTCTCTTTCTGGCTAGCTTCCAGGCATCGTCAAAGACTTAACTCTAGCCTAAGGCAGAGACTACAGCTATAGGGTATGATGCCCTAGTGTGGAATCCAAGCTCCTAGCATGCCACCTGGAATCTAGTAGACACTCAGGGAATACTGGTTACGTCTGTGAATGATTGAATCACTTCCAACAGGCATTTTCCCTGATAGTCATCCCCTAGTCTGAGTTCGGTGTCAGTCCCCTCTGCTGTATCATCCTGTGCTTATCTTCTCGGTTACCACTTTATACTGAAAACTGTCTGTGTCTATGTCTGGCTCCGCCACTCCTCCCCGCCCTCTAGAGACTAACCTTCTCAAGGGCAGGGGCTGGATTTCATTCATCTTTAGGCTCTCAGTGTCTAGTACAGTGTCTGGCAGGCAGTGGGCCCTAAATAAATGCTGGAATGAACAACATGATTGCTACTCTTAAGACATTGCATTATGGTAAGTAATTCCACTCTTTTTCACTGACTTGGAACTCCCAGTACCTCATATAGTGCCTAATAGATACTCAATACATAGTTATCATTTGATTTGGAAAATAAACTACCTTGTAAAGTAGAAAGAACATTAGTTTATTGTTAGCTTCTGATTTTGATGTTGTCACATGGCAACTAGTGACCTTGGGAGAGTCAAGGGGGCTCTTGGAAACTCAGTTTTCTCTAATCTGCCAAATTGGCATAAAAACTCTCTACTATCCTAGTTTAGTTCTCCCATAAATAGGCTCTCAGCAAAGCCTTGGGTTATGTAGTTTTTTGGGGAGGTGGTCTTTGGAAGCACAAGAGGTAGTAGTAAAAGTGAGACAAGCAGTCCACGTATATAAATCAAGGGCTGCTGTAGTGGACGGGGTGGCCCCAGTCCCCCTGTGGTGCTCTGAGAAACCCTGTAGAACATGCCTCAGAACTGTCTCTAGAGATGAGCTGGAAGCCAGGGTGTTGCTTCATTACTCTCAATCCCCATTGGTTGAAGATGGCCCCTGGGGGTTAATGTTTCGGTTCTGTAGCCAAGCAAACTCCGCTAAGTGCTGGAGAAACTCTCAGGCAGAGGGGCAGTGAGTTGCAGGGATTGAGATGGGAAGCTGTTCGTATGCCAGAAACGGACCATCACAGACACAGGTGGTCTTGCAGGTGGGCTGAGGGAGACATGGTGGGGCATAAACGACATTCGTTCACCACTCATAGTGGCCTGGAATTATCAACCAAACACTTAGAAGGGAAGATGCTGTGTCAACTTAACACACCATTTAAGGCAGGGTATTTAAAATGTATTATTTTTTTACATTTCACCATCCTCATTAAAACTTTACTTTGTCCCTTCCAATTTGCCCTTCCCCTCACCTTCCTCCCGCTTATGGACTACTGTCATTGAATTAGCCTAATCCAACCCAGCTTGTTTGACTCCTGAAGGGTCCTTGAGGAACCCGCAGAGTACAGGTGATGTTCATTATTTCTCCAGGAGAATGTGAGGCCTCAAATAGTGAGTGCTCACTCAGAGTGCTTTTCTATTTCTGTCAAAGAGCCAGCTCTTCCTTTCCCGCCCTGTCACTCACATAGACAAGCCCTGAGCTGTGTGTGGGAGCCCAGGGAGGGCTGATTCTTTCCTCCACAGAAAGAGGTCTATGGTGGGGGTGCTGCTATCACAGATCCTCCCCACCTGCAAGTTCTGGGAATCTGGAAGGATCCATGTTATGAGGCTTTCTCCTGCATGTCAGCCCTATGGCAAGGATACCTCAGGTTTTGCCTTATAATGAGGTTTGCACATAGCTTGTTCAAAGAATTCTTTGGACATTGGTGATTTTGAGATGTTTCCCCTAGCAAAATCAGTTTTAGTTTTGTGCTATAGAATTATATATTCTGGGAGCAGAGATCTAGGGAATGGACTGACCTACTCAGAAGAACTTATGGGTAATTATAATGACTTGATCTTTTTTGAGAAAGGAAAGTCTTAAATATTCATATGCTTTGATCCATAACTTAATTTATTGCCATGTATTATAAGGAAATACTGCAATATAAAATGCTTTACACACTGAGATGTTTCTCACAAAATTATTTGTAAGTTTGAGGGTGGCTGACAACAGGGCAGTGGTCAAATCTTGTGAACAGTTTGTAATAGTGTGGAAAAAATTGTGCTATCACAATGTTCAAAGTAAACATATGGATGTGAAAATAGAATGGAAGGAAATACATAAATTATTACTGTTGTCGTGGTAAATAGGCAGTGACTCCCACTTCTGGTTGCACATCAGAACCCTCTGGGGAGCAGGTGAAAACACAGGATTCTAGGTTTCATACTCAGAATTTCAGTAAGTCAGGTGGTAGGTATCCTGGGTTCTCTACTTTTGACAACCTTCCTGTGCTTCTAACTCAGTTTACTCACAGAGCAGCATTGGGAAGCTACTGTCATTTGAGTACTTGGTGATCTTTTTTCTTTATCATAAGTGTTTTGTACTGTTGCCAAATTATTTTTACAGTTATAAAATGCAAAAGCACGTATGAATTTAAGTGTTCAGCGATATGGAAATGGCCGCCTTCCAATTTTGTAATCTGCTCTCGTCTTTGAACATTAAGAGTTTCTCTTCCTACTTCATAATGATTATTTTAGAAGTTACATATTATGCTGCCTAGTGTATATATTTTAACTCATTAACCAGTTTTTTGCTCTTGAAGAAGTGTCACGAGAGGAATGGCTGAAGAAATTAGAAATTTTCATTTTAAGAACAAAGATATCTAAAAATAGACAGAGTAGGTCTTGAGGAGCAAATTTGTTTCCCGTGGTCCCAGCAGGTGAAATTATGACCAGTAAGTGGAAATTACCATTAAACAAATGATGGCTTTCAAAGCTACACTTGACACACAGTTGGCCAAGATATTTTAAACAGGGTATCACATATTTGAGGTTATTCCTGTTTACCTCTAACAGCTCTAGGGTCTTTTCTTCCTTGATATGTCCTGAATTCGTGATTCCCCCCACCCCTTGCTTACCCAGAATACATTGCTACTTACCCTGGGCAAGACTATTTGCAAGGCTAATATAATCAAAATTTTACTAAACTGATTGTGGTTTATTCCAAACAGTGCTTAATTCAAAGCAACTGCTCATCCCCAGCTGAGTTGGGTCCTATTGTTCCTTGGGAAACATAAATAAATAAGTAAATGAACCCAATATATGAAAATCCAAACATAAGCAAATAAATTAAGAGGTGGGTAATTATTTACAGAACAAAAGAATTCCCCACAGGGTTCCTTTAAATTGTGAGCTCTCCTAAGCATTTGCAGTGTAATTAAATTAACTAAAATGTGGTTAACACTCAGGCCTCTCTAGTCTCTGTGAAGGCCTTGTGTTCCCTCTTCTCCTTCTGGGCTAACCCCCTTGACCTCTACCTGAAGGCTCAGTCTTTCCCTGGAATTTGAGCACTGACTTTCCTTCATGAAGGAGTGATGTGGGACTCTATCTATACTCCATGCATAGGTGTCATGTCATCTTGCTCTGGTTTGGACTTTACATTTTGGGTTTCAGTCCTGATGACTGGGCTCCTGTGTTGTCTTTGGAGAGAGCTCGAGTTTCTGACCTGCTAATCTGCTTAAAATCAGGCCTAATTTTATTCTTACCTGTTCTGTTCATCTCCATACACAGATGCTCCTTGGCTTATGATGAGGTTATGTCCCAATAAACTCATTGTTGAAATGCCTCTAATACACCTAATCTACTGAACATCTTAGCTTAGCCTCACCTACCTTAAATGTGCTCAGAACACTTACATTATCGGGATGTAACCTCATTGTAAGTGAAGGAGCATCTGTAATTGCTTCTTCTTCTTCTTCTTCTTCTTCTCACTAGAGGCAGGAGGCACAGATGGACATTTTGTAGATATGATGGGATGCAAAAACACAAAACACAATCTCCAAAAAACACTGGCAACACAGTACACGGTAGAGTATCAGTTGTTTACTCTCATGGTCGTGTGGCTGACAAGTTGCTGCCGCCACTGCTCAGAACATGAGAGTATCGTATCCTGTATTGCTAGCCCAGGAGAAGGTCAAAATTCAAAATTCAAAGTAGGGTTTCTACTGAATATGTACTGCTTTTACACGATTATAAGGTCTAAAAATCGTAAGTCAGAGACAATCTGTACTATAGTTATATCAGCCAGGGTCTAAACAGGCCCATCAATAGGCAAGAATTCAGTATGATGAACCAGTTACAAGAGTGATGAGAACTGAAAAGCCAAGTGTGACAAGTGAGGCACCTGAGAGCTTAGCAGCAGTAGGAAGCAGCTACTGCCCTTAGGGTGGGCTGATGAGAGCCCATGCGCAGGCACCGTCTAAAGGAACTGGAATGCAGGATGGAGGCTGCTTGGAGGGAGGTGAGACTGTGGAGGGAGAAGACATCAGGTGAGAACTGGAGTCCTAGAGGAGGGAGGGCCACTGCTTCCTGCCCTCCAGTCTCCAGCCTATACTTCTTATTGGCTGAATTCAGCTGAAAGTCAGTTAGCAAGGGATCCTTAGGAATATAATTTGCAGGACTCATCCCCTAGTCAAAAGAGCAGAACAAGGGAACAGTGGGGAAGAGATCTGTATGTCAACAGGCAGCATGCCTGGTACAACTAAAAATTAGAATGGTACGATGGGACTTCTACTTTAGAGTTGGTGACACCAAAATCGTCTAGACGTAGGGTAAGGATAAAACTGATAACTGAAATACTCACATACACACACACATATGTATGTATTATAAATACATATATATGTATTATAAATAAATATTAGCTGATATATATATATTTATTAGTTACTTTCTATAGTCACTTTCTATTCTAAGTACTTTACATATACAAATTTAATTAATGCTCACAACAACCCTATGAAATATTTTCTATTGTCATCATCTCATTTTACAGATGAGGAAGTGGAGACTCAGAGAAGTTAAATAATTTTCTCTGGGCTACACAGCAAATGGCTGAGTCCATACTTGAACATATGCAGCTTGGCTTAAGAGCCCCTATGCTTAACTGTACCATGCTGCCTAAATCTGAAGTTCTATGCCCTTACCCAGTAGCTGTCTGACTTTGAAAAATAACATTCTTAGCAATTTCTCTAATTGTCAACTTAGTTACTTTGGAAAAACTAATAATATTATTACCTATTTCGCTGAGCTGTTGTGAAGGTTAAATGACAGAATACATACAGACTGTGAGCACGATGCCTGTCACGTAGACAACATTAAAAATATACTGGAATTTCTATGCTTTAATTGATTTCCCCCACCCTAAGAAAGGGAAAGTGCATGAGCGATTTTCTAGGTCAGACTCAGTTCAGGTTCTGCCTGTCCTTCTTCCGCTCTCCCCTACCCTTCACTCCTCTCTCTCAAGGCCCTAGTCCTGGATCAGAGCCTCATTAGGACTCATAACCACCATGCAGTGTCTCTCTTTGACAGTTCATGGTCATTCTTCCCCTTAGTGTAGACAACATTGTTGAGAAAATGGATTTTCTTGAACTAATGAGAATGTATTAGTCCCTTGTTATTGCTGTGTCTTAGTGCAGTGCTTGTAATGGGAAGGGATTAATTTTGTGACATTTTCAATGCCTTCTCATCAAAGACCTAAGTATGCATCAATCTCAAAACTGTCCCTTAGTTTCAGGAGAGCCAAATTCCCTAATACCCCTGCCCTTCATTTCTCCACTCTTAAACTAGAGGCCTGAACCATAAAATGGCAAGGCTAGACTCTTCCTTGCCCAGCTCCCAAGGTAGTGGTAAGGTTTAAATGAGACCATAAAAGGAAAAATAATAATAACAACAAAAGCTAACATCGTCATAGTATTTACTGTGTTCCAGGCATATACACTGAATTATTACAACCTCGTTAAGTAGATGCTATTATTATCCTCATTTTCCAGATGAGGAATCTGATGTGCAATCATATTAATTATTTCGCTCAAGATTATAGAACTAGTAAGTGGCAGAGTCAGAATTTGAAATCAGGGCCATCTAGGTTCAAAATCAAAAGATGTAGTAGTCCCTCTGGTCTGTTTTCTTGTGTGGGCTCTTTCCATTCTAAACTTTTATTTTGTCAGACAATTTAGGTCCCAACAATATATAGAGGAAGGGAAAACAAATGTCCCAACAGTAACCCAGAAGTCTTATGGACCTTCTCCTCTTCTTAGAGGTTGAGGTAAACTTGGCTCATCCTACCAGTCTTATAGATCATATTAGTCCAGGGCTTTCCTCCAAACTTCTGTGAATTTCTGACTTAACTTATTTCATGGTCTCTTCTGTTAGTCTTGAAAATGGCACATACCAACCAGTAATCGAAACTCCATCCTTTTTGGGCTTCCATAGGCAATCTAGTAGTTCCTAGCACATTTTATTTGTAGTTTTCCTGAATATTTTTGAGCCATGATATCGAGTCACATCATGGTGGGTGAGGCTCTCTATCCATGGCTGGCTACCAGGGACTTATAATGCACCTTTGTGGAAATTAGAAAAAAATAAAACAAACAAGAAAAAACCACCCTACCAACTCCTGGGACTAATTAGAAAAGGAACTCCCTCTGGGAAGACAAATGAGGAAAAGCTGCGCTTTCTTTGCTAACATAAGACCACAGCAAGACCTCAGCTTGGCAAGCAGAGTACAAGTGGATTTTAGCCCTACTCCTGCCCTTGACTGCCTCCCAGACCCTTTCAGGGCACAATGTGCAGAACTGTATGCATTAGCCCTGCCTCTGCCTTCTCAGTGACCCTAGCCCAACTTCTCTGCTTTCTCTCCTTGCCACTCTTCCAAAAGCTCAGTTCCAACAACTAAATTTCTCCAACATGCTCAGGCCCTTGAAAAACGTATTCCAGAACACCCTCTTCCTTCTCAGCAAGGCTCACCCCTGCCTGTTTTCCTACATTACCACAAGACATCAGAACAGTCACTTCTTTGCATAAACCTAGCCTTGTCTGCTCAGTAAATTTCATTTCTAATTATGGCTCTTTCCCCCAGCAACCTTATGGGGTTGAACCATAAATGATGCAGAATGTAGAGCAGAGGCAGGAATGCTTTTATCTCATCCTTGAGCCTATGTGGCAGATGAAGGCAGTTTCAGCAAGCCCCAGTACATCACAATCAGTCTTTGGTAAACAAGAAGACAAATGCACAATCCCTAGAAATTCTAAGTAGCAGTGCTTAATCCTCCTGCAGTAATTATGCTCATCCATCTTTCCCTCTGCCCCCTGAGAGGTCTCAGCAGGGTGTGTCACATGCCTGGTGCAGAGTCTTTAAGGTGTATAGGCTTGGCCACTACCTTGTTACTATCACAGATAAAAGGCAGCTAAACCGGTGTCCTCCCAGGGTTTTGACTGTGCACCCCTATCAATAAAGTATTTTTGAGCACACATCCCATATATGCATGTTTACTTATGCATTAATTGTATACATGTATCTCTGTACTTATATAAACATATGAAAATAAAAATGAGAAAATCTGTGTTAAAATAAATATAAATAGAAGTTCCAATATGCTTTTCCCACACCCTAGGCAGTAATCTTGCATACCTCCTGGGAGGTACATAGCCTACTTAGATACTGCCTGCCAAGGTAAACCATATCACTTCATTGCTTAGGAAAGTGAGAAAGACATACCCTTGGGAATCAGTCAGACTTGAGTTCTAATCCTAGCTTCCTCAATTCATGGCTAGGTGATTTTGGATAACAGTTGTAATTTCTTGTTCCTTAGTTTCTTATCTGTGAAGTGAGATATGATAGTCTGAGCCAGACCCTATCCTGGATGCTACAGGCCCTTTCGTTAGGAGGTCAATCCAGACAGAATGTCCCCAAATCAGTGATAACTAATTTCAGATAACTTGGGGTTCTGGTTGAAGATGCTGATTCCTTAGCCTCACTTTAGACATAAAATCAAAATTTCTTTGGAAGCAAGAAGTCTGCATTTTATACATTTCCTAATGATTCTTATGTACATAAAAGTAAGAGAGGTAATCAGAATGATAAATAGATGTAGTGACATAGTATCATTTAGAGTAAAGGAATGAGAAGTGCTACAACAAGGGACAAACTCTGAAGGGTCTGGGAGCCCAGAGGTGGTGCATCTATTTCAGACTGGGCAGCTAGCTTCCTAGAGAAAGTGATGCAAGGCATTGTTCTTGCCTATTCCAGGCCTGTCTCGATCTCAGAGTCAGGCTTTGGCTTGGGTCATGCCTCCCTTAACAAAGCATTTATTTGGTTCAGTCCTAGGCTTCTGAATATTCCTTCTATTTCCAACTTCCCTTAGAATCCCCAGCATGTGTGCAGTGACAAGTCTCATCTGGACTTGCAGAATGCCTGTGCCATCAGCTGCTACAGGCTTGGAATGATGACAGAGGTGCTTGAGAGGCATTAGGTTCCTTCTGTAGGACATGTACATTGTTGCTCTGAAAGCCTGGGGCTACAATAAAGAGTTTAGTGTTGGTGATTTATTTATATTTTACCTCATTCCAACTCAGGATTTGAAGTGTCTTCAATAGATACAAATAATACAAGTCAAAAGATGAGACAAATGAGCAAAGATGGACAAAGAAACAACAATGGTAGGAAGATAAGATGAAGGCAACTGCAGAATCAGTAAATAAACTATGTAACATATGGTCCTGTACAATTGTTACAAGTAGCAATAAATTTGCTTTGAGCTTCTTAGTAGCAGCACCAACAGAGAAATAAATATTAGTTTTATAATTTTCATAGCATCTATCTGAATATGTTAAACCAGTTGCCAAGGAAAGCACAACTTTTCTTAGAATTGTCATGAAGATGTAAAGTGTCCAGTATATGATGGAATAAATGACAGCCTCAACATCCTTGCAGTATAAAGTTCTTTATAGTCCTTTCAATGTGTAATGCTTATTTAATCAAAATATTTGAATTGAAGACATTTTGAGGGTCATCTGTCCTACCCGACAATGGGGGAAACTCTGCCTTGAGAGATGGGAGACTTTCTCCCAATCTCCCACTATGGCATGGTTCCTATTCAGCTCTGATTTTTCCTGTGCAGAACTCTATCTAACCACATTTACATATTTCCAAATAGTCTGGCACCAGCTCAAACCTAAAACTTTGTTCAAACTGCTCCTACTTCCTCAAACATCTTCCTCATGAAATCATACCATCTAAGACCCAATTCGGATCTCACCTTCACAGGAGGCCTTCTCTGATCCAACCAGTCAGATTTACTCTCTTACCCACATGCTTCTATATTACTCTGCTGGGACTCCAATTTTAACATTTATTATAATCCACCTTGAGCCAGGGTGTATAAGAGCATATCTATTAGGTATGTCTGTCCTAGTCTCTTTAAGTTCTATGTCTCCTAAACATAGGGGAAGTGGAACAAAGGCCACTCTGGAACCAGAGTCTGGAAGCCCTCATAAGCACTTGCTCTGTGCCAGGCATTGTGCTGCTGGGTTGGAAGGGTCCTGAGGTGAAAAAGACCTAGTCATTGCTTACAGGCCACTGAAGTTGTCCACTCTTCAAAGGCAGGGGGTATTTGTACTCATCATTGCATCTTCAGAAACTGATATTGATTTGAACTTGAAGCAACCTACCCAAATAACACAAAGTTACAGGTCATTTAAAACATTCATCTTCACCTCCATTTCCTCTACCAAATCACATATGTTCTCACTTAATTCTCACAACAATTCTGAGATAGTCATTATTAACCCTATTTTACGGTAAAGAAGCTTAATGCTCACCATCTTGTATCGTCCTATTAAGTTGCAGTTTCTTCAAGCGAAAAACAGGTTAAATACTACTTACTTTGCAAGATTGTTAAGAACAATGAAATGGCATATATAAAATGACTTATCACAGTACTTGATCTAGAGAAGATGCTTTGGAATTGTGGATTTCGCTCCCTGAGAACTAACATTTTACGGGAATCTTACTATTTGTCAGGCACTTTTCAAATACCGTAAATATTTAATTAAGTAATTTCCTTTCCTGGACAACTTTATGAAGTAGGTACTAATTATTATCCCCATTTGAGAAATGAAACAGAGTTCAGTAACTTGCCCAAGGAAAAAACCAAATAAATGGAGGTGGACTGGGATTTGAACCCAGGTAGTCTGGCTCCACCTTGAGTTTTCAAACATTCAACAGTTCTGCCTCCCATTAAAGTTGCAATTCAACATATCAAACGTTATCATCAAGATGTGTTCAGACTGCTATGGGGGCATACAAGAGAAATGAGCTAGAAGGAAAAGCTTCCCGGGAGAGAAAATGGCCTGAGCACAGTCTTGAGATTTGAGTGGGTGCTAATCAAACAAGCACTGAAAATAGCACATCAAGTGAAGAGGATAGTGTAAGCAAAATAACAGAGGAGACAGTCAATACATACATGCGCCTCTTTCAGAACATGTCACTGGAGACCTTAGCTGTTAATATTTGCAATGTCCACAGTTCCCTTGGTTCTCATGCTTTCTGTTGCATTTCTACTTTCTGGCCCTCTTAGTACCTGCATTGTCTGTGTTTTGCCCCTAAGATGTCCTTGACCCACTCTTCATCATCCCTGCACCTGCCTACCTACTCAGGACACTGTGCCTTCTTGGTGTTTCTGTGTGTAACCTCTGACAGCTGGTCGTATTACCAGTTTTTTGGGGGCAGGGCCATGCTAACCACTGGCTGAGTATCCACCAGAAGGCTCTGTACCACTATGGATATACTGCATGGACTTGTTGACTATCTCATTTCTTTTGATGTCCACATTTCTTGTCCATAGTACCTCTGCCTCTTGCATCCCAGAGTGTTTAGTCTCTTAGTCATTCAACAGTACTATAGGCCAGGGAAGTCCTCATGCTGGGTATACAGTTATAAATAAAACACAAACTCTCTGCTTTACTCTCCATTTAGAGAGAAAGAGAGTAATAAAAAAAACACCTTATATATTATATATAGAGAGAAAACAAGGCTTGAGGAGTTAGAGATTAAGGAGAATGGAGAAGCTCATGAAAAGCCTCTCTGTTTTAGAGATTTTGATCAATGACCCAAAAACTTTTGTGATCTCTGTAGTTCTAGAGTTGACAGAGTTAGAAACATGCTCTTCCCACCTCCACCCTGCTCCCCACCATATGAAACAAGATCTGGAAATAAATTTTACCACAACTAGCCTTGAGACTGAAGACAATTATTTAATTTCTCCGTGCCACAGAATTCTTAGTTATGTGAGAAGTTTTGGCAAAAGCAAAAAAGGCAAATACGATTCATTAATTCAGCATTTTTTTTCTCAGTACCTATTGTGTACCAGGAAACCCTTTTGGCATGGGAGTGCCTAAGGCAGACATTGCTCTCAAGTGGCTCATAGTCTAGGGGAGAAGACAAAGGGCAATGGAAAGTCATAAAACCGCAATAGTTGTTCTGAAGAGGTACCTAAGCCAGCAACAGGTGGCCAGGGAAAGCTTTCCAAAGAATATTATCTCCGAGCATCCAGTGATAGCTACAAAGTGCTTTACTAATGAATAGGAGAACCAACCTGCATCCTCACCTAGCCTTAAACATTCTTATCATCATTTGCCACGCCCCCCACCCATGATGTTCTGGGCATAGTATTCCATTTCTCTCCTTAGAGTAGTGTACATCCAGCATGCCAGCTTTGTTTTTTTGGTGCCCTCTATCTAGAACGTGTTCTCTCTGCATGTAGGGACTCTTGTCCATCACAGCTAAACTTGGCATTTTTCAGAAGCCATCCCCTCTCTTCTAAGTTCACAGTGCAGTCTGTATTATGGTTATGGTACATTCTTTCTAGAATTAGGTTTATGTTTTCTACTACATCTTTACCAAGTGGTAATCTCCTCAAAGATGGACCTATGATTCCTTCACCTCTGTATCCTTAAGACCAGGTACAGCACTTGACACTTAGTAGGTACCTAATAAATATTTCTCAGCTCAAATTGAACTTAGTTAGATGGAACTGAAACATGTAGAAGTTGAATTAAAATTCCCCTTTAGCCACTTGCTGCTTATGCTATGAATGGATATTTTAAGAATTCAATTTTATAGAATTTATACAGATGAGTAATTTTTCCAGAAGTTCAAATTGCCTCAGGCAGCTGGGAAGTTTTCCCATAGTCAATGATGGTTAAATCCTATCTGATGAAATTCCATCTCTTCTCTGTAGTATGATATCTATCTACTGGTAGACTTTGGGCCAATTAGGGGGCTGTCAGCTGCTTGAATCTAGGGGTTTTAGACTAGATTCTAGCATCTGGTGAGATAGACAACAATAAAGGACTCAGCAATGAGTACGATAGAGAAATAAGGAAGACTGAATCAGGCATGAAATAAATTGCGAGGTATATGGGGCACAGAGATCTATGGGCAGGGCCTCCATTGTCACCAGGATGTCCTGTCAGGGCTCACATAACCATGAGCTCAAAGAGGGCTCTCTAAGGGCCATTCCTGCTCCAAGGAGTCCTTCTTAGCAGATGTTACCCAAATATCTACTGATTACTTCACATTAGAGCATTCCTGAGATATTTTGTCTTGGGCCTTTCTAAGACTGGTCACCTTGGAGAAAAATGAGGCAGTTCAACAAAAAGAATGGTGCTTATAGCTTCTACCTGATCGTCTATCTGGTACCACCAAAAAAGCCTCATTGGTATTGGACTCAAGTTCTGGGTGTCCTTCTCCATGCTGCAGAGCTGGGCCACGCACCAGCAGCTGGGTCATCTGTAGGTTACCCTGCCAGTGCCAGGCTCTCCTGTGGTTTTCCAGGGGTGAGTGGTGGGAAGGATTATGAAAATCAGGCTCCATATCACTGTGTAGGCTTTAATTATTCTCTGCTTGCTTATTTTCTCCTCTTATGGCTACTGCCATCTCTCCTGGGGTTTCTGTGGCTGCTTCAGTAAGTCGTATTTTTTATTTTGATTTTCCTTGGTTTGACTGCAGATTTGCAGAAACAAAAACCAAATGGAAACAAAATGCACAAACTCATTGGAATACAGGGGGTTGCTGAGAAGCTGGAGTAAGAAAGCTAATGTCCAAGAGGAGGGTTTTGGACTCAGGCATTCCAGGCTGCTTTGGTCACCAGCTGATGTCTTGATAGTATTTGTGTAGTTCAGCCAAATTCAAGCCATGACGTCTGCCTAATTACCAAACTTGTGACTTTTTTTTTGCCTACTAAGGAGTTTTACAGTTCAGTTTACCTTGTCAGCTACTCACTCATTCATACAATAGATATTTCTGAGATATAGCAATGGCCTGGAGTCTTGGCTTTGAGTCTATGCTTTACCATCACCTTGTGTAACTTGACGTAGGATACTCTACCTCTCTGGGTCTCAATTTCACCATTCTCAAGTGTAGATTTCATAATGTGACCTCAGTGAAGGCAGGAAATATGTCTGCTTGTTCATTTTCATATTCATAGTGCTAAGCACAGGGCCTGCCACCTGATAGGTGCTCAGAATATTTGTTGAATAAATAAACAGATTGTAGAGTACATTAGGTTAGGCTACATGATCTCTAATATTCTAACATGATCTACCAATCTTCATATCCTCACTTAAGGAATTTTTTCCATCTCTTGACTGGTGTATCCCATTAACTTCTTAGCTGTGGGATTTCTAGAATCTATGCAGAGAACACATATCATAGGTAATACTCCAACTTCCTCACCCTGAAAACATACCTTTTATTTGAATTTCCATAGCGCCAACACTAACTTCTATCTAAATAATCAATATTCCATCTTATTCTCTTTTCTTTTTACTTGTCCTTGCCCCTCACTGGTTAGAACACATTTTTTTGTTTCTTTTTCTTAGTACTCAGCACAGTGCCTATGTGTTGAATGAAATTGATGAATTATTATTGTTCTCTGTGAATCCTCATCATAATGCCTCATAGGCACTAATAATATTTTGAAATTTTGACTAAACTTTTACTATTGTGCATATCTCTGTGTATCTTTCTTTTTTTCACTATGCATTAATTAATCTTTTCTTCTCTTTATTGTACTACAATGGTTAAGAATATGGGTTCTGAGTTTAGAATTTTTTGGCTTTGAATCTTGCCTCTGCCTTTCCAAGCTATGTGGCCCTGAAAAGTTAATAACCTCTCTATGTCCCAGGTTTCCCATATGAAAATTGGAATAATAAGAATACTTATTTCATAAGCTGTTATGAGGATTAAAAGAAGTAACACACAATAAAGCACTTGCTGCATAGTAAAAACTCAATAAACATTAGTTAATATTATTGCTGTTGTTATTGATAACATATTAGGCACCATTATAGGTGCTGTGAACAAGAAAGTAAACTATCCTGTTCTCAAAAAGCTTACATTACAATGAGTCAGTCCTCCAGCTTCTGATTTTCCTATGACAGAGAGCTCTTTAAGTTTTAGTGGCCACTTAGTATAAATCATATAGTGGATCTTTTCTGTAGAGGAAGTTTCGATTGTTGTAGAGAGCTACATGAGGCCATAGGGTACCTGTCTTGAAGGTGAGAAAGAGAAAGAAAAGAGCAAGCCGTGTGATTCAGGAAATGAACTGTCAGTTACATAATTTTACTGTTCCTCCCCCTGTCTCCAGGCCATGGTCAGTAAGTTTAATTTATCAGTTTTTGTGAGCAGCCACAAGGCATGTCCCATCAATTTTTTTTTTTTGTCTGTGGAGTGACTCAGACTATTAGCCTTGTATGATTACAGCATCTGTATTATGATGTCGAGGACATGTTGCTGCTACAATTTATTCCCTTTATTTAGTCCACTTTGTCTCACTCAGCATATCACTCAGTGGCTGTTCGAGAAAATACTGATGATGGACAATTTCTCTTTCTCTCTCCTCTCTAGATGTTCAATTTCCTTGCCCTTCTGTCTTGTTGATGTCTTGTTTAGTGGGAGATTTGTGGATCTCCTGGTTTCCTCAACATTGGCTGACCCGCAGGTCTGCAGCTCTCAGCAATGCGGCATCTCTCCATGGTGCTGAAAACAACCACGTGGTTTTAGCTCTGCAGTGGCAGCTAAGGCAGACTGTAGGATCCTAACGTGCAGCAGCAGGCAGTGGTCTGAGAAAGTCTCCTGCCCGGTCCTCTTTATTTTAACAAAAAGAGACAAGAGGCACTGAAATAAAGAGTGATTGTCCTGAAGATGATATACATTTTTTTTGTGTGCGCGATCAGAATGTAGCTTTTCTGGCGACATATTGGGAACTTCAGAGACATGCTAAGAAAATTCTTTCATATCCTTGGCCCTCAGTATCCCCATCTGTAAAAGGGGGTAAATGCCAAAAAATGTTAACAACTACTGTGACATATATATTAGATAATGTGTATAAAGTCCTTAACATAATGCTTATCTCATGCCTACTTCTCTACCCTTATCTTTTGCTGCTTCCTGCCTGGCATGTTGTCCTTTAGCAATACAGAATGATTTATGGTTCCTATTTTACACACCATGCTGCTTTATGCTTTGCTCATACTGTTTCTTCTGCCTATGTTGCCCTTACTCGTATTCTCTGCCTTTATAGCACCCAGACTTTGCTCACTATTCAAATCAACTGACATCTCCTTCAGAAAGCCTTTTCTGCTCTTCCCAGCCCTTTCTCCAATGTGGATTAGCCATCCTTTCCAGCTGCCCTTATGTTACTCTATGCACATCATTTTTACATGTGTCTTTATAAAGACAACAACCAAATGGGCGCTCACTGTTTGTTGTTTTGAACTGAACAGGATAGGACTTAAAACATGTTGCGTTTATTTCTCATTCCCAATCCAGTGCTCCCTTCTCATATTGTGCTGCCTCTAGCTTGTTGGAAAGTTTTTATGTTGGCTTCTATTGTGAATACCTTCATTTGCTAATGCCACATACTTGGAAGGATCACTCAGTTTTCTGTGGGTCATCTTTTGAGTATGCTGGATTCATATCAAGATGGTTTGTGTTATTGTCTTTGGCATAGATTCTCAAACCAGAGAATTCACATTAGCCATGAATTAGATCCAAAGGGGAGAGGGCACCTGCCTCCCTGAATTAGCTACAAAGTCATCATGGTCTGGCTTCCAAGAATCCTTAGCAAATTCTAAATCATTACAAGACTTCTATTTAATATCCATTAGCTAGAACAGCTGCTCTTATTTTAGGAAAATTAATTGCCTTTTAAATTGTTCTAGAAGCTTATGTCCATTTTGGTAATTTAGTAGAGGTAAATATTCAAAACTTTTACTATCAAGCCCATAAAAGCCCAAACTTTAATGACTATCTTTAGAGTTTGAAGTTATCTGTTATCTGACTTTTGATGACACCATTGGAGACCATGTGGTTATTAGGGAAATTATTAGAATCTAAACCATGGCACTTAGATTCTGGTTCTGCTCTCATAATATACTATGTTGGTCACAAGCAAGACATTTCACATCTTTTAGCCTCTGTACAGTCATCTATAAAATGGAAATAATTGCAACAGTCTTATTAAAGATGCCAAGGGGATATTCTAAATTGATGCAAGAGTACTTTGAAAAGTATAAAACTCTATACAAATCCAGGCATAATAAAAGAAAACAGGTGATACTTAGAAAAAGTAGGAACTGATAATTAGAAAGAGAAAGGGAAGAAAAATGGATGGCAAAAGCTAAGGAGGCATTTATTCAATGCAAATGTAAGAATGGGGGGAAAAGCCTGAAAGTAATAGCTAATATTTATTCAGCACTTATTGTATATTAGGCACTATACTAAATGATGAACTTCTCATGATAACCCAAGAGGCAGATGATTTTATTATCCCATTATATGGATGAGGAATGTATACATAAGAAGTTTAGCCTAAACATATATACTAGAAAGGAGTAAAGCCAGGAATCAAACTTAGTCTGACTCAAGAGCCCATATGCATGACCAGCCTGCCTGAGAAATTATCCTTTCATGATATTGTTGGGCTGATGTCTTCCTTGTTACTAAAGAGATACAGACAGAAACTTCAGATGAGCTGGAAGAAGTATTTTTTAAAAATGCAATTATGTTATTTGGAGTAAAAGATACCAAGAGATTCCAAGGGAGTAAGTGACAGCCATTTAAGTTATTCCTGGAATAATGTCTTCCATCTCACACAATCCATCAGCTTGAGTCTGGTCAACAACTATTTATTGTTTGTGTATATGAGATGCTATTCAAGGTGTTGAGACCACAGAGATGATTAAAAGGCCCTCTCTTTCTGTGATATGTTGAAGATGTCAACAAAAAGAACAGCTGTTCTTGCCAGTGGATATTAAACAGAAGTCTCGTAATGATTTAGAATTTGCTAAGGAGTCTTGGAAGCCAGACTGTGACACTCCTTTGAATTTTGGCTGGCTTTAGTAACTTTCTTGATCAATAGAATATGGCAGGTGATATAGTGAGACTTTTGAGGTAGGTCATAAGAGGATTTGAAGCTCCTGATCAGATTTCTTGAAGCAATTGTTCTTGGAACCCAGTTACCATACTGAGCAAAGCCCTAGTCCCATGAATAGATGCTCTGGTTAATATCCCCTGCTGAATTTCCAGCAAGGGGCCAGCATCAGCTGCCAGCCATATGAATGAGCTATCTTGAGCATCCGGCCCAAAAGAGTCTTCAGGTGACTCTGGATTTAGTTACTGACTGTAACCACATAGAGACCCCAAGGAAGAACTGCTTGGCTGAGCCAAATTAATCATAGAACTGTGAGATATAATTTTTAAAAAGTGTTTTAAGCATATAAACTTTGAGGTGGTTTGTTATGCAGCAATAAATATCTGGAATAGTGTCATAAAGAAAGTCTTAGACAATGGTGAGCAGATGTATGAAAAGGTGGTTTCAACATATGTAGTGAATGCCACTACAGTGTAAGCAGATGATGCTATGGAGTTAGATTAGACCTCAAGGAGTCAGAAAATGTCCACTCTAGGACTAGTTCTGTTGCTTTTTATTATGTAGGGTTGGCCAGGATATCATCATCTAGATAGATTCCATCATCTCCATTTCCTTTCCAATAATGAGATTTCATGTTCAATCCTCTTATGAGCCTCAGTTCACCCCTCTGTTCCATTAGAGATAATAAGGAGGCAATAAGTTAGGAGATAATAAGTTAGGCTGTGGAGATGATTCAGAAGGAAGGATAGGAAAAACTCCATCTCACAAGAAGGACAATGAGAAAATTTGGAATATGGTGAGATAAGCACATACTCAATAGTCAGAAGGCCAGGATTTGAGTCTGGCTCCATATCATCCCAGCTGTGTGACTTCACCTCTACAAGCTTCAGTTTTATCATTTATAAAGTAATCTTAGCTGTGCCCATGGGCACAAGAGAAAGCACTTGAAAGTCTTATGCATTGCCTTTCTTCCAGGTCTGTGCTCAGTCCTGGTTCTCAGCTAGGCTGGGGGAACAGAGAGGCAGGGTAACAGTGTAAACATCATGAGACAGAGCCATGTGGGTTTACAACAAAGCCAAGCAATATGGAGCATTGGCAGAGCCATACATGAGTAGTGTGGAAAGGGTTAACTGAGCCAATGGGCCAGCTGGGATCTATGCTGGCACTTAAGGAGAGTAAGTAAAGGAGCCCCAGTGTCAAGAAAAGAAAGAGAAATAAAACAAAATACCAGAACTTCAGCCAAATTCTAAAGTTTCCATATTGATAGAGAAGAAAACATCCAGCCAACTCTAAACAGCAGCCTGTGGTCAGAAAAGACCTGAAGACTAAGCAAGTTCGTGAACCACACCTGAGCAAATTGTCTCTGTTAGATGGCTTGTCAGGGAACCAGATTGTCTGTGATTTAATGTGGTAAGAAAAAGATATGTGCATTTACTCATCTACTCATCCATCCATCCATGCGCCTATCCATCAATTCATGCATTTTTATAACTAACATATATTAAATACCTACATTGAGCCAGGCACTCTGTATTAGGTAACTGGGACCACAGACAAATCTGTGAGGCAGAGCTGAATGAGGCAACATGGTCTTTTCCTCAAGGGCAAAATTTGTCAAGACTAGATATTATAGGCAGCTCCCAAGTGAGCTGGTAGATGTAGTTCATAGGTGGAAAAAATATAACACTGATTTTTTAAAAATTGCATTACAATATTTTTCAGAAGTTTTATAAATAATGAGTAATTAAGAGAATAGTGCTTTGTGAAAGGTCCGTACAACACTGATAATTTGTTATAAGCCAGACATTGTGCCAAGAGGTGTGTATGCATCATCTCATTTAATCCTCACAATTTAACTATAAGTTTGGCAGTGTGATTAGTCCTGTTTTACAGCTGAGGAAACTGATGCACAGTTTTGAAGGGACTTGCTGAAGGTCGTATGGTCACTATGTATCAGAGTTCTGATCTGAACTCATTCAGTGCTGAAGAGGAGAATCTGGAAAAGTACAGACAAGGACATATGCGGGGGTGAGACTCAGTATGCCACACAGGATCTTGTTATTGGGTGGGAGTGGATGAGTGGAAGGAAGTGGTTGGCTAGTCAAGGTAAGGAGATGTGGTGGGAAGGGAGGCAGGTTCTACCACTGGAACCCAAATGACAGAGTAGCATCTAGATTTGAAGGGTCATTTGAGCTGAGACGATGCTATCACGGACCCACCACCCTCTTCTCAGTTTTGGTAGAAAGCATTTTGTACTCCTCTGCTGAGAACATGCTTATGAAATACAAATCCTTCTTCTCTCTGCTTTCTGGCTTGCCTCTTTTACCCATATGTGCACTGACAGATGGATGGGCTATGGAGGCAGCTGAGAATCAGAACAAGAGAGGAGGGTGCTGGGATTTTGTTGGTGTGGGAGGACTCCAGTACAATTTTATCAAGCAAGGTTATATGTCTATCTGAAGGAACGAAAGCTGTTTTTTTTTTTTTTTTAAATCTTTCATGCTATTACTCACATGTAGTTTGGGAAGTAGAAGTCAGGGGGTGGGTCACCTATAAATTGCTCCCAAGGAGTTTCCCAGCAAAGTTGGCTTCTTTTCTGCAAGCTATTTTCCTTGTCTGGAGTCAGTTCACACCTAATATGGATGGATCCATTTAGCCTATACTTGTTGCTATGGCAGCTTCAGAAGCGGCTGCCGACAGAGCTTGGAGCAGCAGCTTCCTCTTCTCCCTCAACCCTTTTGGCACAAGGCTGAATGCACATGGTTTCGAGACTATGCAAGTGTCAGTGGATGGCATGTCTTTTATTTTGGGAAACATCTTTCAAGTGGGCAGAGTGGCAGCTTTTGATGGTCTTTCCGAAGGCTTTGCTAATTCTAAATCATGCATGGCTTCTGTAGTCTGCTCCCCACTCCTCCTCCCTACTTTTTTAGAACAGAGGCTGAAAATAGCCCTTATAAATATTTTAAATAATTTAGCTGGTTGGATTAAAATGTGATCTTCTGGTTAGTTTTTTTAAAAATAATTTCAAATAAAAGAGTGCTATAAATAAGTGGAAACATTTCCACCAGAAGGAATGCTTTCCACTATGAAAATGAGAGGGCGTAGAGAAAAGAAGTGTCATGAAACATGTTAGCACCTTTTACGTTTGACTTGATAGAGTGAAGAGTGGGACAGGTGGAGCAGTGGTGACGGAGCCTTACTTGGTCCTTGCCATTAAGGAGTGTACAAACCACGGGTAAGAGAGACATCGAATAACTACCAGTGTGGTGAATATTACAAAGTCGGGGAGCATTGGGTGCAATGGGAGCACGTAACGGGCAACTTACTCCCATCTGAGGCAGCCAGGGAAGGCTTTTCTGAGGAAGAGAGGCTTAAGATAAAAGGTGAATATAAAGCCCATGAGGAAAAATGAATAGGAAACTTTTTTTTTTTTTAAATAAAGAAAAATAAAAGATAAAAGGTGAAGGATCATGGTGTCCAGACTAGGGGTCATTTCCCTGGTAGAAGGGTCAACATATAAGATACTGAGGGGAGATATTATGTCAAGAGGAATTAAATCTCAGTCTAGTTATAGCAGAGAGTAAAAGAAAGATTATGAGATACAAAAATGATGATGATATTGGTGGTGGTGGTGGTGGTGGTGGTGGTGGTGGTGGTGGTGGTGGTGATTATAACAACAATTAAAGAGGATTTACAATGTTCCAGGCATTGTTCTAAGTGCTTTACATATATTAATTTTTTTTAATCCTCATGACAACCCTTTAAAGTATGTACTATTATATCTATTTTACAAATGAGGAAACTGAGGAACAGAGAAGTTAAATAACGTGCCCAAGATAACAAAGCCAGCACATAAACAGCCTGTATCTAGCGTCTACGCCAGATAAACAGGGACCTGCCACAGTAAAGAGTTGGGAGTTTATACTCTGGGTAATGGGAAGCCATCAAAAGGTATTAAATAAGATAGGGACATCTGCACTGTAGAGAAAACCATTCTGGCTTCAGGAAGTAGATTGGATTGGAGGGAAGGGAGTGGAGGCAAGGGCAACAAGTAGGAGGCTGATGTAAGTGCTCAGATGAGAGCTGAGGATGATTTAGATTGGTGGGGGGATCAGTGAGATGGAGAGAAATGGTGGATCCGAGGGTTGTTGAGGAGGTAGAATCTATGGATCTCCAGGGCTATCTGGATGGCAAGGTATTCAAGAATATATTTCAGATTTTAGGCTTCATAACCTGGGTTAACTTTCAGACAAACTTCAATTCCAGTCCCTGGAATTGGCTGTGGGGTGGAGGCTCCCTACAAGACAGTCAGAATAAATGGATGCTGTGTTGGTAAAGATAACAGATGCCCACATCAAAAGTCAGAAAATAAAATGTGTGTCCTTCCTTTACTCCCTTCATGGTGAGGTCCCATCCTGCTTATATCAAGTTATGACCCTTTGCACCTGATAATGATTTAGTCAGTGGAGTTTCCTCCCTTCTCACTTGCTCCAACTTGCCTTCCTTCCCAAACACACAGTCTGTGCCTGTTTCACCATTAATGGGATGCCTATCTCATCTCTGCCAACCCCCACTTATTCATAAAGACAAGGTCCTTTCTACCTCCCCTTGTAACCATTGTGAATCTCTCTTCTTTGAGCCTCTTTGACTCTTGCAGTCTGCGGCCCCCACAGTAAGACCATATCAGAGACTGTTAGATTTCTTTCTTGGTCTTGCTTCTGTAACTAAACAGTGAGCTCCTTGACTGCCATCCCCACTTCCTGTCCCCAAGGGTTCAATGAACATTACCTCATTTGAAACTCATCAATTCCACAAGGTCCAAGGGAAGGCATCCTCCCTCCTCATTCTCTGCTTCCTTCCCTTTTAGGAAATGAAGGAGCTGAGACTGAGAGAATCTCAGTAACTTGCCCAACATGATGTAGCTGGAGAGTGCCAAGTAGGATTTAGAAATTCCAAATTCCTTGTCTTTTATTCATAGGCTTAAAAAAAACCCCAAACTATCCAAAATTGGATAATTACTCTATGCCAGGTATAAGCTCAACATTTTACATGATTGTTTTTATGACAACCCTATGAAGTAGGGATTGTTATTATTCCAATTCTACAGATGAAGACACTAAAGCTCAGAGAAATGAAATAATTTGCCCAAGGTCTCAGGTGGCTGAGCCAGGGCTTGAACACAGGTCTATCCATTGCCAAGGGGTATTATCTCAATCCCCATGCTATGCTGCCCCTATTCTTGTTTCTATAGTAGGCTGCAGTCCCTCTGCTAAGTGTCTGGATAGAAGAGTTCAGAGAAGAAACTGAATGTGGCTTAGCTGGGGAGGTAAAATAAGAAAGAGAAAAGGTGGACATAGGTGGCTCTTCATGAGAGGTTGGTTCCTCCTGCATCAGAGGAGGTTAGGTTTCATACAGAGGGTGTTTCTACTCTCTCAAGCTCACATTGAAGATACCCTTACCTGAAGAAGTGTTCCCTCTCATCCCATTTCCTGGGAGCCCCTGCCTCCTGCTGTTTGGCTCAAGGTAATCTTTCTTCCTGGAGCCTCCCGCTCAGAGTGTGCACATGGTTGGTCTTGATCTCCTGGAGTCATCCTGTTGATGAGGCCAATATAAATGCATGACAGAGTCCAATTCCAGACTCTCATTTCTGTGAGAGCTCAGCAGAGCCTATCCACAAAGTCATGACAAAGGCTCTGACTGATGGGCTGGAAGGAGGCATTTGAAGGTCAGGCCTCTCTGGGAAGAAGTGTACTCACCACACCTACTGGGATGGCTGAGGGGCCTGTTCTGAGGTGACAACATCTGCCCTTTGGGCAACTTAGTATGGAAGATGTATATTTACAACCAAGTGATCCTGCATGCATCTGAGTAGCTCTAAGTAGGGAGACTACCTGTATACCTTTAAGTTGTCCTTGGAAAAAAACAGGCACAGTGGAAAGACTATGGGCTCTGGTACCCTGGACTCAAATCCTACCTGTGCCACTTTAAGGAAGTATCTCCTCCATGCCCAAATTCAGTTTTTATTTTTTTTTATTTTTATTTTTTATTTTTTGTATGCAAAGAGAGACAATAATATTCTGCACAATTCACGGAGCAGATTAGATGTCACCTTGCAATCTTCTTTTTTCCACCTACGGAGATGAGTCTAATAATCGGTCAGGTGTAGCCTTGATCTTTTGCGTTTATGAGCAATGTGTTTCTGCAGGGAGAGATTTGAAGGAGTCAGGTTTATTAATCTCTGTATAACTTGTAGAGTAGAGTGTTTATTCTCGGCTCTTTGGGAAGAAGTAACTATAATTACAGGACCAAATTAAATGGCATTATCTATTATTGTCTCATATTGTTTGTAGGCTTTCTTTGCCAAGTTCATTTTAGGAAATCGAGAATTTTCCCACATCAACTTACTCTTTCAGCATCTAACTGCTGAACCTCCACACAGTTTGTATGCTGAAAGTTCACTAGTATCTCTTGAGTAGGATGGGCACATGTTTAAAGAATCCCTTTCTGTCACCCTTGGCAGAAATGGCCAGCTATCCTCCATAAATCCGTGCTCCCCTCTGTAGTGTAGAATTACCAGTGGGAAGCGACTGCCTAGCCAGGGCCTACCGTTTCCAGCCTGCTTCACATTCAGAAGAGGCTGCATGCCCAGTTCTCCAATGAGATGTGAACAGAACACATGTGCCTCTTCTGGCCTGAGGTGGTTAGGAAGGGAGCGAGTGTGCCTTCTCCACTATGTTTTTCACCCATCTGGTGATTTAATATAGACAGGGAGACCTTGGAATCCATAGAGATGGCAGAACTTTAATTAAATTAGTCTCTGAATGGCTTTATGGAGCACAGTCCCCCACTGCCACAGATCAAGAAAATCTGGTTGGAATTTACATGTGCCAGATCACCGAGATTTTAGGTTTTATCTATTAGAGCAGTTTGCTTTATTTTAACTGGTGTACTGCTTGATCTGCATCCATGATAAAGGGTAAAATCATGCTTTTCTAGTCCTGTTTTGTGGTACAGGCAGATATATAAATGAATAAATTTCAAAACAGTGCAGTAAATGCTGTAGAAATAGAAATAGAATGCTATGGGCACAAAGAGGTTAGTTAGAATGACTGCCCAGAAAATTTGAACTGGGCCTTCAAGACTGAATAGGAGTCTACCACAGATGAACTCTGGAAAGATTATTATAGGCAAAAGGAATAGCAGGAGCAAACATAAGGAAATGTCAAAAGTGAGATGTATTGAGTCGCTATGAAAAATGTCCGTTATGAAGGGTCATAACAGGTGGTATATGATGAACATACTCCAACAATTATACGAATGGGCAAAGTCGAACAGGGACCAGGTGAGTGGTGTAGGCAGTGGTCCCCAATGTTTTTGGCACCAGAGACTGGTGCTCCTATGAGAATTTAATGCCTCATGATCTGAGATGGAGCTGAGGAGGTAAGTCTAGCGCAGGGGAGTGGCTGTAAACACTGATGAAGCTTTGTTATTAGGCCACCACTCGCTCTCTGCTCTGTGGCCTGGTTCCTAACAGGCCACAGACCAGTACCAGTCCACAGCCTGGGGTTGGGGACTCCTGGTGTGAAGAATAAAGTACTCTCAGGACTCATAGAGAAACCACCAGAGCTGCTGTGTCAAGAAGTCAAGAAGCCTTCATGGAGGGGGATGGGGGTCTAAAACTGTACCTTACATAAAGTTGGTGATGCTGGAGAAAAACATAATTTGTTAATTTATTAGTCTTCCTCTTTCAGACCATGAGGTCCTTCTGGGCAGGAATGAGGCCATATTCATCTCTGAATTCCCAGAGCAGTGCCCTACCCTTAGGAGGTACTGCCTGAATGAGTGATTGCTAGAAGGAAGGATTGAATTTAGATGAATTTAGATACTTTCGTGGATAACCTTGACAGTTCTGTATTGGGAATAGGAACCTCCCAGTGCAGGAATTTTCTCCCATGGCCAGGAAGTTCCTGTGGAGCTCAACCTCATCCCCAAATCACAATTAAGATCATAGCATTAAAACACGGATCTTGCCCTAGGTAAAGTGATACTAGGTTAAGTGCTAGGAATAGGCTTTGTGTCTGCATTATTCTCTCCTTTATTCTACTGGTAGTTAGAGAATGCCTCTTAAACATGCAGGGCTCCTGGACGCAGGGCATAAAAATAAACCTCATGAAATAAAGGGAGTTCACACCCTAAATTCACTCTGTGTAACTTGCCCCTACCCTAGCCACCAAGTCAAGATTTCATGATTTACATGATATCCAGCATTCTTTATTTTTGTGAAATTTGTGTTGTTGATATTCAGTGAAATGGAAGAAGAAAGCAGCATAGAGGAAAGGACAAGGTTTGTATAATTCGCACACTAGATAGCCAGTTCTCAAATCATTGAGACATCACAGTTGTGATGACTCCAATCCATTTTGTGATTTTGTGCAGGATGGGCAACCTTGCTTCTCTTCAGCCTCATCAGCCATCGTTCTCCCTACTCGGCTCGCACCTGGACTTTAGGTCCTTAGGTTTATGTGACTCCCTCACAGGCTTTACACGTGCTGCTTGAGCTCTGCTTTGGAGATGCCTGCTGGTTCTTTTCAGTGCACTTCAAGTGTATCATCCGTGTAGCTTTTCCAGAACTTCCCAAACAAATTTTATCCGTTCTTCCTTTGTGAAAAGCACTCTCCTAAGAACAGAATGGAGGAAGCTTGTATTAGGAAGCATCTTGGGATTTTTTTTTTTAATTAAAAAAATTGTAGTTGTGATAAAATACATATAACATAAAATTTACCATCTCAACCATTCCTGCGTGTACAGTTCCGTTAAGTATATTCATATTGTTATGCAATCAATCTCTAGGACTTCATTGAGTAAAACTGAAACACTATACCCGTTAAACACCAATTTTTTATTTTCCCCTACTCCCAACTCCTGGCAACCACCATTCTATTTTCTATTTCTATGAATTTAACTTTCCTAGTTATCTCATATAGTAGAATCATACAGTATTTGTCTTTTTGTGACTGGCCTATTTCACTTGCATAATGTCCTCAAAAAGTTCATCCATGTTGCACATATCACAATTTTTTATTTTCAAGATTTAATAATATTCCATTCTATATACATATCATATTTGCTTCTCAATTCATCATCCATCAATGGACATTTGACTTGCTTTCACATTTTGGCTTTGTGAATAATATCGCTGTGAACAAAGGTGTACAGATATCTCTTTGAGACCTCAGTTTCAATTCTTTTCAATATATATTTATAAGTGGTATTGCTGAATCATATGGTAATTCTATTTTTAATTTTTTGAGGAATTGTCATGCTATTTTCCATAGCGGATGTACCATTTTACATTCCCACATCCTTGTCAACACTTTATTTTGTTTTCTTTTTCTTTCTTTTTTTTTTTTTTTTTTTTTTTTTTTGATGATCGTGGGGTGATATCTCATTGCGGGGTTTTTTTTTTTTTTTTTTAAACTGCTCTAAATCCTTGTGACTGTTTTGTAACTAGTAATTTGTACTTCTTCATCTCTTCATCTTTTTTACCCAGCTCTACAACTCCCTACCCCTCTGACAGTCAACAGTTTGTTCTTTGTATCTGTGAGTCTTTTATTTAATTTGTTCTTTTCTTTTGTTCCTTAGATTCTGCATATAAGTAAAATCACATCGAATTTGTCTTTCTCTGTTTGACTTATTTTACTTAGCATAACACCCTCTAGGTCCATCCATGTTGTTGCAAATGGTAAGATTACACTTTTTTATAGCTGTAATATTCCATTATATATATGTGTCATAACTTCTTTACCTAATCATCTATTATGAGCACTTAGGTTGCTTTCCTATAGTGCTGTTGTAACCATAGGGGTGCTTTGCACTTTATGAACTAGTGTTTTGGTTTTCTTTGGATAAATACCCAGAAGTGCAATTGCAGGGTCAAAAGCTAGTTCTATTTTAAATTTTTTGAGGAAACTCCAAACTGTTTTCCAGAGTGACTGTACCAATTTGCAATCCCACCAACAGTGAATGAGAGTTCCCTTTTCTCCATATCTTCACTAACATTTGTTGTTTTTTGATTTATTGAGGATAGCCAATCTGAAAGGTATGATGTGATATCTCATTGTAGTTTTAATTTGCATTTCTCTGATGATTGGCGCCCTTGAGCATCTATTCATATGTCTAATTAGCCATCTGTATGTCCTCTTGGAGAAATACTTATTCATGTATTCTGCCCGTTTTTTTAATTGGATTTTTTTTTTTTTGTCATTGAGTTGTATGAGTTCTTTATAAATCTTGGATGTTAATCCTTCATCAGATGTATCATAGGGAAATATCTATTCCCAGACAGTAGGTCATCTTTTCATTTTGTTGATGCTTTCCTTTGCTATGCAAAAACTTTTGAGGTTAATGTAGTCCTATGTATGTATGTATGTATGCATGCATGCATGTATGTATGTATGTATGTATGTATGTATTTATGTTTCCCTTTTCTGAGGAAGTATATCAGAAAAAAATTAGTAAATTAGTAATAGCAATATCAGAGAGTTTACTGCATACGTTTTCTTCTAGAAATTTTATGGTTTTAGGTGTTATGTTTAAATCTTTAAGCCATTCTTTTAGTTTATTCTTATATATGGTGTAAGAAGGTGGTCCACTTTCATTTTTTGCATGTATCTGTCCAGTTTTCTCAACACGATTTGTTAAAGAAATTGTCTTTACCCTATTGTATATTCTTACCTCCTTTGTTATAGATTAAATGACCACATAGATGTGAATTTATTTCTGGGCTGTCTATTCTATTCCAGTGATCTGTATGTCTGTTTTTATTCCAGTGTCACACAGTTTTTATTACTATAGCTTTGTAGTATAGTTTAATATCAGGTAGTATTTTACCTTCAAGTTTGTCCTTTTTTTTCAAGATTGCTGTGGCTAGTCAGGATCTTTTATGGTTTCATGTAAATTTTGGGGTTATTTTTCCTAATTCTCTGAAAACTGTCATTGGTAGTTTGATAGAGCTTACATTGAATTATAGATTGCTTTGGATAGTATGGCCATTTTAAATAAATCACATTGTGGTTTTAATTCACATTTCCCTAATCACTAGTGATGTTGATTATCTTTTCCTATACTTGCTGTGGCCATTTGTATATTTTCTTTGGAGAAATGTCTATTCATCCCCTTTGCCCATTTTTAATTGGTTTATTTGACTTCTTGTTGGTTTAAAGAGTCCTTTATATATTCTGGATATTAACTCATCAGACATATACTTCACAATTTTTTCTCTTAAAATTTTGCTTTTTTACTCTGTTGGTTATATCCTTCGATGCACAGAAGTTTGTAATTTTGATGAATTCCAATTTACTTATTTTTTCCTTTCTGGCCTCTGCTTTTGGTGTTATATCTAAGAAATCATTGCAAATCCAATGACAAGAAGCATTTTCTCTATGTATTCTTCAAAGAATTTTATAGTTTTAGGTCTTATGCTTATATCTTTGATCTATTTTGAATTAATTTTTGTATGTTGGATCAGGTAAGGATCCAACTTTTTTTTTTTTTTTTTTTGGATGGATATCTAGTATTCCGAACACCATTTGTTGAAAAGACTGTCCTTTCCACATTGAATGGTCTTGGCACCATTCTCAAAAATCATTTGAGGTTTATTTCTGGACTCTATGTTGTATTCTATTGCTCTATATGCCTTTCTGCCAATACCACACTGTTTTGTTTACTGTAATTGTGTAATAAATTTTGAATCAGGAGGTGTGATTCCACTTCTGGAGTGTATGAAATCTGTAGATCATTTAGGGTAATATTGACATTTTAACAATATTAAGTTTTCAAGTCTATGAACATGGATATCTTCCACTAATTTGTGTCTTCAGGAAGCACTTATTTTAAACCAGCAACTGAAGGCTTTACATGTATTATTTCAGAGCTTATTCATCTCTAATACCCTTTTGGGTGACTATTCAGAAATGAGTGCCCAGAAAAACTTTGCTTTTATGAGAACCTGGAATATTTCTTCCTCATGTTTCTTTTATACATAGAAGAGAAATCATTTAAATGCTTGTTTCTCTTTACTATTTACGATTTTAGTAATTATAGACAGTCTTTTATAATTTAATAATAGTGAGGGTCTGTATATTTACATCCTCACTTTTCTTCAAATTTTCAATGTCTACTCTTATTTATAATTTCTCTGACCCTTATATTTTTCTGTGGTATTGTATTCATTGTTATAAGCCACCCTAAATTCATTGTAAATTGAAGTGCGGCTATACAGAAATAATTTTTTTAATGAAAGTTATGTATTATTATTACCCTATTTACTTGAGGAAAATAAGGTTCTGAATGATTAGGTAATTTCAACAAATTATAAAGGTCATAAGTTGTGGACCTAGGGTTCAAATCTGGATCTCTCAGATTGCAAAACTCAAGCTTTCTCTTGGATTCAAGCCTAGCTCAGAATATAGTTTGAGATGAAGAATTGGATGGACAATTGTGACCATAAATAACTCTCCTACCAGCCAGGAATGATAAAGACTATAATTGGGAGGTTTGGGGATAGAAGGAGAGGGATATGAGGCTTCTTGGAATAGGTTGGATTCCCTTTTGAATGATCGAAATATATCATATATGAATGCATGGAGTAAGAACTTTTTAAAAAGATTTTTAAGAATGATTTCATTTCTGGGTTAAGAAATAAGAGGCATTGTGTATTAGGTTCTTGCTATGTGCTATTCTAATCCTTATGTGAATGACATCTACCAAGGCCTGCTCAGCATCTTTCTTTGGGGGAGCTACTTCTCCTCATTTCAGAAGCTTCAGTAAGGAGTGACCTCACTCCACCTACCTCCTGGTCAGACTACTCTTCCGCTGACTACAGCTGGGACAAGCTTGGCCTCAGGTAGGCCAAGCAAAGCCTTTTTAGGATTTTTCCAAAGGACCTGTTGGGGAAGATACTCTTCCTTTGGTATCAGGTTAATGGCAGCTGGAAAAACATGTGGCTGTTTTTGCTGACCCCATGGAAGAAGGAAAGAATGTGATCAACCCACAGAGTATAAGACGACCAGAGAAAGAACCCTGATGACATTGTTTGAGCATCTCTATCCAACCACTCCAAATGTTAGATACTCCTTCAACAATTTAGCTGAGAGAACCAACAAATTCCATTTTCTACTTAAGTTGATTTAAACTGAGTAACTTCTATTTAAAACCAAAAGAGAATTGACGGGATGGGATAAAGCAAGCGTAGGGACTGCTGCTTAAATCCTCACTCCATCACTTACTAGTTGGGTACCCTTAGGAAATCTTCTAAATCTCTGCTCATCAGTTTCCTCCTTCACCCATGAATTCATAGGATTCTTTTGAGGAATGGATGAGAAATCACATGCAAATGCTAAATCAGAGCCTGACATAAGTAATCACCCTAAACTTGTAGGGTTTTATAAATACACAACAACTTTGTAAGTGATAGGAATTATTATCCTACTTTGTGGAAGAGGAAAATGAAACTCAGCGGAGTTAAAAAAAAAAAAAAAAAAAAGCTTTACTGGCTGTCCCACAGTTAATGTATGAGATCCTGGATGGAAGCTTCCATGGGACACCCAGCTGATTTGGTGCTTTCATTTTGCTCATGGAGGAACCACATTTCCTGGCAGCAGAGGCAGGGATAGAGGAGCCCACCCCCTCCCCCAGCTGTCTTCCATCTTGCTGAGCAATTAGTGGAATCCTTCCCCACCCTTTAACTCCACACAAAAGACCCTTTTAGAGTCACCAACCTACAGGGAAAGAGTCTAACAGCTACGGAAAAGGTAGGATGCCAGGCTGTATTTGTTCAGGTGGATACAATAGCATCAGACTAGCATGGAGCTCAAATATTGAATCATAATTCTTCAGGCATCTTTGTATTTAAATCATAGACCTGTCAAGCTCATATTTGATATGTATTAATTAATGCTTCCCATGAATTGTACTAGATTCTTGTGTGTGTGTGTGCGTGCGCACGTGTGCACGTGTGTGTGTAGACACAGAGATTCCTAAAAATTGTAGTGATCAAAAATAAGCATTTTTCTGTGTCAAATTCAGTAACTGGACCTTTGTGGCTTATGGGTGCTTCCTGGATGAGAGGGGTGGGTACAAGTTATTAAAAAAATATGAATCATTTATGAGGAAATCAATTAGAGCAAATACAGCAATTTTTTTTTCTTTATCCCTCAAAACTTGGATTTCAAGCTAGGTTGAAGCGGTAAAGCTAAACGCAATTTGGAATTTAATACTCCAATTCCAATGATCCTGATCCTATCCCTTCCTTTCCTATTCAAAATAATAGGGCATTGCTGGCAAAATGTGGATGCAAGATGTGGATGGGATTTAGCTGAGGAGCAAGTGGAAGTGGGACTATTTCAAGTGGAACATTCATAGAGTTCACTGTAAAACAAATTTCCACAATATGGAAAAGTGGCTTTGATTAGGGAGGTCGATAAAAGTGGACAAGCAGTAGACCATGCTTGTAATTATACCTATAGATAAGATGACAATGCACTGTCAATGGAAGTGGGAGCTAACACCACTTGCAAGATTACTCTGCTTGGAGGAAAAGGAGTTGGTGAAAATTCGACTACCTGGAGGAGGAGGAGCTGGCCACCAGGGAGGACTGAAACAGTTAAACTAAGAGGCTCCTTACATTCACATCTGTAGAAAGGGAGACTTTGTCTTTGTTGCTAGACCAATTCAGATTTGAGTCTGAGCTCTGTAGTTTCACATCATGTAAACTTGGGCATGCCATATCACCTCTTTTGACATCAGTTTTTTAATTTATTAAATAGGGAATATGTTGTCACTGTAGGGTTCTTGTGAAGATTATATGACATATTTTATGTGTAAAGTGTCTTCTAGCTCTACTCAATTCTACATTTCTCTCTTTTCCTCTATCACTCTCTCCTTCAAGTTCCCAACACATTCTACATTCTTTTTGCCTCTATCATAAAATTCATTTGAAATTTTTTATAAATTATGTTATATGCCATGTAGTTCTTTATGGCTGTTGGTGTTTAAATTAAAACCTTTCTTCTAGGACTGCGCATGTTAGAGCAAAGAAAATACAGATGATAATAGGCTTATCAATTATGGAAGATGCATGTAGCTGACCATCAAAATGCATCCTCCCCCTTTCATAAAAGTTCCAAAAAGTGGCCACTGGGAAACAGCTACAAGCCAAGTAGCTGTTATATGTGCACTCCCTGCATTTAGGAGTTGCCATGTGATTAGTTCTCACCAATGGAATGTGAGAAGATGGTGTCACTTCCATACCAAGAGAATCAGTAAGCAAATATAGTTTCTTCATTTCTTCTTCTTCTAATGGCTTGATGGAAACAAGCTTCGTGTCCTTGGAAGCTATGTGTTGAAGACAGAGGTAACCTATATCCTTAATTTAACCGCCTAGAGGAAAGCCACCCACCAATTAGGAAAAACAATTGAGAGCTTGAATAAGCTATATACACTTTATATTTTTGTTGTTGTTGTTGTTACAGCAGCTAATGTTACCCTAATACATCAGGATAGTCCAAAGTGACAGATTATATCTATTTATAGAAGTGAGGTGGTAAAAGGTAACATGTCACTGACAGGATCTAATTACCTAGCAGTTGTAATTTGATTGGGGATTAGACTAGATGCCCCTCTAAGGTCTCTTGATATCCTAAACTAGTAACACCAATATATTATATTTAGTGTTCGCTATGTTCCCATCCAAATGCTAAGTACTTTATAACAATTTTCTTTTTCAGACCTTACAACAACACTGTGAGATATCCCCATTTAAAGATAAGAAGGTTGATGGCTCCTAGTGAATATAAGAAACGTAAGGCCAGACATCCACAAGGAGTGAATTTATGTTTAAATCTGTTGGACTTTAGAGCTTGAATTCCTCACCACTGAACTATACTGCCTCCCAAAATCTGTGAGTCCATGGTTTTAAGTGCATACGTATCGTGTCTGTGTTCCAGAAATTGCTCATAAGTTTGGCTATCAGAAATTCATTGGAAGACCAGTGAATGACTCAATTTGTATTGTAACTCGTTTATTTTTGGCTTTGTTTAAGAAGTGAGATAAAAATGGGAACCAACACAAATATAGCTTCTATAATGTCCCAGGTACATTCACATTCATGTTATCTGAGACATATCATGTCTTCTGAGATTACTATTATTACCATTATTTAACAGACAAGGAAACTAAAAATTAGAGCTATCCAAAAGTTTCTCTCTTTGGTTATTCATTCATTTAATACTTATTTATCAACTTTCTACTATGTTGCCAGATTCTGTGTTGGCCACAGGAAATGGAGACCTTGACATTCTAGAACTTATGGTCCAGCTTGTGCCACATGGGGTAGCAAGCCATTTGTCATAGAGAGTGATTCAGCAAAATTTGGATGCCTGAATACCAGGGAAATTGTAAAGAAAGTCCTGATATTAGGTAGAGATTGTGCTAGATTACTTCTGGCTCTCTTCTCGCACTGCGAGTCAAGTTGTGCAATATCTAGTCGATTGAAAAGGATTGCCAGAAATGATGAGGGAACAGAAGAGAAACGACAGGGAAAGAAGCAAACACAAGCAAGGACTTTTTCTCTATTCTGAATCTAGCTTTTAGTAATTGTTTAATAAATATTATCTATCATCACACACTAGCTCCCAAAGCTTCCACCTGGAAATGGCACACATCACTTCTTTTCATATTTCATTGGACAAAGCAAGTCAGATGTCTTTGCCCAAGTTTGACTGAGTTTAAGAAGTGTGATCCTAACATATACCCAGAATGAATCAGATATTTGTTTATAGCTGTAATGACAGGAAGATATTATTTATTCTACCCAGTTTGCAGATGAAGAAGCTGAGTTTTGGAAAGGGGGTAGAGTGCTAAATCACTTGTTAGAATTCAGACCACTAGTAAGTAGATCTGAATTCCATCTACCTAATTCCAAAGACATACTTCTGAACTCTCCACCTGTACTCTGGAGCTTATCTTTCTGCCTCCTTGCAGACCTTGCTCCATCAGGTATCACCTCTCTTTATACATTCATCTTTCCCTTCTCTACTGACTCCTTCTTCCCATTAGCAGGCTTAAATATCTTTATGTTTTTAAGTGGAAGAAAACGTTTCTTCCTCAACTTAACCTATACATCCAGCCACTGCCCTACCTCCCCACCCCCCTTTCCTACCACACTGTTTGAACTTTATCTGCAAGTATTGATCCTTTTTTAATCATCCCCTGTGTTATGGATTCTGCCCTTATCACTCCATTGAAATGACTCCTCATTGACCTACACCAATCAAATCCAGTGGTATTTATTCAATTCTTGATCCCTCACCAACATATGGCACTAATGACCACTCCTTGCCCTTAACTCTCCTTTTTCTCTGACTCACAAAGCTAGTCCTTCTCTTGGCGTTTCTCCTCCATCTCTGGCCACTCCCCAGTGCCCTCTACGGGCCCTCCCTCTTTTCCTGCTCCTCAACTGATGCTATTCCAGAAAGATGAGTTTTAGACTTAATCACTCTTCCCACTCTCTGGGGAGTCTCATCACTCCCATGTCTTTAGTTACCTCTACAGATCGGTGACTCCTACAAGGATAGCTTAAGCCCCAGACCTAACTCTGGAGCTATGGACATGTAGACTCAATTGCCTGAATGTTTCATAGGGATATGAAACAATATTTTAGGGAAAATTATGAATCCATGTTGGGTTTGGTAAATTTCATCTGGGAGATATCTGGAAAATTGAACTTTTTTCTTAAGGTTGAGTTTGAAAGCTTGTCTTCTTGGCTATTAAAATAAGGTAATTTTTTTTTTAATTTATTCCTATTTTCTAAGAGGAGGGATTTTTCTTTTTGCATGCTCCTGGACTTTATTTGCCTTTCTTTGGGAGAATTAACATAATTTTTTTGATTATGAATTTAGGAATGCTCAGCTCAGATCCATCTTCCTTCTCACTCTTGGGAGATAGTTTGTCCGCAGAGAGTATTGGTTCCCTTCTACTCACTCATTCCTTAGGTCTTACCGCCTCAGTTATCTCAGGTGAGACAGTTCAGTTATGCCTTGGACTGGGTGGGTATGGCTGCTGAGTTCTGGGGTTAAATATTTATAAGACACTTAGGCTAAGGGACCTAAAGCCATGTCTTCCAAATTGGCTTCCAACATTAATGCAGCTGATATTTTCTTCTCCATCTTTACAATAATTTATTTCTTATCTTGTTCAAAACCTAGGCAAGGAAAGAGTGCTATTTTGGGGTGGGGTGTTTATAGCATGTACTTCAAAGACATAGGGCTTGAGCTTCAGCTTTTACTTGTTATTTCTTAGCTTTGTGAGTTTGGTCAACACTTTATTTCTGATATGGAATTACAAGTACTCACAAATCTCTATCCTGTTTTCATTATAAGCCTGAGAAAAATATCAAGTGCTGTATACATGGCAATTGTGCACTATTTTATTGTTTCTCTAGCAGTATGTACTGAACACCTTCATCCCAGGTTTGGGTAATGCAGAAGTAAAAGATACCATCCCTGACTTCAGGGTCATACAGACACTCTGTCCCCCAGGAAGCCAGAGGAATGCTAGGAAAATAATAATGGATAGAGAGTGGCCAGAGATGGGATGAGGTAGACAGCAGCCAGCTATTATAAAGGGCCCATTATATTAGGCGTATGATTAGGCAATCAGGGCAATGTTGAGGAGAGTGATAATGTGGACAGGTGGTATTAGGTATATATTACATCGTTATTAATTCTATGGCCAGGAGAAGGGGTGATAACAGTGGGAGAGTCCAGCCAGTGCCTCTCTGTGCATGGAAGGTGGATAGGATCACCTTAAAGAAATAGGAAAGCGCCCCAGAGGCCCCATAGCTGGTCGGTTGCAGTTCTAGTCTCTTTCCTATTCTTAGTCCCAAGGCGGTGCCTTCAGCTGATACATTACTTTGGGTAAAAGGCCCCATGAAGGTGAGAAAAGTAGCTCTAGAACCACGTTCTGTTGGGGAAGTAGTGCCCAGCAATGATTATTGACCCGCATGAGGTCCCAGAGATTATAACCTCAGATTTTTCCGTATCACAGGGAATTTTTCTGCTGTATTTAGGAAGTTCCATGTGAATTCTAGAGTAAGACTTTTGGGTTCATATCCCAGCTCCCCTACTTACAAAGCTGAGGGTCCTTGAGAATAGAATTGAAGTCTCTGGGCCTTGATTTCCTCAACTACAAAATGGGTTTAATAATAGTCCCTATCTCATGGGGTTATTGTGAAGGTTAAACGGGTTAATATGTATGTGCTTAGAGTAATGGCTGTTCCTTAGTAAGAACTATAAACTGTTAACTATAATTATTATGAATTTAATTGTTTCAGTTAGTCTAACTTTCTAGTAATATCATTTTTTGAAGACAAAGCTATATCTTTATATACTTTTTTGTGGTTTGGAGAGAGGATTGGGAATCTTAAATTGGGTTTGAGAAATTTCTTCAAATCATGGATCTCCTTCCATTCTATTTCTAATTTCTTCTTAGAGAGCTTGCTCAGTAATACATAATGACTGTATACCTGTGTCAGGCCTGCATCTCTCTGAGGATATAACAGAGACAAGTGAGATTCCCCCTAGTTTCTAACCTACAGGAGCCCATTTTCTACCAGATATAAGATTTGGAGGCAAGTGGCTGTAGTATACATTCCAAAGGGATATATGCATGAAAGAGAGGTTTAGTCCAGAGAGGGAAAGATTATGTATTGTTCAGGCTTCATGGAGTCTTCAAAGGGGAGGTGGCTTCTGAACTGAGACCTGAACAATGAGTAGGATATTGACATACCTGAGCAGGGGAAAGAAAGCAAAAGAAAGACAGGCAGAATGTTCCAAAACCAGTGAGTTTAAAGGATTTTCGTTTTCACTCTTTTCGCTGACTGAACTCCTGAAACAGATTGTACTTCCAAGTATCTGTTGGAGAATTCTGAGTAAGGAGCTTCTATTAAATCCTGCCTTCTCTCCTGATCTAGCAAATCACATGTAAGTATATACACAAGCACCGCCCCAGCTCCACCCTTTGTCTCTGTTCTCGTTTGTTTAAGCTTTTTATAATTTGTTGTTGTGCATCTTCAAGGAAGGAAAAAAGGGGACGAAAACTAGTACTTTTGAATGCCTGCTCAAAGCTAGTTATAGTATCTCATTTAATTTTACAATCCTGTAAGACTGGCATTATTGTTGCCCTATTTAACAAGAGGCAATCACAGCTCAGAGGAGTTAAGCCATTTGTCCAAGGACACACTGCAAGCTTATGTATTGAGTGTTAGGGGAAGAGTCAAGCATTGAACTCAGAATGCTTTTATTTCAAAGCCCTTGTTTTGTTAACACAGAACACTACTGTTTCTCTGTCTAGAGGGTCAGATCCCCAAGGGCATAATCCTTTTTATAGATTCCTCCAAAACCTATGAACTTGCATTAATTGAAAACATTCCTAGCCCTGTAAAGATATCAGACAGGACATTCAATTAAAGCTATCAGTGTTGATGGTGTTTGAGGTCTGGGCTCCTCATCTATCTACCATGTTATTATTTCCACTCAGTGGCGTGGTGTTCTCCCCATGTCCGATTTTGCCAAAAGTCATTAAACCATAGCTCACAGAACTGCCAGGCACCTCAGACTCCATCTAATTCAATGCCCCAAGTTTGTAAAGAAAAACCTGAGCCCAGAAAGGGCAGGTGCCTGGCCCAAGGCCACCTGGTGATTTGGTGACCAAACCTTGTTTAGTCACTGGCCTTGGAAACCATATTCTGCTCATTTTGCTAGCAAGCCCCTAGCTAAATATCTTGGCCAGTTGGCTTAAAGGATTTTCTTTTTCACTCTTTTCACTGACTGAACTTCTGAAACAGATTGCACTGAACAACTGAGCAGTAGGGAGGCAAAGTAAACAGAATGGGTCCTTGGTGCCCCCGGCATGTCTGTTGTCTGCAGCAACTCGTCACTGCCTGTGAGGCTGACAGACACAGCCGCTCCTTCATGGGGTTCTCAGATTCCTCCTGGTGTGTGAAGAGCCCTGCGGTTGCTATGCCAGGACAGGAGAGCCTACGAGTCCTGGGGAACGCCTGCGTTATCTTTGGATGTGTGTGCATGTGTGGAGGAGTGTTGCGGTGAGGACTCCTTGTAACAAGAGCACACATTTAAAATCCAAGTCCGCAAATCTTCCCTGGCCTTGACTAAATGCCACACTGGATGCTGGGTGTCCTCGTGGAAACCCTGTGATCAAGTAGAGGTGCCCAGGATCTACTACTTTGTAGAAGCTGAGTTCCAGTACTAGCATGCACTTAACCTCTTTGAGCCTCGAATCATAAACTAACCTCACAGACATCACTTCAGCTCTCTGAGATTTAGCTGTCCCAACTGTAAAATTAGATGGCTAATGTCTTTTTTGTAGGGTTGTTTAAGGAATCAATTAGAAACTAGGGGTAGCTCCAAGTAGCATACGTTTTATAGAAGTATTTTTTTTTGTGCAACAGTCTGTTTAATTTTAATGCCTTTGGGGTGGGTGTGCATATTCATGTTTATTTCCTATCTTCAATACACACCCATTCATAATAGGCCTTCCCTTAGCAATGCAGTGCCCTTGTACAAATTAGAAAAAAGTAACCCTTTGGCCAGTTGCAGTCTCAGGTGCTGGCTTGGCAAGGCAAAGTGCCTTCCAGTGAAGGAAAAGATATATCTACCTACAGGCAGACCTAGCCCTATGCCCCAGTGCATAGTTTTGTCGGCAGAATGGGCTTGATTTCACCTCATCCTTACCCTCTCATCTGGGCACCTCTGCGTGGTGCACGAGCTGCACAGCCTCTTAGTGGTTAGCGGCTTCACTCATCAAGCTTACTAATGTAGCCCTTGAGGGCAGTTGAGTTTGAGTTCTTTGAGGACCAATGATATCCTAGCCTCAGCACAGTGCCTGTGATATACAGTAGGGTTTGAATGAATACCTTCATGGAGAAAGAGGGAGGATTAAATGAGATAACGCATGTAACAATGCCAAATTCATGATTCAATGAACGCTTATTGCATGAATGAATGAGCTCACAGTCTAGTTGTGTAAACAAGACATAAATTCCCATGTGAAATGTTTAATAACAATAAAAATTTCAAATTATAGCTCAGTACAACAACTCAAGAGATGGTGCATGTCAGCACATGAGTGTCAAATTAATAACCAGGCAATAATTTTTATAGGAGTTCAGAAAGGTGGGGGAGATCAATTTGTGGACTCAGAGTCTGAAAGCCTGGATGGATTCTCGTTCGTGCACTTACTTACACAGCATGTTCATTCATTCATCAAATGTTCTCCAAGCCCATATTAGTGCCAGCCTGTCTGCCAGGCTCTGGGGATGTGGCGATGAACAACAACACAAAGTCCACAGCCTCAAGGAGCTCACAGGCTAGTGGGGCACAACAGTTAGGCAAACAAACACACAGTATAAATGTGGTGCTAAAGTAATGGACCGTGGGGACAGGAGGAGGGTTCAATGAGCTCATGCACACAGTAGGTGCCTCATAAATTGCAGCATTGTAACGGATGTCTCTGATTGCAATCTGAGCACATTTCTGAATACACCTCCGTAAGTCGACATCTATTAAGTCTTTAGAGCTCCCACCCTTTGTCTTTCCCATCTTGCTCCCTCTTTCCTTAAACCTACCAGCATTCTTTCAGGGCACTGCATTGTCTACTTGCTGATCCTTGGAGAGTGGGTAGATGACACCAGAGGCTTGCAGTTGCAAGGGCAGGCCTATACCATCTTCAGAACTCCATGGAGCTTTCTTGTTGAATCCATCCTCATGCTGTCATTCTAATCACCTTGGCAACCGTGTGCCTATAGAGTCTTTGGCAACAATGCCATTGAAAGTTGAGAATGTTTTCTTAAACCTCCACTGAAGAGGGAGAAAAATGTGCCTTCTTGGAAATGCAGCATATTGTTCTTGGTCCCCTCTCTCCTTCATTGAAGGGCTGAACAGGAAGGGTCACCCTCCTTTGACAGACACCACGACTCAGCTCTGTGGCCAATGGCCCTGGAGAAGCAGCAGTGATGCAGTGGCAAGAGCATGATCATTGGGAAGGTCCAGAATTGAGTCCTGAACGTGTTACCTCAGAACAGGGGAGCTTAGACTTGTTAATTTAATCTATTTGGGTCTTCGTTTTCCTGTTTGCAAAATGGACACAATAATGCCTACCTCACTGGATTATTATAAGAATCAAATGAAAATGGACTAGGTATTTGATGAACATAGCTGAGTCTAAAACAGAGGCCCAGGTCAAGTTACCAGCCAAAAGTGAACTGGAACCACCCTGCCTTTTCACTCTCCACCTGGCAATCTCCCTTTTCCCCTTCCCACCAGCTCTTCATTTTGTGGAGCACTCAGCTGCCAGTGATTGCCATCAGTCATGATGAAGACAAGTAAGAGAAAGTGTGTATGGCCCGAGTGGTCAGTACCACGAGGCCAATATGAATTGGACATTGTTCTCTAGCATATTTGGAAATGCACTTTTCTAAAGATGACACTCGGTATTACGCAGCAAAACTAAAGGAGCGTCTCCCGGTGACAGAAAGTGATACTCTTGCTATACTGAGCCTGGGTTACAAGCAGAGTAAGCAAATATGTAGCAAATACAGCCACCATCTAGGTCCGCCCATAGCCTCCGTCAGTCATCAGTCTCAGCCTTTTTTTTCCATTCATTACCTACAGGGACTCAGAATCCTTTCCTCTTCTGCCAACCTGTGTTGTCATTCACTCAATAAACATTAACTGAGGGTGTAAAATATGCAAAGTGCTAAGGAATAAGTCAGACATTGTTCTTCACTTATAGAGTGTATACTCTGTCATTCCAGTACAAACTGCTTGTTAGCCGACATTTCTAACCCTGCTGTGCCCTATGCTTGGAATCAGTGTGGGATTATGGGAAGGGCAACGGCTTCGAAATCAGGGAAGCTAGTGTCTGAATGTGGCTCTGTCACTACAGTGGATGCCCATCACTTTTGTCTCTCTGGCCCTCCTTTGCTTTATCTGGTAACAGGACCTTCTTATAGTAGGGAGATACCTCTCCCCAATCCAAACTCATTGACATTAGGCCGCAGGATTGGGTCTGTGTTAAACCTGGCCAATCATGGTATTTGTTTATTCTTGACTAGCAATGGAGAATTAGGGATGTAACTTAATCCAGGAGAAGCAGAACTTCTCCCACCTCCCAGTAGGATTCATGTTTGAACTGGGAGAGAGTTGCTAGAAGCCTAGAGTTCTTGGTAATCATGTCCTCACCCACCCTCAACAGGAGGAAGCTTTTTGCAGTGGAGAGAATGTAGGGAGGGGAAGAAACAGAGGAAAGCTGAGGGGAGGAGGGGATGGATTAGAAACACGATGACATCATTGGAATCAATGAAGACTAGGCTGGCTTCACCCTGGATTGCCAAGTGACACCAGCCAATAAATTCCCTTTGCTTTAAGCTGGTTATCCTGACCTCTCAGACAGAGGTGAGTGGGATAGAGGGCAGCACTGGAGTAAGGAATGACCATATTTCTGTAGACAGCAAAATTGAAAAGCAATAAGGCTTCTGAAGACAATTCTGACAGTCTATTCCTGTAATTACAACTACATTGTTTCCTGCTTCATACTTCAATTGTCTTTGTGCCAAGAAGCGGTTAAAAGGGGACTGAATGTGTATCTTGTTACATTTCGCTTTGAATGTAGATTTTCAGTGATTGTGTTCAGGGTGGTCCCGCCTGCCCCATGGGTTTTAAATCCCCACAGGGCCTGGGATTTATTGCTCCCATATTTTTCCTCCAGCCACTAACTGTAATATTCATATTTTTATCTTTGTAGGATACTTGTGCTTTGCAAAGCACTTTTATCTGCATTATCTCATTTGATTCTCGGGGCATCTATGTAGAAGGCAGGGCCAGGATTACTATTCCTGCCTATCAGATTGAAAAACAGAGGCTCAGGCCCTGGGATCTTATCACTGAAAGAGACAGGAGCAGGTCTTGTGCAGCCATCTCACAGGGAATGAACGGTGCGGAGGTGGCAAGATCCCCGGATTTGGAGCCGGAAGGCCCAGGCTTGAGTCCTGGCTCCTCTGCTTACTAGTTGTTTGACTTTGGGCAAATTGCTCAGTCCCTCCCAGTCTCATCTTCCCCATCTGTGTCAGATACGGAGATGATATTTTCCTTCGAGGATTCTCATGACTATCACAGGAGATGATCTAGGATGAAGGGTTCTGGGAGCTGTTTGGGGTTGATTTTTATGAGTGGTGGGCAATGCTGCCCTGAGTTCAGCCAGCATAAGCTCACAAGAGCTATAGTGCAAATTTCCTCCCAAATCCACATTCAGTGACATCATGTTGGTGACTTGAAATCAGCCATGATGAGAATATTTATGCCAAGGATGGAAGGAAGGGAGAAAAAAGGATACTAACATTTAAGGTGCACTGTATATATTGAATGCCCCCTTGTAGTATCTCCTTTAGTCCTCACAACAACCTATGGGGGCAGACGGTGGCCCTATTTTATAGATGAAGTAATTAAAACTTAGAGTTCATAACTTGCTCAAGAACACAATAAATGATAGAGTCAGGTCTGACAATATTCAAAGTCAGGTCTCGCATTCTCTCTGATAACCATGCAGCGTCCCAAAGATTCATTCATTAGTGTCTGTTCTTTCCCCAGTCTCTAACCCAGCAGCAGTGAAGTATTAAATCAGTTTCTAGGACTCCTGAACACTGAAGACCCTTGTGTGAATTTCAGTATCCTAACATCCAAATGAAACTGGCTTGGAGAAAGATGGGAAGGATTGCAGTAGATTGAGCTGGGTACAGGGAATGGGTCGAGTACCTTTGGGACCCACAGATCTGGGTCTCCATTGGATAAATGCTCCAGGGCCCTAGAAATGAGGCAGCACTATTAGGCTGGGGCAACTTGAAACATTCTGGCATGCAGAGAGAGGAAGTCAAGGGCACCTGGCTCCAAGTGCCAGCTGTGCTATATTACCTGTTTAGGGTTCAGCTCCCTCATCTGTCAAAGGAGCACAATATCCAAACATACCTGTTTCACCTCATTGGGTTCCTGTGGTATCAATTAGGGAGAGATTTTAAAGTCCTCTGGAATCTGTTATACTGTGCAGATGTGAGAGGATTAGCATGTGTCTCAGTGAGAACCTTTCCTCCTGTTGCTAAGAGAGAAAGGACTGTTTTTCTTTCCTACCATTCCTGGCTCTATGCACCCCCACCCCCAGGCCCCCAGGCCTTTTTCCCCTTCTATTTTTATACTTCAAATGCTTCAAATGATGTCCTTCCTGAATGTTTCGAACTAGATGAGGGTGTTAGAAAGAAAAAAAAAATCAAAAGAACCTAAACAAAATGAAAATCAGTTTCCTGCTTGAGAAGATGACAGATAGGTACAGGGGCCAGCATTACCAATGTAAGTCTTTCCCCAGGTGCTGAGAGGAACTCTTCCTGGGCCCAGAAGCATACCCCTGTCAGGCTCTGGACGAGACATTTACAAGGTAGGGATGACTATCCTCCCTTCTCTTAGACAAGGATATAGGTATTGTAGGAGCACTCTGGAGGCCCCTCAGGGAGCCCCCTGGAGGAGCTCAAAATGGGGGGTAAGGTGAAGATAAAATAAAGGATTATTTAGCATCTTAGTTGACTCCGTTGGCTCTTTTAATCCGTATAATAATTTAAGGAGAATATATATTATTATTTACATTTTCCAGTTGAGGAAACGGATATTCAGAGAATGGTGGGAGAAATTCACATTCAAGCTTCCTGGGTACCTGTTAAGTGTCTTTTGTTTCTAGCAGACCTAGTAGAAAAGGGGAGGTCACTGTGGTTGTGCAGGCTAGGGAATGTAAAGGACTTTAATCCAGCACTGCGGGAACCTCTGATTGGTTTCCCTGCTTCCACCTAAGTCCCTCCAGGTCCATTCTCTGCATAGCAGCTGGATTGAGCTTTTACAAATGCAAATAGTACTGCTATCTCCAATCCCTGAACAATCACATCCCTCTGAATTCCAAACTCAGAATAAAGTCTAATTGATTTACTGACTTCCTCTCTTAACACCAGCCTCTCTCCCTTACCTCCCCACCTGATTCTCTTACCGCTAATGACCACTCCTACTACATTCGAGCCACAGCTGGTTTTCTTCTCCCCAAAGGCACTCAGCTCATTCCTGCTTTAGGGCCTTCACACTTGCTGTTTTCTTCTGCCTTTAATGCTCCCCCCAGATCTTTCCTGCCTGGCTCCTTGTCATACAGTTCTCAGGTTATTTGTCATCTCCTCAGAGTTCTTTTTCAACTGACCCCGGCTGATGACCTAGTCCAGTCGTTTCCTGGCACATGTCACCATCTTTTTAAATTGTTGTCGTGGTGATTATGATGATTTTTGTTTGTTTGTTTTTGCAAATTTACTTGTTTATTTTTTATGTCTTCCTACTAGGGAGCAATTGTCAAGAGAATAAGGGTTAGTTTTCTGTCATTTTGAAAGTTCTATCTCACTCATAAAATAGAGATTGGCACAAAGTAAGTACGCAATAAATATATATTGAATGAGTGATGGTTACTGATATGTTATTATCCGAGGAGAGGCAGATGTGCCCTGGGTGAATGAAGAAAAGACCTGTCATTTGCTATCACTTCACGTGTCAAGCTCCATGCTTATTTCTTTTGATTCTCACAACAGTCTTATGAGACAATCTGATTCCCATTTTGCAGATGAAGAAATCAATGGAGGCTCCATCATTTGGCAGTTTGCTTAAGGTTACACAACTGCAGCTGGAGACCTGTCTCTTGTGCCCACACACTTGATTGTGGAGAGTGCAGAAAAGTGTCTCTGGGGCTATATATAATATGCATACACAGACACACATATACATATATACATACAAATACATACATATACAAGAGAGTGTGTGACTGTTTTTGCAAAGCTTCACGTGTGTGATGACTCCAGAAAGGCCGTGTAAAAAGCACGTGTAGACCAAGATACCGTGCCAGCTGGGAGAGAGCTCTCCTCGAGCTCTCCCCTAATTGTTGTTGCTTGGCCTAAAGTTCAGACCGCCCTGGAAAAGAGACAATTCCGAAGGGTGGGGACAGCAGAATGGCTACAAGTTATAGGCTTCGCTGTGATCAAAGAGGGGAGGGAGTCTGTTGGCGGAGCTGAGGTCTCTCACTCCTCGCACTGCTCACATCCTGGCTAGGTCGGGCTTTGCCACTGTTGCGCGGCTCCTGGATTCTGTGCTGGGTGACGAAATGCTGTGGGGCTCCCCTATTCGGGGGAATGCGGTAGTGATGTATAAGGTATGAAAGATGTGGCCTGCGGAGAGCCGGCAGTATCTCTACTGCTGCTGCTGCTTCTGCTGCTGCTGCTACTCCCGCTACTGCTGCTGGCAGAGCTGCCGGCAGTGAGCCTCCCCTGTTCGGGATACCCAGTTCCGCTGCATCTCCCGGGCGTTCTGGCCCCAGACGGACCTGCTAGCCCCAGGGAACAAAAGCGGAGCCCGCTCGCTCTCTCCGGCAGCTGGAGGATGAGTCAAGAGGGCTGAGCGGAGAGTGTGGTCCTCGGTGGCTGGAAGGTAGGAGAAGGTGTTGAGCCCGTCAGCCCGGGGGTGGGAGCCTCGGGGTGGGCGCGCCGGGGCGGGGGTGGCCGCGGGGCCAATCTGCCACGCTGGCGCTGCCCAGACTCCGCGAAGTGGTCATTTGGAACGCCGCGCCCGCACTGCCTGCCCACCGCAGGGCGGGCGGCGCGCTCCAGGAGCCGCGAGGAAGCCCCCTGGGTGAGAATTGGAGTCAGCGGGGGAAAAGTCTGGAGCCCAAAGCTGGGCAGCGGCGGCTGCGGATACGCTGTCCGCAACACTTGGCGGAGCGCGGCTTGCAGCGAAAAGCGGACGGGAAGCGGCTGCCGTGTGCGCAAAGTTTTGGGTGGCGCGCAAAGGCGCAGGGCAAGGGCCGCCGCGCAGAGCCGCGCAAGTTGTGACCGGAGCCTGAAGGCGACCTCCGGGGGCCCCAAGCCGACTCGCGAAAACTGGGGTTTGCTCCCCCAACGCCAGCCAAGGCTGGATTGACTAGCGGCCATTTAACCCTTCCAGGCTCGGCGGAAACAACTTATCTTCGCTGGACTCAGGTTGGCTGGGCAACGTCGAGGCTCCCATATCAGTCCTTCTTTGGTCTTGGCGCATTTCTCTCCTCATTCTGGTTTTTCTGTTCTTTTCTATCCACTTCTGTGTCCAGAAACCAGGCAAGCTAGATGGGGGTCTTTCCCCCAGTCTGTAATTTTACCCCTTGCGCCATCCGGACACGTTTTCTCTACCCCCCCCCCACCCCTGGTTCCCCCCCCGCCCCCACTCCTCTCGTATGGATTTTTGATGCTGCCTTGAAAAATGAGATGATTAATCAATTAGGTTAGCGGCCAATTAGGCATAACCTTGTAGAAAAATAATTATGCCCGCTCTCTGGGCTTTCACTGGTGATGAGGTGGGAATGCAGCCCAGGTGGAGGGGCTGTTCTGAAAAGATAGGGCTGATTAGGGAATTTCTGGGAATTTAAGATTAACAAGATTCAAATGTGTAGTGTTGGCGGGGGTTGTGGGGGGTGCAGTAGGGGTGGTGTGTGTGTGTGTGTGTGTGTGTGTGTGTGTGTGTGTGTGTGTGTATCAACTGTATCAATTTTTGCCCAGCAAGTTAACCCTTAGCAACACAGTCTGGGCGGACTTAGCAGGCAGCATGTTTCCAACAGCTCAGAAAAGGTGTGTCCCCTGCTTGCCAGCCCCATCCCCCTCCTTTCCGAGGGGCTCTCCTGCAAATCGCCTCACAGTGGCTTTGCTGCTGCTTTGGGAAGCCGAGTTGAATGCATGCGTTTTAGTTTCATGTCCGAGGAATCGCGTCGTTGCAGAGGGAGGTTCCTTTGCTGTGTTCTGAGGATGCACATTTCCCCTACTCATGTTAAATAAAGTGGTTATTAAATGAGTGCAAAAGGGAGAAAATCCGTTTCCAGGGCTGAGAAGTTGTGCTGCTGAGCGGGGCTTCCTTTTTCTTTTTCTTTTTTTCTTTTTTTTTTTTTTTTCGGAATGACTGGCGGGGTTAGGCACTGCAGTATTACAATACAGCCATATTAAAAGAGCTTAGAGCCCTCCACCACTGCAGCCCTATCTTCACCAGAATTCCCTGCTCAAAATCTTTTGGGGAGCATGCAGTGGATTTCTAATGTGTACTGTGTACATTTAACCCCTTTCTGTCTGTTATTTTAAGCCTCTCCTACCTGTTTATACCTCCGGACCCTGTATAATAGATTTCCATTCAGAAGGCAAAAACCTAGAGATGTTTGCAGAGAAGATTTTTGCAACAGGTCCTAGTACTGGTTTTTCTAATAATGGGTTCCCCTGACATTTAGAGACCTGGGGTCCTAGTGTATCCTTTAGTAACCTGACCAGGTTGGACTGGGTGGTCTCTGAGATCCCCTGCAGTGCTGACATTAGCTGGTTGTGAATTTTATAGCTTTTCTTCCTCTCTTAGCCGAGCCGGAGGAGTATTTGAGCAGTGCAATGTGACAGCAGCAGTGCCACCTCATTCCCAGAGGAAAGGGATGAGGACTAGCTGTCTGGGGCTTATTAGCAAATAGGAATTGCCTAGCTGGAAGACTGCCTAGTGATACTGGTGTCCAGGGACATCTGGAAGCCATAGGCTCCATCCGCCTTCCTCAAAATGAAGGACCACCATTCAGCCCTCTCTTTTCTAAGATTTTTTTTTTTTTGACGCTAGATTTGGTCACCTTACTATGACCATATTTGTCAGTCAGACTCTTTACTAGGAAAGACCTTGTTCCTTTTCTAAAATTGAAGTGTGCGCGTGTGTGTGTGTGTGTGTGTGTGTGTGTGTTTGTAGTGAGAAGGTATATGGGGAAAGAAGGAAAGGAGAGAGGAAAGGAAGGAGGGAAAGAGGAAAGAGGTATGTGGGGGGTAGTCATAGGTGAGATATAGAGACACAGAGACAGCTTAAGACTTCAAATATAGTCAGACGCTGAGAAAGAGGTAGGAAAGATAGAGAATGAGAGAGGAGGAGGAGAAGGCAGTGAAAACACAGGCAGTAGAGGAAAATTAGAGGAAGAATTCTAGCACAGAGAGGGAGGAGAAAGGCCCACAAAAGCAAAGTCTTGTTTTATCATCATATGTCATTTAAAAATGTGAAGGAAAAAAAAAACCCAAAAAACTCCAAACCGCAAAAGATTCATTCCAGGTAGACTTGCTTAGAATTAATTCAGCTTTGATAAAATGAGATAATTACTTATGAGATAAACATTGCATTGCAGAAAGCCATTAACTCTGTTCCTCGTTTCTTCCTTCAGTGGGGACTTCAGTTGTGGGAGTGCGGTTGGAGCTCAGGAGGGATCGGTTTGCTTAGCAGACATGCTTTGTATGGCCCCCGAAACATACTCTTGTTTGGGTCAAGTTAGGGTACTCCATTTGGACAGACTGGATATAGGAGCTACTTTGGAGGGGAGATATTCCTTTGTTTTTAGATCTGCCATCCACAGAATGGACAACTTTTATAAAAGTTTTCTTTTTTTAAAATTTCTTTTAACCTTGGTGGAAAATAAAAATGTAGGATAGTGTAGTAAACACTCTTACCTGCCACCCAGAACTAAGAGTGATAGGAAAATGATTCCAATTCATTTTTTCTTCTCCAGCTTCCTTGTCCCCATTCTAGATCATCCTCAGAGCATTCCGATTCATCCCCTGGCCTCCAGTATGTGCCCTCCTCACAGATGTGACATCATCTTTCTAAAACATAGCTTTGATCGTGTTATTCCTCAGATCAAAAATGTAAATGTTTCCCTATGCTTAAAACATTCAAATCTATGACCATGAACTTCAAGACCTTTCATAGCATGGCCTCTGGCTCCCTCCTTAAGTGCTTCAGACCCACACCCACACCCACACCCACACACACATAGAGCCTCTTCCACTCACACACATACACAGTCTTGCACATATACACAGACATGCAGAAAGAATGCCACACAGCAACACATACCCTCACACACATACACACACACAAACTCACCCTCACACACCACACATCACCATACACCGTCATATACATATTCACACTACACTTATATCATACCTATACACCACACACATGCCTTTCATACCTTTGCAGGTGTAACCTTCTTGTGTGGAAAATACAGTCCTACTCCTTTACCTAGTAAACTTTTACTCATCTTTAAGGATCTATCTCAAAACAACATCCACTCAGAGTTCCCTTTTCCACAGTTAGCTCGTGTTTCCTTAACACTTTTAATATACTTTTATTGAAGTATTAAGTTATAATTCTTCATATGTTTTAGATAGTAAGTTCCTTTCAGGTGGGGATAACTTATTCATCACTTCAATCTCAGAGTATAACACAGTGCTTGGCACAAAGGTGTATGATTGATGTTTAATGAATACATTCATTTTACAAGTTTCTAAAGGGTGATTAACATCCTTAACATCTTTTTCACTTATTTCTTATTTTCTCTTTCTCATGATTTTTTAAATTATTCTTTTGATTGCAAAAATAATGCAAGCTTTACAAAAATTCAGATGATACAGAAGTGTGCAAAAAGTGATAATCCTTTCCCTGACACCACCTCTATTTTTAATGTATATGTTATTAAGTACTTGCATTTCTTTTTGACCTTTGTTTTATGTCATAGTTTCCTAACTAGACCATATGCAGGGTTCATATAGTACACATCTATGTGTATCACGATAATACCTAATGTCGTGTTGTGCATGTAGTGCATGGCCCACAAATATGGAATACATATGAGTTGGGTTCATGTTTTTAAATTTACGTTAAATAAATTGCTTCACTGATCTTCATAATAGCCGTATGTAACTGGTGTTATAATCTTTCTTTTATAGATAAAGCTAAGCTCCAGGAGGTCGTATAAATTAGCCAGGTCAGAAAGGGAAGGAGTAGTGGTATCTGGATTCAAACTCGGATCTCCTTTATTTTATTGCCTCTGCTCTTTCTGCTCTACTCCATGAGTCTGTGGGTACCTAGAAGAAGGCACCTAACTCAACTTTGTATGCCTAACATTTGCTCAGAGCTTAAGTGTTTATCTCACATCTTTGTAGTTGTCCTTCCAACTAGATTTCATTGTCCTTTTACAGAGAAGAAATGAAGGTACATGTGAGAAGTTAATGTGACTTGGCCAAGCCCCTACAGCTAGGAGTAAGTTGAAGGTGTCGAACCTAGGACTTTGAGCCCAAAGTTCATCCCCTATTCTTAGATATGAGAGTTGGTCCCAGAAAGGAGTAGCGCAGTGACGTAATGGGACAGAAGGCTGACTGATAGGGCTGCTTCACAATTCCGTTCATCTGTATATCTGAAGTCTTTTTTGAGCCAGAACCGTCGAGAGAGTTATTTTCTTGAGACTTTGGTGAACAACTGTGGACATAGTTTGTGGTTCTGTAGATAGGCTATAAAACCTAATGGGATAGTTTGAAACTATGATGGTGGGATATTTCGTCAGTGAGGCAGTGGGTGCTAGAGGCCTCCGGAGCTTGATTTTGATAGCAGCTACCTTTCGAGTAGGACACTGCTGCTGTTGTTGAGTGCTTCATGTGTGTCAGATATACTTTGGGCATACAACCTGTATTCTTTCATAATTCTTGTAACAATCCTATGACTAACATTATGATCCTCACCTAGAACAGTTTCTGGCACAATAAATATGAATAAAATATTTGCTGAGTTTTTAATGAGTAGAGGAGGAAACCATGGACCTCGAGATATTAACTTATTCTAGATGTAGCCATTGCATTTCAGAACTTGAATATGAACTAAACTCTTTCCGACACTAGAGACTGTACACCTTTGACCATACTGTGTTTCTTTTGGATTGGAAATCCTGACCAGGTGACATAATAGAACTTGAACTTGCAGATCCTTTTGTCCGACGGCTTTATTTAAGAGAGGGAAAAGTTTACTGTGGGCAAGTGCTGCTCTAAACACTTTAGATACATTATTAACTTGGTATATCTTCGTACTCTCCAGATAAGGAATATGAGGTACAAATAAGCAGTAGAGATGGGATTTGAGCATAGGTAGTCTTTGTTCTTTGCTACTCATGTGTATACACTTCCGAGACCTGTTTAAGAGTCTAGAGTTACTTAGCGGTAGAACCATTGTCATCATCATCATTATTACCACCACCACCACCACTGTCATCATCATTGTCACTATTAATGTCTTCATAGCAGTTATTTTTTTATGAAGTGCGTATCTTGTGCTCATGGGTACTTTTCAGATATTATTCCATGAGTTCACAAAACAACTCTATATTTTTAGAGAAGGAAAATTGAAGCTCAGTGAGGTTAAATCAGTTCTCCAAGTAATGTGGACAGTAAATGCAAGACTGAGGCTGGAAACCCATGTGTCTGGTCTCAATATCTGATCTCGTTTTCATTCTTCAGATTCTTTTTTCACTAATCCTTTTTGATACTCTTAAGATTCAGCAAAACATGAAATGATTAAATTTTTCTGTTTTTTTTTTAAATTAAATTTTTTTTTTTTTATCGTTAACCCAATACTCAGAAGGATCACTGTTTTAAAAGAAATAGGTTTTGCATTTCAGAGACCTGAGTTGTTTTTTTTCCTATTCCACTATCAGGTGTACAAAAGGTCACCTGATGGTTCTGTGTGTCTCATTCAATTTCCCGGAAATAGAATAATAGTATTACCTGCCGTGCTTCTTAATACATTGGTGAGAATAGGAACATTGGGGCCCTTGTGATTTTAACCCCTACTTAGAAAATGAAAGGCACCTTGTGAAAGAGAAGAGGGTGTGTTTTTCTGGTTGAAATCAACTGTCTTGGTTGTGTGACACTGGTTGGTTTACGCAAGGAAGTGACTATTACTTGGTGACATTTAGGCTCTTTTTTTGTTGATGAAAATGCAAGAGTTCTGTATCATTAATAACTAGTTGTTCACATATGACTTATAAAGCAGTTAAATGGAGGACAGGAGATTCAGTAATATTAAACAACCTCTCAATTTATCTGGCAAAATACATAAAGTTCCAATTTCAAAGGGAGCAGAATTAACCAAGAATGAATACTAAATAAAAAATTCATTTGTAGTCATAGTCTTTTAATAAACAAAAACAATCTTTTTTTTTTTTTTCTGAAATGAGTTTCGAACTGTAGGTGTTAAGACTTCTTGTTTAATTAACATGCAGAAAGCAAATTCCTCGTGTTTCAAAATGACCATATTTTTTTTGGAAGCTTGAGCTTAGATCTTTACTGACATTTTTCCTCCAAGCAAATATTTACAGCTGAGTTGGAAACTGACAGGAAAAAGGGTTTAAATTGAAAATGCTACCAAACGGAAGTTTATATCCTAAGGAAACACATGGTGTCACCATGTACAGAGTCCTAAGAACTCAAAATATTGGTGTATTTGTAGAACTTGAAGAAACCAAGCTGTTTTCATTTGTTAATGTTAACTCTAAAAATCACATTTTTATACATGCATCTTGGTGGCCATTTCTACTTATCTGTTTGGTTTTACCACGATCATGGAACTCCAGTCATTTGTTTCTTTTTTTTCTCCAGTTCCAAATGAGGCAGACTGCCTGAAGGTTAGTTCCAATGTTTATTTCTACCTCCATTCTCTGACTTATGTCACTCTTCCCGCCTGGAACACCCTTTATTTTCAAGTCTCTTCCCAACCCAATAGTCTTTTAAAGCCCACGTCAGGTACCAAGTTCTGCATGAAGTCTTCTTAGTTAACTCTACTCAATATTGACCAGCATTGATGGTGTTTTTTTTTTTTAAATATATATCGCTTTATTATTAATTTTTCAAATCACATACATATTACAAGTTAATAGTAAAATGTGAAAGTATAGAAAAATAGGAGTTAGTAAAAATCACTTGAAATTCCAGTTCTTGTGTTATCTTTATTTGGTGACTATCCTTTCATTTATCTCTTTGCTGTTTTCTTTGTATTTTCTTGATGTCTACCAAAGAGGAGCATCATTTCACTTTTACTGGGTATCTGAATTTACTTCTTTGTGGACAGCTAATTCATCATCTTTTCCCATTTCTTCTTTTTAATGGTTTGTCTTTTCAAGTCAATTTGTCAAGTTTTCTTTTTTATTATAGATAGCAATCTCTTTTCTTTTTTATCTTCATTGTATATGATTTTTCTTCTTAGAAGTTTGATATAGTGTTATAAAGTTCTCTTTACCTGTGCCCAAACTAGACCATGAGTTACTAGACAGCAGTGATGTATCTGATTCCTCTCTGGGACATCACACCTAAGACAAGGCCTGAAAAAGTGTAGGTTCAGAATAATGATTATAACACTGCTTGTATGTGTACTATCCAAATATATTTCATTTAATATTGAATTGTATGAAATAATTTATATATGTGGTATCACATAAATTGAGGCATTTCAGATAAGCAAAGTTTCAAGATGACTAATGTTCTGGAAATATTTAGAAGTGAATTGCATTCTTCCTTGCTTTTAAATATAGAGTATCATTCAGAATATTACTGTAAACATCAATTATTGAGTCGGGCTATATACTTGACATTCTTAAAGGCTATCTAGAGATGGAGGACTATTTGTCCTTATATATATTAGTTGTCCAGACCTATATGCATGTATGAATTTTGAAATCTTATTTATTTTTTATATTTTTGCAGTCTCTCACTGTCAGATTGTGCTACCATGTCTGCTATTGTCAGTTTATCTTCCTCTAAAAGCGATCTTCTTCCATTTCTATCCATTTTTGCATTGGCTGTGGACTAATATATTATGAATTATGCTCACTGGAAATGTGGATATGATAAGGGTCGATAAGTGCCTACCAGGTCTTGGCCTGGGTGCAGTTCCTTTGAATAAAATGCATCAGCTTTCAGTGAAAATAGAACTTTGACTGTTTAGGGGTCTTTTTTGTTTCTTTGTTTACAGCTATTTTCTGGAAAAGTGAGATTACTGGATAAGCAAAGTGGTGGCATGCCATCTCAATTAATTAGGATATATGTCCAACTGAATGCAGCCAAGACTCCAAATGAAGTAGCTTAAAAGTGTCTTTCAAATGATAGAAACATGTGTCTCAGTCTTGTAAAAATCTGAGTGCATAAGGCAGCTTTAAGCTGTGAAGTCGTTCTGGGCTTCTTCAAGCCAGCTGTTCCTCCCTTCTGAGGACATTGTTGTCATCTTCATCATCCACGATGGTACATCGCCACATCCTATTCAAACCAGATGGCTGGAAGAGAGAAAAGAGGTCAGAAGAGGCCCTCCCCATTTATTTTAAGGGCAGGGCCAGAAGTAAGACCCTCCCTCCCAATTTTTTTTATATCCATATTGGCAAGGGCCAAGTCAACTGGCCACTGCTAACAGAAGGGAGACTAGGAAGTATTATCTATTCTGGTGGCCATGTGACAGGATTGGGGTTCTATATTAGAAAATCGGAGAATGGATGTTAGTGGACACACTAGGAGTGTCTGCCACACCTCCTCTCATCATTCCTGGTGTTCCCTCAGCATTCTTGTAAGGTGTCAGCCTTTGAGTGTGGTCGCCTTCTCCTGTTGCTCCCCACCTCCCACTATTGTGTGCACTACAGAATAGTTACTCAGCAAAGACAGCTTTATTTGTAATCTTTCTCTCCTTGTTTTAATGATATGAAAATGCAGGGAGGAGAATTGAGCTTGTTGATAACATGAGGCTCAGGGACTAGACTTTGGGCTTCCTGGCTTGTTTTCCTTTAATTTATCTTATATTCTGTCTATTTCTCTATGGCTCCACTCAGGGTTAATTATTCCTATTTCTTATTCCTCCCTCATTTTCAGATTTAAGAGTTTCAGGTGTGGGGACCACATGCTTTGGGAACAGGTGTGTTGGGCAACTCTGTGAGCATCGAGGGGGAAAATCAGCCTCCTGCAAATAATACAAATGAGCTGAGAGTTTGAGATTATGACCTCTTTTGTAAAAAGGGTTTCCTGGTAATCAATAGATTACATCTCCTCACTGAAGTTTCTGCACCACATGGGCTCCCCTTGCCTGTCTGATTAACACAGAAGCATCCCTTTCCGATTCCAGACTGACAGTGGAGTTGGGTTTGCCCCAGCCACATGACTGATTCTAACTGTGATTCTTTTTTTTTTTTTTTTTCTAGGTGGGGAGATTTTAAGGGATAATACTTAATCATGCCCTTTCTCTCTGTAAGTTAAAAACAGAACGCGGAGAGAATGCTGGAGTTAGACAAAAGTGAAAACGTAGGTCTTATTTCTGTTAGACAAAGATGAAAACATGATTGTAGAATTTAGGTTTTGTACCTGCATCAGGCATCCTGAACTTTCTGAGTTGATCTGAGCTGGATATCTATAGGCTTCCCTTTCCCCTGTAAGAGCACAAGTGGCCTCACATGTATATTTCTTAGGTGAGTAGTGATGAGGATTTTCTGAGGTCAGACAGCTCTGAATGAGAGAAGGAAAGGAGCTGTTGTCTCAATAAGGTCCTTAAAAGTGACGTAATTTAAGCGGAAATAGATTTATTAATGGGTGTCGGGTAGCCTACAGCATTCCAGGAGGGGTCTGGGGGCCAAGATTGAATGTCAGGACAGTTGACCAACCATACCCTGGAATCGTGAGGGTGGAGACAACACTGTTTCCAGGGGCAGACAACATTTGTCTGAGCTGCTTCAGAAAGGTTACTCTATGCGCATGGCAGCAGCCACCTGTCTTTCACTTTCTTCTTCCAAGCCTCATGCAAGAGCATCTGCTTGGTGTCCCCAGAACACCCTTAGACACTTCTGGATCTCACGCAGAAGTATAAGAAACACAGAAGTGGAATTGGAATGGTGCTGAGACAGCCTGTAGCTGCTGCAGCCGCTCGCATTTGCTCTCTTCTGATTTCACCCGAAAGATAAATCAGTTCCTTTCCTTTGAGGAGAGGGGCCGGAGATGTTGCTGTCCCGCTTTTCCGCTCTGGGGAGTGGAGTGGAAGTCGGCAGTTCGTGCTCCCCCGGAACATCACATACTTGCTTACGAACTCTCAGGATCATGATGGCCTTCAGGATAAATTTCACTCTTTAGCTGGCAAAAAAGCCCCTCCTCAGTTTGTACCCTATTTTTTTTTTTTTTCAGCCTCATTTCTCTCCAGTTCATTTCCATTAACTATCTGGCTCTGCCTTCTGGGTACAATCCATTCTGAACTACTTGGAAGATCCTTGAAGATGATCTCTCATGCCTCCATGTCTTTGTGCCTGCTGCCCTCCACCCCTCATAAGTGAACTGCCCTCCTGCGTTTGACAGACTTCTAACAACCTTCAAGACAGAGGCATCGTTTCCTCTGGGAATCTTCTCTGTCCCTTCTTAGACTGGGTTAGGTGTCTCTCCTGGATATGTCGAAGGCACCCAGCATTCCCTTCTGTCGCTACACTTAACACATAATATTGTGACCTTTTTGAGCTTCCTGAGAGCATGATCTTTATCTTTTATCTCTGAATCTCAGTAGCTAGCACAATGCTTCTTATATAGTGGTTATGCAAATCAATAGGAGAATGAATGATAGACTACTGGCAAAGGACACAGGCTTCAAAGCTGGAAACATCATATGGTTGGTGTATGAAGGCTAAATTAAATAATGCATGTTGAAGAGCTTAGCATAGAATACATAGTAAATCCCCAATAAAAGTTAGCTCTTCGTTTGATTTTAAGATAATCATTGTCATTGCAGGTGTTTAATAAAAGCTGGTGATCACCAAAACACTTTCTAGACCAAAGTGTAAAGTGACATTTCCTACCTCTTGTAGAGCCCACCCCCACATACTGAGAAACTGCCAGTGGATTGAGAGGGAGACTGAAATTGACAGAAGTCACCATCAGGCAAAATCGTTTACAGAGCAGTTCAGTGACAGTGTGAGAGAACGCCTCTTGACATCAGGTTTCAGTAATTGCACTGTCACCAGGATTTTACTAACACTTCCACCTCCTTTACATACTTCTTTCTTTACTCCAGAATTTTTCCCTAAAAATAAAGAAAAAAATGACACTGAGGTGACACTGAAAACAGTGTCAAGACTTCAGTGAAGGTCAAACATTTTCCAAGGGGTTGCCTGGGAGCACGCATCCCGCTGTGTTCTCTCTGTGAGTGTGCAATGTTCAGACAGTAGGAGCTTCAAGCTGATGTCAAAAACCAGCTTGGAATATGGCAAATGTCTTCTTTCTGCCAAACTCCCAGAACAGCATCTTACATAGAGTAGATGCATTTCCATTTATGTACGTGCAAAATACCTTTGCTTTCTCTCTTTTCCCTGTGGGTCCACACTCATTTTACGACATTCAATTCAGCAAACATTTATTGAGCCCCTACTGCGTGCAGGGATCTCTACCGATTCTCCCCTTCTGTGCCCGAATCTCCCACATTAACGTTATTCCTTAATTAAAGGCTTGTGTCAAAAAAATGTTAGTCAGAAGCATCTACTGTTTTTAAGGGGACACTATAAAGTTTTTTATTATTACTGGTGTCTATAGAAGTATTCTTTGTTATTGGGTCCTGAATGGAAGTAGCGTGGGAAGAACATTGGCCCCGAGGGAATATGAACACCAAAGACCTAGTCCTAATTTGATGTGTGCTCTTGAGCATGTTGTTTAATGTCTGGGTTCCAGGTTTCCAGTGACTATTCAAGATCTTTCTAGCCTTAATATATTATGATTCAAAAACATGCAAACGGTACATAACGCAGTTTGGATGTGCTGCCCTGATGTGGAGGGTGTAGTGAGTGGGCTTGGAATGAGAAAGTTAGGTTTGAACCATGGCATTAACACTGATGCGTGCGGCGTTGGGCTTAAGCTTTCAGCCTCTGCCAGATCCTTCTCTGTGAAGTGGGGATACTGCCTCTTGCCTTTCCTGCTGCATAAAGTTGTAAAGCTTCAAAGAGATGATGCATGTGAAAGCAAATTAAGAATGACAGGGGACTGTACAGACGCACATAAGCTATTATTACTGTTAATAATCATCTTGATTTCAATATTTTATTCCAGCCAACACTTTCGCATTTTTGCCTTCTGGATTGTTTGATGGAAACATTGCCTTTCAGGTTTTTTGTTTGTTTGTTTGTTTTTCCCCCCCAAAGCAGTCAGGGGATTTCTCAAAGGAAGGGATACTGTGTCCTCTGCATATCTTTCTGATAGACACCCCTCTTAGGCCCCAGTGCCTGTCTGAGTGCATGATGTTTTATTTGTTGGCCTAAAAGGAGGCCATTTGTTCTCTGCTAAATGAGCTGTTACTGTGTGCCTCTGTCCCCTCGACACCTGGGGCTGTATTCACGGGAGAATCCAGCCGTGGATCTCAGGAGCCTTTTTGAAAAGTTTATTAGAAGGGAGAAAACATTTTCCTGCAGGTTATGCCCTCTGTTCCTGGCCTTGGCTCATTAGTCAGGGCAGGGCGGGTTACCTGGGGGGTGGGAGGGCACGTCTGCTGGCCCTGGCTTCTGCAGACGCTGCAGCCAGGGGCCAAGGGAAAGCACAGTCCTCCTGACAGCCTCTCTCTGGGCTTTCTGCCACCCCTGCCCCATGGGTAGCTAATTATCTCTAATTGGATGGCATTTTGCTACAAGTGGTTTGGGGCAGCTTGCCTCCAGGGGCACCTGTCCCTTATTTTGGCCTCAGGCCTGACCTAATCTCATGACCTACAGTGTGAAGACCCTCCTCTCAGACTGGGCTCTGTCTCAGTCCATTGTGAATAGCCTGGTTCTGAGAGCCAAAGGGGCAGGTCCTGTCCCAACTATGGTGGCTAGGTATGCCCAACAAGGACCAAGCTGCCCAGTCAGCCCTTTATTTGGGTGCCTGGTCGATTGGGGGGCTTAGTTCACTGGAGATGATACTGTTGTTGTGGCTGTGCCAGGTTTTGGTCATCTCAGTCCTGGATCTCTTGTGACATCCTGTGGACACAGATGATTCCAGAGCATAGGAGAGTGACCCAGAGACATTATTTTATCACAGCCACCTCCCCTACCCCTCCCTCTGTACACACCCCACACATTCTCTATGTAGAAGCAAATCGAATTAATGACCCTACCAGGACTAGGGCTCCCAACCTGAAAGAGAATTTGTGTCTGTCGTCTGCACTGTGGGAACTTTGCTTGCTCATAGCCCAGGTGTTCAGAAAATCGTTGTGGAATAGATTTATGAGACCCAAAAAGTAGGAGGTTTTCCTGGTTAAGCTCTTAAATGCTGGGTTCAAATTCTGGTTCTACAACTTATTATCAAGCTATTTAACACCTCTAAATTTCAGTTTCCTTTCCTATAAAATGGGAGTGACCATAGTTGGGTCTACTTCACAGGGTGCTTGTAGGCATGAAATGAGAGACACACTTGGCTCAAGAATAGTATTTTATTGAATGTTAGTGATTATTTTTAATTAGCTACTTAACTCTCCACCCATCACACAGATGAGGATACTGAGGCTCAGATGGAAGGGGGCATTGACTTATCCTGTGTTCAATAACTGAGATAGACAGGCAGAAATAGAATCTTATCTTCATTTTGCCATTCCATTGTGATCCAGATCTGAGAAGCAAGTCTATACTGGAGTTTTCTTTTAACCAGATACATACCTGTCTTTCTCTGTTTTCTCTTATCCATTTCCCCTGGGCCTTTCCCCTACAGATTCTAGGAATCCCACAAATATGAGGCTGGGTAAAGGTCATAGGCTCTGGGGTTAGCCATCCAGAGCTTAGGGCCTGGCCCCTGGACCTCACTCCTTGAGTAGCGTCACTTCCTCTGCTTCAAGTCATCAGTGGTCCCCACTGCCTCAGGATAAAGTGCCAGCTCTTCACATGGCCGGCTTTCCATGCTCTGGCTTGGGCAACCCCAGGCAGTCGCTGTGTGTGCCCTGCTCGTTTTCCCTTCTGAGCCTTTGCACATTCTGGGGCACGGTTTTGTCGAATGCTAAGTGACTTCAAGTTCTTCCAGCTTTCCAGATCTGTGATTCAAGAACTCTCAGGGAATAGACCAGTGGGCCCGGCAGGAAGAGGGCCCATCCCTTTCACAGCAGCATGCTCCCTGCCGCGGCCACCCTTGTCCTTCTCTCAAAGGCTGCTGAGCAGGCTTTTCTGCCCACAGGACTATTTTCCACTTGGTATGAAATCTCATTTTTGTAGGACTATCTCTGAGCTGTGCCTCTGAACACCCTGTGCTTTTTCCATTATGTCACCTATCATTGAGGTATTACAATCTGTTTACTTGTCTGGGAGTGCCAGGAGGCACAGACCCCATCTATTTTTCTCCCCATTGTAGCTCTAGTCCTAGGCAGAGGGGAACCAATAAATATTTGCTAAAGGAATCAAAGGATGAATAGATCTGAGATTGGAGCAGTGGCAGAGAGTCAGACAAACCTCAGTTCCAGGGGAATGTGTGGTCCCGAGTCCTGGCACATCTGACGTCTCTTGCTCAGCTGATGGTAAACATCAGGCCTAGCCTTTATTTTTCTCATTATATTTAAAACCCACCAGTCGCTCAATAGTATAATTTTCTAAGTGGTTTCATTTCAGTTCTGCTAATTGAAGAGAACCAGGCTCTTTTTGAAGGCTTACTTTGTGTGTGGCTGTCACTGGTGAGAGTCGAGACTGGTTGTCAATCACTGACAATAGCTTGCCGTTCTGGAATAATTTAAGTTTAGGTCTTTCTTTCACTCAGGCATTCATACCCTGTTGTGTGTTTTCATACTAAGCTGAGAACAATCTGGGGTGAGAAACTGTCATGTGTTTCAGGAGCTGAGAAGTAGATTTCTTTCAAGATTTCAGGTTCCTCTGGTGTCTTAAGAGTAGCTTTGTGGGGAGGATCCCATGTTTGGGAGTCAGGCCTTCTGGACCCCAGGTTTGAATCCATTGCTTCTGCACTCACTTTACTAGCTAGGTGACCTCGATACAGTTTACTCAGTGTCTGAGCTTATTTCCTTATACAATTAAAGGAGATGTGTATATGTTACACCAGAGATTAGCATGAGAATTAGTGAAACAATGAAAAGATAAGAGCAGACACTTTGGATGCAGCAGATCTTCCTACCAATTCCTCACACTGCATGCACGGTCCACGGGTATCTTATTGCAGATAAGGGGCCTCCATATGGTCACTGGGCAGGCCCTGGGGGTAAGGCTGACCTGCACTTAACTCTCAGCTCTGCTTCTTCACTTATTAGCTGGAAGACTTTGAGTAAATCATGTGCATCTAGAATTTCTTTAATATAAACTGGGGAGAATGATACCTACCTTCCAAGTTGTTATGCAGGTTGAAATTATGTGAACTATCAGTGTAGTCGATTCTCAATAAATATTAGTTCCTTTCTCCTTCTCTCTCCAATTCAAAATATATACTTTATGTTAGGAGGATGTAGGGAAAAAGAGAAAGGTGATTAAGAAAATGCTTTCTACGTTATGTTTCACATTAAAGAGGCAACCGTATAAGCATTTGCACAGTATTCCTAGTCACACCTATCTGCAACTTGTTCATTTATTCCGAAGATATTTACTGAGCATCTACTAACTGCTATATTACAGTTCTGGGCACTGAGATATAGCAATGAAGAAAGCAATAAGTCTACCCAATCGTGCTTAGATCATAGTGAGAGATACATAATAAAAAGTAGATAATTTCTGAAATAGTTAATAAATGCGAAGAGGAAAAAAGCAAGGAGCAAAGACAGAGTTTGCTATTTATATATGAATGATAAGGGATGGCCGCTCTGAGGAAGCAGCATTTGAGCAGAGCCTTTGTTCCTGCTGTTCCCTCCACCCACAGTGCTGCCCCTCATTGTCGCTCCCAGTCTATCAGCAGCCTCCTGTTCGTCGAACTTCCACTCAGACATCACCTGCTTTGAGCCCTGTTTCTGCTCACCCGTCGAGGCACAGAGAAGTCCCTCCCTTCTCTGCGCTTCCACATATATTCAATCAGTCAGTACTTAACCATTGTTGCTACTTTGCACTTTACATTGATTAAGAGCTCAAATCCAATGTTTCTCTCCCATTGGATTTGAACTCTTCAGCGTGATGGGTTTTTCTCCAGGCACAGTGCTGGGCACAGATTGAGATCATTAATGGTTCATAGAGAGAACGATGAAGGTAGTGGACTGACTCATGCGCCAGCCTATCCTGAGCACATTTGGGGGCAGTGGGTAGGTAGCCTCAGCTTGTCCTGGAGAACACTCAGCTATGAGATGTGGACTTTGCTCTCAGAGCTAAGCTTGCTCTTTCTCAGACAGGATACTTATCATGTAGCACAAAGTCAACTCTGTTTCAAACCTTGTGGTATGCAGACAATCTTGCTCAATATTATAATCATTATACAGTGCACGTGGAGAGCCTCTAGCCCATGGTTTGCACCTTCCTCCAGTCTTCCTCTTCTCATGCCTCAGTTGCCAGCTATACCACCTTATTTCTTATCCATTTAGCTTTCTCAGTCCCACCCTGGTACTTTTTTTCCCTCTCCCCTGTGTGGTGGAGTGAAATTAGTTATTTTAAGACTTGAGTTCAGTGTGGTTCTGCCAATTGCCATTGTGTAACCTTGGCCCAAGTCATTTCTATTTGCCGAGCCTCGAGTTTATCTTTGAAGTTGTCGTCTTCTGCCCTGCCAATGATATATAATGTTCGGATAATAATGATACAAATTAGAATATTCTAAAGCAATATATGAGTGAGGTATAGCTGAAAGAGCCCAAAATTTCATTTCTAGCTCCTCTACTTACTGGCTAGGTGACCTCAAACAATTCAATCTGTCTCTCTGGACTCGGTTTTCTTATATATACAGTGCAGATGACTGCAACTAACACTTAATGAATCTTACCATGTGCCAGGCGTTCTTCTAAATACTTTACTCATTTTCTCTTCACAGTAATCCTATGATTTTGGTACTGTAATCATCCCCATTGCATAACTGAGGACACATAGGCATAGAGAGGTTAAGTAACTTATTCAACGTCACACACTTAATAAGAGGCAGAGATGGGATTCTAACCCAGTCTATCTTGAACTAGAGCTCGCAGTCTTAACCAATACATCATACTGCCAACTATGATGCTGTAATTCCTCTCTTGCAGTGCTGTTATGAGGTGTAGAGAGACTAAATAGAGAATATATCTATGTTATTGTGGATGTCATTCAATATTAGTATTATTATGTTGTACCTCCTCGGAGTTTAGCACAGCTTAGGTTTAATAAACATGTATTTTGTTGCTGCATTTGGCCATCTGTCTGTTTCTGATTAAGCTGTGATATTCAGGACCAGGCATTTATCCGGAGCCACTGTCTTCTCGCAAACCTGGGATGTCACGAGTAGTATACCAGGACCTTCTTAGGAATCCATCTAAGAGGGTGCCGCTCTGTCCTTTGTCTTGGTTCTTGTTAGTGGTCAAGTCATTGGAGGGGCCGATGTAGAATATGGAATTGGATTTTTTTATGGAGGTGGGTGCTTTTTGAGCACAAGGAAGGTGGGGTCAGGTCTCCAAGAACAAATAGTCCACTTGTTCCTCTAAGCTGATGAGTTTCAAGAGATGTGGCGATTGGTGGTGACCTCCCTCCTGCTGGTGATTACACACAAAGCCAAGAGCAATTTTTAAAGTCCTCTGCCATTTTGCTTTCTCCTTAAAAATTAAATGCCCAACACTGAGGTATTTTATTTCCAGACTATCTATCTGGTCTTTAAAAGGGTGGCTTGGAAGTGAGGATCCCTGATGACTTCCTGACCTCAGGAGTGTCCAAGAGTGAGAAAGGCCACAGGAAGAGAGAGTGGCCTCATTCTTTTTGTCAACTTAATGAAAAAGAAATGAAGACTTCAGTCTCGATGACTGAATTTCATGGTGAGGGAGCCCTGGGAAGAATCCTGAAGTGAGGACGTGGTAGGGGTATGGGACTCTGATAGGGAGATTTGTAGAGTCTGCGCGGCACAATGGAATGAGCACATGGAATGGGATAAAAACAGACCTGAGTTCTAATCTCACATCTACCACTGTCTAAGTGGTTGTGGGTAAGTTACTAACCCTTTTAAAGCTATTGTATTTTATGTTTAGTATAAAAATAATATAGTAGAGTGGTTAAAAATAAACTTTGAAGTGAATCCTAATTGTACCACTTACTACCTGAGCCTCAGTTTTCACAGCTGTAAAACGAAGGCTTTGGAGGTCATGCCTTTGCTCGCCCTGTGCTTAGAATACTCCCAGCACCCCTTTTCACCCTGATCCCTGTATCTTTCCCTGGGCATGCTCTACTCCTCCTTTAGAACTCAGCCAGAACTTACCTTCAGGGGAAAAGCCTTTCTTGATGCCCAAGCTGATTGAGATGCCCCTTCCCCAATCCCAGTGTTCTCATTACCCCCGGCGTCTCCCCTTGTAACTTCACTTATCACTGTGGGGACCTTGGGGACCTGGGTCTGGTTCCTCTTCAGCTCCTCAGAGCCTTTATGGGTACTTAATTTCCAAAATTAGACATAAAATATATTTTTCCTTTTACACAAAGGTAATAATTACAATTCTTTGTATTGATATAGAAATTCACATTTGACAAAACATTTTTCACATTCATTACCTAGTACCGTACTACCCAGTGGCTTATCAACACTCAAATGTCACACTAATTCAAGGCCACTGTTGGATCTCATCCAGATAGATCCAGTTTTTGAACTATTGGCACCACTTCCAGGTAACACATCCTTGCCTTCAACTGACCATAAACACAGACTACCGCCCTGTCCTGCATCCCAGATGGTCTTTTCTCCAAGCTCTAAGATATCACTGACTCCTAGGTAAGGGACCAAGTTGGGCTGCTGGTCACCCTGATGTCAGGTCTTTAAGCAACAATATCTTCAGCAGATATGTCATCTCCAAATTCACAGGCTTGCAGAGGAGGCTGCTGTTGACAAAGTTGTCAGCAGGGGGAAAAAAACCTCAAGATTGTCCAATAGAAATAAATCTTGGAGAGTGTTTTGTCAAGTCCTCCAAGCATTCATACACTTGCTCCTGCATGCAGAATACCGGGGAGGGAAGGAGAGGAAAAGGGGAGAAATGGGCAGAGGGAGAACTGAGACTCGCTTGCACTGTGGGCAAATCAAAACTCTTCCCTCCTTCCATGTCTCACTTCCGCCTCTCTTCCAGAAGGCCCCACACAGGATGCATATAGTATCATTTCCTGCTTGGTTTATTTCCTCTGTGACTTGTCCCATTGTTGCTTTAGCACCTGATGTGCTAGATGCTGGAGGAGAACAAAGAGATCTCAGTATGCTGTGAGTGTGAGGCTTGAAGACAGTGTTGGACACAAGCTTTAAAACCCTGCTAAGTAGGCCTCCTCTAAACACGTTCCACTTTACCGTGACTCCCCTTTGCTACCTGAATATGTTTCTAGACCCCACTTTAATTTTGATAATGCTGTTCCTCCTGCCCAGAATACCTTGCCCATCCAAATTACCTGCAATTTTCAATGCCCACCTGGAGTTTTGTTCCCTCCAGAGAGTCTTCCCAGATTATTCCAGCCTTTTGCAACCCTTTTCCTTCCCTGATTTTGGATTAGAGTTGGAGTGTGAACTCTAGAGAAAGCCATTTGGCTCTGTTGCCTAAAGTTTGTTTCTTTGGACTTTTCTCCTGTGTGTATATCAGATTACTTACCTTTAGGAGATTCCAGAGTTGTTAAAGGAAGAATAAACCTTTCCTTAGATATTTCTGTGTTGAAAAAATTCTGCTTTTAGCAGACTCTGCAATCTTGGGTGAATAGTCAACATCTCAGGCACAGTTTCTTTCTTTATAAAATGGTATAACAATGCCTACCTTATAGAGTGTTTGTGAGGATTACGTGAATCAATATGACTACCATCCAAGGCTGTGTCCAGCACTTGGTGGCAGTCAATAAATATTCTCAACAAATATTGAGTTTCTCCAGAAGATATTGGTAGGATATTGTGCCAGGGCTCAAACAAAGAATGATATCATTAGGGTCTGTGGGGTCAGATTGCATGGGTTCAAATCTAAAATTACCCTGTGCCTAGAACAAGTTACTTTACCTCGCTAAGCCTCAGTTTCCTCACCTGTAAAATAAAAATGATCATGGTACCTAGCTCATAAGGATTATACAGAATAATCCATGAAAAGCATTTGGTGAAGTGCCTCTCACTGAGCAAGCACTCAATAAATGTCAACTATTTTTGAGGAGGTGGATGATATTTTCATTGGTTTTCTTAATAATCCCATTGCATTCCAACTGCCCTAATGAGGGAACTGTGGCCCACCCTGGAGATTCTGGGGGTCCACATCACATCTTTCATGAGGCAGACAAGTTAGCAAGAAGAGCTTAAGACTTGCGTTCCTATATACCCACCTTGAGCCCATCCTTTGTGCCTTCCTTATTTTGTGGCTTTGAGAAAGTGAACCTCTCTGACCTTCCTTTTATCATCTTAGAAATGAAATCATATAAAGGTAAAACAAACAAACAAATTAGTGCCTGCCAGCATTGTGAGAGGATTTTTGAACTAAAAAGTTTGTTACAAAGGAAGGATATTATATATTCATTATGGTTACTCTTATTAAAATCATCTAAGCAACTTTAGTGTAGCATTTCTCATGTGTCACTGGGCCGGGTCTCAGGAAGTCTCCAACACTTTTTGAACAGAATAATTGTGGGCAATGGAAGTGTCATGAATACTGAGATGGCCAGAGCTAGTGTTCTAATCGCAGGGCATCCAGGGCCATCCCAGAGTGATTCAGGCCCAAAGCAATCAATGAATATTGGGTTTCTGCAGAAGAGCTAGAGATGGGCAGTTAGAAGGCCTGCCACATCCTGGCTCTGCTTCATGTGTGAATTTAGCCAAGCCATTTTATCTCTTTGAGCCTCAGTTTTTTTATCTACTAAATGGAGATTAACAATTTATGTCTTTCCTACTTGCTGAAGTTCCTGTAAGGGGCAAATGAGATGACTGATACCGCTGGGGACACTGTAGCATGCAACATGTGCTCTATTTCTCAGTTTCCCTACTGATCTGCAAGGTTTTGGAAGCCTGTGGCTGTTGTCTGTGTTTTCTCAATGCTTCTAACATCACATTCAGCATATGCTCAATAGCTGGTAGTAAATACATAAAACATTGTTGTTCTTCATCTTATTAATAAACTTTATTTTCTTCACTCCTTAAACTCCTTGCCCTAAAAAGTTCTGTTTCTTTAATGAGGTTTCTTTAAAGCTTTACCAATTGAAGCTGCTGCTGCTATACTACTACTACTACTACTACTACTATTACTACTACTACTAGTAGTAACTGCCTATTAAACACTATAGGTAGTGTCAGCCCATGTGCTAGGCACTTAATATGCAGTACCTTTAGTGCTCAGGGTACTTCTGTGAGATAGGTATGGACTAGAGGCTCAGAGAAGCAAGGGGGAAATTGCTCAAGGGCACACATCTTATAAATGGAAGAGTGAGGATTTGAAACTAGTTTGTCTGATTGCAAATTCTATGCTTGTTCTCCCATACCCACAGCCACTGGGAAGCCAACAAGCAGCCCAATTGTCCTGAAATAACCCACAGTTGAGTGAGGCAGTGATTTCTCCTGCGAGTGGATTAGAAGTAATTCCCACTTTGAGAACGCAGGGGGTGGGAAGAGCAGACAGGCCAAGGTAAAAAAGCCAGAGAAGCAATTCTTCTTTCAAAGGAAAAAAAAAAAAATCTGTATTTGGATTCTTTTTTACACATCCAACCCAGCAGAAAATTGGTTTGCGAAAGATGTAGGTCGTGGCTCTGGCCTCGGCATCTGGACGCCTTATATTGTACACTATATTACTGGAGTAATATCGTACACTTTATTAGCGCCAGCAGGATTTGGGATTCCCATGGGGACTGTTCTTTGCTGTCAGATGTATAAGGCCATTTAATCTCCTTTATCAGATCTGGTTCCGCTTCTCCCACCCCCACCACCTCTTGCAGACCAATAAAAAGAATTTCTTCAGATTCATTGGTCTGAAAACTAGCTTTTAAATACTCCATCCTGTCCAACCCCTGAATCTAATAAGCAAGCAAACCAAGGAGATGTCAATGCCTTGAGAAAATCAGCTTTGTGCAATTGAGTAGCAATTTTCTCAGGAAATTTGTAATTGGAACTTCATCTTCCTTCGACAGAGAACGGAGGAAGAATTTGCTAATTATGCCCAACCAGCTCCGGTTTCACCAAGGCACTGTGATCTTTGGGGACAAGGTTGACATTCTTTCATCAGAAACCCAATTACACCTTTAATTCTGGCTGGAGAAATGACTAAAGTCACTCAAAGAGAGGAGGATTTTCTCTGAACAGAACCTAGATATATGCCTGGCCTGTTTGGGGCCCATTTTTGACAGAACCAAATGAGAGAGAGGGTTCAGAGAGATTTGCGTTAAAAGTTCCGTTCTGTGCTTACTCCCTGTGTTCTGTGATATTTATGCACACAAGTAGTAAGTGCTGCCACTCCTGGGACTGGTACAGGGGACCTTGGGATTTAGACATAGCCCCACATTCGGAGAGGCCATGGCCTTGTGGGTAAAAGACAAGTCTGAACATATGCTATAAACACAGTGTGATAAGTGCTTTGTATCACAAAGCAGGCCTTTGGCCCAGTCACACATCTCAGAGCAGGAATCTTGGAGGAGAGGATGCCTAAGCTGACTGCATCCTTGGCTTAGTCTCTTTACCTCTGAGCCTCAGATTCCTTAGCTGTAAAATGGGACAATAATACCTACCTTGAAGGTCCCTTTGGGAAATAAGCTATATACTGTACATAAAATGCTTAGCTCAGTATCTATTATATAATAACTAGTATTATTTAAAAGAGGCAAAGGGGCTGAATAATAACACTAACAGTCCTTTTTATTTGTATGACAAAATGGGAGAGAACCGTGGATAAAGAGCTGAGAGACCTGTATTTGACTCAAGTCTCTCCTTTGCTGTGTGACCTTAGGCAAGTCACTATAGTTCTTTGAACCTTAGCCAACTTTTTGTCAGAAAGAGATAAGATTGAGAGGATCAAATAAAATAGTTAAAAAGGAAGGGGTTTTGTAAATTATAAGGTATTGTACATCTAAGGTATTGTACATCTGTACTCATTAGTTATAATGATAATAAACTAGTTTATTAGAGAAGCAATTCTTCTTCCAGTTTACCTCCTGAGAACCCACGTTCTCCCATCCACAAAGCCCACTTTCCATATCATCTGAGTACAGGAGGTAAACTGGAAGTTGAATGAGCCCCCGGCTTGGTATAATGAGTGTCTGTCTGTAGGATATGATTTTAAGCAGGACTTTAATGTGGTGGGATGGGAGAAGAGAGACAATATAACAATTACCTAGGAAATTTTTCCAAAATGTATACATGTACCTAAACATAGGTCCAGTTACTTAACATCCCACCCTCTTGCCCATCGCTTATCAGAACCTGCAGTGGGCATTGGTGAAATACACTAACAAAAAGCTGATAACCCCTACCTCTTCCCTAAAATTGGGTTTCACAGTTTCAAAGAGCATTGAAAAGCCCACTTGATGCTAAACCCACACCTCTCTGCCTTTTGTCATCACTGTTGTAGCCCATTAGTTTGTTCCCATGCCTAAAGTGTTGCACAGGTGGATTAAACACTCGGTCTTCATATTTGGCTTCTTTATCACTTGGTCTGGTGCATCCAGCTAATATCCAGTCAGTGGGGTTGTTTTAAAACATAGGAACATTAGATGTTTGAATTTAAGGGCTATGGAATCTATAGGACCAGTAGAACAGGAACCTCTTTATGAATAAAACCAGGTTTTCGAGAGTCCTGTTATAAGACCCTGTGATGTGCAGCCATCATTAGTGATCCTGGCTGTCCTTGGCCCTGCCCTATGCTAGCAATGTCACATTGCCTTTCCACAGCTCTTCACGGGGTAAAAAGCACTTGCCCGCACACTATGCCAGTGTCCCTCAGGCAACTCTGTGAAGTCACCAGAGCAAGTGCCACTGCTCTATTTCAGAGATAAAGTGAGAGGTTCTCGAGAGGTTAGGTAGCCTGCTTGTGGTCACAGTTAGTGAGGGATACAGCCAGGGCTCACCTGGTCCATTGTGTACTGGGCATGTTTTCTGCCCTGAAGGCTGTGTCAGCATAAGGAAATGTGACATGGCTTGCTTGCATGCACCAGTGACTGTTCTTTTAGACAGGACATGCTCAGGAACTGGTGTTATTTACAAGCTGGTATTGAATATCTGTTTAAAATTCTACGCCTTACAGTGCATCCCCTTGAATCACTCTCCTTTTGTTTAGGGTCAGGCGTTCGGTACTATAAGGACCCTGTGAGCAGCGAGTAGGTAGGTCATTTCTAGCAATATATATGTGACCCCACCATCCCAGGGGAAAATAGCACAACATGATAAAATTCTGATTCATATTTTCTCAGGCATGCCATAGTTCTGTGGGGACTTGGAAAAAAGAGAAATATATGTATGTGTGTGTATATACATTTGCGTGTGTGCAACTATGCGTGTTTGTAAGAAGACTTAACCAACACCAGTACAGAAGAGAAAACCACAGCTGTCTAATAATATTTTTGGGTTTTTTAAAAAAAAATCAATTCCAAAGCTCTCCACCTGGGTTGGCCAATAATCACAATGAAAATGCCTTGCAACTACACTTAGGCTTATAAAATGCATTCACATCGATAGTAAAAAATATATGTATAGCAAGCAGTTACTGAGGACTTAACCTTGTGCTAACACTTACTGGGCCTTTTTTATCTTATTTTATTGAATTCTCTCAGAATCTCTATGACAGGGTTATCATTATCTCCATTTTAAATTGGGAGAATGGATTCAGTGAGGCAAAGGACTTATTCCAAACTGCACAGCTAGAAAGGCCCAAAGTTCTTCAGTAGAGAGGATCTGAGACTCCCAAGCCAGTCTCTTTAAATTGCCACGTGGCTGACTCTAGAGGTACACATTTATAGGTTTTTATTTTTTTTTAATTAAACAATTTTTCCTGTGCAGAAGAGTTCTCTTCCTTTCTCTTCCTCTCCTCTTCTTCCTTTCCCTCTGTTTCTCCGTCTTTCCCTTTCTTCATTTCTCCTTATCATCTGGTGCCTCCTCTTTTTCCCTCCTCCTCTTCCCCTTCCCCTTCCCCTTCCCCTTCTCTACTTCTTCCTCCTGCTACATCTCCCTCCATCTCTCTCTCTCTCTGAAGAAACAAGTGGTTTTGCTCTCCTGGAATGATAGCCTCTCATGGCCAGAAGAAAATTTAAAGATCATCTGTTTTAAACCAGTTGTTCACATTCATGCCTCACATTGGAATCACCTGGATTTAAAAATATTCTTGCCTGGATCCCATCCCAGGCTAATTAAATCAGAATCTCTGGGGTTATTATTATTATTTTTTAACTCTCCAGTTGATGTGCAGCCGAGATTGAGAACCACTCATCTAGACTCACTGACCATTCCTTCTACAACATCCCTGCAAGTATCCCACTCATCTTATGCCAAAGGCCCCCAGTGGCAGAAAGGCTACAATCTTAGGAGGGAGCAGATTGCATTTTTGAACTCCTCTATTTAGGAAGCAAACAGCCAAAAAAAGAAAACAAAATCTTGTTATGGGTCAGGCAGTGCTCCTTCTGTTATCCCAGGTAATCCTCACAGGGTCTTTATTATTATCTCTACTTTACAGACAAGGAACCTGAGGCTCATTTAGCCCTTCATTCAACAAATATTTACAGCATTTATACCTGCTAAATGAAAAGCCTGTTATAAGCACTGGACATGCACAAATGAACAAGACAGGCATGGCCCTGGTCCTCAGGGAGTTTTCTTTAGTTGGGGAAGACAGTCATTAAAAACCAGATTGCACAGCTAAATAAACACAGGTGTAATGAGAGTTTGTAAAAGGTGGACCTGGCCTTCTATAGGGGCAGGGAGATCAGAGAAGGCTTCCCAAATAGAACACTCCTCTGAACTGAGCCCTAACAGACAAGTAGGAGTTGACTAAAAAAAGAGTGTGGTAGGGATGAGGGATCTATGTGCAGAGGCCATGCCTAATGCTTTTGAGGAACTGGAAGGTGGCCAACACATCACCAATACTGGCAGAGGGACCCTAGATGTTGGTGAGAGTGGAGAGTGGGAAGGCACCACCCCATCCATTCATTCGGGCCAGGAGAAGCCTTTGAAGGGTGTTAATCAGGGGTGAGGCCTGGTCAGATGTCTGTGTGTCAGAGACAATGCCCAGCCAGGGGGCAACATGGACGGGTCTTCTTTCATTACCCCATAACTTCCTGTCTTTCTACATATAAGAAGCATTTCTTTCCTTCCTTTATAGATGTGCTCTAGGGGGTGAGCTCGAACCAGAGATAGCACATCAGTAGCTTCCAGTGGGAGAATCTCATGCGAAGAAAGGAGAGAGAAGTCTAGACAGAAACCCAGAGGAGGAGCCTTGGGAAGCTGACACATGGGCTTGGAGCTCATCTCTCTTCACTCTAGTGTTCATATTGCTATCTTCTTAAGGATAATGTAAATTTATTTTAAATTGGAACAGAGAGAGACTATCACAGATCTAACTGAAAGTGGAATGGTTAGGATTATGGGAGTTTTACTCCTTAGGAAACCACTTGGAGAATATATAAAACCCTGTCTTCAGTTTCTTTTTGAAACACCCCACAATCTAAAAGGAGAATCTTAAGCAAGATTTGTTTTTAGGAAGTAAGCATTGCTTTTAGGAAGTGTGGATGCTCGGCGGGAAATCCAGGACATGGACTTCTCTCTCTCTGTGTAAAAAGTCATACACAAAAGCCCCTTCAGGGAAAAATGCACAGATTGTGGTTGTTGAGTATGTGATTTAAATATTTTACTTCATTGACTTTTTCTCTCTTTTCTTATTTTCCAGTACCCTTGACGCAAAACAGGGCAAATTTCTCCAAGTTGCGAGGAGACCAAGCCCTGCATCAAAAGGAGGGTCCTCTGGCAGAGAGTGTAGAAAGAATTCAACACACACACCAAAGTTAGAGTCAAAAGGAAAGTTTATAAGAAAAAGAATAACACTCCACAGAGTGTGGTCTCCTCTCAGAGGTAGAGAGTGAGAGAGAGGGTCCTGAGTATTGGGGAATTCAGTTTATATATTTATATATCATTTTTTAGTTCCATTTCCTTTGATATGGACATACAGTGAGGAAGGGGAAAAGGGAAGCAGATATAGCTTGAAAAGGTTAGTTGGCAGTTCCCAGCCTTTAGTCCATAGGTTCCCCCAAAGTTTTAGCCATAATGAATGAATGATTTTATTTGTGTAGGGCACCACTTAAAGACTCTTTTGCTCCAGTTTCCCCTTCCACAGGGTATGGGGAAATGGGTTGTTAGCCATCCCAGTAGAAATCTTCTTTTGTTCTGAAGGTGTCCTCCTGGCCTGGCTGCTGGCTGATCGGCACATTGCATCCTCTGATTGATTGACATTTTAGTTCTCTTGCCTCCTCCCTATGTTATCTAATAAAGGCAACAAGTAGGTACTGGCTCAGGGATTCAAACTCAGGTCCAGGGACAGGAACCAAAAGTACAGGCACTCAGAGAAGCATTGTCCAAAACACAACATACTTCTGTGTAGACAGCTTCCTGCCTTCTCACCCTGCTGTACATACAAGCAGACAACAAGCATCCAAAACTTTGACCTCCGAAACCCAAAATATTCCTCACCAGACTATAGAGTGGAAGGAGCACAGGCTTTGGAGCCAAGCAGACCCGAGTTCCAATCCCAGCCCATCACTATAAATTGGACTAGCTGCTTATTCCCTCTCAACAACACCCGCACCCCACCACCCTTTTTTTTTTTTTTTCCTTTCATGAAGTACAGAAAACAACATCTAGGACTGTTTTAAGAACTAGAGTTAATATACAGAAAGTATTTGAAACATACATGGTGCTTGTTCTAATTATGTAGTTGTCCGTTGTCCAAAAACTTTTGCCAAAATATAACTGCCTGGATCACACTTTGGTTCTGGTGATCTAGAATTGAATTCCAGTTTTGGGACCCCTGAGAGCATCCAAATTCAGCCCCTTTGTGTTTTAGAGGCCATCGAGGCTTCTGATTTTTCTTTCCATCAGAAATCCCAAATATCTATCTCTTCAGCCCCAATTTCAATTGCCATTTCTGCCTAGAAAAAAATTGTCTGTTACCTTCCTTTTGGGTTGGTTGGCCTGTAAGAGTTACAGTCCATCTGTCTGTCAGCCGTCCACTCATCCATCCAGGCATCCACCAAGGTCAGAGATGCCACAGTATGGTCTCTGAGATACGAGGGCTAAATTATAGAACCACATGCTCTAAGAGTGATCGCTTGTCGCGTCGGGATCTCTGGCTCCACCTCAGCCTTCTGAAACTGAATCCTTGGGGGTAAGGCCGTGAAACCCATGTTTCGAAATAGCACTCTAGTAGTTTTAATGCACCCTGAGTTTGAGAACCACTCATTAGGTCATGGAGTGCTTTTACTGTCCTTCTGAGGAACATAGACGCTAGCCTTTTGGGGAGACTTGAGGAGTGGTTAGGAGGCCCGATGTGGAGATGTGCAGAATCTGGCTTATGAGTAAACATTTATGATCATTTAAAAAACTTTTTTCATGCATTTGTTTAGCAAAGTGTCTGATCTGTGCCAGGGTCTCTTTGCTTGCTGAGGATGTATGAGTGCAAGTACAGATTTGGTCCCCCTGCCTTCAGGAGACTAACAATCTAATGAAGAGATACAGAGAATGACTACCCAAACACACAGATCAATAAGGCTATCTCTCGGAGATATTAGTGCTGTGAAGAAAATGCAAACAGGGAGTGGGTCAGAGGTTGACCGGGGTTGGGGACTACCTTGACTGTGATGGTAATCAGGGAAGGCTTCTCAGGGAGTAGGACCTTTGAGCTGAGACCTAAATGACAAGAAGTAGCCAGTCTTGCAAGGATCTTGGAGAAGAATCTTAGTCAAATGGATCAGCAAGGGAAGAGGCCCAGAGATGCAAACACTTAGAGTGTTTAAGGGCACAAAGAAAGCCAGGATGATTATGTCCTAGAGAATCAGGGAGAGGGTGAAAGGAGAGGAGAGCAGAGAAGTCAGCCTTATAGACCACGGTAAAGCATGTGGTTTTGATGCTGGTGGTCTTAGTAAGGCCCATTTCTGCAGCCGTATCCAAGGGACTGGGGGAGACAGAGCATCCGTCTCTCCAAATGACCTTTGATACATTGGCCACTCTGACAGTGGTTTCCTAAGACCTACCCATGCCAAAAATCCTACTGCTAAAAAGAACACCCCATGTCTGTCTCCCTGCCTCTTGTGATTAGATTTTCCAGGATTGCTCACTTGCTTTTGCTAGAGGCCAGAGGAGCCCCATTGAGGCTACACTGACCTGCCCTAAGAGCAGCTACTTTGAGTCTGCATGATCTTAGTCAAAAGTTTAGCCTTACTTAAACACAAGACATAAGCAAGAGTTGAGAGCGGTAGAGAAATAAGTTTGTGTTCATTTGTTAGTCAATAAACCCAAAAGCTATTTCGGAGATCATCAAGGACTTCTGTGTTGCTCAATCCGATGGTCACTTTTCAGAACTCGTTTCACTGGATGTCCAGGCAGAATTTTACAGAGGGAACCCATTTCATCTTTTCTTTTTCTTAAAAAACATTTTTCTTTATTGTGGTAAAATATACCTAACATACAATTTTCCATCTTAACCATTTTAAAGTATGCAGTTCAGTGGTATTAAATGCATTGACACTGTTGTGTAGCCATCACCACTGTCCATCTTCAGAACTTGTTTCATCTTGTAAGACTGAAACTCTACACCTATTAAACAATAACTCCCTATTCCCTCCTTCCCCCAGCTCCTGGAAACTACCGTTTTATTTTCTTTTTCTATGATTGTGACTACTGTAGTACCTCGTGTAATAGGAACTGGCTAATTTTACTCAGCATAATGTCTTGAAGTTTCACCCACGTTGCAGCACGTGTCAGAGTTTTTTTTATTCATTTCTTCATAGATGGATACTTAGTTTGCTTCCATGTTTTATCTATTGTAAATAATGTTGCGATGAATATAGGTATGCAAATATCTCTTCGAGTCTCTGCTTTCAATTCTTTGGGGTATATCTCAGAAGTGGAATTTCTGGATCACATGGTAATTCTATTTTTAATATTTTTGAGGAACAACCATATGTTTTCTACTGCAGCTGTACCTTTTATATTCCCACCAACGGTGTACAAGAGTTCCAATTTCTCTACACTCTCGCCACCACCCCCACATGCTATTTTGTGTTCTTTTGATTGCATCCTAATAGATATGAAGTAATATCTCATTGCAGTTTTGATTTGCATTTCTCTAGTGATGGGTGAGGTTGCACAGCTTTTTATGTTCTATTTGGCCATTTATATTTATCTCCTTTGTAGTAATAATGTTTAAGTTCTTTGCCCATTTTTAATTTGGTGGTTGTTGGGTTTTTTTTGTTTGTTTGTTTCTGTTTTTGTTTCTTTGATTTTTAGGGATTCTGTATGCTTCCATCTTTCTCAAACCTTTTTCTTTTGGCTGTTCGGCTTTCCACACTTTTCCTGGTATGCTCATCCTCCCTGCTTTATCCTGCTAAGTCTCCTTTACCAGTTGTTAATACTGAGTGTAACCTCTAAATGCTAATGTTCTTTTTGGCTTAAATATGATTCTGCCAGTGATGAGCAAAAGGTATTAACGGGGTATTATGGAAACATGTGATATGGGCACTTGTTCCAAATAGGGGTTTGAGAAGTTAGCTGGCTCAGAGGGTTCTTAAGTAAGAGGTCTTGATCTGAGAGAGGAGGGCCGTACATTCCTAGCAGAGATAAGAGCCATGGCAAAGGCTCAGAGGATCTAATGACATGGCACGGCATGCAAATTTGGCATCCTTGAAGCAACAAATTTGTGATAGAAAGCAGTGGAAAATAAGACTGGCAAGGTAAGCAGAAACAGATTGGAATGGAAAGGAAATTTTTTTTCCTTGTGTACTATGATGAGACAATGAAATGTTTTAAACTGGAAAGTGACATATTTGGCATTTTAGAATGACTCCTGGGGTTGCTGTGTAAAGGATAGAGTTAAATAAATGGGCGCGATACTCAGGCAGGGTACAATTAAAAGGCCTGTGGAAAAATTCAGGTAAGAGATGGTGGTACCATAGCCTAAACTGTCAGTAACAGAAATGGAGAAGGGCATATGGATTCTAGTGGATGGACATGGAAAACAATTAGGAAGTGACATCATCAGACATAGAGATTGTTAGATGAAGAAAGCAGGTATCAAAGTCCTGATATAGGAAAGCACAAAAACCTACTCCAGAATATAGACCCTCCAGCAGTTCAACTTGACTTTAGCTAAACTTATATGACGCTTACCTTTGAACTTCAGGCTTAAAATCTCTCTATGTGAAATGTCTGGGCTGGAAACGGCCTCAGTGATTCTTTAAATTCCTTTTCTTAGAGATGTGGAAACTGAAGCTCAAAAAGGGTAAGTTGCCCAAAGTTTTTTGCTACTATTCCTTATCGTATCAAATTTGTCCTCTAAAAATGACCAGATCGCTGCAGATTCTTCTTTCCCAGCATGAGATACTTGCCTGAAGATAACTGATATTTAAAACACAGCTTCAGTGATATATCTTTTCCTGCAAGTGTTTTTAGCCTTTTCTGTAATTGACTCTAAGAATCAGCATTCAAAAGCAACAAAATACCAAGTGAGGCTTAGAGTTTTCTTAACTATATTAGATCTGGAACATCTATAACCCACCACTTCCAACCAGCTGTTTGTCTTATTCAAGTAAAAGTTTTCAACAACCACCTGCTATGTACCTGAATAGAACTTGAATCAGCAGAAATTAGAAGTCATTCCAATGAAATGTACCCTGGCTCACTCTTTCTATTTTCACGATGATGTGTTCCTCCTAATTTGGGGGGATGATGGGAAGAAATAAAAGCCCTGAGGGGTTACCTTCCATTAAGTTAACATAAGATAGGATAAGTTTAAGTTTTTGCCCACCAGCTGTATTTATCTAAATTCCAGAGAGCTCCAAGAATGGGCAATATGGTATTTCTGTAACCCTTGATGTATCTGAAAGAAGAGGCAATAAAGGTAGTAAGGGTTGCGCAACCTTCCTAAAAGAAAGCAAACCAACCAGATGGCCTTGATGTCAGGGGTCTATGAAGAATTTCCTGAGGGTGTCATTACTGTGGTCATTAAGAATGTAAACCTTGCAGTCCACTTTCATGGGTTCAAATCTTTGCTCTACTGCTTATTAACTCTTTAGTCCTTGCATGTTAATTAACACCTCTGTGCCTTACTTTACTTATCTGTAAAATAGAGATAATAATGCCTGCACTACCAGATCATTTTCAGGTTAAATGAGTTGTCAGCAAGGTAATGCATACAAAGCACATAGTACAGTGCTTCATACCAAGTGGGTGTTCATTATGTCCTTTTCTGGCTCCAAAATGTAATGCCGCTCTAAGAGACTTACATTGGAACCAGAGGATGAAGAAGTGGTTCATTAACAACCGGTCCAGGGAAAATATACTCCATGGCAAACTGCAGGGTCATTAAGCACCAATGGTGGAAACAAGGCCATTAATTTCCCAGGGTTTTCTTTATTGAGCCACACAGTGCGATGATGCTTAACTCAGCAGGAGGGAAGGGGTTTGGTGGGGTCTGGGGACAGGAGATCATGACTACTCTGTAAGGTAGACTGGTTGTGAAAATACAGGAGGATGATGCACTCACTGTGTCTGTGCTGCTGATCATCCCTAGGCACAGAGCATCCAAAGTCATTTCTATGGGTTCACTGCAGGCAGTGAGATGTGAAGAGCATTGACTTTGGAGTCTTAGACTTGACTGTGAATTCCATTTCTACCATACCTAACAATGAGACCAAAGGCAAGTTGTTTCATTTTTTGTTGCCTCAGTTCCCTCATCCAAAAAATGGAGAGAATGATCAGTTGCTATGAGGGCAAAATTAGAGAATACAGGAGAATACTTTATTAAACCTTAGAAGTCCTAGACAATGGAAAATATTATCTTCTTATGATTTTAGCAATTTAAACTCATGTCATTTCTCACTTCCTTCTATTAACCTTGTCTTTATCCTCTGTTTGCTCCAAATAGTAGATGTATGAGTTATTTCTAGCAATTGTCAACTACTCATGCTTTGGCTTAAATCCATTGCAAAACTCACAAAGCAAAGAGCAGGTGCAATGAGATCTTCAAAATAAGTTATTTCATTAGAATGAATTTCTGAATGTGAAAAGTCAGTATCACTTCAGAGGAAATTTCTAGAAGAACTGAAAAAAAACCCACATATCACCATATCGATTTGAATGAAATGTATGAAAAAATTTTAGCTCTGATTTTTTTTTTTTTTTTTTAGCAAGTAGGACAAAAGGCAGCGATTCTAGAGGTTATAGGTAACTGTGCCAGACAGCGGAGATGTTGGATGTTTATAGGGCAAATTTTAAATGTGGAAATAACTCTTAGGATATTTTACAAGGCTCCAGATTCCAGAAGTGTCCTTACCAGGGCTTATCAGACCCCACATGATTTGATCTCCACCTGCTTTTCTGATCTCATCCTCAGTATTCCCTACCTTACTCTTTCTGCTCTAGGCTTCTCTTTCTCTATCAAGCCATGAAAATTCCTACCTCAGAACCTTTGCAGAGTTGGTTCCCTGTGCCACCTGGGCTTGTTTCCCTAATTTTACCTAGTTACTTTCTACTTACTTTTCAGAACTCCCCTTAAATAACATTTCCTCAGAGAAACTATCTGAGTCTCCCTGCTTTATTTTACCCCCATCCCCACCCCCCATAATACCTTTACCTTCATAGAGCCTATCTTGGTTTGTGGTTATTTGGTCATTGTTTATTTTCTACTTCAGTCACATGAGAGCTCCCTGAGGGTGGCGGTCACTTTCATTATGCTCACCAACAGTTTCATGTATGTAGTACAAGACCTGGGACATGATAGGTGCTAAAAAACAACTGGAATAAAAACAAATACTGAATAAATGAATACCTGAATTCTCTAGAGCAACACAGCTTCTCAAACACAAGTTTGTTGGACAAGAAGGTTCTGATATTGCTTATCTTCAGAGGGAATGATCTGGACATGGATTGTAATACATTTTCTCAGCTCAGAAAGAAAACATTGATCAGGAAGAATGCTATGCTCTTATCTTGACCTGTGAACCCATGTTCGCGTGTGTGCGATAAAGTCCAGAATTTTTCTCATGACATATCAAATGCTTCGTGGTGTGGCTTTTGGATCACCTTTCGCTATTCTGCATTCATAGCCTGTGCTTCTACCATGCGTTTCTGCTGACAGTTTCGTGAACAGGCCATGCCGGTTCTAGCTTCTCTGCCTTTGTTGTGCTTTTCTCTCCACCTGTCATGCTTGTCCCCGCTGGGAAAACATGCAGCATAAGGTCAAGAACTTTAGCTCTGTAGTCCAGCAGATGCAGATTTGAATCCTGGTTCTACTACTTTGTTGCTAGATTTTTGGACTTATTGGAGGCTCAATTTTTATGTTATAAAAATTGGGGTAACAGTACCTACCTCCCAGGGCTACTGTGAAGGTTAAATTTGATAATGTATATGAGTTTATTGCTTTAACTGGTACGTATATGCCCAATAGCTGGTAGTGCTATTCATATTTTTATACCACTCTGGAAAACTCTGCTAATCAAGAGTTAGGTCAAAAGTCATTTGAAGCCTTTTCTGATTCTCCTGAGCAAGCTAAGGAAAACTTTCTCACTGCACTTTATATGCGCCTCTGTTATAGCATGTACTCCATCATCCTCTAATTGTCAGTATATCCACTTTCTCATTAGATCTTTATATCCTTAAAGACATGGTTCAAATATTCCCCAAATGTGTTTTCAGCACCACGGACAGCACCACCAATGGTACTAGGTACACGATAAACATCTTTCCATCTGGGAATAAGTGAATTAATCCTAAGACAGCTAGGAAAATACATTCAATATAGCAAGGCAAATTGGACCAGACATTTTGATTGGCCCTTTAATTTGCTCACATGTCTTGCATATATGTCAGTTAAACATATTGAGCCTTTCTGCTGAAAGGTCCACACAGTGCTGACATTCCTGGTCTTTAAGAAAACATCATACAATGGCTAAGTGGTGCCTATATTTAGTTCTCATCACTGTTTGCATTGGAAAACAACTACTTAGCACATTTGCCAATGACTTTTCATAAGGTAGGTTTTGTTCTCTCTCTCTCTTTCTTTTTTTCTTTTGTTAGCCTCAGGTTCTCAGCATGTGATAGTACAATGTGTTTGCTCCAGATTTGCAAGTGCAGTGGTGTTAGTTCTCAAATCAGTTTGTTGCATGGAAAATGTTCTACAACAAAGAAGATTAATTGTTTTATTTGTGTAAGTGATTTGAAATGGAAGGAAGCCCATCTTTCATTGGATTCTGGTTGGGTATAACTACTAGAACTACAACTGTCTATGTAGCCTCATTTTCTAGCAAACCCCAACTCACAATCTATACAGCAGCAAAACATATCATCTTATAGTTTTCCACTTAACCCATGTGGTTTTATGCTTTTGTACTCCCCCCACCCCCAAACCGTTCTTTCCACCTGAAATGTCTCATGCTACTTATCTTGTAAGAAACTCAGTTATCTCAAAATTCATTTCAGGTGTCTCTTTCTCCAAGAAGCCTTCTTTAAATACTTTCGGGTTCCTCCTCTTTATTCTTTCCCCTTCCTGTTCTTTGCATTGATGGAAGTGAGTATATAGTATAGGGAAGTCAGCTTAATGTTTAAGAAAATATCTTTTGGAGTTAGCCCGAGGCTGAATTCAGGCTCCACTATATACTAGCTTTGTGATTTGGGGCAAGTTATGGACTCACTCTGAGATTTAATTTTCTTCCATGAAAGGAGGTGACTTTACAGAACTGTTTAATAGGAACTCCATATCGAATAGTTTACATGATGGATAACATATAAGAACCATTTTATATATGCTGGGCCTGATTTTACTGCTAGTAATACTACTACTATTAATATTTTTATGACTATCAATATCAAAGCACTTGTACACCAAAAACTATCTGTTTAGGTATTTGCTTTTTCTAGTGGACCTAGAACAACCAGTCATTTCAGGTTGCCCAGTACTGAAGGGATTCCTGGAATATGGAACTTGTAGTGTTAAAACTAGGATGGTCTCAGGAAACCAGGATGGCTGGTCACAATCACCCTCAGTGGACCAAAAATAACTTAGAGGAGAGACTCTGACCTCTAATATTTATATTCCCAGTGCTGAGCACATTGCTTTTTAATAGCAACCCGCAGTGGTAGGAGAGGGGTTATTGGGAGCTTTCTCATCTTTTCCAGCCATATGTTTCTATACCCTGTAGTTTCTTTTGCATTTTCCATCTGTATTAGTCTGCTAGAGCTGACATAACAAAATACCAAACAATAGGTGGCTCGAACAATAGAAATTTATTTGCTCGCAGTTCTGGAGCCTAGAACATTAAGATCAAGGTTGTAGATGATTTGGTTTCTGATAAGAGCTCTCGTCCTGGCTTATAGACTCTGCCTTCTCACTATGTTCTCACATAGCTTTTTATCCACGTGTGCACTAAGAGAGAAAGAGCAAGCTCTCTGATGTCTCTTCTCATAAGATCACTAATCATATGGGATCCGAGCCCCACCCTTATGACCTCATTTGACTTTAATTATTTCTTTAGAAGCCTCATTTCCAAATATAAGTATACTTGGTTTTATCACTCTTCCCTGTTGTGCTTCACAGACACGGTGTTTTCATCAACATGGAAGCAAGACCCTCCACTAGCAAAAAGATTATGACTTGCTGAAGGCTCAGATGATGGCTAGAATTTTTTTTAGCAATAAAACATTTTTTAATTAAGGTGTATGCACATTGTTTTTTTGGACATAGTACTATCGTATACTTAATAGGCTACAGTATAGTGTAAACATAACTTTTATGTACACTGATAAACCAAAAATTTCGTGTGACTCACTTTATTGCAGAAGTCTGTAACCAAACCCACAATATCTCTGAGGTATACCTGTACAGCCATATTGGGGGTTAGGGCTTTGACATACTGATTACATGGGGACACAAACATTCAGTCCATTATACCACCTTTACCTCCATCTGCACCACATTTACAAACCACTGTATCAAATAGTTATCGTTGCATAAGAAACCACTCCAAAAGTTAGTGGCTTATAATGGCAAGTATTTACTGAACTCATGACTGCAAGTCAGCTGGGGAGCTTGACTCATCTAGAATGGTTTTCCTCATGTTTCTGCAGGGTTAGTTGGCAAGTCAGCTGAGGCTTTTCTAATCTTAGTTGGTTTCTCTCACACGTTTGAGGCTCCAGCTGGATGAACTGGCTAACTTGGCTCTGCTTTAGGTGGCCCCTTCATCCTGCAGTAAGCTTGCCCAAACTTGTTTACATGGTGGAGACAGGGGCCTGAGAGAAAGCAGAAGTGTGCAAAGCCTTTAGGGCCTGGGCTGGGAACTGGCTCACCATCACTTCTATTGCATTCATTAAAGGCACAACACCAACACAGATTTAAGGAAGGGAAATAGATACCACCACTTGAGCTGAAAAATCACACAACAAAGATTATAAATATATGTGGTCATGTTTACAATCTACCACAACCACTAACCTAACACAAACCTGATGCTCAATAAATGTTTAAGCTCAAAGCAGACATTATGAGTCTCATAAAACAGCAAGATCTGGGAAATACAGTGTCTAGAAATTAAGGGACATTTTTGCATCAGGTAGGTAGGTGTATTATTTGTGGAAGGTGGTTGTAATCCAGTCAGTCTTAGTACAATGATAAAGTGTTCTTACTGGGAAATGATATACAAATAATATACAAATAAAGTCCTAAATAGTTAGAAAAGTACTCAGCAGTCCAGTTTTAGGAAGTTTCATAAGTTGACCTCAGAAATGTATATAAACTTGAGACTATTATCTGGCTTTCTCCTAAGAGTCTGAGATAGACTGGGTTGGCTCTTCATTAGAGAAGGAGGAAGTATCAAGGAGAAGGTTTCAGAGAACTGAAGGAAGGACAGCTTCTTACAACTACAAATCATCTTGGTGTTTTCATACTACTTCTAACGACCAGTGTTCATCAGGTTTGCTGGCTTATTCATCGTTATTTAATGACAACATTGGGGAAATCATATGGTTTGGCCCTAATAGCTGGTGAAGTGGAAAACAGTGAAAACAAAAGCACTAGGCTAAAAAGGAGCTATTTAATTTGATATTTTTTAGTTCAATGAGCTAAACAGCTGAATTAATTAAAAGCTACTTTAGGGCCACTTTATATACTTAACCAGCATAAACAGGATCTTGGGGCCTCAAGGGGCCTTGGGTGAGAAGACCTCAGACAAATACTAGCAGCAAGTTGCAGTTTTAGAAACACATGTTGTCTGGAAGTCACACACCCTTACAAGGGAGCGCTGGAGTTAATTGTGGATGTGGGAATAAAGCAGGTCATAAGCTACAGAGTAAAAAGACCTGGGAGGTTGGTGATTTGAGGGAGGACGATGAATTAAGCTCAGGCAGTCTCTGCAGAACAGAACAGTACTATTATTAGACCAGAGCCTGCGAGAGAGAAAAATAAGGCTTGCCGGAAGGAGTTGTCCAGAAAGAACCTTACTCAGATGAAAGTCTGATGGGCTGTGAATTCATGATGCCTAATGTGTGCTGCTGGGTCATAGAGCAGAGAGCCTTGGATGGTGGCCAGGCAGGTCCTGTGTAATTCTGGTTCTGTTTCCAATTTGCTGTGTGACCTCGGGAAAGTCACCTCAGCAATCATGGCCTCAGCCTTCTCACCAGTTAAATAGGTACTATTATTATTATAGTACTTCTGATTATAGGGCTGATAGCAGGCTAATCATATCATATATGTACCACATGCTAATGTGAGATGTTAATATTACCATGGTGAACCTTAAAATGTCATGAACATTTAGTACTTTCTTAGAACTCCCACCACAGATGATGATTTATGTCCACCTTCTCCTTGTTTATAGGTACTTTTTATAGGTAGGTATAGCAGATGCTGTTGGTGCCTCACCCATATCTATTGGCACTTATCATTCTTCAGAAGGCTTCTTGGTACATCTGCCTACAAATGCAGCAGGCTAAAAGTGCCCAGGAATTAATGTGTCCAGCAACAATCATCGACCAACTACAAAGGGGTGGTTGTGGGTAAATGCACCAGGTTTCTCATTCCTCACACGGGATAGCTCTGAAACACAGTCTTTATCATTTCCTAGAGGTCCCCATGGGGCTGAGCTGCAGTTGCCCCCTGGAGATCATCTAAGTACCATCACTTGTGGTACTGACTTCCTTCATATCCATGTTTCACTCTCCAGTCCTCTACTGGTGCTTCTGGGCATCACCTCCCAAATAAACCACTTACATTTAATCTCATAAGACAGTAAGGACTATGTCTGATTCATTTCTGCATGCTGGCACTTTGATCCTGGGGCATAGATAAATGTTTGGTGAAGGCAGTTTGAGTTTAAGATTCACCCTCTGTGGCTCCCACTAAAAGTCCATTTTATTTTTTTCATGACAGTTCTTTGTGTCAGTGTAGCTTTATCTCCATTTCTTCCTGGTCAATGTTCCACCCCTAATCTTATCTTTTCTCAAAATTTCCAATTTTTAAAATTCTCATAACTTGGTCTCAGGTTTGCTCTCCATTCTGGAGTCTGTATTCATATGACATACTGAAATTGTGGCCTAAGTATGACCTTGTATCTGAATTAAACCTTGAAATCGAGCCTGAGCCCAGTAATGACCTTGATGCTTACTCTGTGGCTGGGTAGTGTGGTAATTGTAAGCACAGTCTTAAATCCTTAGGTGTACCAGGTACATGGCCATGCTTTATATCCCCTGACTAAACCCTTAAGTCTTTCTCAAATGCCTTGTGAATACATGCCTTTTGACTTGAAGATGTAATATTCATTTAGTCATTTGTTTAACACTCACCAAGTCTACTGTATATGTCAGGCGTCGGATTAGGCTCTGGGCTGATAAAGCTAAAGAAGACAAATGCTTGCGGTTGAAAAGTTCAACATAGTCTATTTGGAGACATAATAGACACTTAGTACATCTTTTTAGACTGAGACAGATATGAAAAGATCATTACAGTGCTATGTGATCAATGAGATATGACACAGCAGCAGTCTCAGTGAGTTCCTTGGACCTGCATCATCAGCATCTACTGAAAACTTGCACATGTGTATTTCTAGGCCCTCCTCATTCAGACCCACTAAATCATGAACTGGCTGTGGGGCCAGCAATTTGTGTTTTAATATAACAGGCCTTCAGGGATTCTGATGCTCCCTAGAGTTTGAGAACCTCTATGACAGAGAGAAGTAGAGAATTTTATACTGGAATAGAGAAGGGTCTGGGTGTATCTGGGTGTTTATGTGTATGGAGAGAGTTGGATGTATAAGGGAAGTGAAATAAAGGAAGGTTTCCTGGATGAGGTTAACCCTGAGCCAAGTCTTAAAGGAGCGGTATGAGGAAACTTACTTGGTACAGACCATCCTGAGATGACTTAGTAATAGAAAGCCCAGGTATTCATAATGGTGGATCAAAATCAGGAAAAATGTTTGATCACGATTGTGTTTTAAAGACAAATCGTTATTTAACAGTTTATAATCATAGCACAGAAAATTTAAGGAAAACATTTTCACTCAACAGAAACTTTATTTTCCCCAAGGATCCACCAAGGGTTCCCTCTACCAGTGCTTCCCAGTTTTCATACTCCCCCATCACAATTTTAAACCTTTTGCGGGCAGAACCTTCTTGACCTGATTTCCCTTTCCTAAATCAGCAAGACCCAAGCACTATGCTCAATACTCAGAGCATAGATGCTCAACCAGCATTTATTGATTTGATTTCCCAGAAACGAATAGTACAAGGCAGAGCTTTACATGTTTTTTTTTTTTCTTTCAGCCCACAGCCACTAAACAATTGGTTTAAATGACTTTAAATGAAAATGGCTAAATTAAACTAAACATATGTTTTGCTGTTGCGGAGACATAACCTACCTGTGGAGAACAATTTGAAGGTGTAGGTGTTGTATGTTGTTCTTTAGAATCCCCAGAGTCAAAATTACACATATTGACAAAGCAACTCTATAGTGCAGGTGATTTTTATTGTTTTGTAATAATATAGAGTATAATTAGCTTGTAAAAAGGATAGTAATTCTCAATGCTATGCTTGTATAGTGCTTTCTGTTTTTTAAGACATATTTACATTCATTAACTCATCCAATCCTCACAAGTTTGTGAGGCAGGTGTGGTAAGCATTGTTAGGATCCTTATTTCTCAGGTGGGGAGAAGCTCTGACTGTAACTAGCATAACATCATTTCTGCTGTGCTCTGTTGGCCAAAGCAATCACAGACCATCTCACCTTCAAGAGGAGGGGAAATCAGTCCCATTTCTCAATGGGAGGGTTTCAAAGAAGTTGTGCCATCTTTAATCCACTTCAATAACCTTGATACTTAACATCTCAGAACCTCCTTTATTTTTTGTAAAATTCAGATAATGCCTACATTATAAGAGTCATAGTAGATACTCAGATAGTGACAATTATTATCAGTAACCAACAGAGAAAATATTTGATTCCTTCCGAGAAGAGAACAACTAATCATATAGCTATATGGAAAGATCATCAATAAAAGTGAGAAGGCAAGGCTTATGTAAGAACTTTGCTATGAAGTTTAAACACTGTCATCTAATTTCCACATTTTTTTTCCCCTTTGAAGCTAACACTTATCAGGCATTTACTATATGCTAAACACTGTTTTAAGTTTTACATTTATGGACTTGTTTAATCCTCGCAATAAGCCTGTGAGGTTGATGGGATTATTGTTACTCCTAGTTCAGAGTGGAGTAAACTGAGGCACAGAGGGTTTGAGAAGTTGCCCAAGTGAATGGTAGAAATAGAATTTGGCATATTGGACCAGATGCATGTTCTTCACTCTCATTCATTGCTACCTATCAGGTATGTTACCTGTACATGAAACCACTCTTTCCATTGCATGGTAGGAGTACTTACCCTCAAAACAAATAATTAATCACAGTTTGTCCCAGGTTAAAAAAGAGTAAATTTAGACTCCTTCAAAGAAATACAGAGGAAATTAAAAAAAGAAAATATTAGAGAAATTTGAGAAAGCAGATCAGATGTCTGCTCAGGGTCCTGTGGACCTCTGTCAGGAGCTTCTCACTGCTTTCTAAGAGGTAATTTTTTCTTTCTGGAAAAATCTCCTCTGGGTCTAGAGCTAATAGTAGGCACACAATAATGAATACTTTTTCTCCGTGAAGACCTGAGACTTGGAGTCCTTCATCTACTTTTAAGTATACATTTGTCAACTTTCTGAATTACACAGTTCTTTGAAGTGTTTCCTAATATTTTCTCCCCGTGGGTGAGGAGTATTGAGTTGGAGAGTCTGTTGAATTATTCATCACCTCAGTTTGTGGACCTTTGGTATTCCTCAGAGCACAGGCAAAAAACTTGGAAAGATCACATGTCCAGAGAACCAGCATTTTGAAAGGGCACTTGTCAAGTGGCATTTCTAGTTGCTGCCTGAATTTTCAGAAGAGACAACTGAATTAATTAATAAAGTAAAATAGAAAATATTCATAGGTACTGATGAAGCCCATACATGTAGTAAGGACTAAACCAAGCTAATCAGAAAAGAAATTGGCAACATTCTATATTATGGCTCTGTTAATAGTTATTTTGAGTTGCGCCAATAATTAGTTAATGTTAATAGACCTTGTGTTTTGGTTGCATGTATCAGCAGGCGAATGTATTAGCGAAGCTTGGTTACTTGGGTAAAGTGCTAAAATTGTTGAATGAAAACACAGTTCATTTTCTCATTGCTGCTGAAGAACTCAGCAGTTCAAGGAAGGAGGTATAAAAAAAAAAATATGGTCAGTAGGACTGTACTTCCAGATACGCCAAATGTTTTCACTGCTGTAGACAGCATTTTACCTTACATGTCCCATCTATATAGTCACTATGATGGTAAATATAAGCACAGTAACCTTTATTCTGGTCTCTTCACCTTCAAACCCATGTTTTATGAAAGGAGGCACATGGCATCAAACAACAAGGTACCCGATTAAGAAATCTACATGAAAAGAGCAGTAAATTTTATCCCGAAGACAAAGCCAGCTAAACCAGTGAGCACAAAGGCAATAATATGTTAAATTATTATATTTCGAAAGGACAACTTAGAGAGGTGGTGATTGGGTAGACAAAGGAATGATGTGGAAGTTAGCAGTGGGTTCTTGTTACAGCTCTGCCAGTATCTAGCTGGGTGACCTTGGACTTGTTTATATAAGGAGCTGGTTGGACTTGAGAGTATTTAAGGGGCTTTTCTGTCTCGTATGCCATCATTTTTAGTCCCGGCAACATGTCCCCTGAGAGATCCTCACTCAGCCACTCCTTGAGTACTTTTCAGATGTGGTAGGAGTTGCTGCTGGTGCTTCCCAGTATCTGTGGTCTCCTTAGTACCCGGCGCACAACTAGACTTAATTTCTCATTGGTTCCTTATATGGCCATGGAGGGAGTTGGTTAGTTACAAGAGGAAAATGTGCCGATGTTATGAAAAGAAGGCATAAACTTTGAGCAGCCAAAATGTAGTAAATGGCCTTTTAGGGAGCCCCAAGTCCAGGGCACTTGAGGGATTTTTCTGAAGTTACACAGCTAATGAACTCAATGAAATAGTCTACATGTGATGAATCCGTGTTACTCTCCTTTGCATCTCCACTACAGCGACATTGGCAAAGCCATTTTTTTGAATGAAGAAAGGGATGAATATCATACGAATGAGAACAGAACTCATGTTTTCGGAATCTACATCTTAATCTTTGTTCCCCTGAGTACCTCTGGAGCCTGCATAGTCCCCCTTACACCCGTTGTTAAGATTAATTAGTGGTTGTCGTTTGCTATAGAAAGTGGCTTTGAGTTTCTTAAAGGAAATGCTGCTTTGAGTGTTGGGACAGCTGCCTTTACTTTGGCTTTCTCTCCCCTGGATGCATCTCTCACCACTTCTTGATGAATTCTATCAGCTAAAATAGAGAATTCAGTAAAATGCTGGCATTGCTGATTCGTCCTGTTTACCATGATATGAAGCTGACAGATTCTTCTTTGAAGAGTCACTCCATGGTTGGTAGTATTGGAACTGAAAATATGATGCAGTGTGAACTAGCGTACTTGGGAATCTTAAACAAACTTGCGATGATGGGAATAGATTTACATTTACAGCTTTCAAGTACAAAGCCGCATTAGTGCACTCATGTTGAACTAACATTATGCCTGGGGTTTAATTTTCAAGTGAGATTTTGCCACACAATTATTGTCTCAGAAGCTGTTAAGTAGAAATTAAGGAAGAGGTAGAGCTCAAATATAGTTTTGAATTTTGTTAAGACTCTGATCGTACCTTTCTTATATGCTCCTATCTCTGTCCTCAAAAGATGAGTAAGTCTTCTACTGAATTGTTTCTTCTAAGGCCATAAAGATAAAGGGGATGTCTCAGATCCAGTCTATGGCTAGGACGTGCCTATTTTACCTTTGCATATCTGCTATATCCATCTTCTGCTCTATTCCAGTTCTTACTGCCTTTAACGAATCTTGTCAGGGTTAATTGTGGCCTAATATATAATAAAATCTTACTTCCCACCCATGTTGTAGGTCACCATAGGTTCAGGGGGGGCGGGGCTCTGTACTGTATAGTCATTCAGGGATCCAAGCTTCTTCCATTGTGTGACTCACCATCATCTAGGGCCTTGTTCTCCTCTGCATGTAGCTGGAAGATGGGGAACAGAGAGTATGAGAATCTCATGGGAGATTTTCCCGGGCCAGACCCACAAGTAAGCACATCATTCTCATCCTCGTTTCATTAGGAGTGAGTCATGAGCTTCTTGTAAAGGGAGAAAGGGAAGTGTCATCTAGGTATGTGTGCAGGAGAAAAGGAAACTTCTTCCCTACACTTGAAATATTGCAGTAAAATTCAAACTAACTGGTCTCAGTCTACAGGGTGGCCACACTGTAACCAGAGGCATCTAAAATGAAGTTGTCTCGTGTTCCCCAGCTATTTTAATACTTGCCCTATGCTTATAAGAGAAGGCCCACATTATATAGGATGGCATACGGAAGGCTTCTTGATCTTTTCCTGCTTCTCCAGCAAATTTTCTGAGTGGATCCTCCCTCACTCCTGATGCTCCAACTCCTCTCAATTTTTTGTGGTTTCAGAAAACACAGACTGCTTTTTCACTTCCTACATTTGCACATGCTGCTTCCTGTCTTTGAGTTGGGCTAATTGTTAGTTAATTGGTTACATGTGTCAGCAGGTGACTATATAAGTGGGGCTTGGTTTCTTGGGTGAAGTGCTAGAGTTGCTGCATGGAAACACATTCCGTTTACTTATTGCTACTGAAAAACTCACTGCTTAAGCAAGAAGATTTATAACAAAGTACAGTACAGTATCTCTTTCCCGTCTGCAGATTGAATAGCCATCTACTGCTTTCACAATTCAGCTAAGTTCCTCTCTGAAGCCTTTCATAACGCTCCCTGACCCCAGGTGAAAGTAACCACTCATGCCTTTGTTCTTTCCCTTTGTCCATTACACTCTGTAAAGAGCATCATACTGTTTGGAGAACGATTGCATATTCTTAAAAGAGTCATTTTCTGGATTTGATTTTGAATATTAACTTCACTACACACAGGAAGAACATACTCAGAATCTACAAATGGACTTTCAGCACAGGACAGGTCAGTTAGCCATCAGCATTAGAATGGATTTAGTTTAGAAGTAAGAGGTTGTCGTTTATGTGACCATATTTTGACTTATTGAGGAATCTCACTATGTAGATCTTGAAAAGTAGTAGAAAATATTAATCTCCCCAGAACTATTAGAACATCCTCATACCCAGAGGCTAAAGAGTGTACTAGATAAGTGTTAAGAATTGGGGACAAGATATTTTTATTCCTCAATATTTTTTTAAGAGAACGGGGACTAATGTTCGTTGAGCCAGTCATGGGGGCTGTTGCTTTTACATAGACAATCTCATTTAATGTTCTCATTGACTGTGTTCATAGTGGCATTATTATCTCTATTTTATAGGTTCATAGAGGTCACATGAAATGTCAAATAACATGTAGGCAAACAGTGCTGAAGCCAGGACTTTATATAGGGTCCTATATGAATTAAAGCCATTGCTCTTTTAGTGTCTGTATCTCCCTTAACTAGATTGCTCTCTTTCAGTCTGAGAAGTGAATTAAAATAAAAACATATTATTAAGATGCCTCGATTTAATGAAGATGGTGAGGTATTTAAAATAGATACAGATTTAGATAGAGATTTGTACATAAGACTAATCTCCAACTACTACTCCAGCAGCAAATTTCTTATCAGACTTCGTTCATTTATTGTAATGACTAGAAGCTGGCTCCTTGGGTTTGGTTGTTAGATTACTAGCTATGTGACTTTGGCTGAAATACTTTACCTCTTTGTAACTCAGTGTTCTCATTTGTAAATAGAGATAATAGTATTTACTTCATAAGGTTCTTGCAAGCTTTAAAGGAGATGCATGTTGAAAATGGTGCTAGCATATAACAAATGCATAATAAACGTTAGCTACTGATTTTTATAAAAAGTTAATTGTGGCAAAATACAAATAACACAAAATTTAGCATTGTAACCATGTTTTAAGTATATGGTTCAATGGCATTAACTTCAATGTCACCACTGTCCACCAACAGAGCTGTTTTCATTTGGCAAAATAAGCTCTACCCATTAAACAACTCTAGCCCCTGGCAACTGTCATTCTTCTTTCTTTTTCTATGGCTTTGATTATCCTAAATGCCTCATTTATCTTTAGCTATTTATTTTTCGAGAATTGGAAGAACTAAGTGCAATCTTAGCTCCTCTGCTTCCTAGCTGTGTGTCCTTGGAAAAGAAACTTTCCTTTAGGGGCCTAAGGTCCTTTATCCCTGAAATGGGAATAATAGCCCATTCTGGTATTGAAAATTAAAGGCAACCTGAAGCATGGAAATTTTTTTTTTTACCCTCCACAGTGTTGCTTTTTATATCAGGCTGAAAGGTGCTCACACCTTCTTTTCTTTCTCTGTCCATCAAAACATCCATTCATTTAATAAACGTTACTGAGTTCTGGATGCATGCCAGTCTCTGTTTTTAGTCCGTGGGGAGCTACAAAGATGAAACAGGCATAGTTTCTACTCTCAAGGACTTCATAAGCCAAGTTCTCAGTCAAACAGCAGTTCAAAGGGGAGGTGAGCTTGTCATGAGGCGTCCCCTCAGCCGTGAAGTACAATGCTGGAAGGAGCAGTGTGGTGGGCTCCAGAAGACCTGTGCTCCCCAGCATCACTGTCAGCTGACCTTGGATGGTACTGTTCCCCTCTCTGGTTCTCAGCTTGTGCTCAAGGAATGGTTTTCCAGTTGGCTTTATAGGTGTAACTTTGAGCAAAGTACCTAATCCTTCTATACCTTGGTTTCCTTCCTTTAAAATGGATTTATAACCATACTTACCTTCAGGGAATTCTTGAGAGAACTGAATATGCTTATAATTATAGTAAGTACTCAGTTAAATATTAGCTAATATTATTGTCATTATTTGGGGAACACAGACAAGACCATCTCTCAGTCACTTCCTGTGATGAGCTGGGTCTGGCACTCCCTTCCTCTGTTCTGTATTTTCGTTTGCTTTCTGGCATCGAGCTCCTTGATTTCCCTTTCATGTGTCATATATACTCACTCATTCCTTGGACTCCTGTCTTTCAACACTTTTTCTGGAATGAGGATGGCGAGAGCCCAATGAGGCTTGGGTATCACACGTGTATCCTTCTCTCAGCCTGCACAGTAAGTCAATTTCCCACAGTCTCATCAGCTGGAACATAGTCCTCAGCCTCAGAATAGTCAACTTGTTCAGTAACTGAACTAATTACACTGGCTGCGTTTTCCTTTTGTTCTCCGATCTTGCAGATTTGCTATTTATAGCATTTCCAAAGATGTTTGCCTGCAGTTCTCCTTTTAAACCAGCTTCAAAGATGTGACACTGAGGGTGAAAACAGCTATAATAAAGCACTAGAGACCTCTGTCCCTTGATGATTTTGGGGACAGGGAGTGCTATACTTTACTTAATTTTTAACTTGATACTTTCCAACAAGAAGGCAATGGGTGGCACTCAGGGTCTTTATAGTTGAAGTCATTTGTGAAAGAAAGGGGAAAAAAGGAAAAACAAAAGGTTAGAGAGGGAGAGAATGGGAGGGAGCGACAGAAGGGAAGGAAGGGAAGGAAGGAGGGGAAGGAGAGAGAGGCGATCGTGGATTACATACTAGGAAATGTGTCTGACTGAGCTGGGAAATAGGACAGTGGAGACTGGCAGACATCATAAATCAGTGCAGATGTGACAAGCTGGATCCAGGTGCCCAGACGGGCAGGTAGTTGGTGTACTACATGCGAGCAGGCATGTCAGGAACCACTCAGCAGCTCCTTGAAGAATGGAGTGGATGTGGTGCCGTCAGTCAGGAGTTTCTCTCCCTCCTTTACCCAGCATGAGAAAAAATAGGATCGTCTTTATTTTATCTAGCATGTATTAGAATGGAAAGAACACTGAGGTTAGAGTCCTTTGCCCTGGGTTCACATTCTAAATCTAGTAGTTTTGAGATTATAGGCTGCTTGAAAATCATCTGGGGAGCTTATAAAAATGTCCCACTCCCAGTTTTCCAATTCAATAATACCTGGGCTGGGTCCCAGAAAGCAAAGTCTGAGGCGAAAGTTTATATCCCACAACTTTTTTGGGAACCAGAACCCCAGAGAAGTACCAGAAGGGCAAAAGGGAGTGAGGAAGGGAAGGAACGCATACCAGGGCAAGTATTATTGAGCTGGTTACCATTATATATCAAGTGAAACCAGTTTCTCACAACACTGTCTTCCAATGGCCTCTGAAACCACTCTATTTCAGGACGGTCAGACCAGGGGTAGGAAGAGGGAAGAATTGATTCACTATCTCCTGTTATCATAGGTTAAAGGCCTGCCCCCAATGAGCATGAACTCCTTTGCACTTCAAGATTGAAAATGCCTGGGTACCAGAGGGATTTTGTGATGTCTTATGCCTCAGCCAGGGCAGTCAGGATGAGAAATGAAGGCAAAAGTCACTGACGTTGCCAGGTTACATTCACGGCAAGTCTACTCAGTAGGGCCCTGGGACAACTGGCTGTTACAGGAATGACTGGGGTGGAGCAGGTGACCAGAGGCTCCAGAGGGAGGCAAAGCCAATTGATCTGTAGTGGAGCAAACAGGGTATCTGGTACAAACCCTAAATGATACCGATCTGGTAGTCTGGGGATCATACTTTCAGCAGCCTTGCTCTAGACTTCCTGACCTACGGCAAACCACTTAACTCCTCAGCTTGTCAGTTTTTTTCATTTGTAAAGTGGAGAGAATGACATTTAAACTCACTTTTTCAAAGACAAAACTAAATAAACTCATGGAAAAACTACTTAAGTGGTAATAATCCATACAAATCTTCACAGCGCTTTTGCACTGGAACAACTGTAGCATGACTGGGAATTAAAACGTCCTTTTTCTCTGTTTTGGTAACACTCTCAGTGCTAAACGTGCTTATGGTTAGTATATGTGGACATTGTAATTAAGCAAAAAGGATAAAACTGAAGTTTATAGAAAGCAAGAAACTCATTCAATATTTAACAAATTTTAACAATTAACTTGTGCCGAAATGTTGGGAGGTGCAAAAGCAAATAAAAGAGTGCTCCACAGACATGTGAAAAAACAATGAGCAATTTGGGAATTGTACTTCTGTTTACCATTCTAATTATAAGGCTAATTAAACCCTGATTAGTGGTCCTAGTGTATAAATACTTTTACTGTGCTTGGTTCCCTTGTGAAACATTCGAGACTCATGAAATTCAGGTACACAAGCAAATTTCCACTTATTGAGGGCTCAGCTCCCTTCGGCTTTGGTCATACACATTATACAGGGAAAAACAAAATAAGCGAGTTAATGCCTTTCCTAGTCTTTGATAGTGACAGAGATACATGACCACTACCTTCAATTTTTAACATGTTAATGATATAATTGAATAAATTCGAAGTACTGGCTTAATCGTTTATTTTTGGACTGGGGTATTTCCACTAGAGAGGCTGTTTTATTTTGGGGCAGTTGAATCTTCTACTAATCACTCTTATGCATCAAATCTTAGCTCCATGATTTGGAATCATGGGATCTCAGCATCAGACAGGACTTTGGGTTGACTGGTTTTACTCCCATTCAAAGGAGAAGTGTGCTATTTCTGATGAATGTTGACTTTCCTGAAGACTCAGCTCTTGTTTGGGGAGAACTATCATTAATGGAGAGTTTCTTGTAAGTTCTACACTTTTGGTCCAAAATGGAGCCTCTGGATCAACAAGTCACACCTTGAGTTTATTCTCTAGCAAACTTTTTTCTGTAAAAGGCCATACAATAAATATTTTAGGCTTTTCAGGCCAACTACATATGGTTTCTGTTGTATAGTCTTTGGATTTTGTTTTGTTTTACTTTGCAAACTTTAAAAAATATAAAACCTTTCTTATCGCACTGTTTATAAAAAATATGAGCTTCTAGCTTCATTTGGCTTGTAAGCCCTTGATCCATATGCCTAACATGCGCACACACACACACACACACACACACACGCACGCACACACACAATATACGTGTGTGTGTATGTGTATGTATACCATAATCTGTTGGTATCCAAGGGTGCCCGGTTCCAGAACCCCACAAATACCAAAATCCAAGGATGCTCAATTCTCTTAGTCAGCCCTGCATATCGATGGGTTCTGCGTCTGCAGGTTCAACCAACTGTGATCAAAAATATATATTTTCAGTTAGTAATTGGTTGAAATCACAGATGCAGAACCTGTGGATATAGAGAAATGATCGTATTTACATATATAGAAATATGTGTATGTATGCATATATATGCTAGTATATAGTTTCATAAATATGTAAATATGTCAAATATATTTATAAATAGATCCACACATATATGTGTGTAGCAGAATGTTTCTGGGTGCTTTGGAGTCAGATTAAAGTGGGTTAATCTTTCATTACCACAATTTACTATGTTTGGGAGGCAAGATGATTTACTTAATCTCTTTGAGCCTCTTTAATAATCTATAAAATTCAGGTACATATGCTATGGCAGCATCTCAATAATGGCCCCACCTCTTCTCCCTTCCTTTCTGTATCGATCCCTTTGGCCTTGTAACCCTGTAGTGCTTTCTCACTCTGACCTATATGACATGGGTGTTTGTAAATGTGATGCAAGCAGAGGCTTAAGTAAGGCTAGTGTGCTTTTACATGTGCCCTTGCTCTTCTTTCATGGGCATGAAAACATTCTCGGGCTAACCTGTTAGAAGATGAGAGAGACATGGAGGTGAGGAGAGTTGACTAAATTGCCCCAGCTAAAGCCAGCCTAGGTTATCCAGCAGCCAGTTAACCCCAAACATAGGAGGAAGTCCAAGCTAAGCCAAAATCACCACCTAGATGACTCTTGAACTAAATATAATAGTGCCCCTTATCCACAGGGATTTTATTCCAAGACCCCTGATAGATGCCTGAAACCGTGGATAGGACTGAACTCAATGTAAACTATTTTCTTCCACATGCATACCTTTTCACTTAAAGGGAGTACTTTACAGCTTCTCTTTGGCATATCCCCATTGCCAGCATCACTACTATTGTGCTTTGGTGCCATTATTAAGTGAACTAAGGGCTACTTGAACACAAGCACTGATATACCGCAATAGTTGACATGATAACCGAGACAGCCAATAAGTGGCTAATGGGCAGGTAGTGTGTACAGTGTGGATATACTGGAAAAGGGATGCTTCACATCCTGGGCAGGACAGCATGGGATTTCATCATGCTACTCAGAACCGCATGCAATTTAGAACTTTTGAACTGTTTATTTTTGGAATTTTCCATTTAATATTTTTGGACCGTGGTTGACGTTGGGTAACTGGAACTACAGAAAACGAAATGGCGCTTAAGGGGGGACTACTGTAATTTACTTAGTTTTGGAGTGGCGTGGTTTTTAGAATTCTTGTAGAAATAGAGAACTGACACAAATGCCCTCCCACAGAATTGTTTCGAGGATGAAATCATAGCTCCCTTCTCTAGATTATCTGTAACATATTCACCTTTAAAAAGAAAACAAAAATTATGAAACAAGTTTCTACCATTGTCTAACTCTTAGAGTTTGTAAGATATTTTAATTTCTATGTACTCCTCTAATTATAATAACTGCTATCTCTAGGCTTCTTGGTGGCAGATAATAGAATTCACTCCAATTGACTTAAGCAGAAAAGGATTGATTAAAGAGTATTATGCCCTCATAATATCTCAAAAAGAGGCAGAAAACCAGGCTTGGCTATCAAAGTACCATGGCCAGGAAAACCTTCTAGTCACTCAGTGGTCCCATTCTGGCGGAACATCTTTTGCCTGCTATTTGACCTCTAGCTGTGGTCACCAACCTTGTTAGCACCAGGGACAAGTGCTCCTTTGAGAATCTAATGCCTGATGATCTGAGGTGGAGCTGAGGCCGTGATAGGGAGTGCTAGGGAGTGGCTGCAAATACAGATGAGGCTTGGCTCGCTTGTCCACCATTCACCTGCTGCTGTGCGGCCCGGTTCCTAACAGGCCTTGGTTGGGGACCCCTGCTCTGTGGCATTCGGGTCTGAAGCCAGAAACTCTACCTTGGCTTCTCAGGAGAACCAGAGGTCTCTGCCACTTCAGTTGTCAGAAGATTTGTTCTCTCCGTGGGGCCACTTCTCTTTGTATAGACATCTTGTGTGGCTGTGTATAAATGGAGGAAATGACTTGTACCCTTGTTGCAAGGGAGTCCATGAAATATAGTTGTGCTTGTGGAACAGAATGCAAGCTCCAAGCGGTTAAATGGGTGCTGAGTGAGGTAAACCAGTCTCGGACCACAAACGCTGGGGTCAATGATTCTATCTACACTTCATAGATGAGCAACCTGAGGTTCAGAGAAACTGTCTTGCTCAGCCATATAGGTTTTAACAGGTAGCATCCTCAAACACAATCCTTCAGATATCAAGAGCTCTGTTATTTCCATAACACAGCAGCTTCCCCTGTTTCTTGGAGGATGGCACGATCTAGCTGCAGTCAATATTGTTGGCTGGGGAGTCAAGGGGTACAGTTGATGTGGTCTGAGCTTCCAGGCGATTGCTGAAGTTCTGGCATGAAGCCACTTTGCCAGAAGTATTGGCACAGGGAAATCATACATTAAAGATTCAAATTGTTCAAAAAAGCTGTGGTAGGCCTCAGGAATCAGCATGAAACAAGACCTTATCGCCAGGCCAGTTATCCAATTAGAAAAGCATTCTAGGCTCCTGAATTGTCAGTAGGGCTTCAGGCTCGAAAGATTCGATCTGGGTGACTGCCACATGGCATGGCAGCAGGATGCTTGCCCGGCATGTGTTTGCTGCAGGCCCTAGAGATATGTCAGGACAGTACTTCCTGGGGTGCCGTTTATGTATGCTTCCTCAGCACACGACTGAAAACTATGATATCCTGCAGATTATGAGACTATAAGCCCGTGGTACTTTATCCATCCTTCTCTTGGTCTCCTCTCATTTTTCAGACTTGTAGATCAGCTTTGAGACTGATGAGTTGGACCAAGATTGGAATAGGGTGATTAGATAGAAATTCTCATCAAGCCAGCAGTGATTTCTCCTACATTATACTATAAACCAGAGAATAGAAGAGATAACTGACTTTTTTTTTTCTCAGAATATTGGATAAGAACGTTTATCCAGCCATGAAGGCAACAGGAGCCTTTCCCATTCCTTAGTGTAACAGGCTGATTTGGGTGCAGTCTGCTTTTCTTCATGCTAAAAATAACAAATCTCTTTAACTGTTCCCATAAACACAGACTCAGTCATATCATTCTCTTCTATGTGTCCCCAGGCCTGAGCTTTTAAGAACTCAACGGATGTAGACTTTAGAGAGACAAAATGCATTCTGAATTAGAGTAAAAAGCCTTTTCATTTATTCTTTGAGATCCATTATGCATAATAACAAAGGACAACTTTGACTTCTTCCTAATGTCAACTAGCAAAACATCTGCTAGCCAGAGAAAACATGGCCTTCTCCAGAACGTGAGCTCACCTTAGCACCTGCTGTGAATGAGTGACTTCTTAGAATTCATGCTCCAGCCAATTGGAATGAGCATCAAATTGGATTAAAGAACAACATTGTTTTTAGGTGATGTTACTGTGTTTCAAACATTTTATATCAAGTAGCTGTTCCATGTATTTGGATGGTAGACTCAGGAGACCAAAACCCTTTGCTTTTCCGTTTTGTTTGATGTTATCATTCAAAACAAAAGACTTGAATAGGAGACAGAATGTTTGAGTTGAAAGAGCTTTGATTCAGGATTCAGGGTTCAGACGTGCTAGTCTCAATTATAAGGAATGCTTCTCTATATAACATCTACTCTCTAATCAATTCTGAGGGTATAAAATTCCTACATATATTATCTAAAATGTCATTTTTTCAACAAAAAATATGACATACAAAGAAACAGGAAAGTGTGACTCATATGCAATAGCCAATAGACACTGTCTCTGAGGATCCAAGATTTGGACCTAGCAAAAAATGACTTCATAGTAGCTATTATACATGTGTTAACACTAAAAGAAACCATGTTTTAAAAAAAAATAAGGGATACAGCTGAAACGTACCGGATCTCATTAACTACTGTCACCATAAAAAAATAATTAATTAAAAATAAATACATAAATAAGGAAACTGCTGACAATGACTTTTTAAAAAATTTTATTTTATTAGTTTCAAGTGTGCAGTACATTGGTTAGACATTTAGATAGTTTATAAAATGATTCCCCTATTCGTGCTTTCTCTCCTCTGGCTCTTCACCTAGCCATTACATTAATGCTCACTGTATTCCCTATGCTGTGCTCCCCACCCCTGTGACCATCTATCAACTACTAATTTGTACTTTTTTTTAACCCTTCACCCCATTCTCCCTGACAATGACTTTTTAAGTAGAAAATATCAATAAAGAGGTAGAAATAATAAAAAAGAGAACCAAACGATTTCTAGAGTAGAAAATTTTAATAATTGAATTGAAAAATCTATTAGAGGGGCTTAAGAACAAACTCAAGATGTCAGAAGAAAGAAATACTCAACTTTAAGCTAGATAAATAGTATTTATCCAATTCAAAGAATAAAAAGAAAAAAGAATGAAGAAAAGAGAACATAGGATACATATATCTTTACAAATAAGTTTTTATATTTTTCAGGTAAATACCCAGAAGAATTGCTGGATCATATATAGTAGTTCTATTCTTAACTTTCTGAGGAAACTTCACACTGTTTTCCATAGAAGCTGCACTAATTTACATTTCCACCAACAGTGTATGAGGGTTCCCTTTTCTCCACATCCTTTCCAACACTTGTTATTTACTATGGTTTTGTTTTGTTTTTGTTTTTTGTTTGTTTTGTTTTTGGATAATAGCCATTCTAACACATGTAAGGTGATATCTCATTGTGGTTTTGATTTGCATTTCCCTAGTAACTAGTAATGTTGAACATCTTTTCATATGTTAATTGCCATCTTTATATTTTCCTTGGAAACATTTCTGTTCAGGTCCTCTGCCCATTTTTTAATTGACTTGTTTGTTTTTTTTTGTTATTGAGTTGTATGGACTCTTTATATGTTTTGGATATTAGCCCCTTTTTTCAATTTCTATGTTTTTCAGACTTCTAGTTTTTTAGTTTTAGGTTTTTTTTCTTTCTTTCATGGCATGGAACATACAAACATGTCTGTGCGATACAATCAGCTACTGACCCTTAGGTTGTAACTTTATAGGGAGAAGAACCTGAGGCTTTGGGGCCAGGAGAACTGCTACCATTATTAGCTGGATGTATGACCTTGGGCAAGTTACTTAACTTCTATCTGACTCAGTTTCTCTGTTTGCAAAAGTGAGGATAATATTAATTCTTCCCAGTGAGGTAGTGAGAAAGGTTAGCACAAGACGAACAACTTAATTTAAAAATAGGCAAAAGTTTTGAATAGCTATTTCACCAAAGAAAATATATAAATGGTTAATAAGTTCATGAAAAGATTCTCAATATTATTAGTCTTAGAGAAATGCAAATTAAAACCACAATTTGATACTACCCCACACCAAAAAAAGAATGGCTACAATAAAAAAGTCAAATAATAACAAGTGTTTGGTAAGGATATGGAGAAACTGGAATATACATTTGTTTTATACACTGCCAGTGAAAATGTAAAATGGTACAGCCATCTTAGAAAACAATTTGGCAATTTCTTAAAAAAGTTAAATAAGAATTTACCCTACAACCCAGAAATTCTACTCATAGGTATCTAATCATATGAAAACATGTGTTCCCAAAAGACTTATTTAGGAATGCTTCTAGAAGCATTATTTATCTATTTTTTTTTTTTAAAGAGAAAATGAAAACAATTCAAATGTTCATGTACTGGTAAAAGGATATATATACAATGGAATAAAAAGTCATGAAATACTGATAACTGCTGAAACATGGAAGAACCTCTAAAATATTATGCTAAGTAAAGCAAGCCAGATGCAAAAGATTACATATTATATAATTCTATATTTATAAGTAATATCCAGAAAAGCAAATCTATAGAGGAAGAAAGTAGATTAGTGGCTGCCTGGAGAGAGGCAATGATAACAGGGACTAACTACAAATAGACACAAAGCACCTTTCGGGGCCATGGGAATCTCCTAAAACTAGATTGTGGAATTTTTTTGGAAATTTACTAAAAATCTTGGCATGCACTTAAAACCAGTGAATTTTATGGTATCTAAATTATACCTCAGTAGAGCTAAAAACAACAACAACAACAGCAGCAAAAACACCTAGCCTGGTGCATAGAATTTCCTTAATAAATGTAACTTCTCTTTTGAGTACAGAGAAGCAAAGTTGCATTGCAATGAAAAATTCAGGCCCTAGAATTGAACCCTGCCCTTTACATTCGCTTGGTAACTGTGTCCTTGGAAACATTACTTAACCTTTCTGGGGTTTAGGCTCTTCATTTGTAAATTGAAAATAATAATAGTTTATGGGTTTTTTTTTTTTTAAGGAATTAAACGAGATTGTACACACAAGATGTGTAGCATATAATAAGCCCACAATGAATGATAGCAACATTTTTTTTCTGGATTCCTCCTATTTGTTTATTCCTCGTCTTAAGCAACAGTGGTTATAATAGAGTTCCTCTTTGTCTACTCTTTCCCCACAACTCCAACATTTTCTCTATGGAATTTAGTCAGTTTACAGATCTGCAGTAGAGTCTGGACTTGAAATACTGCTTATCATTATCTGACCATGGGTTGCTTGCCACTTATATGAGAGTGTCACTCGGAGGTAGATAAGCAACTTTAATAACACTCAACGTGTTAACATGCACATTCTGTTGCATGTACTTACATGTGGGAAGGTCACTGCCTTTTTACAGATGTTATCAAATGACTTCCACAGTGTTCCTGTCAGGTAGAGAGAGTGAGAGCCTCCCTTTGCAGAATGGTAAAGTGACGCACAGAGAATTGGAGAGATTTACAGGAATCGCATGGCAAACTGCTGGACAGAGGTGACTGAGGGGAAAGGAGCCCTTTTGGTTTTCTTAGAGTGGGGCAGGGGGGGTCTCACTTAATTGAGTGATGTTCATGTAAGAAATCAGAGGTCTTTCAGGCTGTGTTTCATTCCCTGGAAAGGTTTGGGGACACGTGTTTTTCTTTACCATAAGTAAACAACAGTGTGAGTGTGATGATTAATGTAGTCCAGTTAACATTAGGGAGTGTTAGGGACTGTGCCCCACCAGAGGGCCTATGCTCCTGTCAAAGGCAATATCTGCTCATCAGCTCCTTTCTTGTCATTTCCATCTGGGAATAGTGCCCAGAGGGGCTGTAACTCTGTGATCCCTTAAAAGAAGTTAAGTTTTTATGAGAAATTTTTAAATATTCTAACAATGAAAAAGAATATTAACTAAAAAAAAAAACCCATCTACCAACCGGACATGACCCCATGTCTAACTACTATTCTAAATTAATATTCCTGAATCCAGTACGGGAATTCAAAGAGAGGATGGGGAAGCCCGTGAGGATGTAGTGGAGAGAACTGTTGCAGTTAGTAAGGGATGGGCTAATTAGTATTGAGGACCTTTCCTATTTTTTTTTTCTTCTATGATATCAGAGACTAGGAGTAACATCCAGGCCCAAGGTGAAGCTGCACTCTGGTTGTCCTAGCGAGTGATGCCACTGGTCGCATTTTACATCAGTTATAATGTGTGTGTGATAATCACATCAGCTCTCTTTTCACTGGCACGCTACATTTTAAAAATGATTCAGGATTAAAAAAAATAGATTCTTGTAAAACCCAAAACTCAGAAAGGCTTTGAAAAATCAGAGCTGATTGGAAAAGCCTTTATAGTAATTGCCTGTTCTGCATGGATGTGCTCACCTCTAACACAGATTAGTGGGATGTTTTTAGGGAAATACTATCAGCTAGTTTGATATATGTTTTGCTGACACACATTCGCTGCTAATTTCAGTACCTTCCAAGCCAACTTTCAAAATGGGGAAAAACTTAAGTGGAAATAATTAAAATGATCTCTACCCACTGTTGCTTGGAGATATCTTGTAAAGCTTTAGAATTGGATATGAGATTCAGAATTTAGAAAAGGAGTTCTTCTCATTTTTGATCTCACTCATAATTTATTTTTAACTGAGTCAATAATTGGGTAACTACTTGGGTGGTAGGCAGGCAGGGCTTTTGAGAAGCAAACCCAGTTTTGAACTGAGTGTCCATGGTGCATGGTAGTCTGGAGGAATGCTGGCTGTTATCATCATTGTCATCATCATCATTATTGTTATAACATCGTCATTGTCGTGATCATCACTGTTGAGGAGGAACACGTGTTGAATTTGCTACTACACCTTGACCAGCAATGAGGGTAAAATTGTTCTCCTGGTGATGCTTAAAATTATACTTCTTCAGAGAGTCTCATTTTCACTTTATAAGACAAATGACAGAAATGAAGCCCCCAGCTAGTAGGGGGCTGTGCCATCACTCGTAGGCACCAACAATGAACACACACATAAGCTGATGTTTGTTCATAAGCCCATTCTGGCATATGTGCACAATTGTGCTTTAACAAGCCATGCACAATCTCTTGTTAGTTGTGGTGATGTGCAACCTACTCTAATCTCAGATATTTCAGACAAGCACTGATTTCTGCATGACAGGAGGACAGCCTCTCCTATAGACCAATGAGGGACCCAGCTTTTGAGTCAGGATGATTCAATCTAAGTAGCTTGCAATCTTGGGCCCTACTGGTGGACCCAAAAACCTGGTGCAGGGAAAATTGAGATTACTGCTAATCAGAAAAGCTCAGTGTGTGTTGCTGGAGGGAGAATACTCTGTTGGAGGGGCAAGCCAGTATATCCAGCAGGATATGCTGGGTCTAAAGCATTATACTCAGGATATACTGGGTTTCAAAGCCCAGATATTACATCTGTCAAATTACTGCCAGAGATCTAGGAGAGATGAGGCAGAGGGACAACATGTCAAAGGGGAAAGGACAGGAAGTAGGCTAGTCAAGCCAAAGATAAAGATTTTGATAGTGGGGTTGGGGCTATGCTGGCTGCAGCAGAAATTTTTATTTTTAAAAATTCTAGCATGCATTCACTTTAACAAAGCAAATTTATTCAGCGAACACTTATTAAATACCTGTTACATGCCTGGTGTTGCATTAAGTATTAATATACCGTGAGGAACAAGAAAGACAATGCCCTTATCTTCATGGGTATAGGGAGATATTAAACAAGAAGTCACAGAATGGGCTACAATTCCAAAATGTGGTAAATATTGTAAAGGAAATAATCAGGGTTTTATAAGAGAGAAAAATGGGGGGTGGGGAGGGCTTGGCTTTTGGTTGAGCAATCGGGAAGGTTACTCCGGGAAAATATTTAAGCTGAGACTTGAAAGACTAGAAGTATTTAGCTATGGAAGAATGAATGTGGTGGAAAGTTCCAAGAAGAGAGAACAGCAAGCATCTAAGACTTAAAAGAAAAAGTACAGAGAATAACAAGTACCACTTGAGAGGACTAACCCTGGGTCAGAGGACAAGCAGAATTATTTAATGAGGACATCCTTTGCTTAACCTTTCCTCCTCAAGGAATTTATCCTTAAGAGATAGTCAGGCAAATATTCATTCTAGCATTGCTTATGACAACAAAACATTGGAAATATGTATAATACATGGCTAGCATGCAGGGTACCTTATAATAGATTTTCTCTTGCTGCTTAGATTTTTGTTTTTGTCTTTGCCATTCAACAGTTTGACCCTGATACGTGTAGGTGTGTATCTCTTTGTATTTTTCTTACTTAGGGTTCATTGAGTTTCTTGAAGCTTGTAGGTTATGCTTCTAACACTTGAAGTTTTTATATTTTCACCAATTAGGGAAGATTTTGGCCAATGTTTCTGAAAATAATTCTCCTGCCCTTTTTCTTTTTCTGTGTTGCTTACATATACTCACCACAAATTTCAATCCCTTCCAAGAGAACTTGCAAAATGGAGAAGAAATAAAGTGGGAATAATTAGTTATTTCTACCCACTGTTGCTTAGAGATGTGTTGCAAAGTTTTGAAATTTGTTAATTCTTGGACCATTTCTAATTGCTGCTTTGAAGTCTTGTTCGGTTTAATCCAACATCTGGGACATTCAAAAACAGTTCCTATTGAGTGTTTTTTCCCCCTAAGTCTGGGTTCTACTTTCCTTTTGCTTTATTTATCTCATAAATTTTGTTGAAATCTGGACATTTTAGATCATATACTTTAGCAACTCTGAATTGTTATTCTTTTTGTTTTGTTTTTGGTCTGTTTTTTGTCTCCTTTGTTTAGTAACTTGCATGGGCTAAACATGTAGAATTGGTCTCCCTCTCCCCATAGTGTAATGCCATTGATATCTATACCCAGTTTCTTTTGTTTGTTTGTTTGTTTGTTTGTTTTAATGCTTGTTTTTCTTTTTAAGCCTGAGTTGTCCTGTGTTTGCATAGCTTAGTAGTCATCTGATGATTGGACAGAGGTTGTATTCAAACACTTTGAGCCAGGAAGACTTCCTTGGAACATTCAAAGTTCAAGTATTTTTCAAAGTTGCCCTGGCTTTGACTTTCCTCTGCGCCTTGTCCTCTGACCTATGTCAGTGTGCTCAGTCTCAAGATCAGCCAGAGAGTGTAAGCGGTTGGGCCATGTGAGCAGCCTCAGCCAGTAATATGCTTATCTCAGCCATGACTGTAACCTCAGACTAGTGGAGCCATTGACTGTCCTTGTTGGCCACCTGGAGGATCATTTCTTTAAATAAAAAAATCCCTGAGTACGGACATCTCCCACCCCCTCAAGTCCGGGGGGCCCCTTCTACCTGGCAGAGAAGCCACAGGTCTTTGAGGCCCGCCCTGCCCTCCTAGAACTCCCACAGCAACCACGCCTGGGAGGTGGTGGGGATGGGAGCCAGCCCAGGCAGAATATAACAGATTCCCACTGACGTGGCCCAAAGGTCGACAGATTTTCAAGCATAAAGGTTTTTCAGATTATTACATGCTTTTGGTTGATTTCCAGAGTACTAGAAAAGTTGATTTTATTAATCTTGTCCAGTTTTAGCGATGTTTTAGGGGGAAAGGATTAGCTCATCTCTTTATTTGGCCACTCTTGTAACTCACGATGGACTATGCTACATAATAGGCAATGGAATACCACCCAGCCAATGGAAAAGATGACTTAGCACCATATTCATTGGTTGAAATATTTGCATAATAGCAAAAGTGAAAAAAGCAGGTTTCCGAAATAAAAAGAAGCGTTGCAATGTGCGTGAGTGTGTACATGTGTGGTGCGTGTGTGCTGTGCAGTCACATATGCCTGGAAAGCCCTTCATCAAGGTGTTAATGGTGGTGGGATTTAAGGTAACTTTTACTCTCTTTTTATTTTGCTCTATCACTTTAATTTTCTGCATGTCCGTTTGTTGTTTTACAATTAAAAATAAACAATATTGTTGTACTAATTTGAAAGAAAGGGAAGGAAGAGAGGGAGGAAAGGAAGGAAGAAAGGAGGAAGGGAAGAAAACAGCATCATTCGGGGGCTGACAGGCTGCTTACGGATGGTTGTTACTTGGATCAACCTTCTGAATTCACACACGTGGGCTCAGAGACTTGACAAGAATGTCTTCAGTCTCGGATAACTATGTTCTTTGCCAAGATAAGACTATCCTCTTTTCTCATTACTTTAAGGGAAGGATCTGCCTGTCAAGACTGAATCTGCACTTGAAGAATCATCTTTTGCACCTCCCTTTCTCTTATGCCCTCTGTCATGTCTGCCACCAAATGCCATTGCCTCTTCCCCTTAAATAGCTTGCCCAAGCTCCCCTCTATCCATTGATTCTTCCTACCATCAGATCCTTAGCCCCTCTTTCCTGCACCATTGTAAGGCCTCCTAACTGTTCATCATGTTTGTGGTTCTGTAGTGCTCACATCACATTCTACATATTGCAGCCAGCTCCATCTTTCTAAAATGTAGATTTGGTTATCCACAGTTTAAAAGCCTTTAATGGATCCCCATCACTAAATAACAAAGTCAACAGTCTTGGACCGGGCCTCTAGTTTCTGAGTGACCATGAAGTGACAAAGGCACTAATTCTGGAGTTCTATCCTAGTTTTTACTACTCATTAGCTGAATGACCTTGAGTTACTTAACTTGCTCAGTTTTCTCTTCTGTGAAATGGGTATGATGATAATATTTACTTGTACAATTACTGAGATGAAATGAATCTCTCTCTCTCTCTCTCTCTCTCTCTCTCTCTATATATATATATATATATATATATATATAAAATCACTGAGAATAGTGTCTTTCACTCAGTATGTATTCAATAAATCTTACTTTTATTATTGCCTCCCTTCCATGAATCCCCATCACTCACTCTGTGTGCTTCAGCTACACCACTGTTTTCTACAGCACCTTGCTGTTTTAAACTTTTTTGATTCTGAATAATGCTGTTCCTGTTGCCCAATATGCAAGGTCCAGAGCCTTGTCTTCTCTACTTAAAGCATCCCTATGTCCCAGAAATAACATCTCCTGTCCCTGTCCCCAGGCTTCTCTTGGCATACATTCATGACTATTCACTGCGAATGTTTACAAGCCTTTCTCCTCTCCTGGACTTGAACTCACTAGGCAGGAACCTCAGCCCGTTCATCACAATGCCCATTAAGTGTCTGGCTCATGGTTGGCATTTAGTAAATGTTTCTTTAAGTAGATGAAAAAAGGAGAAGACTCCATTCTTTGAGAACTATTGAGCACTATGGTACTGATTTTGGTAATAAAACTTGCCTCTGATGTAGGACAGGGCAATTTTCCTCGAGTAGGGCAGAGAGACCAAGCCCTGCACTAAGAGAAGAGGGTTCTTTGGTGGAGAGTGTAGAAAGAATTCAACACACACACCAAAGTCAGAGTCAAAAGGAAAGTTTATTAGCAAAGGGATAACACTCCACAGAGAGCGTGGTCTCCTCTTAGAGGCAGAAAGTATGACAGTGAGAGACAGAGTACAGGCACTGAGAGAGGATCCTGAGTGTTCAGGGAATTCAGTTTATATGTCATTCTTTAGTTTCCATTTCCTTTGATATAGATAAACAGTGAGGAAGAGGAAGAATATGTAGCAGGGAAAAGGTAAGAATATGTAGAGTGAAAGACCTGCTGGCAGTTCCCAGCCTAGGTTCCTCTTGGTTTTAGCCATAGGGAATGAATGACTCTTGGTTCCCGGTTCCCCTTCACAGATGTGGGGAATCGGTCCTTAGTTATTCAGCAGAACTTTTCCATTGTTCTGGAGATGTCCCTCTGGCCTGGCTGCAGGGCCGATCAGCATATCTAGTCTCTGAATGTGGCTTGATTAACATTTTTAATTCTCTTGCCACCTCCCTATATTACTTCTAGCTTGCATTTCATCTTCCTGCCTAGGTTATAACCTCTTTTGTAGTTGGGCAATGGGCAACCCTTATATATTCCTTCTGTTACTGGTTTAGGACTGTAGATACACCCTACATTGGCTCAGTACTGTCCATATTCTATGGATTTAGCATTTCCTACATTATACTGTCGTTGGTTGTTCATGTGACTAGTTCTTCTCTTCAACTGTGTCTTTTTTTTTTTCAAAGGCAGGTTCATTTGTTTCCCTGTGTCTTTTTTTTTTTTCAAAGGCAGGTTTATTTGTTTCCCAGTCTTCCAGCGTATATTAGCAACATAACAGAAAGAGCACTGTGCTAGTATTGGAAGGTGTCTCGAGGCCTGGGCATTCCAAGCATATATTATTTTGTAAAGAGACTCCCTCCTTTTAGTCTGGTAACTGTGTCTTAAATTATGTGAAGCCTGTAGGGCCTACATCATAACAAAGCGATACAACTTGTTTATAGTCCCGTGATTTGGTTGGTTGCTATGCTTGGATGATAAGAGCGTGATTGGTTTTCAGTGACGTAGTTAAGAGCATTGGAGGGAAACTTGTTCTGGTGAGACCTGACACACCCATGTCTGTCTATCTGCTTCTCATTAGAACTTAGGACTGTAACTCAACCCCAGTCAGTTCTCTGAGAGGTTGCTGTGAGAATACCATCTTCTAGATAGGATCTTCCTGCATGCCCTAAATACATAGCTTTCACCATCACTCTCTACCTTTACCTGCTCTACTTAATTGTACCCCTTCGTTTAATATTTCTTTATTTCTTTTCTTGCTTAATATCTATTTCTCCCATCAGTCCAATGAGAGTAGGGTCTGCCTCTGTCTTGGGCACTGCTGTATCTTGAGTTCCTTTAATGGTGCTGGACATGGTAGGAGGCCCCATGATGTTTGTCGTCTTATCCAGAGCAGTCTGAAGGGACAGGCAACTACCCTGCTCCGCTCTTAAGCCTGCTGAAACTTGCTGATAGAACCAAGTTCTTTCCTTTCCATGGAAAGCACCCAGACTTTTTCAGAGACCACAGGTAGCTCCTACCACCCCTCCTACCCTCTTGACCCTTCCTGCTGCTGCACCTGCCTGAGGTGGTGGGAATGCTGACATTAACTGACTCAGACCACAAACCTTCTTGCTTCTACTTGCCACGGGATCTCATGGAGGCTGCAGGTGGCAATTAAGCTTATTTTTGTTCATTCATATTTGGAAAGTCTGCTGTTTCTCTGTGGGAGGACTCCTTCAAAAAAAAAAAAAGAACCTGTTTTTATTTCCCATTTAGGACTAGGGAACAAGTCTCTAAATAGAATGAAAGAAATTCTTGAAACAGATTGAAATATTTTGGAGCGTGAAGACTTGCCTTCTGTCTTTGCCTCTGCCTTCACCAGCAGCATTCAGGGACAGACAACCTCACCACCCTGAGTCTTCGCCACCCTGAATTCCTCAGTCGAGCCATAGGGGTCGGGTTGCCTTGTGGCCTAGCTCACTGGAAGTTAGCTTCTGTCCTACTTGGAAGATTTGGGCTTCTAATAACCTCTAGATACAATGCATTGCAGAACACATCGGCCAACATGTACCCTAAATTCAACTCAATTTTTCTTCTTTTCTTTGACTGCTGTTCCACATGGTGATGACCAAGGAGAAGGCTGATGACCCATAGGCTCCAGCATGTTGCTTTTACTAATGATAGTGATGATGGTATCAATGATATTATCTTTTGATTTTTTTTTTTTCAGGTGAAATTAACGCTTATTTAATACTTCCTCTGGGCCAGGCATTGTGCTAGGCACTCTGCAGGCTTATTCGCATTTTCTTAAAAAAAAAAAAAAAATCGAAGTGTGTTATATAAACAGCAGAGTGCTCAAAGTGCGTAAATGTTAAGTGTGCAGCCTTGGGGGGGGGGGGAGTTTAACATGTATACACTCATATAACAACCATATCAACATATAGAACATTTCCAGCATCCCCACAGTTCCACGCATGCTCCTTCCCAGTCCACACCCCCAGAGGTATCCAGGACTCTGACCATCAATTGGTTTTGCCTGTTCTTGAACTTAGTAAATGGAATTCTATAGTCTGTTCTCTTTGTCTCCAGCATTTTTGGTCAACACGACCTCACCGGGGTTCATTCCATGCTGTGCATGTGTCATCGTTCATTCTTACCTGTTGACTGGGATCAGTCCTCAGAGAGACCAGAAAAGGTCTTGTTTTATATGATTATCTCAATTCTTCACACTATCCTGAGGTAGGGACCACTATCTTCCTTTCACAGAGAAGACTCAGAGAAGTTAAGTAACTTGCCTCAAGTCACAGAGCAATTAGATTGTAGAGAACCAGTTCTGGTAACCCAGCAGGAGCTCCCTAGCAAGGGCAAGAGCTTGACCGTGCCATCAGAATTAGATTCAATCTAATTAGTTCCCGGTTTATATCGAAAGTCATGTGATTATTTCGTGCTTATTCACAAAGGGGTCTCTGTGGGAGCTCTCATTCCATCAGAATGTTTTCTCCCTCTTGCTTCATCATCAGAGCTTCTCAGGGATGTGGCCTAGATCTAACTTGATTGCTTCTGTGGCCGCTTGGCTTCAGGACCCAGTCTGGCTTTCGCTACAGAAGGCTGCTTTCTCAGGCCTTGCCAGAAAGGTTAAGCTGCTTAAGGATGTCTTCCTCTCCCTTTTGGGATCTGATCTTTGATAAAGGAATCAGAAGTAGCGCTGTCTAACTGTGTGGCTACTTTTCCATCCCCAGCTTGTGGGAGTTTCTAAGGAAACAGGAGTGAAGTAGAATTTTCTTTCTTCCTTGTGTAACCTGACTTGCTATCCTCCCACCCTCCATTCTCACCTTATCCCCTGGGTGATGGATGGCCCTGGTCTAGGGTGAGCTTGGGGGTGGGGCAGCCTTTGGCAGAGTGCAGGGACCATCTGAGACATGGGCTGAGAACTGTGGCTGCAGATAGCTCAGGCCTGACCCCTAGAGCTCACAGGGGTCGTCTATAACCTCACTAGACTTTTCTCTTTTATAAATTCATCCTCAGAATTCATATCTCCTTTCTGGATAGCTTTCTTTCTAAACATAGTATTCACTCCTTTCCCTCGGGCTCTGAGCTAATCCATTACATTTGGCTGAGACCTAGACAATGGGTAAATGCCCCCTTGCAGGCTGGAGAATTAAATAGATAATCTGAGCTCTGGGTCTGTGGCTCAGTGCATGGGGTAATTGGTAAGAGGCTTTGGCTTTCCTTAATGCAAATGAAGAGAGTAGTGAAGGCAAAAAGAGATGGAAGTTGAACCTTTTTGAATACTGGCATTAGAGTCACTAGGACAAGCAGATAATGGCTTTTCATTTAACTCCTTGTGGGCCGTTGTCTCTTAGCAACTTCTCTCAATCAGGAAAGATTAGCAGTTGCACTGATTGCACAATTGATTCTTTACCTAGTATAAATTGCACGTGTGATAATTTGCACCTTGTTCACCACTGTATCCCCAGTGCCCACAAGTGTTAGCTCAGAATAGGCATTTAATAAATATTTCTCAAATGTTTGCAGTCATTCATTACAGTGTAAAAGTGATTTATTTAGTTAGGGAGCTGTTGCAGTGTAGTAGAAAGATCATGGGGGTAAAAAGAGGATGCAAACCATTAACCTTGGTGATTTTTAAAGCTCTTCTGGTTTGATTCTGGATTCCAGCAACTCAGAGGTTATGTGATCCAGACGATCCACACTGGGTTCTGGGTCCGTCGCCTGCCTTCCTCCCAAAACCACTTCTCTGTGCCTGTGAAACCCTCATTTCAAGCTGCTCCCTTCTTTACAAAGCACTCGAACAGGAGGTGTGATGGCGCCTGTGCCCACACCGCTTGGGCCCAGCCACCCAAATCCAGTGGCTCGAACCCGATGAACCCACAGAGAAAGAAGCCACAGATCTTCACAAAGAAGACTGGGCCTGCTGTCAATTGCCATTTCCTCGTGGTGGCCTCAGCATGGCCTCTGAGAGCACAATGTACACAATGTTATAATGTTATCACACAGGCTGGCACCCATGGTGAGGACAGCCACTTAGGAAGGCACACGCCAGGGGCAGAAAGGCACAAAGGCCATTCCAAGGCTGAAGTCACACGTATTTATGTTTTTAGCAGAGGGGGGCTGAAATACAATTTCAATGAAGATTGCATTATAGATTATTGCTTGAGAAAGCTTTGGCAAAGGACTAAGGAGAGTCTTTATTTTCCAAAGGGGGCTTTTTCCTCCACAGGGGTTGAGAGAAATGGGAGGAAAGAGAAGGCTGCTGCTTCTGTTTTCTGAAGCCGAATTAGGAAACTGTGTAACAGTTTCTTAAGTAAATCTCCATGTGAGTGAGTGAGTGAGTGAGTGAGTGAGTGTGTGTGTGTGTGTGTGTGTGTGTGTGTGTGTGTTTTATTTGAACAACTCAGACCCAGTTTTGTAGTCAGAGCAGATGCTGTTACTACCATTTCACACAGTGGAGACCGAAACTCAAAGAAAATAAATGGCTGTGCTCACATAATTAGCTAGTACCATTACAAAGTCCAAGTTCCTGCACATAGCTTACAAATCCCATGTTCTGGCTCCTACTTATCACCCCTATCTTCCTCTTGCAACATTGTTTTCTTCCCAGTCTAAATTTCTTCTGTGGTCAACTCGCACACCCTTAATTCATCATGTTCTTTGTTACCTCTGTACTTTGCATATGGTGTTCCTTTCTGTGCAGCCTGCCCTTTCCTTCGTTTTTTTCCTCTCTCCTTCAGGTCCCACGTCATGCTGAAGACTTCCCTGACTTCTCAGGGCTGGGTTCCCTGCCCTGTCTACATAATACCATGTGCCTTGAGCCCATCCATTGACTCTTCTATCTTTCACACTAGACTATGGTTCTTTGGTGGAAAACTAACATCCTAAATTGCTCCATTGATTCTGCAAGAGAGTGGGGATAGAGACATAGGAGGAAAAGTTAAAGGGTTTAGCATACTGTAAGAACCTAGCCCCTTTGCTCGCTGGCTCCCTCTTAGGCTCTCCCAATAGGGCGTGCTAAAAGGAGACACCATGGCTCCAGGGGGAAAGATGGGACTTGTTCCTTCTGATTTGCTTCCTGTTCCTTTCAGTATTAACCTAGAACAGGTTTCTCAACTTTGGCACTATTAACATTTTGGACTTGGTAATCTTTTTGGGAGTGGTGGTGCTGTCTTCTGTATTGTAGGATATTTAGCAGCATCCCTGTCCTCTACTAAATTCCAGTAGCAGCCTCCCAGATTTGACAATTAAGAATGTCACCAGACATCGTCAAATGTCCCCTTGAGGGCAAAATCACCCTTGGTTCAGAACCGTGGACCTGGGGTCTGGGAACAGACGCTCCTTTCCTTTGGCCGCTGCCGTTCCTTCCTGCGGCAGCATCTGAATCCAGGCCACACTTTTCGCAACACTTGCAGACCGAGCATTGTCATACTTTAATTAGGAGACACTAGCACCAGCTGGCCAGTGCTCATCCTCAGAAGTCTGGGCCAGCCCATGGGACCCCTCCTCTGAGCTCAGACAGGAGCCCCAGCTGAGTGGCGCCCCTCCTTGGGAATCCGAGTTTCACACCACCACAGTCTAATAGGCTTCCTCCTCCAAACTGGGTTTTCTTTTGTTTCTTCAGCCGTCGAGGTGTAGCTGCTTCTTGCAACTGCTGCCTTCATGATGCCTTAGAGTTCTTTTCACTATTTCAGTTACTTAGTTGATAATTTTATAACGAAACTCTTTCTTTTTTGTATTCAAGTCTTTAGGTTAAAATAACTGAGATATTTTCTCCTGACTGGACTGACTGATACAACACTCTTTCTCTTTTACCTTCCCTCTTTTACCTTCCTTTCCTTTCCCTACCCTTTTTTAAATTCTCTACCTGGTAAACTCCTACTTCCTTTTAGAACCCTGATAAATATCACCCTCTTTTGGAGCTTTGCTGGACACTGCAAGGCAGAGCCAGTCACTCTCCCACAGTCACCTAGCACTTGGTATAGTGTTTCTCACTTATGGTGGAGCCCTGTGTATATATCTCTGTTTCTCCTACTAGACTGTAAACTCCGTAGGGCAGGAACCACATGACATGTATTTCTGTAATCCTAGCACAGCGCTGCGCACATATTCAGGCCTGTCTTTGAATGAATGAATGAATGAATGAATGGAGAACTGCATACCACAGGACTATTGTCTGTTTTAAGCCTGGTCTGGTGCTATTTTCCCCCTCCTCACTTGATGCCTAGATTGCAGTCTCCATGAGAGTCAGGACAGACTCTCCTGCATTCCCTTTAGTGCCTGGTCCATCGCTTCGCAACGGTACCGATAAGCACCCTCACCGTGTTGAGTTTCTCTTGGCTGAGTCTCTTGTGTTCTGTAGATATTTAGCTCCTTGAGGACTGGATCTTTTGGGCATGAAGGAGTTTCTTAGTAATACTTGTTGAATGAATTGCCGAAGGCAACAAGGGGAGCTTTTAAGGGAGAGCCCTTGAAACATGTGTAGGGTTTTTAGAAATGGAGGCTTCATGTTTGAGAGTCATGGTGGAGTGGGAATGGTGTGGGTAGATGCAGAGATGTCGTTTAGGGAGTCATGGACTCTTCTATTCTGGTAGAGTGCAGGGCACATGCAGGGGAAATTTGGGAGATGAGACTACAAAGGTAGGCAGGATATAGATTTTGGATACCTTGAGCAATGTTTGCAGTATTTTCTGTGGCAGTCCAGTAGTCTTGGTGTCAGGGCGTGACATTACCAGACTACTTTTGGGAATAACCCTCGAAGTGCTAGGAGGGAAACTGGTGGTGGAAGGCACCGGGAAAAGCTGCGTGCTATACAACTCAAGGGTTAACACAGAGGGCAAGGCTCCCACAATTCTGACAGTTTTATTCTCTAGGAAATAGATTCATTTTGCTATAGACAACGGAGACCAAGAGGGGTGAGGAAGGGAAAGAATAGGAATGTAACAATTATCCCAGGTTGAATGGTTCAGCATCTGCTTTTTTTCTCTTTTGGTCTAATTATCACACTTTTTCAGAAATTGATGTATTTTGTAAGATGTGAAAGATAACAACGAAACACTTTCTATCTTGGCTTTTAAGCAGACTCGTTAGGTGGGGCCAACAGCAGTGGATGGAATTCAGCTGAGTTCTGTACCAGGAGGGAATATGAGTCCGTTATTAAAAGAAAGAAACCAACAGCAGCCTGGGTGTGACATGTATATTATCTATTACACACAGGTAATGATACTAGTTTTCCTTTAAGTTCTAGGGCTTTTTGGAAAATTGAATAACATGAAGGGTGTAGAAGTACTTTGCAAATCATTAAGTGCCTACAAGATTCATCCATTTATCTAGCAAACATGTTTTGAGTTTGTCTGTTATGATAGGTGCCAGGCACTTGGGGGCGGGATGCAGGCATGAATAAGACCTGGTCTCAGTTCTTCACATCTCTAGATGGACTGACAGGCTTTGACATAGATATTTGCCATGCTACAAGAGAAGAGTCACTTAATTTATAGGGGACTGTTACTAATGTCACATTTAGTAAGGTGGGCATTGTTGCTAATGGCTGCCAAGTTAATGCTTTCAGCTTTTCTAGACAAGTACTCTGAGAGGCAATGCTGTGAGGTTGTAAGGAAGGAATTGAGCTTTAGAGACAAAGTATGAGCTTGCAAGTTTTCCTCTGCTATGTGATAACGGTGAATTTGGGCAAGTCAATTTTTTTCTCACCTGTATCACTGATGCAACTCCTTTTATCTAACTAGAAGGTTACCGGATGACTGTATCAGCTAACAGATGGTAAAGTGCTTTTAAAACTGTAACATACTGCACATATGTTGTGGATCATTTATTAAGAATAATAGAAATTGGCAATATTGTCTTCCAATTTCATTAAGGAGAAGGGAATGGTATCTAACATGTATAACAAAAAATGCTGTGTGTCAGATACTGCAATAGACGTTAGCATGATAAATCACATGCAATTTTAATAATGCTGTGCAATAAGCATTCTCCCCATTTTACAGCTGGGGAAACTGAGAAGAGAGATTTTCTTCATTTCCCCAAGGTATATGGGTAGTACTTAAAGGTACCAAGAGGAGCCCAAGAAAAAGTTTTGTGCCTGGTGTGGCAATGGCGATGCCATTCTTCAGGTCCCACTTCCCTTTCCTTCTCCCCACGGCTTTGTTTGGGGTAAAGGTTCACCGTGATGTTTCTCCTATCTTTCTCTCTGATGAGACAGTGGTGGAGTGGAGCATCTCATTAGGAAAATACGTGCTGAAGAAGCATTCTCTCATATACAGGGACAGGGATCTAGGGATGATGAAAATCTTACCTTGCAGAGCGGGGGAGTGCTGTGTATCCTCTGTGGGCTTGTGAGAATTTTCCTTCCACTTGTAACCTTCTCAGTGCATCACTGGCTAACATGGAAATAGGTAGAAGAGTACTTATTTTACATTGTGTTCACCTGATGCCTTTGGTGGTCTCTTTCTCTACCCCATCCTTTTTAGGCAACTTCAGTTTCTGCTATACAAATTGTCAAGAGCGTTGGCCCTTTTTTGGTTGACTTAGAAATGCTTAGCAAAAGCTGTGGTCTTCTCATTCAAGATCTGGTGGTACTTACCTTGAGCCTGTTTGGTACAGGAGGGTGGGCATCCCACCCCAGCTCCCCCTTTGCCTTAACTTTATATATCTTTATGTTTTACCTGAAGGCAAATTCACTGCCTTGGAGAGTGTGAGTCTAGGAGGAAATCCCTTTGGGCAACTTGCCACATTTTATCTGTGCTCATTTTTCCATTTTAGCCTGTCATGGAGTTATTTTTGGTAAAGTACTGCTATGGAGGCGGGGGGGAGGTGGGGGGAGGAAGCTTGGCTGTGAATAGAGGACAGAAAAGACCTAAGAAGGTGTCTTGCTCAGATAAAGGGGACACTTTTTTAACTGCTGCATTCTTTAATTTCCCCAATGCTTTTGGGTTTTGAAGGATCTTAGAGGCTGTGAGCGCAAGATCTGGACCCTTAGAGATTTGAGGGGTGCTATGATCCGAATGTTTCTGTCTCCTCCAAATTCATATGTTGGAATCCTAACCCCCAAAGGCAGTGATTATTAATAAATGGGGACTTTGGGAGGTGCTTAAGTCATAAAAGTTTCGTGAGACTATAACAGGCTTCAGAGAGCTCCCTAGCCTCTTTCGTCACGTGAGAACACAATGAGAAGAATGAGACCATGAGGAGAGCCCTCACCCAACTGTACTTGCACTCTAATATTGGCTTCCAGTTTCCAGAATTGTGAGATATAAATTTGTTTATAAACTACCCTCTGAGGCATTTTACTATAGCAGCCCAAATGGACTATGATGGGGACATAGTAAAAAATCTGTGGGCCCTAGAGCCACGTATACCTGGGTTGAAATCTTAATTTTGCAACTTCCTGATGATAAAGCATGGGTATGTTTATTAGTCTCTCTGAGGTTCTCTTTCTTCATCTGTCAAATGGGGATTCTACCACTTATTTTCAAGGATACCTAAGACTTAGAGAAAATGCATTTAAAATGCCCGGTTCACAGAAGCTTTCAATAAATGGAAGCTATTTGGTCATTGGCTCTTTTCTCCTTATTTTTGATCATCCATAAAAACTTGCCATGAAGAATACTTAACCTTTCTTTGTGCCTGAAAGCATCACCAGTGACAGTTGACTTAGAACCACTATAAAAGGAGTTGTGACTATTTCTATTATCCATTATGCTAGTTACCTTGATTTCAAAATGAAAGTGTGGTGTTCTAAGATTAAACCCTTATTTATCAGTAAAACCCTTCAAAAATAATAGTGGTGGTAGGCTGGGGAGGGGAGCAGAGAAATGGGCTCTGTGAAAATTCTTTCTTTTGTAAAAATTACCTCCTACCTTGTAGCAAGGTGTATGTTTCAGGCTGTTGGTTTCAGCACCTTATTGTCAACTTAAGGTTCCACAGGTGCCATTTTGCCCTGGGGAACTGCTCAAGCTATGTCAGGTTGATAGTTTGGGACTCTTGTCAAATTTGGAATCCAAGGCCCTGTATGAACCCATTTTAGTATTCAAGAAATGTATCCATAGCAGCTGCTGTCAGGGCAACTATCACCAAGGATAGACAGTAGATGGCTTCCTTCCTGCTTTGTGTCTCTCCTAAACAGTCTTAAAAATAGCGCCCTTCCCCATCACTACCTGTTTGGAAGACAGAGGGAAGAAAGTCTCTTTTTCTCTTTGTAGATGGTAACCCTCATCGCCCCTCACCATAATTATGTGATGATAATGAGCACTTATATTCTTCCTCCTCCTAAGAGGCAGCCACTATTAGAATCTCTTGTTCATGTCCATTTCATGAAATTTGTAACTGTAGGTGCTTACTACCTGCTGATCAGAGAGAAACAGAAAGTAAATAAGCAGACGAACAGACAAGGTACTTTATTACTTAAGGAAAAATCTGTGAATAAAGTAAAAGAAGTGATGTAATGGAGGCTGCTACTAACATAGGATGATTAGGGAAGAACTGTTTGTTGAAGGAGCATATGAGCTGAGACGTAAATGACAGGAAGAAGCAGCCCTGTAAAGTGCTGGGAGGACGAGCCTTCCAGGCAGTGGGACACTTGGCACCCTGAGACAGTAAAGAGCATGACCTGTCCGATGATCCGAAGGAAGGATAGTGGTCTACTTGTCAAGAACAGGGGAGAAAGAGATAGCAGATGAAGTCAGAGAGGCCAGTAGATAGAGGGCAAATCACACAGGATCTTGAAGGCCATGATGAAGAGTTCAGAATTTATTCTAAGAGAGCGGGAAACCATTGGCAGGTTTAAGCAGCACAGAAAAGTACCATTTGATGTACGTTTTGAAAAGATCACTCCGGCTGCCTTGTAGGAAATACCCTATCGGGGTGAGAGAGTGAAAAAAGGAGACCGGGAGGAGGTAGGCAGTAGTCCTGGTGATAGGCAGTTGCCAATTGGACTAAGGCATATATGGCTAGTGATGGTGGTAGATGGGTTGCAGATGCTGGGGTAGACTGTAGGCAAGCTTAGCTCTAGAATCAGGAGTCTTACCCATGCTGGGGAGGTCATTTTCTTGATTTGATGACTCGATTATACTTTCCCTGGTTTCTTGAACTTTGAACTCTCCTTGTTCTTGGAGCAAAAGTGATAGTGTCTTGCTTTCTTCAGCACTATTGGATTTTGCTTTTTTTGTCTCCAGCCGTAATGGTTCTTAGCGAAAGATTGTGGACTTTGGAGTGAGACAGATCGAGATTAGAATCCTCGTTCCAACAGTAACTAGATGGTTGACTGGGTAGCTTTTTAATTTACTGTCTCCAATCCTCAGTTTCTTTAGCTGCAAAATGGACTTAATAATAAAGCCTGCTTCTTGTAGGCTTATGCTAAAGCATCAGATTAGATAGTATTTGTGAAAATATCTAGCACATAGTAGGCTCTCAGTGAAAGTTATTTGGCTTTGACTCTGAATCATCTCCTTCCACCTTCCATCTTCCTAGACTGAGATCGGAGGTGAGATGTTTCTGCTTGAACTCCACCTCTCACGTCATTGAAACACATGTCCGGGGGTGGGGGGGGCATTGCATTGGGAAACAGTACATAGACTTAGTTTTCTACTAAGTGACTTTGGATAAGCCCCTATCCCTCCTACTTCCTCACCGGTCAAATGAGTAAACTGGGCTAGATAGCGTAAGTAGTTTCAGTATATAGTAATGTGACTTCATTTGATGCCAACCTTAGTTTTAACATCACCAGTCATCAGTTGTGGAACACCTGCTGGGGACCAGACAATAGTCTATATGCCTTATATATAAACTTTAGGACAGTCCTGTAGAGGGCGTACTATTATTGTTCCCATTTTGCAGATGAAAAACTGAGGTGGGGAACTGAAAGCATCATGTCTTGCCAGTAACAGCAACTAGACTCTGCAGTTCTACTCGACGGAGTTCTTTGGGAGTTCTACATGTGCTAGGCACTGTGTAGGCCCTGCAGCCGCAGGCTGGGACCTCGCCCTCAAAAGGCCCACGATTTAAGAATCTGGGGAGCCAGGCAAAAGTCTGATTGTTCTTGCATGCTCCCGTGGGAGGACACATCGCTGTGAAGGGAAGATCTGCAGTGGCATTCCCTGGTGTGTGAAGCTAGCTTGGGATAGTTCTGTCCTGCAGTACAGTGTAGACTTTCTGAATTTAGCAAGTACAGAAGGTCTTCATCTCCTGTCTGCATTCTCACACTCCACTCCGAGCTCTCGCCCCCTCAATGCTTTGCTTCTGTTTATGTTCTTTTCCAGTAGCACTTATTTCTCGTTCTTCACGACTTTTTCTTCCTTTTTTTTTTTTTTTTTTCCTGTGTTAATTATAGAAGGAAAGTTCAACTAAACACAAGGAGCTCTAACTGCAGAAGAGGCAGGCTGGAATAGTTGTCTTTGTCTTGCCTGGGCATTTTTGTGGACACTGTGTCATGAGGTTGCAGGGGCTGTCTCTGAACTGGGAATCAGGACACCTGAATAGGGGTCCCAGTTCAGGCTGTTATTGCTGGGTGACCTTGGGCACGTCACCCACCTAAGCAGAGCCTGAATTTCTTTTCTATAAGATGCCGCTGTTAATACTAGTAGAGTCATAGTGCTTTGGTTTACATCTTAGATTTACCTCTTCCCTAACTGTGTGGCTTGAGCTTTGAATTCTTTCATCAATAGCTGCAAATCACTTAGCCTCAGGTTTTGCTTATGTAAAATGAGGACATACGTGATGATTGTTATGAAAATTAAGTTACATAATCTATATTAGGTGCTTGGCACAATGCCTAGTGTTTCATGCACCATATATAAATATTAGCTATTAGCAATGACTATGCCGGTTAACTGACTTAATAGATGTAAAAGCATTTTGTAAACTGTAAAGCACTGTACGGATGTTAGTTGTTATTTTGATGATGATTGTTATTTTGAAATAAGGAAAGACTTTTGATAATCTTTACTTCCTAAAGTCAATTTTTTTTAAAATTTGAGTTTTATATTTATCTCCCCCAATAACATGGTATTAATATTGTATGAACTACTTCTAGGGCATTATTGTTCCAGAATCTAGGGCATCAAAGGCCATCCCATGCCTTTATATACTCAGAAATGGGAAATCAGCCAAAAGGCTGTGTAATTTCATTTTACCCTTTACTTCTCTCATTGAACTTGGTAGTTCACATCTAAATGAACTAACTGGCTTGAGCTTTGAATTCTTTCATCAATAGCTCTAGCAAGCCAGTGTACATTGTGATTAAAATGCACTGACCCTCCTTAAAGAAATAAAAATCAACTAAATGGAAGGAAGGGATTAAATAGAAAAAAAGGCAGTAAGAAAAAAAATACTCTGGCAAGATGCCATTCTATTTGTGTCATTAAAATCTAGTGGTGTGAAAAAAAAAACAGATATATGGTACTACTGGGGGGCGGGAGAGGGGGGCGGCGGGGATCTGTAGTAGAAAGGCTCTGGGTCAGAGGGCCGGAATCTTTTGTTTTGAAGCTAGGAGTCTTCCTTGAGGAAGGTAAGTAAAGTGAAACCCTTTGCGGTGTTGAAATCGGAAGAAAATAATAATAGCTTATAGGACAGCTGTGTTATTTTTTGCTCTTCTTCTATGTAGTTTTTATGTTCCCAGGAAGGAGATTTTGACTCATTCTATATTGGATCCATAGAATAATTAGCACTGTTGTTGCCTACCTCCTCTGACCAGGCTCCCAACACCAAAGCCTCCATTCTGTAAGTGTGTGAAACAGTTTATGCGAACAGAGGTCTTAGGGCTGTCCAACCAAGTACCATCCTTAATAATGAAGAACCCCTGCAATAAACATCTCAGGAACATCTCAGAAACAAAATAGTTATCAATTGATTTGGAATGGATACCTGCTGTTATCTGGAATGATCTTTTGAAACATTTTATCTGGTTTTAGCTGCACTAGTGTAGTGATGAGCTAGTCAGTTCCATATATATATAGCTCATCTCTATTCTCGAGCGGATGCTTCTTTATGTATCTTCTTTTCTGCTATAGATTATAATTAGCATGTTAGGTGCTGTACCATTAAACAATTCCATTGAACAAAGCATTTATTGAGGGCCTACTTTGTGTGTATATGGTGGGGGATACTCTGCCAGGTGCTTTAGTTTCCTCTTTCTACCTGTAAAGCAGTAGTCCTCATACTGTAGCATGCTGTAGAATCTCATGGAGGGCTTGTTGGAGCTCACATTGCTGGGCCCACCCCCAAAGTTTCTGACTCAGTAGATCTGGTTGGGGGTTGATCTGAAAATGGAAATCATTTGTATTTCCAATGAGTGCCCAGGTGAGGTTGATGCTATAGGCCCAGGATCACATCAAGAGCCACTATCTTAAAGAACTCATGAAATGCAGATAATGGGTTAGTATAAACATCACGCTATTAAGATGGAAGCATAAAGAAAAGTCTCCGGCTCCAGAGAGAAGGGAGCAGTTTATGCACAGTGGGATACTCAGAAAAGGTGGAGAGAGGTAGGAGCATGAGAAGGAATTAGGCAGGTAATAAAGGATGCAGAAGGAAGTTTCTCTGAAATATATTACAGGTTAGGGAGACAGAAAAAGATGCTATAAGGTTTCCAGCTCTTTCTTTTCTTACCTGACCTGGGGGAATGAAAGAGCAAAGGGTTAGATCCAAGGAGATCTTTCCCTTTGTATTTAAAAGCTCCAATTTCTGTTCTTATGTGGGTCAGAAATGAGACTGCAATTTTAACGGTGGTACCCATCTCCGTTAGATCAAGGATGAAGAAACTCCATTTCCTGCAGAAACAAAAACACCATCATTCAGCCCCCCAGGGAACCTCAAAGGAATTAAAAATGGAATTAACAGTTCATCTGGAAACCTTCTTTTTAAAAATCATATGCTTAGCTCACTGTTCCATGAAAACTGTTTCTGAAACACCAGCTTAATGCTCCTGGCATCATATTCCTGATTCATCCTGTCTGACTGAAGTACAAAGGGCAGCCAAGTGGCAGGGGGATAAATGAGGTATGGTTGGAGCTTGGCAGGAGTGATAAAGTGGGTGAGAGCATAACCCTTGCCCTACTCTTGACAATTCAGCTTGTAAAGGAGGTGTCCATGGCCGCTTCCATCAGGGGAAGCTCCTGAAGGAGTGACAATAACATTGGCTCATAAAGGTTAGTAAAGATTTAGACAGGCAGAGAAGGGGAGAGGAACCAACATGAGCAAAGATTCGGTGATCGACAAGAGCCAATCATGTGCTGAGAACTGAGTGGAGGTGTGTCTGACTGGGATTGTGTAAAATCAAGTCAGAAATTCTATTAGGGAAAGAAAGGGGAATATACTTTCTCTAGTTCAAACAAATTACTTGTAATTTTCTGAATGTGCCATGTTATATATATCACATCTCTGCACCTTTGCAATTCTTTTATGCAACCTCATGGCATCTTACCCAAACAATAAGAATTTGCATCCATAAATAAAGACCTGGAAATGGAGTACCCATGGTTAGATATCGAAAAAAAGGACATTAAATTTGTTGATTTATATAATAAAGAGTGATGGTGGTGGTAGTGTGTGTGAGGGGGCAGCTAATCTTCCAGATATAAAACATATGCCCTTACAGAAGGAGTCTCTGTTTAAGGGAACCCAGACACCCAGTGATCCTTGAGAAAAAAGAAGGTGTTAAAAAGAACCCCACTATCTTGCTTAGGATGGCAAAAAGGGAGCTATGGTGAAAAAGATCATGGGCTTTGGAGCTAGAGAGACCTTGAACAAGTCATTTACCCTCCTTTACTTTCAATTTTTTCATTTCTAAAATTAGAATGACATTTAAACAACAAAAACATTAAAAAAAAAAAAGACCCCATGATATCTTATTCAACGATATAGTTCCATTTACTGAGCAATTACTATGTGTAGGCTACTTTATATGTATTAGCTCATGTATTCCCATGACATCCCTGTAAATTAGTGTTGCAAGCATGTAATAGATAAGTTTGAATACAATTAAGTCACTTGCCCAAGGTCTCACAGTAAAAAGTGGTCTGGCCAGGTTCAAATCAAATTAAGCCTGATAGCAAAGCTTATGCTTTTCACAGGCTTTATATCATATGCTTAGTATAGTGTTCAATAAATGTCATGAAATGGCAGAAGAGATAATGCTTTTTACAGGGCGATATGCAGAGTAGATGAGTGGACAGGTTTCCATGTTCTGGCCTCTCTACCCAGAAAGTGGAATGAAGCGGAGATTGCCAGGTCTATAATGACTGGTTTTTACTGAGGTCTCTAGGGAAAAAGCCCCAAATTATACACACTTGGTGGAGTTCAAAGGAAAGGAAATGTATCCCTGTAGAGAAATTCCAGCACACACACAAGTAGCCATCCTTTCATTTACCCATCCTTCCTTCCTTCCTTCCATCCATCCATCCATCCATCCATCCATCCATCCATCCACTCAACCATCTATCCAACTTCTTTAGCATCTTCACATTCTTCTCTTCTTTTATTTCCCCCTCGCCATCACCACCGTTGTTACATTTTCATTCCTTCTTTTTTAGAGGGGTCTCTTAAACATTATCCTTTTACAGTTTGTTTTTCCTTTTTTTAAATCAAGCTTTCATACTTTCCACCACCAGATTGAATATATTGAAAAAGTGAGTTTTATTATATTACCTTCCTGCTCAAAATCTCCAACGGCCCCCAATTCTCCTAGGGTTAAGATCAAGTGTCACAACATGACTGCAGTCTATTTCTTCCCAGCTCATTGCTCCATCACCACAGCCCACTTACTAATTCTTGAAATTGGCCCATGTTTTTCTGTATCTATGTTTTTGCCCAGGTTATTTCTCTTCCTGGAGATGCCTTACTTGACCCTTTCCATTTCCAGATCCCTACCTTTTCTGATTGGAATTGTGTTCTGTGAGTCTTCCTCTGAACCCCATAACAAGGAGTTACTCCTTTTTCCTATAAGTACAAACTATCTGGGGAGGCAGCTTAGTCTCATAGGAGTTTTGAAGTATAGTCACATATCTCTATGGGAAAGTCACATATCTCTCTGAGCTCAGTTTCTACATTCATAAAATGAAGATAGAGGGGATATTAATATCTACCATGTAAACTTACTATGACATTAAAGGAAAATATGAAAAATGCATAGTTGGTGCTCAACAAGTATTTGTTATTGGATTCATATAGTCAGGCCAAAATTTTGCCAATATTCATTATTGTATTTTTAAATGAATTTAATGTTTTTTTTTTGAGGAAAATATTTTTTTTCAGGCCTGCTCTAGGCTAGAGCTACAGGTGTTGACCAATTGTAAGAGTTAGACCACTACCTTCCCACAATTCCTGGCTCAAATGAATGCTGGTGCCATCAGTTCAGCACCAGGATACCTCCTGGAGGTACATTAGGCTGAAAACGAGGACAAGCCCAAGCCTTGTAGAACCTTCCTCTCATCTGGTACATCATTCTTTGTGACACTTGGATATGTAGCTTGCTACCATGGAGTAGAACTCTAGTTCAAATTCACTTTTATATTGTGTTTAGAGGTAAGAACATATTGCTGGAACAGGAAGGAAGCTTGGAGTCTTTGGGGATCTGGTTTAGGATCTGGCTTAGAGTAGGTGCTAGGCTAGAGTTAGCTAAAGGAAGTATGAATAGGTGAGTAGATGGATGGGAGATGGATTGATAGATGATGGATGAGGGGTGGATAGGTGGACAGATGGATGAATATGAATGAGATGCTCACTCTCTTGGGTTTGGTTAGAAGTCTGAGAAGCTGTGTAATGGGATGTGCAGTGGACTAAGAAGCAGGGACACAGGTTTCAGGTGTGCTTTTCTGGCTTCTTTAATATATTACTCTGGGCAAGGTATCTGAGGATCTGTTTTCTTATTTGTAAAACAATAGACTTAAATAAGATGATCTATTTGGCTTCTTTTAAGATGATAGTCCATAATTATATGACTCATTAAGTAGATGTAGATCAGTATATGTATTTATTATCTGCTCTTAAAAATATAGGTATACAAGCATTTAGTTTTGTTGTTTTCTCAGTGATCAAAGCAGACAAACACACACAGTTCCTGATTCTTGGTTCTGTACTCCTCCCACCATTCTGCCCTGTCTGTCCTGTGTCACCTCTCCATACCTTCATTAACTCCTAAGTGTTACAACAATTCCTTATTAGTCATTTGTTTTAGTGGCAGTAGCTCAGACTTTAGAATCAGACAGATATAAGAATCAAATTCTGGATTCTCTACTTATTTGTGATATTTGACAAATACTGACTTCTCAGGCCCCCTTACCTGATGGTGTCACTAGATGCCTCATAGTGAGCATTAAAGAGAACAGCTATGTCAGGAAGGTAATAGGTCTTGATAACTCTGATAAATGGAAAAGTCTTCCCTTACCCTCTGCCCTATGCAGAGAAGCTACCAGTTGCATAGTACATGTTTCAGAAAGTACTTGTTGAATCAAATGGATTTGAATTCCACCCAGCCCCTGGATTTTACTTGCTTTGCAACTAATGCTTTCAGTCTATCACCAGCAGAGTATGAAATGCAAATGTGAAATTTTGGAGATGGTTTCCACACATTATAAATCTGATATAATGAGGGCATGGCTATGAATAGTGAGTCCAGCTTTTATGTCTTGTGGCCCGATATTAATGCAGTTCTGAGTATTGGGAGACCATCAGACATTGACCTCCTTGGGTCTGATAGAGTGTAGACGTTAGGCTAGTAGTAGTGGGGGATGGGAGATGTATGAAAATTACTCAGACAGTGCAGAAAGGGACCCAGCCCCAGATAACTTGCATCTGAGTCACACTGGAAGTATTAAGAGCTAAAACGGGAAGCCAGTGGTAAGGACACCTCCTCCACCAATAGTCTTTTTGCATAGGCTGCTCATAATCTTACCTCAGTTTCTACCATCTGGGGCACTATTACCAGGGAACCTAGAGTTCCAGATGACCTGCTCCTGAATAGATGATCTGAGAGCGAGGCACTGCTGTGTTTTTCTGTGACATCTAGTGTGCATGCTGCACTGTTTGTCCTTTCCTTTCAGCACTTCATTGCGGTGATCCTGGCATATCTGTCTGGTGGTTGGCAGTCCTGATGCTCCTGCTGTCCAGGCTTGCATTTTACACATGAGCAAACTGAGCCTGGGAGAAAGGCCCAGGGTCACCATGGAGTTGATGGCAGAGCTAGGGTTACCACCCAGGGGTCCTGACTCCAAGTCACAACCCCCTCAGCATTCCATAGCTATGACTGTTTTCCCAAAGGGTTGGGTTAGATATCTGCCCCTAGGTATCTCCTCTGAGTTCCTTAACATCATCCAAAATTCCTATATTTCGCCGTTCCTTTGTTTTAAGGCAGCATTCCCTAAAGTATGTTCATCTGATGCTCTATAAAGCAAAAGGGGTTTGAGGCCAAAAAGGATTGAGAAACCTTGCAAAAATATGTTTCCCTTTTTATATTCACAGTGCATGATATGGTCGCTAGTCAAAGCAGAGCCTTGCTCAGCAAAGGAACTTCACTTAACTTTATCATCCTATTATTTCTCAAATTGATTGGACCACAGAACCTTATTTTCACTACTCCTTCACTCTTTAACTCCTGTATATATCTCACAGAACCAGGTTCATGGAATACACTTTGGTAAACGGTGGTTTAAGATACTGAGCATCCTCCTTTGTATTTATGGTTTGCTTTAGAATGATCATGATTGCAGAACTTAAGTTTCCAGAGCTCTTTCACATCCATTATCCCTTTTGATTTATAACAACCCTATCAGGCAGATAATAATGTATTGTCCTCATCACAAAAACCAAAAGAAAAAAACAAAAAAGAAAAAAACAGACTTAGACACTTGACAGGACTAAAGATGGGGGATGAGATTGCAGTATAGGTTTCAGACAGCACATCTCGTGGTCCCCAACTCTTCCAGCCTCCTCTTCATGGTGCCGACCTTTAACAAACAGACAGCTGGATATTTCTCCATCAAAACGAGTTTATTTGAGAACAACAAAGAATTGCAATTAATGGCAAACTACACACAAATCCAGAGAAACAAAGGATAGGACTGCTCTTTCTTTGACTTGGGAGGGGCTCTTGTAAACAAAGAGTCTATTGGAGGAAACCAAAAGTTCAAAGTATAGAGACTTTTCATTAGCCGAGTTATGGCATTCTCCCATTGGCTGAGCTTTTGCTGAGAAATCTTTTCTTCCTCCTGATGAGGTGGTAAAGCAGTATCACTTCCTGTCAGAGATGCAAGATACTTGTCTTCCTTTTGGGGCCGGTAGTATGCATTGACTGACATATAAAACCTCTTTTCTAGCCTCACAACTCCATTTTAAATGAGGTTTCTATTTATTAATTTTCACAGTAGTAAGCCATCTTCCTTAGTTCATCTCTACTGGCCAGACACTGTTTGTCTCCTGGGCTTTGCATCAATGGTAGATTTTCATTTTCCATCCTACTTGTCTTTGACAACAAGACAGACTAAGAGAGGAGAAGTGATGTGCTCAAGAGCCCACAGCTCGTTAGTCATGGAGCTAGAAACAGAGTCTCAAGGTTCTGAGAAGCCAGTTGAGGATGAGGGCCCTGTGTGCATTGGGGGTGGAAAAGTAAGCCTGGAAATAAGTACATAGCATGAAGAAAAGGGGAAATTGAAAGCTATCAAGGATGAAATTGGCCGTGTTGTTTATTAGTAGCCCTGTGAGGAATAATTGCATTCACTGATGCCACCAAGCTGGCTGTCCTTCTGCAGTACCGGGCAGCCAAGTGGAGATGGATCAAAGTAGAACACTTGGAAACTTGGCAGTCACTTGCCCTTACTTGGAGATTCCTCATTTGTACAGCAACTTCTTCTATTTGAAAAACAGCTGAGAGTCTTGAATGAGGATGAAAGATCTCTGAGCAAGTAAAAGAGATCAATTAATGAATCGCTCAATTACTAAATAAATTAATCAATGAAAGAAAAATGTATGAAACACCTACTGTACACAAGCCCTGGGAGCCTACTAACAGGCAGAGGTAAGACGAGGCCCAATTCTCAAGGAACTTAGAGCCAAATATGGGAGAGAGACACGTAGGCAAACAGGATGAGACCCTGTAACAGAGTAGGAAAGAAAATTCGGGGTGCTGCGGGGTCTCTGATGAAGGGTTCCTAACCCAGACAAGTCAGATAGGATGGGAATCTTGTAGCCTGCAATTCCCGAGTGGAGTTTCAAAGGGTGAGTTAACCAAGTAATGAAAAGAGTAAGTAAAAGAAACTTAACCTCTGTAGAAAAGCACGGGGTCGTGAAATAGCAACACGTTAACCAGGAAGGGGTATAAGGTGCGTGGTGGAGACAAAACAAGTGTTGAGACTGAAAAAGCAGTCATGCCACGAGACCAGAGAGCCTGGATGTGCCAAACTAGGCCCTTTTCTACGTCATAGCAATTTGATGAAAAGAATTAGAGATGGAAGAAGGAGACAAGGACACATTTAGTTTTCAAGAAATAACTCAAAGGGCAGGGAGGTCTCAGAGCTCATATCACGTTTTGTTAATCCACTTTAATTATGTCATCATTGAGGAGCTTTTTGTTAGGCTTGCAAGCTCATTAGGGCAGTTAAATCAGGAGTCCTCTGGGCAGCCTCAGCTATTCTGTATCTCACTCATGGTTGGTGTCCTACATGTGGGAGGGGGATTCTCAGAGCAGCACTGGATCCTGTATGTACTACCCTGTCAAGTAGCCACTGCTGTGGAGAAAACTACAAGAAGCCTAGGTGCCCCTCCTAAAGGTGACATTGATGGTCAGGGTTACGCAAATCAAGAACTGCAGAGTATAGGCAGATTTTCACAGATCCCTGCCTGTGTTAGAGGAAGAGGAGCAAGACGGTCCACTGTGTGTGTGAACATTTAGGTTCTCTTTTAGCAAATTTCAGTTCTACAATAGTGTTATTACCTATAGTCATCACGTTAGGCATTAGATCTTCAGATCTTCATTTAGCTGAAAAGTTTATACACTTTTACCAACCTCTCCCTAGTTAGTTCTCCTACCCTCCAGTCTCTGGCAACCACTTTTCTATTTTCTCTTTGTAAGTTTGACTAACTTCTGCCGCTGCCGCCGCCGCCGCCGCCGCCGCCGCCGCTGCTACTGCTACTGCTACTATTGCTACTACTTCTGCTTCTCCTCCTCCTTCTCCTTATTCCACCTCTAAGTGATACCATGCAGTATTTATCTTTTCTGTCTGGCTTATTTTACTTAGCATAATGCCCTTGAGGTCCATCCATGCTGTCGCAAATGGCAAGATTTCCTTCTTTCCTGTGACTGAATAATATCCCATTGTATATGTGTATGTACATATATATGTACATATACATACATACATATATCACATCTCTTTATCCATTAACTGTTGGCAGACCCTTAGGTTGTTTCCTTATCTCGGTTATTGTAAATAACCTACAAAAAAAAAACACGGGAGTGTAGATATTTCTTCCATACCCTGTTTTCAGATAGCTATATGTAAAAGAATGAAAGTGGGCCCCTATCATACACCATACACAAAAATCAGCTCAAATGGATTAAAAACTTGAAAGTAGGACCTGAAACTGTAAAGCTCTTAGAAGAAAACAGGGAGTAAACTCCTTGACATGGGTCTTGGTGATGATCTTTTGGATTTGACACCAAAGCAAAGGAAACAAAAGCAAAAATAGACAATTTACTTTTTTTCCCTCCTGTTTAATCCCCCCTCCCACTTTTACTCCTGACCTATGGATGTTGCCATCTCCCCTTAAGAACTGGATCTCTGAAGGCGGGATGTCTCCCCCCACGCGCTCACGGCGCGCAGCCAGGCTTGGCGTCCCTGGGGTATGGTCCATGGCTCCATCTGGGGTGTGAACCCAGGCCTTTCTGAATGTAAAGCAGACGTGCTAATCACTACACTACAGAGCCACCCACGACAATTTACTTTTAAAACCAATATTTTGAAAAAGACGAGCCCCTTCCAAACAAGTAGTCATGGACCTACTATGTGTTACTTTCTTAGTGCTTTGGAAGGTTCACGGGTTCAATCTGAGCCTCAAAGGATTTCTTCTGCCCCAGCCTGTGGGGAGTCCTGAGGGATTAGTTCGTTTGGGGAAGCGCTAAAGTATCAAGGGGTTGATGTGTTCCCCTCTTCATTTCCTGTTACCCTGACAGGAATCTTGACCTTGGTCTAGTGAAGTGGAACAGCAGGGCAGCCATGCCAAATGGGTCCTTTGAGGCCTTTCCTTTTTGGAGAGCACATGCCAAACTGACTTCATCCGAGGACCAAATCATTTTGATTCTTGAAAGCACTTTTTCAGAAACATAGAATGTTAGAGAGTATAAGGGGCCTTAGATGATCGTGTTCAGTGTTCATGAGCTCCCAAGCTGCCTTTCTCTGGTTCCTCTTTGTTGATAGCCTGTCCCCTCTTTGACTTCTTTATGGGCCCTGCGACAGAGGTTTTAGTTTATTTACTGGCCTCCCCACAGCTTCGGTTGGTAGTGCTGTCGTACCAGCCTCACTTCTCTGTGTTCTCTCACTTCTATAATGTTCCTGTCTGTAAAATGGGCTGAGTGTCCTTGACCCACATTCCTCATGGACATCAGCAGAAGAGAATGTACTTAAGGTCCTAAGAAAAGTGTAAAGTTATGTATAAACATGATAACTATGTTATTATTAGAATCATCGTTGTACTATCCATAGAGATTTCTTAATAGGATGAAAGGAACTTATATGAACTAGGAATTGAATTAAACCCAGGTATAAAATATACTGAATTTCAAATGGAACTAAATCAAAATTCATATGTTTTAAGAATTGTACTAATTTAAAAATAAACATTCAACACAATGAATCCATGCCTAATAGTACTGAACCTCTATACTGTTTGGTTCCAAGACCATTGAACTTCCTCCTAAATACACCTTGAGAAAGGTAATATATCATTCAATACAAGCCCCCTACCCCCACACTAAAATACTTCATTCTATTTTTAATTTCTATTTTTTATCAAATAAGTACACCAGAAAAAGAAGAAAACCAAGTCTTAATTTCCCTAAATTCAAATATAATAATAGTAGTAGTAATAATAATTGTTATTATTATAAAAGTAACAATAACAGAGTGAGTCTCTAGCCAGATCTGTTATCACCATATTGTCTGCCTCATATAATAGTGGTGGCCATGTTTCTACTAAGTGCTTAGTATATGCTCAGCACATTGCTAATTACTTTAGATGAATGATCTCACTTGATCTCACTTAACCTTCAGGTTAGTTAACCTATGAGGAAGATGCCATTATTACTCCTGCTGTATAGATAAAGCAGTTAAGGTTCAGAGAGGCAAAGACACTTGACTAAACACACACAGTGAACAAGCAACATTTGGCACCCAACTCCGTAATACAAAGTTTTAAACTACTATGTCAAATTGCTTCATTGCATAAAATATGAGTACAATCCAAGGAGAAATCAGACGTCCAATAGTAGTAATGTATCTGGTGATTCTTAATATCTAGCCCTTTGCCTGTAATTAATCAAAAATATTCAAATTCAAAAGAGCTGACATACCAATATTATTCAGTTAGACAAGTGTCCTCGCAAAGTGTAGTCATCTAGACACAGGTAGCTCATCATCTCTCTAACATGATATAGCCCCTAATTCATTACTGAGATACAAGCCCAATGTAGCAACTGATGTTGATACGGTTGACTCGACTTTTTAAACCATATTTAAGGAAGCAGGAATGAGAATAACATATTGTAGAAAGAATGTGTGTTTTTTTAAAAGTAACTTTTTAGAATGCTGGTGCATGAATCTATAATTGCTCATTTCTGTATGAGTTCATGTGTCTGGATAAATAAAGTATTGGGAGTATTATGTATAGAAATCCAAGATAACATAGCAGATTCTTGAATAGTATCATTTTTTAAATGTTTCATTATAATGTTGATGAGAAACAAATTGATTCCTACCAGGGCCACAGTCTGTGTGGAGTTTGCACATTCTCCCCATGTCTGTGTGAATTTTCTCCATGTCCTAGGGTTTCCTCCCACATCCCAAAGATGTGCATGTTAAGTGAATTGGCATGTCTAAATTGTCCCAGTCTGAATGAGTGTGGGTGAGGGTATGAGCGTTCCCTGTGGTAGAAGGGCATCCTGTCCAAGGTGGGTCCCACATCATACCCTGAGATGCCAGGACAGGCTCTGGGTACCTGGGACCCTGAACCGGATAAACAAGTTGGAAAAGAATTTCTTACTTGTTTTTATCAGTCTTTCTCAAATGTATATATAGCTCACATTTATTTCAATGTTTAATATTGGAATCACTTTGGGTCTTTATTTAGAAGTTTGGCCATGTTCCGTGACCAGAAATATGCCATAGGAACTTAATTCTTGTTTATATCAGTTAGCCTGTGGAGAAATTAGTTTTATTATACATTATTTGACTTAAAGTCACTATTTTCAAGAACCTTTAGATGATGTTAAGTGAGTATTTACTGTATATATAATCCGATAGCAACCATTTTATTCCCCATGCTGTTAATGTTCATTCTCAAACTCATTGCTACAGGGTTACAAGATGATCTACATAACACATACACACAGAGAAATATATACATAGGCATGCACACTCACACATCCCTATACGTATGTATGTATATTCATAGTAACTGAGATGCTGAGATGCTAAGTTATTGTGAAAACCTAGATGTTTATACTACATATTTTAAAATAGTCTATGGCATTTCTACCATTCATATGATACTCATGACACTGTCTTGCACTAAAGTTGTGTGTGTGTATTTGTGTGCATTCACGTATGCAAGCACTTGCACGTGGTTTCATGTAGTAGAGAGGGAAGACAAAGGAACTTGGCAGATCTGAGTATAAACCCTGGCTTTTACTAACTGGGTCACCTTGGTCAGTTGTTTTTTTTTTGGGGGGGGGTGCCCACCAAGCTCCTGTAAATGAAGGTAATCAGTTTTGGAGAGGCTGCTTTTCCTGCATGAGGGCCCCCATTTCTACAGAGGAGGGGCCTTCCATTCCATCCCCAGGAAAGGAAAAGTGGAAGCAGAACGCTTCTGCTCTCTCTCCACTTGCTGCTTGTGTTTCCCAAAGGACCAGGAGTGCTTTACCTGCTTCCTGAGTGTGAGTGAAGGAACTGTCCCAGAGTGTTCAGCCTTCTTGCATCTGCTAGATTATAGGAGTCAGGGAAGAGTGAAGTTATAGGAAGCTTGATTTTGGTGACAGGCTGGCATTTTCTTTAATCTAGCTTCATCAACAATAATGTTGAGAATTTGATCTCTATCTGGCTAACTTTTGTATGGATGTCTCAACTGGTTCTGAACTTGGCAGTGTGGCAGGGAGTACTGATCATCACCTAACACTCTGACATTCACAGGGGCTGATGTGATGGCTAAAACAACAACGTGGGTATTGAGAAATTAACACAATGTGTTTTACATGGTAGGTATGTGGTGACTGCAAGACCTCTGGCTTCCTCTCCTATGTATGATTGCAAACTGAACATGGCTCCGCTTTCATTTTACAAATGGCTCTCTCCTCCTCCCTACCCTTGCCCTAGTACTTAGCACAGGGTCTCAGATATGTGCTAAAGAAGACTTCTGTGAACCAGAAGAGACTTAACTAATGGATTAGTCAAATTTTCTCATTTTCCAGGTAGGAAATTTGAGGACCAGAGATGCTAAATACCTTGCTTGAGATCACACAGCTAGTAAGGACACACCTCGGTTATAATCAGGTCTTGTCACTCAACAATGCATGATTTTACAGAACAAAGGAGTTATATCTTCTATAGAGGGTAAATTACAAGACTGCTAAACCCGAGAGCTTTGTCAAGGTAAAATATTTCCATTTTGGTAGAACAAGAGAGCTCCCAAAATACTTTTCTTTTGACCTACTTAGCTATTATTCATCTCCCTCCCACCCCTACCCGCATCACCTTTTTCTTCTGCTTAGAAAATCCTGTAATAGTTTTATCATTCCATATGTGACTCTGGTTTTAAAGATGTTCTCTGGTGGAGCAGGGGCTAAAGAAAAACATGCTCAGGAAGACTCTGAGAGACAACAGGACCATATTACACCTCTATGTTTCCTCTCTGAATGTCTCGACATACCCAAATCCACTTGGGGAAACACAGCTGAGGAGAGTGGAAGAATGATAGGCACTTTTTCTTCCTCCTAGAGTCATTTCTCCATCGGCATAAAATGTTACGGCGATTACTTGCCCTTGTGGTTGCCAGTCAGAGGCCAGCTCTAGAGAGTGATGGTAGCCATATTGAGTGTATTTATTTCTTCCTGTCCTGGAGTGAATTATATTATAAAGACATAACCTCATTCACTTTGAGAATATCTCAGAAAAATAGGAGAAAAGCAAGCATTCCTATTCTCATTTTGTATATAGGAAAGCAGAATGAAGAGAAATCAAGAGATTCCAAGCTTTTCTAACTTCTGCCATTTACTGCACTTGTTCGTTCTTTTTCCCTAGAATATTCTTTACCCACTTTATTTTCCTGGAAAGCTCCTATTCATACTTTAAAACCAGCTCCTTGATGAAACTTACTTTCTCCTTGGTGTTCTCATTGTGACTTCTATGTTATATCTGGTACAATGTTTAAGCTGTTCTGCCATGAATTAATCATTTATATGTTTCTATCTTTCAGAAATGTTTTTGTCTTTCATAATGATCACAAAAGTCTTATCATCTCCATTTTATAAAGAAAAATGTGAAGTCAGAGAGGTTACATGTCTTACTCAAGATGACCAGTAAGTGATGGGGCCAATTCTTAAATTCAGAGAGGTCAGGCTCCAAAGGCCAGTCTCTCTGCTATGGTGGGAAACTGCCTTTTTAATAACAAAGGATCGGGATGCATTTTACCCTTAGCTTATTCCTAATACCAATAACTAATTACTAATGCCATTGATAGAATGCTTTATGATTTACAGAGCACTTTTCGATTTATATCATCTCATTCAATACAGATAACAAAGCTGCAAGTTGGAATTGTTCTACGGTCTTAAAGTTTATTGCTTACAGTTGAAAAATGGAGGCTCAAAGAAGGGACTTGCCAAAAGCCGCCCTGCTATTTTGCTGTTTTGCTAGTTAGCAGTTTGCAGAAAATTAAACCCGTATCTCCTAACTCAAAATCCCTTTGCCATGTTGCAACAATTAATTCAGGTCCACAGTTGGTTTAACACGCAATCATGGAAGAATCTCCAAATAAATAAACTGTTGCTAGTACTTAGGAGACCAAGACATTCTTTTTGGTTCCCAATGTCATCAGAGTTTTCCTTCTTTGGCCATGTAATACAGTGAACAGTGCCATACATCATAGTCAGGTAAAAGAGTCTCAGACCTCAGAATATGATCAAGAACAGTCATTTATCATCTCTGTATTTAGCGCATATTGTTATATGACTCACACGAGACACACACTTGTGGGAGAAATTAGGGATGTGTATAATTCCCCATGTTTTAACTTTAATTTGATACTTTTCTACTCAAGAGAACAAGGAAAATGCTAATTTTTAAATTTCTTTTGAATAGTTCTTTTTTTTTTCCCCCAAGTGTGATATCTTGAAAAAATCTTCTGACACATTTCACAATTCAATGGGACACAACTGTGTTGTGTGATGCAGTAGTAAAGAATAGATAGTTAATTATCAGGGCTCTGTTCTCAAGGAGCTTACAGGTGAGAGGGGTAGGCAAATATGAACTGTTGACTATCATTCAAGACAGGAAGTCCTAGTACCAAGAATCCTTGTATTGGCAGTGCAAAGGAGTAAGGGGGTGTTTTCTGATTGGGAAAATAAACTAAACTTTGATAGAAAACCGAATCTTTGATTTGAATCTTTAGGAATAAGTGTAGGGGAAATTGAGAAAGAAAATGGAAACATTACGAACATCACCATACTTTCTGTTGGGTCTGGGGGAATGTTAAAAAGCCCTGTTACAACCGAATAGACATTGAAAGAAGGTGATATGGAATTGAGGTTGGAAAAGTAGGTAGCCCTTGAACACCATGCTATGGTGTTTGGATGTGATCCTGTAGACAGTGGGGAACCACTAAAGATTCGGAGTAGGGGCGTGACATGATCTGGCTCATGCTGTTAGAAGATTACTCTGGCAGCTCTGATCCTATGGTGTCATGATCATAACCCGACAAAGAACCTTGCCAGTCAAAGCGGGAAACTAGAAGTGTTAGTTGATGAGCTTAAAAAAAAAAAAAAAATCAAAGATTCCATTTTCCTACTTGTGTCAAGTCAAATAAATGGAGCCAGATAAACGTGAAAAAAAAATCGAGATAGTAGCAAAATTGCCTGGAAGCAGAATGTTTTTCAAAGTCCCTAATGAGGTGTCAGTGAACCTAACGAGATGAAACTCCCTACACTACACCTAGTTTTTCACGTTGTCCTTTTCATCCAGTCATAATTAAGTTGTGAAATTGGAATTATATCCTATCATTAAAGACTGAGGCCAACTCTGCCTGCCTCCTGCTTCTCTGAAGGTAATTCTGAAAAGCGCTCTCTTCCATCACTTCTTCTCTCACCAATGCTTCCCCTGATATTGCTGCAGGCGATGGCGTCGTCGTTTTAGATTTTGATTAAGAGGGGCCACATGGCTCTTCTTCATTGATTTCTGTATTGAATTCTGTCACTCTTAGTTAGGTATTATTAGGTAGCTGAAGTTGAAAGGAATATGTCATAGTCTTTTTAGTGCTGTTGGCTTGTTAGAGGAAGGGAAGGGTGGGCAAGAGGAGAGAAGTTTCCACCGTGAGGTAGACACTGTGGGGAGCTCTCTAGGTATGTCGGTACCCTTCTGATGCTTTCAGGATGTTACCATGAGAGGGAAGCATTATTCCCATTTGTTTGGATGTGGAAACAAGTTCACAAGGGTTGGAGGACTTGTATAAGGTCCTCCAAGCTTATTCCAAACCCATGCTTTTTCTTCCCACTGTAATAAAGATGATGACTAGATTTGTATACTAACAGGATCCACTGAGAGGAGGCTTGGATCCATCAGTCACCACTCAGTGAATATCTTACAATGTCCCATGCACTTTGCTAGGATACTTTGAGGTGCATTATTTATTCCTATAGGAATTCTTTGAAGGGGTATCATTTGCTTCTTTTTATGAGTGAGCTATTTGTGGAACAGAGAGTCTCAGTGATTTACCCCAGACCACACAGTTAGGAATTGCAGACTCCATTTTACATCGTTGCTTTTCAAGTTGAGATCTCTACAGGATAAAATACCCAATCCCAAAGGATAAAGCCAATAAAGAACATTTTTGTTACTAGGGCTAGCTAGAAATATGAGAGAGATATTTGTAAGGCAGGCCCAGTTTTTCTGAAACTGTCATTCTGAAATGTAGGGGTAGAGTGGGGAGAAATGTGAGGAGAAAGGGATCAGAGGCTAGTCTGGACAAGGGGGCATTAGCGCTGTATGTTGTCAGTCTGGGGTCCTAGAAGAGCTTCTGCAATAACTAAGTCACTAATAAGAACATCACGTCCCTTTTCCTGCTTGTACTATTTAAGTAAACCTATTGGGCAGATTCATAAAGCAGTGACTGACATGTGGCTGCTTCAGGAAGTGCCCTGCTGCAGATGCGCCACTGTCCCATTGTTGAGTCTGTCTCTTCCCCACCACGGTGGCTCCAGCCCCACCTCTGCTCCAGCTCGCCTGGGGAATGGCTGCTTTTCTCTCCAACAGCAACACTGGTGAGAGCTCAGCCCTCCAGGTCAGGACCTGTTCTCTCTGCTCTGTCCATCATAGCTGACCCGGTATAAAAATGTGAATGCAGGTCCGTGATTTCTTGTTTGAAACTTTAGGGGCCAGGTGTATGTCAGAAATTTAGACTGTTTCAAAACTGAAAAAGGCAATGTGATGTGTATATTACATATTATGTAACACGCCCTGCCAGACTTGGGGCAGCACCCCTAATTAAACAAATACATTAATATCACTGCAGTAAAATGTATAATAAATAAATGTAAGATGAATAAACACTGTAAGTAGTGTTCTGTCAGTTCAGGTCAGTTTGTGCCACCAAATTAATTCACAATAGCTTAGATTTGCTACCAAAATGTGTTATATACACACACACACACACACACACACACACACACACACACACACACAAATTCGCAATACACATACATGCATACACAAAATTTAGTTTTCAGAGCTTTTTGGATTTTATAATTCAGATAAGAAATTGCATATAAATATTTGTTCAGTGCCTCCTACTGCTAAAGGAGTAGCTCACATTGATTGATTGCCTATTATGTGCCAGGTACCGTACTAAACAGACATTTATTGCACAAGAGCCTCAGAGCCTATGATGAATATAGCGTTACTCTCTGCATTTTGCAGTGTAGAGATGTACTGTGCAATCAATAGCCACTACCACATATGGATATTTATGTTTAAGTTAATTAAATTAATTTAAACTAATTAAAATAAAATAAAATAAATTGGTTTCTTGGTTGTACTATCAAGTATGTGTGGCTGATATGTGGCTAATGGCTATGTATTGGACCAGCTGTATGTGCCCAGTGCCTACCACATTGGGTAGCTCAGAACATTTCCTTCGGAGAAGAGAGTTCTATTGGGCAGTGCTGGTCTGCCTATTGTATAGCATAGGGTTCTGGAGCTGTACTTCCCAGCACCACCATGTCATAGTATGTATCTTGGCCACATTTCTTTACCTCTTGGTGCCTCAGTTTTCTCATCTATAAAAAGGGGATTAAAAACAGTGCCTATCTCATTTATTGTTTTGAAGATTGAGTTAATATTGTAAAGCACTCAGAACTGTGCCTGGCATGAAGTTATCTCCTAATAACCGTTAACCTATTATGATTATTAAAGATGGGGTAGTCAAGGCACAGAAAGATGTTTTAAACTCTACCTCCCAGGTTCTTACTCTTAAGCTAAAAATGCTTCAGCCTCTCCAGACAAGTGTCTCATCCATCTATGCTCCTGTGTTACTGAATAAGTGAATGAGTGAATAAATGGGAGGGTCTGAGAATGGTGACCTGGAAGCCAAGAGCGAGGAACAGCTGCGTGATTTCCTGGTCTGTAGGGTCAGACTCAGATGTAGAGAGCCACAGTGAACCGTGGTTATCCTTTATTGATTCCTCAGACCAAGACTTAATTGACATATTTTTTTCCATTTTATTCCATTTTCCTGTTTCTAACCTTAATTTTTTAAAATCATCCATAACGAGGCTATTGTAAGGCATTGAACTTGCTGGCAGGACAATATATTTGAGATAATATGTTGAAGCTTCATTGATTCTGTTTGACAGCGGTCGAAACAAATAGAGTGGAGCTGCTGCCTAGATGTCACCCAGTGAGGCATTGGATCACTCTGGAGAGAGGTACCTGACAGATGTGCCTGGATATAGATGTGAGCAACATCTGGTCTGGAGCAACTGTAATGCTAGTGTTTGCTGCAGGGCCTCCAGGCTGGGGTTCAGTTGCAGTGCTGAACCAAACCTCGGAAAACACATCATGGCGCTTAAGCTTTTTGAGATGCAGTGCCATCATTTGCAACATGGGGTAATAATTCTGATTCCGTCTGCTTCAAGTGTCATGAAGATCAAGTGCAAAGTAGATTAAAACACTTTTTAGATTATGAAGCACTGAGCACACACAAATAACTTACTAGTATAGGCAATATTTTTCTTCTGGTAGGAAGGGAAGTCTCTGAGCTTTGGGATATGGCAAACAGAAATATCTGGTGTGTATTGGTAACTGACATTGCTTATTAAATGTTAGTCATCATTTTTGTCTTAGTGGCAAAAAAGAATATTGTAAATATGTCACTGATATCCATTGATAGGTGAACAGACCATTTTTAAGGAGTAAATGAGTATGCTAGTGTGGCAGTCTCTTTTGGGGCTTCCTGAAAAGAAGGCTTAGAAGGCTGCTAGTAAAGGTATCCTTCAGATTGTCTTTTGTCTTCTTTCTAAATTTCAAATTTTCTGTTTTGAAATTGTATGAATAAGAACTATCTTGCGTGTAATCTTCTAGTTTTTATCGAACAATGAGAGTTATATCATCATTCCCTTTCCACCCCTGGCCACCAGGAAACTTATAATTATTTTAATGCACATTCGAAGTTGTCACCCTATTCTTCATGCAGTTTTAGAATTTAAAACATTGAATTAGAGAATGAGGGAAAAGGAGGGGAGAGTAGAGACTGAAGTTTAGCTTCTTTATTTTACAGATGAAGAAATTGAAAATCCAGAAAGGACAAGGAAGATGCTCAGAAACTGAGGGCCAGCCAGTGGCAGAAGTAGGACTAGAATTGCTGTCTCTGATTCATGGTTCATTCATCAAGCATATTCTAATCAAAGTTATGTGTTGAGCATTGAAGCAGGTCAAGGGAGTTAGATGAGTCTAATGTATATTGAAAGAGCTTAATGTAGCCATCTTACCATAGGGCGACCTTGCTAATGAGACTTGAATACTTGGGGCCCATGCTACTATATATCAGTTAGGAATGTGTGAAACACCAAATCGTGACTTCCGAGTAATAGTGGTTTAAACAAATATTCCTTACCTAGGAAGAAGTCTAAATATAGAAGTTGTTAGCATTCATTCAGTTGTTCCAAGATGCCTCCAGAGACTTAGGCTCTTTCTGTCTTTCTACCTCTGGTTGACAAGATGGCTGCTTCAGTGCCAGGCATCATGTCACTGAAGGAGGAGAAGCTTTCCCAGAATCATTTCAGCAGACTTCTACTTCCATTTAATGTTTAAGAACTGTGTCACCTGGTGCCATCTAACTTATTGGGAGGTTGGGAAACTAAGTGTCTTTCTAGCCCCTATCATTGAAATAATACTTTAAAAAATTTAATCATCAGTGTGGCACAGGCATAGACCAATCACAGTGGATGCCAACCATAAGTAGCTGGCACAGTTTTAACAATATATACTGACCAAATATTAGCCTTGCCTATTGTCGAAGGTTACCAGGGAGAAGAGTGTTGAGAATGGGTATTGAGTAAGTCTCAATAGTGTCTAGTGTTGTATAATGTTCCGCATCACTATCAGCAAAGGGTCAGTAGTAAGTATTTTAGGCTTTATAGGTTTATGATCTCCTTGTAGTTACTCAGCTCTGCCATCATTGTGTACAAACAGACATAGGTAATATATAAATAAATAGGTGTGGCTGTGTTCCAATAAAATTTTATTTACAGAAACAAGCAGGAGGCCAGATTTAGCTTGTGAGCTGTATTTTGCTGATTCTTGGTCTGTATCCATCTCCACATGAGGGATGTCCTGGCAAGGAGACTAGAATATCAGAAGTTGATTGCATTTAGCTGTCTCCTTCTAGAGGGATCCAAATGGGCATTGCTAACAATCTTCCATTTGGACTAGATAATCCTTTTTTCTGTCCTAATGAATAGAGGCTGTTTCTTTCTCCTCTGGGCTCTACCTACCTCTGCCATATACCTACTATAAATAATGACACAGAAATTCAATCTATATTTCATTTTGGGGGCACCTTCCTGTATTACCCAAATATTGTCATCTTGAGTAGTCATGATGCTTGGGAGATTCAATAAAATAATAATTATGAAAGTGGTTTGTCAGCTCCAAAGCAGTGTATGAAAACTCTTACGTAGAACAGCCTTCTCATCTGCAGATGCTCCCCATGCTTCAAGGACCTTCTATACTTTGCAAGGACTATTCAGTTTTCCTGGCATCACATCTGCCCCTATTTGAGCACAGCTTATCTTTTCTTCGGCAGTACAGTCTGCATAGGGAGTGCATTAATTGCTATGATAGGGTCATTGAAGTGGGCTCTTCATTTAGAAGAACCCCCTAGGGATTCCAGTACACAAACACGTACCCATACTCACACACTCTCATTAGATGGAAGTTTTTGCTGTTTGTGTCTCAGCCTTTGACAACAGACATTTTATGATGGCAGAGTGGATGATGCAGAGAAAGAGGTAGGACTTTTAAGAAGCAGATGTTTGCTAAAGGCAGGTTACGGAGATTTTATGTCAGTCGTAGGCTAAGCAGTCACATAGATGAGTTTAGAAGGCATGCCATTACCTGGGCACCTCAAGCCACAGCAGAATTCTTTGCATCATTCATAACATGTTCCTCTCCCATGTACCTTCCAAGCAATCAAAAGCTTGGTTCTTTTTGACCAGAGTTTTACCCACCCACTCTTCTCCTTGCTGAACCCTCCTCATTCTTCACTTTGTCTGGGTAGAAGTCCTTTCAGGAAGCATTTCCTAACTTCCTATACCTGTTTCATGTACCCTTCTTTGTGCCAGGATGGCTTCTCCTACTACATTGACATTGGATATGTAGTCACTCAGTCTGTTTTTCCCACCAGTTTGTAGAGACAGGGGATATGTATGTCTTACTTGTCTTTTATCCCTGCATGGTGACTATTACTTAAGTGGAAGTCAGTCACCAGTTTTTTCATTCCTCTTCTTATGAGCAGGACTGTATTTCAGAGCTGCAGCTTCTCCTTATTTTTAAGAGCTTTGGGGGAGAGTGTCACACAACTTTTCAGAGCTTGTGTTCTCTGAGGCATCAGATTTAGATCACACCATCTACTTGAAGGGATGATCATGGTAGACTTTGGTAACATGTGTGTTACCAAAGTCTACCATGTGATGTTTCATATATCTGCTTGGGTAGGGCATTTTAAGAAAAATCATTTATTTCATTCATTATTTTATTTGGCAAACAATCATTGAGAGTCTACTCTGTGCTGGGCACTGCATTAAAAACTGTGGATTTCATGAATAATTACATGGAAGTAAAGTTATCATCTCTGTGCTATGTTTGCCAGGCACTTTTGCTTCAAACATATTGAAGGTTCCATTTAATCTTCAGTACACGTCTATGAGGTGCCTACTGTTATTCCATTTGACAGAAGAGAAAATAGTTTTAGAAAGTTTTGGGATCGCACAGGTGGAAGTGGAAGTGTATAAAACATGGCCTCTATTTTTAAGAAACTCATTGTCTATTGGGGAAAACATTCATTCATTCAAAAAATATCTACTGAGTGCCTCGTTAATGATCGGCACTATTATCGATTTTTGGAATATAGCCTTGGACAAGGCACACTAGGTCCTTGCTCTTAAGGAATTTTTATTCTTTCAGAAAGGAAGTAGGCAGTGAATAAGTGAACATATATGTGAGGAAAACACTGGTATATGTAAAAGTATGACTGGAGGATGCAGGGACACTCCAGTTGGAGAGTCAGGGATGGCCTTAAGGAGACGATGCTTGAGCTGGGACCTGCAAAGGGATAAGTGGTGTGAGGATCCAATGACAGTGGGAATGGAGAGAAATGGACAGATCCAGGATGGTACCAGAGAAATAGAACTTAGCGAGGTAAAAGCAGACATTGAGGTAATGAACAGGGCTTTCTGGGGCACAAAAGAAAGCACAGAAGAACGTTTATTCATCTTCTGATCCAAGGTTTTCCAAACTGTGTTCCAGGAAAACATTATGTTCTGTGGGATGTTAAAAGTTGTTCCTAGAAAAAGATGAAATTCCTTCCTAATAATAATAATAATAATAATAATAAACCTAGACAATGCTGCATCCTGTGTTGTAGAGTAATGGTGAGCAGACAGTATATAGGAGGCTCTAGGAAACTCGTTATTAATGAAACCAATTTAACTTTAATTTGCTTTTCTCAAGTTTATTTGATCCCAGAACTCATTTTTCACAGAACTTATGGTGCTGTTCCAGGATTCCATGGAGAAGGTTTGATGAAACAGTGTGATCTAAGACAAGGCTTTTTTTATTCTTAGGAAAATGGTGGTCCAGAGTAGGGAAATGACTTGACTATGATCACACGGCTTGTTAGAGGCAGAGCCTGGCAGAAATCATAGCTTCTCTGATTTAAGACACACTGCTTCTTCCACCCCAGGGTGCCATCTGCATCTGCAGAGAAGACTTGTGCCGTTGTATTTATATGGTCCTGACTTCAAATAACACACATCCTTGCCTACTACGCAAACTAAGCACTCTGCCCAAACTCCACCCTCCCAGAAGGGCCCTAACTCAGAAATAGTGATGCACTGTTTCCTGGTCAAGGTGTCAGGCTTATAAATTCTTACCCTAATGAACAACAGAGAGTTGTAAAAACTGCACACGGAGAGAAATGCAACAGTTATGGTGGCCTGAGGGGTTTAAAGAAATATTGAAACATACTGAAATATGCTTGCAAACTCCCGAACAACATTCTAAATAACAGCGGACTATTATGAGGTGATAATTAACATAGAGTCTAGGCTCAGCAAAAAAAAAAAAAAAAAAAAAAAATTAAGGGCAGAGAATGCAACCTGATTGTAATCTGCATAAACTCCTGGGAGACTTGTCCATTGTTTGAAAGAATAGAGTGTCTCTGTTTCTGATTGCATGCAGGGAATAGAAAGTGTATTTCAAGGTCAGATTTTAATCCAGATTTTGCCAAATCCTATCTGAGCAATTTTGTGCGAATTAACGTAACTTCTCTGGCCTCAATTTCTTACCTATGAGATGAAGATAATATATCCTTGCAGGACTGATGTAAAAAGTAAACCAAATAATGTATGTCAGGTACCTAGCATGCCTGACTCAAGCTAGGTGCTTGGTAAATGAAAGCTATTAGAATTATGTATGTGGTATCTCTCTTTTCTGAACACCAAATCATACTGATGACCTTTATTCCAAATGGACTTGGTGCTATTTATGCACTTAAGTTGGTCATGATACTTTTGATTGCAAATGACAGACTCCCACTTTGAAATTAAACCAAAGACATGTCATGTTTTGCTTATTTGTTGTGAAAAATATTAAGTTTCTTTATGTCATAGTGGCAAGGGCAGGGGTGTAGTTTGGCTTCAGGGGCAGCTAGACCTGAAACTCAAATGTAGCCACACTTCTCTTTTCCTCTCAACTCTGTGTCTTCCTTCTCTGTGATCAGCTTTCTTAGTGGAGGGGAATGGCTGCCAAAGACCCTTCAGGACCCAGTCGAACGTTTAAATGTCCCAGGAAGAGCCCCTGATTGGCCTAGAATGTGTCAGGTGCTCACCCCAGGACTAATCAACTGCTACCATGAAGAGTGAACCTCTGCGGGCACACCAGTATTTATTCATATCACAATTAGAGGAGGGGAGAAGGCTTCAGACAGAGCTGTCTGACAGGAAAAAATATATATAGTTCTCTAATATCTCCCTTTCGAAACTAAGCTTGTTGTGTGAAGTCTAGTGGACAGCTGCCGTTTTCGCTTGCTCAGCTTCTATCCTACCATCCTTTGTCAATAATATCATCTTTGGCATTAGAGAACTACCCTGCCCTTCCCATGTGCTTTGGCTGGAGGTGTAAACCTTCTTTTCTCGAGTCTGCTCCTACATTAGCCCTTTCATAGTCCCATATTTTTGGCCCAGGTGAGCATCATTCCAGTAGGGTCAATCAGACTCCAGCTTTTTCCTGAGTGGTTCTTGATAGGAGTAACTCATGGATTCATGCAGAACCATGAGCTCTTCCTATTGTGATACCCAGAGCTTCATGGCTCTTGCCCAACCTGAAGTCTGATTGTTCAATTCTGTCATCCATTCTAGAGCTGTCCTAAGTTGTCTTCTAGGAAATCGACTACTCATTTAGGTTAGGAGTTGATTTCTGTTGTGAACAAAGATCCTTATTTGATGCAGGAGCAGGCTATACATTATTCATATTAGTATCTGTCACACTCTCACTGATTCTGCCTCATATGTACATGCTCCGAAGGGGTTTTGGGGACTTGCTGACTGTATGAACTCCTTTCTTTTACTTCTCTTTGTTTTTCCCAACCCAACATGTAAAACAATTAAAAGAGAGGGTGGGCTGCTTGGGTTGAGGAAAGCCCAAATGCTGAAGGTTTGGCCTCCACTTTGCTCCTTAGGGGCATTTAAGGAACCTTAGAGGTCTCTGGGATACAGTTTGAAAACCTCTGGACTTGAGGGTGTCTCAGGTTCCTTCCAGCACTGAGGTTCTGCAGTCTGACCACATGCCAGGGCTTCCCTTGAATCCTGGGTAATCATCCTCCTTCAACTCCAAATCATTCTCTACATCTCAAGCCTGTTCCGTTTGGGCCCCCCAAAGACACCTTTCTCTCAAGTAATATCACTACTTAAAAGTGTCTGACAGTCTCATTCTCAGCTAAATGTTTTATGTATACTTGTCACTGGGGTATTTCATACTATTTGGGGCATTCATATGTCATTAAGCATGAGGCAGCCCAGGTTAATTGAAATTGTTATTTTTGGAATTGAAATTATTATTTTTTTCATTAATTGAAGCTGTTTGCCAGAATAAAACTGTCACGTGCTTTGGAGTTCACAGCGGTGGCTCTGAAGATTTAGCACACATTAAGAGTGCTGGATTTCAAATGCAGATTTCTGGGCACTATCTCCGAAGGTTTGGGTTTAGTATGGTTCCAATGGTTGTAAGGATCTATACTATAAAATAGGGGGAATAACTGCCAATATCATCAAGTTGTTTTCATTCTTAAATGCAGTAACACATTTAAAGTTCTTTACCTAATGCCTGGCTTTATTCTAAGGACTTGCTAAGTAAAACCGTTATTATTGTTAGCTTTGTTTGTGATATAGTGTCAATGGGCTTATCCTGTACAGATTCAAGCAGGTGTTGAAATCAACATGCAACCCTCAGGGAGGTCTCTCTGGATTCTGCCTATTCCCTACCTCTACTACATTGGTTTAAGTTCATTATCATCTCACCTCTGTGTCATCACCACAGCTCTCCCTACAACTGTTCTCTCTGAGTTCATTCTCAAAAGAGCAGCCAGAGTTGTTTTACTAAAAATCAGATCTGATAGTATCACCTTCTGCTGAAAATCCCTCCATGTCTCTCGCAGCTTTCAGAATGAAGTCTAAACTTCTCACTTGTGCTCTGCACAGTCTGACTCATGAGTTCCCCTCTAACAGCAACTTCCTCTCTTGTTTAACATAGGCCAGCTTCCCTAAACACACTGTAGGTCCCCCCAAAGCCTCACTCTCCTCCGCGGCTTTGTTCATTTGGTCCCCTCTGCCTAAAACACACCAGCCCCACCCCCTTTCCTGGCCAAAGGCCTCAGGTTTCCTTTTGGCTGTTACTCTTCTGTGAAACCCTCCCTGGAGGAAGGGAGGGAAGAAGGGGAGAAGAAGGGAAGGAAGAAGGAAAGAGGGAAATTTATTTCAGTCAGACCCTAGACAGAGAACAGAATCAAGCTCTACAGAGAAAATAACTTTTAAGTGTTAGGTGGAGTCATGTTCTCAGCAAGATGGCTTAGTTTAAGGCAGGACTTATTCCCTAGAAAACACCCATGCCCTGAGAGAGATGGGGCACTGGATTTGAGTAGTAAAATCACAATTTCAGTGTTGCCCTGTCACTGAAAGCTCCATGAGGTTGGTGAGTCACTTCATTTTTCTGGGTCTTCAGTGTTATCATCTTTAAAATAGAGCTTATAATACCTATTCCAAAAAGTTAAAAAAAAAAGTATTTATTTAAACTAGTTTCAAGTGTACAGTACATTGGTTAGACATCTATTATGTTCATAAAACGATCCCCCCAATTGCTCCCTCTCTCCCCTGGCCCTCCACTTAGCCATCATATTAATGCTAACTGCATTCCCTCTGTTGTGCTCCCCATCCCTGTGCCCAACTATCAACTACTATTTTGTATTTCTTTAACCCTTCACCCCATTCTCCCAGCCTCCCAACCTCCCTCCCCTCTGTCCATCACCAAATTGTCCACTATATTTATGAGTCTGTTTTTGATTAGTACATTCTTTTTGTGCCTTAGATATCACACATAAGTAAAATCATATGATATTTCTCTTATTTCACTCAGCATAATAACCTCTAGGTCCATCTATGTCATTGCAAATGGTAGGATTTCTTTTTTTTTTTTTAAATGGCTGAGTAATATTCCATTGTATATATGAACCATAACTTCGTTATCCAATTGTCTGTTGATGGCCATTTAAGTTGTTTCCATATTTTGGCTATTGTAAATTGTGCTGCCATGAATATTGGAGTGCATAGATCTTTATGAATTATTATTTTGGTTTTATTTGGATAGATACCCAGAAGTGTAATTGCTAGGTCAAAGGGTATATTCATTTTTAATGTTTTGAGAAACCTCCAGACTGTTTTCTATAGCGGCTGTATCAATCTGCAATCCCACCAACAATGTATGAGGGTTCCCAAAAGGTTGTTTTGAGGATGAAATAAGAAACTATGTATTTAAAATGCTTTGCAGATTGCAAGGCTGTGGTCGTCTTTGCTAATCTGTGAGCTCCTTGAGGGCAGGAAATTTGATGTGATTCATCTCTGCTCTTCAGTGCCAGGTACATTGAAAATGCAAGATGAAGTTTTTGTTGGATAAGTAAATAAATAAAATGATAACTGAATGGTGGAGGGAGAGGGAAAGTCTAGGGCCCTAGGTTGCTTAAGCAGATGATGACAGGCTCAGAACAGCCTTGTTGGGATGCGCTGCACACATGCATTACTTTTTCCTTCCCCATGAAGAGTTCTTTGAAGTGGAGACAGTTTCTTAACTCTCCCTACAATTCCTAACTGAGGGCCTTGCTCAGCTTTAGTGCTTAAGAAAAAAACATAGGAACTCACATGATGATTTTCCAGTTGTGTAAGATAGGTATAGACCTTCATCCCCATTTTATAGATGAAGAAACTGAGGGTCAGAGATGTTTAGGTGAACTTCTCAAGTCCGTATGGCTATAAGGGCTAGAACCTAGGACTAGAACCCACGTCTTCTCAATCTTCATCCAATGCTTTTCCCACCAGAGAGTTCGTTTCTTTGCCTCTTGGCTTCCCTTGCCATCAGTGTTTCTCATGCACCCTGCACACTACGGGGCCTACAGCAATGGCGACCCTATGTTAATGAGCAGTAAAGAACTTCAGCAAAGAAGATTCTTCTAATGGCTGTTGATAAATGTTTACCAATTGGGGTCTTGCTTTTAACAGACTGAGACCTAATTTTAAAATGCATTCAATTATTTTTTAAGCCCTCAGGGCATTTAGAAATGACCATTGCTAACCACCAAAAGTAGGAGCATTCCTGAACCTCAAGACTCTGCCTTCTTCAGCAGCTATTTTTTTGTGGGCTTGGCCTCACACGAGAGTGCCAAAGCACAGAATTTATAGTCTTAAGAGTTTTCGTGGTCGCAAATCACAAGACTTTATCAAACAAAGAGAGAAGCTTGCCTTGGAGGGTCAGAACATACTTTTCAGACATAGCAATGGGAATACACACAGGCCAATTCAATTTCTTTTGGGGTCATGCTTTGTAGCTTTATTGAATGTGAGACATTCCCTTTTGAAAGTCCATGGGATGTTTTCACTTCAGAGAATTATTTCCACATCCCATTCGACATCAAGAAATGGGTAATTATTATATCACTTGGTGGTTATTTATCACAGTTTGAATGGAAATAAATTGCTTCAAAGTGGAATCAGGCTACATAGTTACCTGTCTGCTCTATTAATCTTTCGTTTAATTTTCTTTATTTTAATGTGCATACCAAGGTTTGCGACCTGTCTCATCTGTCTCCCTAATAATTCCTTCAATGGATTTAAATATGTTAAGAGGAATTAAATAAATGGGTTAAAGGAAGGCTTGGGATTTGGGAAATGGGGGTTTAGCTAAGAGCAGTAATTTATTTCAGAATTGGCTCTCTCACTTCCCATAGAACAGGGGCATACTGGAAACCAAAAATGGGTAAAGCCCATGCTTTTCTTGCAATAGTTAAGGTACAAGTGGAGATGACCCTTTTTTTTCACTCCAATATTATCCACAATGCCCACTGTAGCAATTTTTCTCAGTGATTTCGTTTCAACTAACAAAATCCACAAAATAGACTTTTTCTGTCACTTTAAGGGCATGAAATCAGTCTTCCCCAGCCTCCCTGATTATGCCCTAGTCAGTTACATTCTGAAAATCTAAATGAAAGGGCTTATTCACTTCACGGTTACAAATACTTGTTGAGGGCCCACTGTGTGGTAGGCATTAGGATACGGAGGTCCTCAGCCTGAGGCGTTGGTTCGCAGTCCAGTGAGGGAGAGCTCTCTGTTGCATTTCCTCCTCTGTGCCTTTGCACCAGTACATGGATATGAGATAGGCACAGTTTTCTTAGTGGTTGTTGGAGAATGCTGTTAGGGAGAGGTCTGCTGCATTGGGAATATTTCGAGATAAGACTTCTTGAAGCAAAAGCTGATCCTTCAAATGTTCTGAAGGTGAGAACTGCCCAACAAGAGATACGGGAGGTGGGGGCGGATCTGTCAATGCTCCCAAGTGAGAGGAAGAGTGAGAGGGTGAAGGAGCCTGCAGATGACCCCCAGCATGAAAATGTGCAGCCAAGTCATGAGGACCTGATTTGACCATGAATGGGAACATAGAGAAAATGGACAAGGGAGCTGTCCCAAGGAAGAACAGAGATGGGGGGGGGGGGTAGGTTTTGGTGCAAGAGGCAGGGCCCAAATTAGGGCAAGGCCAGTGAGGCTCCAGCCCTGAGAGTAAGGTTTAAGAGGGCACCAGGAACTCAGTAATCAAGGTAAGTGAGATTTGAGTGCAGTGATTTTAAAAAAAATCACAAGTAACACCAGAAGTTTCATGATGAACAAACACAGCATCAAAAATTGAAATGGTGACAAGATCAGTAATAGTGCTTTGTGGAGCCATATTGGAGTCTGAGGCAAAAGAAAACAGTGATACTGATCTTTCCTTTATATAACTATTTCACATTTATTTAAATGGTTTTGTAAGAAGTTTTATTGGACAACAGTTGACTGTCGATTGTCTATGGCTGCCTTTGAGCCACAACACAGAGTTTGAATAGTTGTAACAGAGATGGTATGGCCCATAAAACCTAAAATATTTATTTATACCCAGGCTCTTTGCATAAGTTTTCTACCTCCTGGACTAGATAGATGATCACTAGACTCCCTTCTGGTTCTGATATTTGAAGATAGTGTTTTCAGTTGATTTAATTAGTTGCTTTTCAAAAAAATTTTTATATTTTTATTTTTTCAGTTATAGTTGGCATACAATATTATGTTAGTTTCAAGTATATGGCATAATGATTAGACATTTATATAACTTATGAAGCAATCACCCCCATAAATCCATTACTCATCTGACACCATACGTAGTTATCACTGTGCTTCTGACTATATTCCCCATTCCATACTCTACAGTCTCATGACTATTTCGTAACTATCAATTTGTACCTGTTAATGCCCTCCCCTTCACTCATCCCTCTACCCCCTCAATCTGACAACCATTGAAGTGCTCTCTGTATCTGAGCTTATTTCTGTTGTTTGTTTGTTTATCCTGTTCTCTAGATTCCACCTATGACATTTGTCTTTCTCTGTCTGACTTACTCCACTCAGCATAATACCTTCTAGGTCATTCATGTTGTTGCAGATGGCAAGATTTCATTTTTATGGCTAAGTAATATTCCATTATGTAGATATGCCACCACTTTATCTATTCATCGATTGAGGAACACCCAGGATGCCTCCATATCTTGGCTACTGTAAATAATACCCCAATGAACATATGGATACACGTATCCCTTCAAAGTAATGTTTTGGATTTCTTCAGATAAATATACGGAAATTGGGTAACCGGGTCCTTCTTTGTCTCTTTTTATAGACTTTTAAAGTCTATTTTGGTCTACAGTCATGCTACCTTGAACAAGCCTGATCCCGTCTGATCTCAGAAACTAAGCAGCGTTGGGCCTTGGTTAGTACTTGGAGAAGAGACCACCTAGGAAGACCAGGTGCCGTAGGTGTAAAAAGTAAAAAAATAAGGGATTGTAAGCTGACAAGGTTCTTGCAATCTATGAGGTCAACCAAGGGTTGCCTCGCCTAAAAAGAAATAAATAAAATAAGGTCTATTTTTGTCCGGTATAAATATTGCTACCCCGGATTGATTTTGTTTGCATTTTCATGAAACATCTGTTTTCATCCCTTTACTCTCAGACTGTGTGTAACTTTGATCTGAAGTGAGTTTCTTGTAGGCAACAAATGTAAGGATCTTGTTTTCTTATCCATTTAGCTACCCTATCTTTTGAGTGAAGGGTTTAGTTTATTTGTATTTAAAGTAGTTGTTGCTAGTTATGTAGTTTTTGCCATTTTATTATTCATATATTTTTTTAATCTCTTCTTCGCTTTAACATTTGCTTTAACATTTCCTGTAATACTGCCTTGGTGTTGATGAACTCTTTTTCTTATCTGAGTAGCCCTTTATCTGTCCTTTGATTCTAAATGATAGCTTTGCTGAGTAGAGTAATCTGGTGTAGGTCCCTGCATTTCATCACTTTGAATATTTCCCACCAATCCTTTCTGGCCTGCAGAGTTTCTGTTGAGAAATCAGCTAGAAGCCTTATGGGAGCTCCCTTATAGGTAACTAACTGCTTTTCTCTTGCTGTGTGTGTGTTTTTTTAATTAATTAATTAATTTTAATTAGTTTCAAGTATACAGTACATTGGTTAGACATTTATATAGTTTATAAGATGATCCTCCTAATTGCTCCTTCTCTCCACTGGTTTTCTACCTCGCCAATCTATTAATGTTATCTGCATTCCCTATGCCGTGTTCCCCATCCCTGCGACCATCTATCAACTACTAAGTTGTACTTCTTTAACCCTTCACCCCATTCTCCAGCTCCTCCACCCCTCCCCTCTGTCCATCACCAAATTGTCCACTATATCTGAGAGTCTGTTTTTAATTAGTTTGTTCCTGTTGTTCCTTAGAATCCACATGTAAGTGAAATCACATGATATTTATTTTTCTCTGTCTGACATTTCGCTCAGCATAATAACCTCTAGGTCCGGTCCATCCATGTTGTTGCAAATGGTAGATTTCATTTTTTTAATGGCTGAGTAATATTCCATTGTATATATGAACCATAACTTTATTCAGTTGTCTGTTCATGGGCATTTAGGTTGTTTCCATATCTTGACTATTGTAAATTGTGCATGCATCTTTATGAATTATTGTTTTGGTTTTATTTGGATAAATACCCAGAAGTATTATTGCTGGATCAAAAGGTATATCCATTTTTAATATTTTGAGAAACCTCCAGACTGTTTTCCACAGTGGCTGTACCAATTCGCAATCCCACCAACAATGTGTGAGGGTTCCCTTTTCTCCACATCCTCTCCAACACTTGTAGTTCTCTTGCTGCTTTTAAGATTCTCTCTTTGTCTTTAAGCTTTGGCATTTTAATTATGATGTGTCTTGGTGTGGCCCTCTTTGGATCCCTGGTTTTGCGGATTCTCTGAGCTTCCTGGGGTTGTGTGTCTATTTTCTTCACCTGGTTAGAGAAGTTTTCAGTCATCATTTTTTGAAATGGGTTTTCAATTCCTTGTTCTCTCTCTTCTCTTTCTGGTACCCCCATGATGCGAATGTTGGTATTCTTGATGTTGTCCCAGAGGCCCCTTAAACTATCCTCATTTCTTTGGACTCTTTTTTCTTGTTGCTGTTCTGATTGGGTGTTTTCTGCTACCTTGTCTTTTAAATCACTGATTTGAGCCTCTGCTTCACCTAATGTACTGTTAATTCCTCCTATTCTTCATTTCAGTTACTTTATTCTTCATTTATGACTGCTTCTTTTTTTTTTTTTTTTTTTATCTGCACTTTTATTTTCTATCTCTTTGTTCAAATTCTCACTGAGTTCATCTACCCTTCCCTGAAGTTCATTGAGAATCTTTATGAGAAGTGTTTTGAACTCTGCATTTGGCAGATTGCTTGTCTCCATTTTGTTTAGTTCTTTTTGGAGCTTCGTTCTGTCCTTTCATTTGGCACATGTTTCTTCGTCTCCCCATTTTGGCTGCCTACTTGTGTTTGTTTCCATGTATTAGGTAGGGCTGCTATGTCTCCCAGTCTTAGTAGACTGGCCTTATGTAGTAGGTGTGCTGTGTATCACAGTGTTCCCTGGTCACCTGAGCCAGGTGCTCCAGGCATGTCCCTTGTATGGGTTTTATGTGCCCTCTTGTTGTAGCTGAGCTTTGGTTGTTGTTTGCTTGTCAATGGCAGGGATCGACCCTCAGGTTGATTGGTTGTAATGACTGGCTGTGACCAATGGAGGAGCTGTTGTCCAAGGGCTGACCCTACAGAGCAGGATTTGCTTTAGCAGGGGTCTGGTGACAGCCCTGTCTGACCTTTGAGTGTGTCATCCTCAGATGTGCTCTAGCTCAGATAACGCTCTGGTTCAGACCAACGCTGGCCACTGGGAGTGCAGGTGGAAGACTCCTGAGAGGGGCCCTAGCACAAGCCAAGTTCAGCTGCAGCTTGTGCCCTGCTTGAGGACATGAGCCACCAAGCAGTCCACAGATGGCCACCACCAACCCTAGGCTTGGAAGTGCTTCAAGAGGCCAGGCTGCAAACTGAGGCCAGCGCCGGGCTTTGGGCAGCTCAGCAAGAGGTATGGGGTATACCAAGACCAGATGCTGCTTGTTTAGGTTTTGAACCTTTGACAGATTTTAGAAAAATCCACAGCATGAGTCAAGTAAGACAGGACATTTGTAGAAAAAATCCACTGGAAACGTCTTGGGTGGGGCCACACATTGGGAGAGGCGGAGTCTCAGGGAATCAATCACCTGGGTGGAGCAACCAGTGTTAGTTATGCTGTAGGAGACTCAGGTGTGGTGCCCACCTGGGTCTGCAAGCTGGGCTGTGGGAAGGTTCAATAAAAGACCAGTGCCCTCTGCCAGTACTTCTGTCCAGGAGAAAGCTGCCCCTCCAGTCCTTGCCTTGAAGCCAAAACACTCAGTTTCTCCCCGTATGTTTCTGGCTCCTTTGGGCAGCTGCTCTAGCACTGGAGTTCAGAGGGAGCACGTCTGTCAGCAGTAAGTCTGCACCTGGGCCTCTTAAGAGGAAAATCTGCAACTCCCTCCGCCTTCCATCTCATTCGGCCACAATCTTCGCTGGTTTTCAGAGCCAGAAGTTGTGGGGAATTCTCTTCCCACCACTGGAGCCCTGGGCTGGGGAGTCTGATGTGGGGATAGAACCTCTTGCTCTTCTGGGGGGACCTTCCCAGCTGAGATATTTCTCCCAATTCTCAACTGCCACATGTGGGTGTGGGACCAGCCTGTTTTGTGTCTCTGCCCCTCTTCCCAGTCTCCAGGTGGCCTCTTCTGTGTGTTCCTAGTTGTAGGATTTCTGTTCAGCCAGACTCTAGGTGACTCTCAATGATGGCTATTCTGTAGATTAGTTGTTACTTTGATGTGGTTGCGAGAGGAGGCAAGCACAGCATTTACTTATTCTACCATCTTGACTGGAAGCTCTAATTAGTTACTTTTAATGCAAGATAAACTCTAGCCTTTGGATATTTTAATGTTTTGTAAGCATTGAATCTTGTATTACATTAGAAAAATTTTAATAGAAGACCTACAGTGTATCAAGAGGTCTTGGTCGATAGCTTGATGCATTCAACCCTGTGTTGCCTTTTCCCTTATTAGACTGTGAGCTGCTTGAGGACCCATGGGAGCATTCAATCAGCGTTTCCTGAATTTACCTGAATTGATTACTGGTGTTTCTCAGTCTAGGTTAGTCCTATCCTTCTAATAGTCACCTGGAAGTGTGTGTGGGGTGGCATTGGTGCTTGCAATGATTTCAGGTTTCTACTGGAATATAGTGGGTAGGGGTCTGGGATGCTAAACACCCCATAATATGTAGTATAGTTCCATACAATGAAAAATTATAACCTCCCTGCCCCAAATGGCAATAGGATCTCTGAAAAACACTGAGCAACCCTCTGTTCCTGGAGGTAACTCTTGTCCTTTGCCTTCATCTATTGCCAATTTTTGCATCATTTTCCAGAGGTTATTTTATGTGTGTGTGTGTGTGTGTGTGTGTGTGTGTGTGTAATTTTTTTTTTCTTTTTGCATAAGGTTGTACCACTTTAATGGAGATGCTGGCTTCAGGAATTATGAAAATGACTAGTTGAAAGGCTTTGAATGATGCTTACTAGGCTTTTCAGTTATTTTTTTATTGAGTTGTATGTATTCTAATTTATTAAATTTATTAAAGGAAAAAAAAAGTCTATGGTAATATGGGCAACTTTCCATTTCCCATTATTATTCACAAAACATGGATTTTTTCCTTGTTCCAGTAAAAAAAAAAAAAATCTTTTGGTAAACTGACAGCTCCCATTTTTCTGGAAAAGTCCTATTAAGGAATGTCCTCATCTAAGATCTTGCCTAAAAATAGGATTTGACCATCCCTGGATTAGAAAATGTGTAGCCAAGAGAAACTGTCCCGTCAGAGGTGGTTCTAGGACCTTGGGGAAGGCAACAGTTTGGTTCCTGATACCTGCACCCTGGCAGCCAGTGTTCCTGTGCAGCTGCTTCCCTTCTAGGGATTCAAGTGCTTTCAGAAATCCAGCTTGATCATACTCTCTTCTTCTCTCTTTATCTTTTCTTTCCTCTTCCTTTTCTCTTTCCATCAACCCACCCTTTCCTCAGTCCCATTCAACAGCACACAGTGCATTCTGTGCACCTTTTTGGGAGGCAAACAGAATTGTAGATAAAAGCCAGGGCCTTAGAGCCTGGTAACTGGGTTTGATTGCAAGTTCTACCACTGACTACCTGTGTAGCTTTGGGGAAGTGACTTAACCTTAACGTGTCTCAATATTATCATCTCTAAACTGGGGAGTAAATAGTTAATATATCAAAAAGTATTTACAGAGGGAATATCTGCCATTGCTGTGTAGATGCATGTCAGAGCTGGAATAAACTCGAGTCAAAAGAGTAAAAAAAGACCCAGGGGGCATTCAAACCTTGTTGCAGACTCTTGGAGCACAGGAAAAGCAATTCTCAGCCACTGAGAAATGGTGGGGCTTTAGACTCCCAGCTCTTCTTTGACATGCTTTATGCATGTACTCTTCTGTTTGGGAGTCTGTTGGGGGGAAATGATTCTATAGTTTAAAAGAATGTTTAATTTGTTGATATATTTATATCTATTATATGTACAAGTAAATAAGTTACACAGAAAAAAGTTACTTGCCTTAAGTCATATGTCAAGATAGTGATAGCTTGGGATCATAAACCAATCAATTAACAAATATTTGTTAATGCTTAATATCTGCCAGGCACCATCCTAAACCTTAAAGTCAAAACATTCTATAAGAACTTCCATGGTTTCTTAAGTGGAGCAGGCTTCCCTACCCACTATTCAGCTACCCCCATTTTAAAGGCCCCCCAGGTATCCCCGCATTGTTCTCACTCTCTGACCTGGACTGTTCACTGTGTCTCATCCTGAACGCCTCTTCCTGTACCACTACTGGTCCACTTAGCAACTGACCCGATGACAGGTTTTCTTGTTTTCAGCCTCGCACAGACCCAACTCACACTTCCTTCCCCTAATCTGATCTCTCGTTTCCCTCCTTGACCTCAGTTTTTCTCCCCCTTTGATTTTATTGCTTTGGATACAGTGGGCAAAGATGTAATTTTACTCTTTTGGTTCCTGGAACACTTGACCTCAAAATCAGGACCCGCACCAAATATGTTTATTCATTCAACAAATATTTATTATGTACCTGTCTGTGACAGACATGTTCCAGGTATAGGTAATACAGCAGTGAACGAAACAGAGAAAAATCCCCGCCTTCACTGGAGCTTATATCCTAGTGGGTGGTGACATCTAATAATCAAAATAAATTGTTAAAACATATAGTATGATGGACAATTATAAATGCTATGGAGGTGGAGAACAGTTTGGCAGTTCCTCAAAAAAGTTAAACTTATAATTACTGCATGACTCAGCAATATCAATTCTAGGTATATATCCAAAAGAATGAAAAGCTCAGACTCAGATACTTGTACACACGTATTCTTAGCAGCATTATTCACAATAGCCAAGAGATCAAAACAACTCCAATGCTCATAAAAAATGAATGAACAAAAAAATACATATGCATGCACATGCATACACATACAATGGAATATTATTCAACCTTAAAAAGGAAGGAAATTCCGATACATGTTATAATATAGGTAAACCTTGAAGACATTGTGCTAAGTGAAACAAGCCAAACACAAAACAGTCAAATGTTATATGATCCTACTTACATGAGATATCTAGAATACGCAAATTCATAGAGACAGAAATTAGAATAGTGGTTTCCAAGGGTTGGGGGAGAAAGAAAGGGAGGGATAGCTCAGCGGGTACAGAGTTTCCATTTGGGATGATAAAAAATTCTAGAAATGGAGAGTGGTGATGAATTTCCAACATTGTGAATTACTTAATGGGACTGAATTATATGCTTTAAAAAGATTCAATTGTAAGTTATAGTAAGTATAATTGTAAGTTATACACAACAACAACAAAGAAAAGTAAAGAAAATGCTACAGAGAAAAATAAAGTTGAAAGAGAGACAGCGTTGGGCGGTGGTAGGAGGAGGTTGATTGTAATAGGAAGAGTTACCGAGGACCTGACACTTAAGCAAAGACCGCAAGGAAGAAGCAAGTCATGTGGCACTCTGGGGAAAGTATGTCCCAAGGACAGGGACCTCACATGCAGATGAAGTATGGTAAGACTGGTCAGCCAGGTCTGGGTGTAATCCAGGGTGAGAGTTCCAGTTCCATGCTTATTTTCTGCATGACCTTGCACAACTGACTTCTTTGAGCCTCAAGTTGCTAGTTTTTATAAGGGATATTATAAAATCTAGCTGGTATTTTGAGGATTCAGTAGAATAACGCACAAGAGATTCCTCAGCACAATGCCTGGCACTAGGCTAACTTTGTTTTAGCCATGGTGTGAGCCCAGCCATATCTGGGTTTATGACCAGCATCTGCTCTGATATGTTTGTTGGTGCCTGTGCCATATGGGTTGTTAAGTATTTTCCTGTCACCCCTGCCTGGCACATAGTAAATGCTAAATAAATAATATTAGTTTTTTCCCCCCTGGCTCCTGATTTGATTCAGGCAGTAATAAAATGTGTGAAAGCACTTTTGATAGTATTTGGCACATTGATGGTAATCGATAAATGTTAGTTGTTTTTGTTTTTCAGCCCATTGCTCATTCATTTGTTCGTCAGAAATAAGAGATAGTCCCTGTTCTCAAGATGCTCATTACCTTACTGTCAGGGAGTGTACTGAAATGTGCAGGCGAGGGCTCAGACCATCCCCAGGGACTCAGGGAGGGAGGAGATGTGGCCAGGAGTGCACGAGAAGGCCTGTCAGAGGGTCTGGACTCTAGCTGAGCCTCCCAGCCTGGCTGGGATTGGAGTAAGTGGTCAGGCAAGGGAGTAAACACAGGTACTATGTTCCATGGCTGAAAAGGGGGAGCGCAGCTCTAGATAAATATTGCTCAAATGGAATTTTGCCAGCCTAACCGATTTGTTCTATTATATCATGAAATACATATTTCCAAGGGGCCTGAGTAGGTAGGAGTGTGCTGGGTCTCTTACATTTGCCCCTCCATATCCTCTCTCTTTCCTTTGCCACTCTGTGCCTTGGTGGGGGAATGGGGGTGGGGGTGGGGCTACCCTTTGTGGACCACATCAACCAGCTTCCTTGCCCTCCGCGTGAGTTTCCTATGGGTGCCACAGATTGGATGGCTTAAACGACAGAAGTTTATTTTCTCAGACTTCTGGATACTAGAAGTCTGAGGTCAAGGCACGGGCAGGGTTGGTTTCTCCTGAGGTCCTCTCCGCTTGGCTTGTAGGTGATCACCTTCCTCGTGTCTTCCTTCTGTGCATGTCTGTGTCCAAGTTTCCTCTTTTTATAAAGATACCAGTATGGGATTAGGGCCCACTTTAATGACCTCATCTTTATCTAATTACCTCCTTAAAGACTATCTCCATTTATAGACATAGTCTGGGGTACAAGGGCGGGAGAGGTAAGACTTCAACATGAACGTTTTTAAGGAATGAAATTTAGCCCATAATACCCTCTGACTTCTGGATGGGTTCGGCCAATGGGGAGCATCAGCAGGAAGTTGGAGGAGAGGAGAGTGAATTGGGGTATTTATTCCACTAGTTGCAGCTCTGTGGTGTCCCTGAGGACTAAAGGTCAGGTGGCCTTCTCTACATAGCAGCCCACCCCCCACCCCCCACCACAACCACATCCTTCAGAGCGAAGGTGATAATGGAGCCCAACATTCCTATCCCTGGTGATTACCTGCTCTAGCCTTTGCAAATAGGCCTTTTTATTAAACTCTCTTTGAACTGCCCCATGTGAATGTGCCATCTGTTCCCTGCTGAGACCCTGACTGTGGGGGAAGCGGGAGGGAGGGCACAGTGAGAAATGCTTTCCTGCTGATGCTTATGGTGAACTTTCCAAGCAGAGGAGACGGCCTCTATATATACTCTCAGACATTGTTTTCTGGGGCTTTTTGTGGCATCCTGTACTGATTGCTTTGTGTACTTAAATTGGGGGACAGCAGGAAGTAGTGGAAAGAGTGGCCTTCTTTGAGCAGGAAAGATCTGGACTGAAAGGCAGCTTCTTCACATACCGCAGTTGGTGGTGGGAAGGTCCCTTTCTCTATCCCATCCTTTCATTTCCTTAATCAAAAAAACGGAAGAAGCCTCAAACATTTTGTTGTGAGGAATTGATTAAATTCCATTAAATGAGAGAACAAATGTTTAATAAATGTTTCCTTTTCTTTCCTATGTAGGCAGAATTCCTGCTGTAACTTCCCTTTGGAAATACTTGTGGGAATTCTGAGCAGAGGCAGCAAGGAAATAGTCAGACTCAGGTGTTAGGGACCAGACGGGTCACATGTAGGCTTTAGGCTGAATGACTTTCAGGTCATTTCTCTGTTCTCCATCCTGTTTCCCCATCCGCACAACACAGATAATGGCAGCATCCTGCCCCCGTCCCATGATGGCCATTGGGTACAGACATTGGCCACCTCTTCAGCCTCATCTGGCACCTCTTCTCTCTAGCACTCGGAACACCACCACACTGGCTTCTTACAGATCTTTCTACATTTCATGCTCCCCTTTGCCTTGAGGTCTCTACCCTCATCTTCCTTCTGTTTAGGAGACTCATCTCTCTCTGTCTACCCGGTGAACTCCTGGTTATCCTTGGGAACTCAATGCCAACAGTTTTTTCTCCCCCTAAGGAAAACCTCCCTGACATCCCTCTCCTTCCCCACAAGGATCAGATCCCCATTAAATGTTTTCAAACCTCCTGGAACTTCTCCTTCATGTCATTATTAGAATTGTGATTAAACCATGCACTTAAAACGAATGATATGTCTCTGTGTTTCCCATTACAGTCATGCCCCCAGTAACAACATTGCGGCCAATGGCGGACCGCATATTTAAAAGTGGTCTCGTAAGATTATAATGGAGCTGAATAGTTCCTATCACCCAGTGACATTGTAGCTGTCGCGGTGTCCTGGCACAATGTGTTACTCATGTGTTTGTGGTAATGGTGGTGTAAAAAAACCTACTACTCTGCCAATCTTATAAAAATATAGCACATCCAATTATGCACAGTGCATAATACTTGATAATGATAACAAAAAACTATGTTATTGGTTTATGTGTTTGCTATAGTATGCTTTTTATCATTTTTTTAGAATATAGTGTTTCTACTTATTAAAAAGTAAGTTTTCTGTGAACCCTATGCCAAGTTACACAGGCTGTAGCCTCATGCATCTCATATTTACTGTGTCTTAACGACATCATTTTCTTTTGTGCTTATTTTAATTTCGTGTTGTTTTGTACAGTAACATGCTGTAAAGTCTCGTAGCCTAGGAGCAGCAGGCTATATACCATATAGCCTGGGTGTGTAGTAGGCCGTCACCTCTAGGTTTGTATAAGTACACTCTATAACTGTGCAACAATGAAATCTCTTGATGATGACACACTTCTCAGAATGAATCACCATTGTTAAGTGGCACATGACTGTACATGAACGCTCCAGGAGGGCAGGCAGGGGTTGTGTCTTTCTTATAATAGTCACGATAATGTAAAGAGCAAATAGTCTGGGTGTCTGTTCTGCTCCAGCACTCGCTAGTTGCATAATCCTGGGCATGTTACTTTCTGTGCCTGTTTCTTCATTTGTAAAATGAGGATAAGAATAGCACCTACTTCACAGGGTCTTTGTGAACTGTAAATGTGGTAAACCTCTCATTACAGGTCCTGCCACACAAATGCTAGCAATTGCCACTGAGTTCTCAGTTGGCCCTTGACAAATATCTATAGAATGTAAAGTGGTTAAGAGTAGATTGTGGGACAAAGCTAAGGTGAGGCCTAACCACTTCAGGGTAGTCTCTGTGGCTTGTAAGATAGTCTCAGATTCTCATGACAAGGGAGGCTCCTTGGCAACACTTATTGTGCTAGGGAGCGGGACATTCCATAAACATAATGGAGTCTCAGCAGTGAGAAGCCTAGCCAGTCACTTCTGATAGGGATTGCTAGATCCATTGTCTGGACAGTGTGCGGTGTATGCGACCTTAGACCCATCCACATCTGGTACAAGGCAGTCTCGGAGAGAAGGTAGCAGAGATTTTGGAGATGTTCTCTTTCTAGACATAGGTAATTTGGGGAATGTTTGAAGGCCACAAATTGTTCTATATCTGCCTTCACGCTGTGACTAGAAATCAGGAGACTTAGTTTCTGGGTGTGTATCTTGGTGGAAGTTGTTCAGCCATCTAAATTTATGGTTTTCTTGTTCATTAAGTAGGAGCAATAACACAGTATCACGGTCTTATTGATTACTTTTATCCAGTGTCTAATGATCTCATTAACAGATATATAAATAAGTGCATATGTGCGCGCACACACACACTCTCTCTCTCTCTCTCTCTCTCTCTCTCTCTCTCTCTCTCTCTCTCTCTCTCTCTCTCTCTCTCACACACACACACACACACACACACACCACAGCTGAAATAGCTGTTACAAAGCATGTGAGTTAAACCTTATCTTCATCAGTCAGAGTACTCTCTGAGACTATTATGATCAGTTTACACCTTCTTTGCAAACAATTATAATAATCCTGATTATCTAGTTTCTTGGTTTGAAACAAATTAGAACTTGGTAGGCATGGTGGACCAAAAGGAGGCAATGGAAAAGAGATGATACTGCCATAAACAGGGACATTAATTTTTAAATCCTAGTACTTCGGGGTCATTTTCTTTAAGAACAAACATTCTTTAAAATCTCTCTGATAGTATCATTACTTTTTAAAGCAATATCATTTTAAAACTGGATGATCCAAATGATGCTCTAGTCCAAATGCCCTTATTCTCTCATAGGGAATTTATGGTTTAGGATAACGAAGACACAGAACTGGCCTGTAGTGGAGTCAGGGTTAAAGTCCCAAATTCCCATTCTTTTAACTGTGTTACTTTGCTATTCCTTTTGTTAGTCAACATATATACAGTAGACACCATTAAATGTCCAAGTCTCTACTGGACACAGAGCCTCTGACCTCTGGGGACTTACACACTGTCAGGAATCCTTCTCTGCATGAATGTAAGTGCTAAATTATTAATACAGTTTTAAGCATTTTTAGATATGATAATTGGTACCTTCAGGCTCAACTTCTACTACATATATACTGAGGACCTGAGGACACAGAGATTGTGACCCAGATTCACAGCAATGTTTGTTAGGGTAGGAGACTTAAAAATACCAATCAGGAATACTTGGGTAAGTGCCTTTCAGGTGCCCAACACCATTATGGGAGTTTAGAGTGATAGGAAAAAGTAAAAGGACTGATGTGATTCCAGCTGTCCAGGAAATTATGATATTCCTAGAATAAATAGTGGGAGAGGGACTCCAGGGCAAGTTGACTGCTGAGTGGTAAGGAGCATGGACTCTGGAAATCTTCCCTGACTTGAAACTTGGCTTTCCCGTGACCTGTGGAGACAGGTCAAACCTCCATGAGCCTTATCTATAAAATGAGGATAATTATAATAACTACTTCTTAAGGTCGTTGTGAGCCTTAAAGAAAATAACATCCATCAAGTACTCAGAATGTTTCCTGGAACATAGTAAACAATAAATATAAACTTTACAGTTTCCATTTCTACAATAAAGATTGAGTGTAATCTATGGATTTGCTCAATCGCACATCTAACATTTCATGAGTGTCTGCTCTGTGCCAAGCTCTGTGCTGAGTGATGACAATAAGGAGCTCAATTCAATCATTGAATTCTTCGCATGCACATTAAAGCTTAATAAGCACTGCTCTAGGGTAAGTCAGAGACATTTAAATAAGTCATCTAGTGTTTCGGCATGTATTAGGGACTATTTCTTGAGCAGTTACTTTGTGTCAGGGGCTGGCCTAAATGTGTTGGATACAGTATAATCCTAACAATGGTGAAGAGGAAGATACTACTTTAACCTCAGTTGAAAACACCCGGACAAGAGGCTAGGCTTTCAGTTAGCTAAAGGCGAGGCTGCAGTCTGACTTCTGGTCTCCCGGGCTGCCAACCCTTTGCTCTTCACCATCATGTTAATCTGCTCCTTAAAAGCAACAAACATAAAGGAAGGAATAAGGAGGAATTTCACAGAGAACCTTACTGAGTTGGCTCAGTGCCGACATCAGTCTGGGTCCAATCAGGAAAACAAAATCCACTCAAAGAATGTAAAACAGAGGAAATTTAATTCAGATAATTGATTACACAGTGATAGAGAAGCTTGAAAGCCATCACGAGATTATGAGACATTCTGTCATTAGCAACAACAGGAAGCTGCTACCACCCTTAGCCTGAAGGGACAAAGCGAGGGGGTGATGTCCATAGACCCGGGCATCCAGAGCCTCCTGTGGAAAGCCGAACCCCAGTGGGCCCCTCCAGCAGGGGACCTAACTGTGGGGACACAGAGTTGCCTGTGCTGCTGCTCAAGGCAGAGCTGGAGGAGAGGAATGAGCTTCTCCCTCCCGCCCTCTGTTTCCATACTCACTAGAAGCCAGCTCATCTAGGAGCCCAGGAAATGTGGCCAGCAGGGAGCAGGATTCTACAGTAGAGAACAGAGCAAGCAAAGGGCAATCAATGGACCTGCGGGCAAAGGGCCCAAGAGGACTTACAGTGCCCTTAAGCCTCTCCCTATGCAAGGAGAAGGCCCCAGTCACTATCATAGGTCTCTTCTCCAGAGTTTCAGGCAGCCTCTCAAAACTCCATGCCCCATATTAGTGCACATGGATTGCTGATCTTGTGCTTTGTTTCTAGTTTCCTTTTTTCTTTTAGCTCTCTGGATGCACCCTTTATTTAAATTGTCATGTTCCCAAATCTCCTTCTGTCCCTAGCCACTGTCCTCAGCTTTCTTAATTGCATACTTAGCCGTCTTTGGGTCTAGCATGCATGTTTTGAAAAAACAAAAGTTTGGTGTATAGGATCTGTAGAGGGGATTATGGTGAACTGAGGCTGGAGGGGGAAGTTGTCATATGTGGAAGATGGATCTTGAGGCCTGTTTTTTGTTTTTGTTTTTTTGAAAAAAAGATTTTTATTAAAATATAGCTAACATACAGCATTTAATAGTTTCAGGTGTACACTATAGTTATTCAAAATTTATATACCTAAAGAAGTGACCACCATAAGTCCAGCAACAATCAGACACCATACAGTGCTATCATGATATTACTGACTTTGTTCCCGGTGCTGTGCACCACATCCCCGTGACTTGTTTTATACCTGGAAATTTGAACCTCTTATTTCCTTTCACCTTTTCCCCTCTTTTTTTTTGATTTTTCAATTAACAGTTGACATTCAATATTTTGTATTAGTTTCAGGTGTATAGCAAAGTGGTTAGACATTTATGTAATTTATAAAGTAATCTCCCGATTAGTCTAGTACTTACCTGGCACTATACATAGTCATTACCATATTATTGACTATATTCCATATGCTTTACATTTCATGACTGTTTCATAACTACCAATTTATACTACTTAATCCCTTCACCTTTTTCACCCCACCCCCCACCTCCCTTCACATGTGGCAACTATCAGCTTGTTCCCTGCATTTGTGAGTCTATTTCTGTTTTGTTTATTTTGTTCTTTAGATATCACATATAGGTGAGATCATAGGGTGTTTGTCTTTTTCTGTCTGACTTATTTCACTTAGCATAATACCTTCCAGGTCCATCTATTTTTTTGAAAATGCTAAGATTTTATTTTTTTATAGCCAAGTAATACTCTATTGTATATATGTGCCCCTTCTTCTTTATTCATCAATTGGTAGGAACTTAGGTCGATTCCATATCTTGGCTATTGTAAATAACGCTCCAGTGAACATGGGGGTGCATGTGTCTTTTTGAATTTGTGTTTTGGATTTCTTTGGAAAATACCCAGAATAGAATTGATGGGTCATATGGTAATTCTATTTTTAATATTTTGAGAAATCTCTTTTCCATAGTGACTGTGCCAATTTGAAAATCCACCAATAGTGCAAGAGGGTTCTCTTTGCTCCACATCCTTGCCAACACTTGTTTGTTGATTTTTTGATGATGGCCATTCGACAGGTGTGAAGTGACATCTCATTGTGGGTTTAATTTGCATTTCTCTGATGATTAGTGACATTGAGCATCTTTTCATATGTCTATCGGTCATCCATATGTCCTCTTTGAAGAAATGTCTTTTCCGTCCATTTTTTAATTGGATCGTTCGGGGTTTTTTCGGTGTTAAGTTGTATGAATTCTTTATAAATTTTGGGTATTAACCCCTTATTGGGTGAATATTTTCTCCCAGTTATTAGATTGTCTTTCCATTTCATTGATGGTTTCCTTTGCTGTACAAAACCTTTTTAGTTTGATGTAGTATCATTTGTTTATTTTTTTCTAATGTTTCCCTTGCCCGAGGTGACATATCAGAAAAAAAAAAAAAATCAGTAAGAGCAGTGTCAAAGAGTTTACTGCCTATGTTTTCTTCTAGGAGTTTTATGGTTTCAGATCTTACATTTAAGTCTTTAATCCATTTCGAGTTTATTTTTGTATATAGTGTGAGAAGGTGGTCTAGTTTCATTTTTTTTTTTTGCATGTATCTGTCCAGTTTTCCCATCACCATTTTTTGAAGAGACTGTTTTTTACCCCATTGTATATTCTTTTCTTCTTTGTAATAGATTGACCATATAGGTGTGGGCTTATTTCTGGGCTTTCTATCCTGTTCCATAGATCTATGTGTCTATTTTTATGCCAGTACCATACCGTTTTGGTTACTATAGTCTTATAGTATAGTTTGATATCAAGTAGTGTGATACTTCCAACTTCATTCTTCTTTCTCAAGATTGCTATGGCTTTTTGGGGTCTTTTATGGTTTATGTAAATTTTTGGATTATTTGCTCTAGTTCTGTGAAAAATGTCATTTTGGTAGGAATTGCATTGAATCTATAGATTGCTTTGCGTAGTATGGATATTTTAACAATTTTAATTCTTCCTATCCATGAGTACAATGTACGTTTCCATTTATTTGCATCTTCTTCAGTTTCTTTCTTCAACATCTTATAATTTTCTGAGTACGAATCTTTTGCCTCTTTGGTTAAACCAAGGTCTGTTAGTTATCACCTTTGTGACCTTCGGCATTTTGCCTAACGTTTTTATGCTTCAGTTTCTTAATCCGTAAAATGAGGCTAATAATGTAACATTGTAGGGATGAAATGCAATGTGTACCTAAACCAAACATAAGTTATTATTTAGTGGGACACATGAAAGGAGCTCTGGGTTGTGATAGGCTGAGGGCTGCACCTAATTCAGCTGGCAGGAGGGCCGTGACATGGTTAGAAGAGCAGAGGCTGGTGACAGGGAGCTCAAGTCAAGTCGCTGCTAAGGTCTAGACTAGTAGTTGTCAATTATCCCATAGGCTCTGAATCTTTTATTGAAAAGAAAGCTTATCCAAAAGAGCAAATAAACCAATAAGAACAGAGCTGCTTTATAAGCAGTTGGGAAAGAGGGGACCATAACCATCTTCTATGCCACCCTTACCTTAGTAACGTCTGACCCAAGAAGTCTACAGATCTCTGTGGGAAGCAGGCTGGGAGTTGCTAATACACACAGGAAGCACTGAGGACAATGGCTGTGGAGAGGGTGTAACAGAGTGTGACATGTTCAAGAGGAGCACCTTTGAGGGAGCAGCGCTTAATAAATATGTGTAACACTGAATTAACTTATTCAACTAAACTTTCAAATCTCTTACCTAGAGAACTACGTTTTCTTCAGAATATAGCACAAATGTTGCCTCCTCCAGGAAGGCTTCATTGACTAGTCCCCTGGTGTCCTTCCTCTGTGCCTCCTCTGCTAGAGAAATTACCTTCTTGTTAGTCTGTCTTCCTCCCTGTCTCTGAGCTGGCCTGTGTCTGATTAATCTGTGATGCCAGCTCAGTACTTTGCACTTGTTTGAATTGTCCCTCTAAATGAGTAGTGGGTGGCTTAATTGAGGGGCCAGCCTGAGGGTTCAGATGTAAGAACTGGGGCCTAAGGGCTGGAGGTAGGACTGGATGCCCACCCCAAGGAAGTCACAGTTTTGGTTAAGAGCAAGAGAAGGGGAGACGGGGATAAGTTAGACCACAAATACTGAAGACTAAATTTAAACCCTAAGGGACAGAAACCTAGTGGTAAATGAAAGAGAACAGGGGCCTGATAGAACTAGAAGAGAAAAATAAGATGTAATAAGTAGTGTGTCCAAGATCCTACAGGCAGCAGCCTCGAGTGGACTCCAGACCAGGTCTCTGACTCTAAGACATGCAGCCCTCTTCCCACCCCTCCCCTCTCCCTTTGCTTTTTCCCTCCAGTGGCCTGTACAGGAATGGGCATGGGGCTGCCTCTCCAAAAAGACTTGTTGATTGATCGAATGAAATCATTTTGTCTTGATTCTTGTCCTAGATTTCAGCTGCTTGTTTAAATGGTGTTTTTTTTGACCTTGCTTGGCATTTCAACCACGAGACATCAGTGAGCTACATGTTGTTACACATCAACAGGGGCACCTCCTCCCCCCCCCCCCACCCCCACACCGCTCCCCCACTGCCATTCCCACGCTGGTTCTTGGTGTCCAAGATCAAAGAGAAATAGTGTTCAAACTGCAGATGAAGAAACAAGGCTGGCCGCCTTTGATGTCAGCCAGCAGCAGCAGCAGCAGCGGTGTAATCTATGCCCCCGACTTGCTTTTACTGCCATGTAATTTGCAGCTGCGATGTTGAGTCTAGGTAATTGTTTTTCCAACCTAAACGCCACTAGTATTTTTTATTTAAGTGTAAATTTTTGTTTAGTTAAATAAACAGTTCCCGTTTGCCCCCAGTGGCTGGTGGCCCTGAAACATGGGGTGCTGGGGGGTTTTCATGAAAACAGAGCCCAGGTAATCAAGAAGGCCTAATAAGAGGCCATTATGTAGAGTGCACCCTTCTTTAACTTTCCCTTTTATTGGAATAGTGTAATTTTAGTTTCATAAATACTAAGAGGTTTACCGCTGGGCACTGGGGCTATCCATCTCATTCACCTCGGAAATTAAGGCTGCTGCCTTCCCTGCAATGTTTCTCTTTGTCTCTAATATCATTTTAGCTGCCTTCAGGAATCAAGCCAGGATGTAAAGAATTCAGACCATTTTCTTTTTTACAAGGTCAGATTGCTCATGATTCCTAATAGAGAACATTGAAAACCTTTTTATTGAGGGGCAATCTTTCTCCTAATATATCTCCCCTTCCAGAAACAGTAGCAGTCAGACATTAACTTAAAACCTTAATCTTTGTTCAAATAATAACAGTAGTAGTAGCAATAATAGTGGCAGAAAAAGGCCATGTGCTCATTAAAATGTAACAGACACAGTCTTAGGAGCTGCATGCATATTATCTCATTTAACCCTTGCAACAACTTTGCCGGACAGTTATTGTAGCTCTATTTTGCAGAAAAGGATGCATAGACTCAGAGAAATTAAATGCCTTTCTCCCCAAATTACTCAGTAAGAGAGAGGCAAAGAGAGGATAAGAGCCCTCATTTTTCTACTGCACGTTGGGATTGCATTTTTCCTAGGATTTTATGGGGGAGATAGTGTGGATTTTCACAAGTCCATAAATTACAATCAAGTTAAAAGAAATGCCATATGTGATACGTAGTGGAGCAGGAGGCCCATGCCCTATGCTGCTGAACTGTGGCTTATAAAGCACTTGAATGCTACATTATCCCGTGCCTCGTTCCTCTACCCAAATGTCCTCCCCACTGTGCTGCCCCTTTCCTATTGCCTTGGGTTCCTTCTTGGGAGCTGTTTCTGATCTCATAATCAGCCCCTCCCATGAGCTTTTGATAACTTGTCTCATGGTGCTATCACATTGTTAGCCTTGATAGCTGTGGCTACCAGGTGGTGAGCTCTTTGAGGGCAGAGATCATATCTTATTTGACATCCCATTCTAGTGCCTGACACTGTGCTTGCTGCGTGGATGGTACTCAAGAACATTTATTGAATGCTTGCTTGATTGATTTAAGTGAATAAATAGTAAACAACCTACTGACTGTATCACCATTAAGATAGTTAATATTATTTCCCATCACACCTAGTAGAGTATAATTCTAAAATCACACTTATTTCCTCAAATGGGTGTCTCTGGTTTTCCTATTTTCTACCCTAAGCTGGAGTCGAGAAGGTGCTCAATATTCCTCCCTGATGCGTATTTCCCAAAGGGTTCTGTTAAAGAAGATATGAACAGTGCCTCCAAAGGACCTCATTCATTAGTGTTAATCGGATGAGTTTTTATAGACGGCCGAATACCTGTAAAACCTAAGACAAAGCAGATGCTGAATAAATATAGGTCTTTCTCTTCCATTTAGATTTCTCTCAGCAGAATGTCCCTATCTTGTGTCTCAGTTTTTCATGTCTTTCAAGATATTCTCCATAAAAATATTAAGGCAAAACTCTTGTTCAAACATACCTTAATCTTCTAAGGTTAGAGAGGAGAGCTCTAAAATAAGAAAGTCTTTTTGGAGAGAGATTGGAATCCTCAATTTTGACTTCTGAGCTATGAGTGTTCCCTTTCTAAACTGTGGTTTAAGTATGAGAAGAACCTAGCTTTCTCTCATGATTTTCTTAGCATAGTAATGCCAGGCTGACATTTACAAAAAGAACCTTACTACATATGCTCGGAGAACAATGGAGAAAATGGTTGATAGAAACAGAGTAAAAATAGTCATGTTTGCCTTTCACAGTAGAATGTGAGCTCTAAGAAGGTAGGGACTAAACTATATCCTCACTGGGAACATAGTGGGTTTTCAATAAATACGTGAATAAAAGTAGAAAGGAATGAATAAACCTAATGTTGAAAAGCTTAAGTAGGCCCTAATGTCCATAAATGTTGTCACTTAGGCCTTGGCAAATACGTGCAAATTTTTCTTTCTTTCCTCCCCCTCCTCTCACCGCCCCTCCACCTTTATTTATTTATTTATTTATTTATTTATTTATTTTTTATCTCAGCTTTTTGTTACTAAGTGATAAATAACAATCTACTTCCTGACAGAGTAAACTTCCTATCTTGGGTTGAAATCCTACTTTTAGGTCCATTGACCCTCAGGCTCCTTCTACTCATTGTAGTTTCCTGTCAGGATCATGCTTATTTCAGAACTGATTCGTCCAGCAGATGTGATTGGCATTCATTGAGCCTCAAGGTCAGATCAAGCTCCTTCAGTCCTGGGTTCTTCCCATCTTTGGAGCCTTCTTTAAAAAGCCCGTGTTTGGCAGAGTGACCTCAAGGCACTGTAATAACAGTAATCTGTTATTTTCAGTTTCTGATTAATTGATTTATGGTAAGGTTTCCCTTTTAAAGTGCTACTCCTTTAAGTGGGCATAGAGAGTAATACGTTTCAGAATATAGTCACTGAGTCCCATTACAAAACTGGGGATACAGTAATAACTACTACATACTGATACCTTCTATGTAATAAGAACCTTACATACAGTATGAGATTTAATGCTCACCTCAGACATGCTCTGTAGGTATTATTATTGTTCTGCGAAGTTGTTCTCATGATATATTTGAGGAACCTGCGACTTGGTAAAATTACATATTTTCCTAAGAGCAAATGGCTAGAAGGTGATTAAGCCATAATTTGAATCAGTGGCTGTCTGATTCCAGAGCTTATGTCCTTTGCACTCTAGCTAACAGCCAATCCACAAGGACTTCACAGTATATAATGGCGATATCTGGTGGGAGATTTCTTGAAAGCTAGATGCCAAGTGTTGTTGAAGCACAATGAGGAAATGGAGAAAGGGCAAAGAGCAAATAATTTCTAGAGAAGACATCTTACTGGGCTTTGAAGAGTGAATAGGGGTTTGCTGGCCAGAGAACAAAGAGGAGAAAATTCCAAACAGGAGGAAGGGCAGGGACAAAAGTATAGAGGCAGCACGGTTGCCCACCGCATCCAGGAATGCTGAGTAGTTCCAAGGGCAAGAAAATAATGTGGGGTGGCTGAGGCCATGGGGACAGAGGTGTGGGGCAGCCTGAGGGAGGACTGGAGAGATGGATTAGGTTAGTGCCTTAGAAGCTCAAAGCTTGTATCTGAGGTGCTATAAAAGACTTCTAGTCATCAAGTGGCTAGATGGTGTCCTTCTCCCCAGGGCCTAGTAATAGTGGAACTACATACACAGTAGCAAATGGACCGGAGAAAGGGTGAGAGCTGGGGAAGTCTTTCAGCAGTGTGCTTTAGATCATCCCAGCTACACCTACAGATAAGAGGCCGCAAACCAAGAAATACAGTTTTAAACAAAATAAATAAATGAATACATACACACACACACACATATATGTGTGTGTGTGTGTATAGTTTGTCACAAACTATATATGTATACATATATATGCATATATATGTACACATATGGAGTTTATTATATATGTATATGTATGTAGCTTGTCCTGACATATATACGTGTGTGTGTGTGTGTCATGACAGATTCCAGTTAAAAGTATTGGATGGAAATTTGATTATAGGCAGTGGCATTATCAAGAGAGATCAGCCCACAGCCTTTTAGGGCTCTGCTAATGAATTCCTTTCCCGCCCCCCCCCCCCACCCCCGTTTGAAATGAAGCATAATGAGAGTGATGATTCTGCCCCATGCAGGGCAGACTTGGAAAATAATGGCTTTTCATCATCTAATTAAAAACATTTAAATACTTTATTGGAACTATGTAGCATACCCCAGCAGAAAAAGCAGAGGAGGGTTGGAGACTTCAGGAGAAAATAATTTCATTTTACTGGGAGATTTTTAGCAATTATTAAAGGAGACTGATTATATTTAAACTATGAGGTTTTGTGTAGTATTTTAAATTAAGAGAAAACTATCATGATTACCTAAGCCACTGGATAGCTTACTTACACAGAGGACAGCAGCTTCATGATATTTGCTTTACTTTTTGAGAACCTCTGACTCAGAGGATTCTAGAATAGATCACATAGGGTAGGTGGATGTAGACCCAATTCCACCATCTGTCCTGTCTGCACTAGGGCCCACTATTCCTGGGTAAAAGGCAGTTTCGCAAGCCAACATTGTCTATAAAAGTGGATTCATTTATTTTTCCTCCTGATCAAATATCATTAGTTTCTTTCACTGGCCCTCATTAAATGCCTAATATAAAATTCCAAGAGTATTCTACTCATCTGCTTTCAAAGGCAACCTTACAGTCATGCAAAATGCACCTATATGCTGTTAACTCTCTTGTGTGATGCTGGTCTTTGTATATATGTATTTTTCAAACAAATTACCCTAATATAATCATTATCACTTATTCCATATGTCCTGTGATAATCTCGTTTATGCAACTTAAATATGTATATATGTATCTTTAAATTTTTTCTCTTTCTCTGAGTTAAGTGTGTATTTCTCAGTTTTTCAGAGAAGGGAACTGAGTCTCAGAGAAGCAGGAGAGACTTGTCCAGGAACCAGCTGGCCAGTAATTGGTGAGCCTCAGGCTTGAACCCAGGTCTCTGTCAATCAAAATGTAGGCTTTCGTACTGTAACATGTACCCCATGGGCTTGGGTGAAGGAATGGTTCCAGTTTCCAGCTTCCGTTTGAAGACAAGAACTGTATAGCTCTTGTTGCAGCCAAATGTGCAGCATTCTTTACACTTGGACATGGCTGATCAGAGAGTCACCTTTTAAAATGGGATTGTTTAAGAACAACTCTGGGACAATCTCCTTTTCTCCTTGAAGTAAAAAAGAAGAAACCATAAAAAGGAGACAGTGGTGCCCAACGAGAACCATATGCATACAGAAAAAAAAAAAAAAGTAAGCAGATGGAAGCTCAGAGCTTTATATAAACCTCTAGACCATGGTTCTAGAGCAAAGAGACAATAACACTAATAACAATAACAATAGCGGACCTTTACTATAGCATTTACTGAAATTTATCTTGTGCCAAGAACATATCTTTTGATCACTTCAACAATCCTATAAGGTACAAACAACTATTCTCATTTTACAGATGAGGACATTTAGACTTAAAAACTCAAGATTTGAAACACAATTTAAAGGCTTTAATGGATACTTTTTAAATAGGCGATTTGGAGGCTCTTGGCCCCTGGGCCTCCCTGACCTCATTTTCACCCCTGCTGCTCTTTCTCTGGCCAAGATGCATTTTTTGCTTTTCTGATAAGATAGGAAGCAGGCAGCTTCTCCAGGACCTGCGCTTGCTGGTCTCCCTCCCTGGAATGTTTGGCTTAAACGTATTTTCACAGCTTACTTCCTTACCTCATGCTGGTCTCCTCTCAAATATCACCTCATCAAGGAGACCTTCCCTGACCACCCCGGGTCCCTCCCCGTTCATTTTTTGGCCCCCTATCTTTAACATAAATGTCATAAGCAAAGATTTTGCCTCATTTATTCCCGATGCACCATAAAAGCCTAGAACAGTGCCTGGCACGTGATGAACATCCATGTAATTGTCGAATGAATGACGTGTTAAAGGCACCATAAGTTGATTTCATTGTGAGAACTTTCACACAGCTGAATTCACAAAATAAGGACCAGATCCTAAGGTTGCAACATTGACTCACAGTCTTTTCCATTATTTATCCTTTCTGAGCTCAGATAAACTTATAGGTTCCCATGGGTCACATTTCTAAGGAGAAAATGCATTCAAATGGAAGGAGAGAAAAGAGATTGGGAGTTATTAATTGCTTTTAAGGTTCAAATGTGTAAAGTTTATTCTTTATATTGTATTTTCCTACATATTTTCTCATTTAATCTTATCAGCATCCCTTTGAGATAGCCAGGATGGGCAATTACGTTGCCATTAATGCCATTTACCAAAGGGTTCCACATCTCCATTCTTCTAAGTGCATAGTAGGAGCGTGATTCTTAGTCTTCAGTGGTTGGGGGTTCCATGCAATCAGTTCTGTCCAAGGCATTGTGAACTTCCAGAAGTAATATTTGTTAACAAAACTCAAGCCGAGCATTTAAGTTCAGGTATGAGGCCATCATATGTTTTCTGTTCTCTCTGCCAGGGTGGCCGGAAGTGTTCCAATCGGTAGCTGTTCCATCAGCTTATGTTCTGGAGTGAGGCTAAGATAGAGAGGAGTGCCCAAATGAATTTAGAAAGATGTAGCACAAGCAAAAAAAGTCTTTATTGTTTTAAGACATTGACATTTTGGTGCTATTTCTTACTGTATCACAACATATCTTAGGCTGACATAGGAATTAGCCCATTTTTTTCACATAGAGAAACTAAAGCTCACTGAAGTAAAATAAATAGACTTTCTCAAGGTCATAAAAACCTCATAAATGCCCAAGCCTGTGATTCGAACTCAGATCTTTTGACTCCATGTTAGTGCTATTTTCCCTGTACCACATTGCTGCCTGATTAGCATTAAGTAATAAACTTGATTCCATTTGAGCCCACCCTGTGGGTCCTGGTTTTCATGATGGATCTTTGGAAGGTAAAAAAGGATAGTGATCTAGATCACAGACTTTGGGGTTAAGTTTGAGTCTCAGATATGCCAAATTATTAGCTTAGTGTCCTTGGCATGTTGTTAGAATATGGTCTTCTACGAGTTCTGATTTAACCAAGACTGCAGAGAGTGGAAATTCTTAACAGTAGAGAGTACTTGCAGCTAATGGGATAATATCAAGCACCAGTGGCAGGATGGGAATTTTTGGGTGGGGTCTGCCTTTTCAATATTCCTTGAATCAGAGAGGCTAACTGACTTGCCTGGGGTCATGTAGTAAATGGCAGAGCCTCAATCTCAATCCAGACCTCTCTGATTCCTTCCAGTATGTCTCACTGCCTCTAAGACATAACTAATTCTGCAAAAATCCCTATATCAGTGAGACAGGAGAAGCACAGCCCGATTTTAATGATTGACTTTAACATGGGGAGCCTTCCCATTTCTGTTCTTGTTTGCCTTAGAGCATCAAGTTGATTTATTCTTTGAATATTCCTCTCCTTTCTCTTACTCTGGCTTAGCTTCGAGAACAGCAGGCATTGCTTGGCAAGGTTACAGGATAAACTTGCTGCTTTTAGGACATCTGCATCCAGCAAAACCTTTATTTTCTATCCCTAGGGCATAATCTTGGAAAAACACATCTGTTATTCCGGGTGCTTACCTGGCTGGGCTTATTTTTTCTCTCTTGGATGGTAAAATGTTCAGTGAAGATATGAGGAAGTGTTTTCACACCCTCGGAAGTCACAGACCTTTTGTGTGTTAAAATATTATCCCTCAGAATCTTCATTGACTCATAAGCTTTTATCGAAACAATGAGAGCACCACCTGTGTCCCAGAGTCCTTCAGTCCTAGGATATCAGAGTTGCTGGAAATGCTTTCAGGGTCCCTTCTGACTAAGTCACTGTTGGCGGTGGTTGGGGTCTGAGAGACAGACTCTACATTGCACAGATACCTGCCCCAAGATACATCTCCCCTCTCCTTCCCTTTGCTAAGCCGCATTTATACTAGGCTACCTCCAGCCTCATCCTTTCCAGCGAACTTTCCAGTCACTGGGGAAGGAAAACAAAGATGAGGGTAAGAGTTAAAAACCCAGGTCTACCTCATTTATTCATTCATTCACTCATTTTGGAACAATTATTGAGCATGAACCTGTGCCAGGCACTGTACTAGATACTGAGGAAACACTGATTCAACCCCTGACCTCACTGAGGTTTTAAATAGTGGAGGTTTAAAAAGTGATGAGACAATTATAATGTGATTAATTAATTATTTTTCATTTAGCAATATTGAGTGCCAACTATTTACCAACCACTGTTTTAAGTCCTGGAGATGTGTGTAACAGTGAGCAAAATGGACATCTCTGCCCTCATAAAGCTTACCCTCTGATGCCGTAGGCCATTAATAAGTGCACGATGCAGTGGTAAGTGGCAATGGTGAGCATTATGAAGAAAGGGACAGTGCAGTCAGTGGGGAGTGTGATAAAGGGTGTTGTTTAGCTGGGGTGCTCTGCCAAGCGTTCTCTGAGAAAGTGATGTCTGAGGGAAGCTCTGTGATGCTAGCAGGGCCACAAGACCAGAAGCACAGCATCCCGTCCTGTGGAGACACCTCGAGGGCCATCTAACCTGCATCTGCTTTTAAGTTTTGTCAAGTCACTTGACTGCTCTGAGACTTAGTCTCTTCCTGTGGACCTTGAGAAGGTTTAATGCCCTGCCCGTACCTCCTCTGACTGTGGACAAGAAAAGAGAAACTTCTTGAATGAGCTGCCTAGCTCTCCCTATGTGAATCTGTGAAATATTCTCATCTCCCTGTTCTCCAGAAGACCTAGACTCATAACGATCTCATAACTTCAGTGGTACAGATGAGAAGTAACAGACTCAGCTTTGAATTTTGCCACCAAAAAGCAAGTGTCCCAGATTTTCAGAGCCCGATTCCCTCTGTACAATGGAGATAATGAACAGAACCTGCTTTTTCTGGTTATTGTCAGGACTAAGTGAGCTTGTGCATTTAATGCCCTCTGTTGGGTATTACCCTCCACAAAGTGTTCTGGCACAGTCATGTTATAATCATTATATTTATTCATATTAAAAATAACAGCAACATGTACGGACACCTCAATATATGTCTAACGTGTCATTGATACTCAGCAAATATTATTGCCCCTCCCTCTCTTTCTCTTTCTTCCCACTCAATGTCCAATGATGTTCTGTTTGATCCAGAGCTGAAGTTGGAAAGAGCTGACATCTTAGGTTAGGCTCATGGGAGAGAACGACATAAAGGACTTTTTTAACCTCCTTCTTCTTGGAAACGTTGCACTTCTGTAGAACTCCAGTCTCTGTTTGCATCACTTTACATGTATATTGACCTACTTCGTCCTCATGTTGACACTTTAAGGTACATTTGTTGATAGTTCCCATTTTACAGTGATAGAAACTGAGGTACAGCAATATTAAGTAACTTATCCAAGGTCACTGAGCTGATTAGTCAAGGGGCTGTCCAGCCCAAACCCCCAGACAAGAAAGGATTTAGGGACTCTGGACCATAGTTCTCTAAGGAATTAAGAAGAAAATAAGTAGAAGGTTTCTCAGGGTTGTGTCTCTCCAAAGCTTGAAAGGTGCAGTAGGCGGAGAGGCTAACCCCCAATATGGGGAGGCACACCATGCTGGAGGGCATGTGGGAGATGGGTGCCCTGTTCCTTGAGTTATGCTTCCCTTCTTCGATCCACCTCTCTCCTTCTCTGGGGCTGGCAGGCATGTCCGCAGATACTTGTAAATTGCTAATCTCTGAGAAAGGCAGTGCAGAAAGACAAAATGAATCATTAAAGAGAAAAAGTGGAGCTGCTTGTGTTTGAACTCTTGGGCTCTCAAGCACTGCTCGTTTCAGCACTCCAGGATCAATAAATGCCAACTGCGTACACCCTGCCCTGTGAGAAGCGAGGTGGCTCCCGGGCAGTGAGACGCAGAGTTTGGATTTCCAGGCATGAAAACAGCATGAGGGGGACTTGGTCCTTAGCCTTTGGAAACTGCTGATCTTTCCTTTCCCTTTTTCTTCTTCTGGAAAAGTAGCTGGCTTTGAGGAATAGTGGGGATACCTCGTCAATTAGACTCCTGGCACACCCATTGATCTTTGGGGAGCTAAGGTCAGAAGAACAATTACCCAGCCTGTAATCCTTCTCCACCTTTCTCTCGCTAGACCTGTTGGAATTACATAAGGTGGTCAATGCAACCTTTGTTCTCCTGGCATCTCTCTCCCTCCTGCCATTTCTCTTTTCCTACCCTGTCTGTCTTCTTTATTCTCATTATTTTCCTGACTTTTCCTCTTCTCTTTCCTCTTCATCTAGGGAGTAATGAGCCCAGTTGGTCAATTTCAAGGCCATTCCCTGGCATACTGTGGATCATCTATCCACTGGGATGACGGCACTGTGCAGGGGAGACCTTGGGGAATAATCAGATAGATGTGAATTCAAATTCTGGTTTTGGGCTTATTAGCTATGTGACTTGGACAAATCATTTAGCCTTTGCCTCTTCCTCTTTAAATATGGGTCATATGAACATATGACGTGCTGATGATTGGCCCATGGCAAGTGATCCGCAGATGTGATTATCACCACCATTATTGCTGTTATTGTTACTATATCCTACAGGGAAAGGGTGTCGATGAGGTCTGTCCCTGCCAGCCCCCGTCGCACCAGATCTCAACAACAGTCGTTGTTCATAAAGGCTCTACTTCCCAGGGCCTGAGCCAATCCTCGCAGCCTGATGGAATATTAGGAGCTCTGTCCTCAGATATAAGGTCTAGAAAAGTCATATATGCAGTTAGGGACAGTGAAGATGGCCAAGGAAGAAATTCCCCATCCTCCCCATGAGGTGCAGCTTCCCAGTCTGACATCGTCATGTGTGTCCACTCTGGCTACCTGGCTTCCTCCCAAGTTCCTGGTTCCTGCGCCAGTTTCCTGCTGGGATGGGAGCCCAGCCAGGAAGCCCTAGCCTGGTGAGATCTCAGCTCCCTGCCAGTTCTGAACTCCAGAGCTCAGAGCTGCTTTGGTGTGAGGTACAGATGACGTTACAGAAGCCTGGTGCTTGGGAAGTGTAGCTTCGGAAAGCCTGGAGGTTGACCCCCCAGTGATGCTGCATGAAAGGGGCCTTTGTCACTGCCTTCTAAGCCATGGACGGTAATGTCCTTTGAAGGCATTGAGAGGGACGGGAATAGGGTTTAGTCATAATTGTGCAGTAGAGAGCAGTTGAACTGAAAGAGTATAGGATTTGGAATCCTATACTTGTGTCTGAGTCATGGCTCTGTCATCTACTAATTATAAAAACTTGGGAAAGTCATTTAACTTCTCGAAGGGCATTTTCTACCATTAAACGATAATGATCATTTAATGTGGATGCATTGAGCACAGTGCTCAGTAATACTGGCTCCTTCCTTTGTTAAAATACTCTCATAGGAGAGGGGGATATTTGTCATGGATTTCTCCTCTGCTTGGAGATACAAGGTGTTTATGTAATGTCATTTACTCTATAAAAGTCAGCATGGCATTGAGGTTAGTGCAAGGACTCCTGTGTGACACTTCCCAAGTTCACATATCGGACTTGCTCATCAGCTGTGACCTGGGGCAAGTTACCTAACCTCTATCTATCTCCATTTTCTCATCTGTAAGATAAGGATTGTAATAATAGTACTTGCCTCATAGAGTTGTTCTGAGAATTACAAGAGTCAAGAGACCCAAAGCTCTCAGAACCGTAACCGTTACAGTCGGAGCCTTTGTCTCAGTGTTAGCCACTAACATTATTATTATATGTCCAACTCACAGTAAGCAATGCCTCTCTCATTGACATTTTCTTTCTTTCACTCCCTGGCTATATTTGATTGGACTAGGGTGGGCCCCAGATCTTAAGTGAAGTTGATTAGAGTCTCATCCCTGGTACTTTGGGAATGAAACCAAGTAATGGTGTGTGTGTGTGTGTGTGTGTGTGTGTGTGAGAGAGAGAGAGAGAGAGAGAGAGAGAGAGAGCGAGCGAGAGAGCGAGAGAAAGAGCGCGTGTACGCGTGAGAGAGCGTGAGAGCGCGTGAGAGCATGAGCGCGCACACATGAGAAGAGAGAGAGATCCTCAAGGACAGAGACACAGAGAGGCAGAGATGGGAGGAGGAAAAGAGAGATTGAAGCACATGCATAGAGTGGGATACAAGTGTGAGAAAGTCAGGCAGCTTGAGAGGCCTCATTTCTAGTGCCTTCTAGAAGCACAGCCGCCTTTCTAACCTTGAGTCCAGGGGGGATGCTCTTGTATCTTTATAACAAAGCCCTCTGAATCAGTCTGGATAGCCTACTTTATGCTGCAGTAACAAACGCTCCCCAAATCACAGTGGTTTAATACTACACAGGTTTTGCTCGTTCTGTGTGCCAACCTACATGCTCACCAGGGAGCTCTTATCATCATTACTCAGGGATGCAGTCGTTATTTTTGGCGTGCTTCCACAAAAACTTTGGTAGAGAAGTAAATGTGGCAAATGTTCACTGGCACTAAACATTCCTCTTGGAAGTGACACAGATTGCTTCTGCTCACAATTTCATTGGCCAAACAAGTCACATGACCACACTTATGTTTAAAAGAGTAGAGAAGTACAGCTTTACCATGTGTCAATAGGGGGAACCCAGACTTTTTGAATATCCTCTAATCACCACCATACCCTTTTTTCTTCTCAATCCATCTTAAATAGCTTTCTATTAAAAAAGCAAATAAACAAAAAGTCCTACCTAGCAGAAATGGTAAGATATTCTCAGTTCCCTAGGTGGTTGGATGTTAAATTGGCTGGGACAAGCTGTCAGTGCTTTCAGACCCCAGAGAAGTTGCAAATCGAAGCGGGGACAGAGTTATGGAGACTGGATGAGGGAAGGTAGTAGTTGAGCTGGGCTATGGTAAATGAGAGTGTTTGCTGGGCACTTTTAGGACTCAATCTTCAGAGCTTAAAATTGCACACGATGTGGTGGACTTTGGGATCACACAGGCTGTGGTCTGCATCCTTTTGCTCTTTAGGGACGGAGTGAGGTGATGAATGGCAAGTACCTAGCATCTTACATGGCATTGACTAGTCTTTCCTTATCTCATTACACTTACAATCTTTCTTCGTTACTGCTTCTGCAAAGTTTCCTCCTTATTTCCCCTGGGGGAATCCAAACACTTCATATTGGCATTATCATTGGGAGCCATGTGATTGAAGGGTTTGCCATTTTACCGGGAAGAGTAGTTTAATTGTTGGCATAAAGTTCGTTGCCTTAGTGTTATAAGCCAACAGAATTGAGGCTCTGAGATACCATCTGTTTCTCAAAAACAATTTTTTTCCCCTGGAATCTTCTCTGAGAATACAATTTTTCAGTTAAATTCAGAGGTGCATTTTATTTTACCTATGAGTGGAAATCTTGAGTTATTATTATTCTTTCTTATGAATAGTAACCTGTAAAACTAAAGACAAAGGAATATCGGTATAGAATAGTAACTGGAGCCTCGTCAGAGTTCTCTTTCTAAACCACAGCTCTGAAAGTGGCTCTTCTCTGCTCTGAAACCACCAGTGTGTCCCCAGAGTGAAGTTCGGGTACAATTCCAGTAACATATATCATGATATTTTGTACTTCACTTTTTTGTTTTTACCCATGTTATTCCTTCAAGTGCTACCCTTCTTCCCATCTGCAACCATTGAAATTAGCTGGATGAAAAATAATTAGAATGCATTTGATTGTGAGTAATAGAAAACCTAACTCAAAGAGACTTTAACAATAGTGGGGTATATTGGCTCATGTATTTAAGAAGTCCAGAGGTGTGGGAGGCCTCTAGATTGGTTTAAACTTGTGGCTCATCAATATCACAAAGTTACATTCTTTTTGTATCTTTGATCTACCTTTTATAGAACAAATTTTATCTCCTTTAGGTCTCAAGATAGATGATAATAACCCCATGGGCTACAAGCTTTCTGCTTCCTTCAGGGAGCACAATAACATTTCTATTCACTCAGCTTCTGAACTCATTTCCAAGCTTCCTCTGATTATGCCTTTATGCCTTAATTTCCCACTCTGCATTACTCTGGCTAGTGTAATGGTTTATATTGAATGCCTTAAGTCTGGGTTATGAGTATATTCCTGAACACATCACAGAGACCAGTAGACTTAGGCCAGTCAGCCTCTCGTTCCCACCTCAAACCCTACCTGAATTTCCCAGTTTGAAATTCCCCAGTTAGAATTTCTAAGCCTGCAAGAAAGAACCCAGGAAAGTATGCGTGCCGGGTCTGCACTATCAGTATATCTTATACAGTCAACACTTAACTTTGTATACTTAACACATATTTATGGAGGGCCGACTATGCTCCAGGTATTCTACCAGAAACAGTCTTAGGCTTAAAACCTTTGTGGTGGGGAAGGACAAAGAAAGAACAATTTGAGCATCTGTAACATGAGGTGCTGCATGAGCCCAGAGAAGAGGAAAGGACACCCATTTGGAGACTGGAGGTGGGTGGGATCAGAGAGGGCTTTCCAGGGGATGCTGAACCGTATCTCGATGGGGAAACTGGAATTAATCAGGCGGGAACATGGACAGAGGAGAAAGGAAAGGATGGTATTCCAGACAGAGAGCGTAGTATGTGTGAAGACAGAGCAGTGGGAGAAAGAACGGCGATTTGGGTCATGCATCTGGTTCAGTATAGCATAGAGTCAAGAGCGCAGACTCTGACATTGGAATGCCTGGTTCTACCACTTAGTGGCTGTGTGATGGGTTAGTTACTTGATCTCTCTGGGCTTTATTGTAGTAACTACGTCATTAAGACTATTGGTGAGGACAAAATGAGTTATTATGTGTAAAGTACTTGGATTATATTCTGCCATAGGAGTGCTGTGAAAGTGTTACCAATGTATTATGGGTACACATGGCTACTCTTTGGAAATAAAATCTGGGAAGTAGATGGGAAACCTGAGGAAATTTGATGTTATTTATAATATAGTTTTGTTTTCCTTTTGGTTTCAGCCCTGGCAGAAATTCAAAGTCTGAGAATTATAAAGAATGTCATTGCTTTTTTCTAAATTGATGGTCTGGACCACTAAGTCAGGGATATTTTGCAAGATCATATCAATCTTATCATTACATAATCACTGCCATTTAACGGTTTCCCCAGCTCAAAAATAAGTCAGTATGGTTTGTGCTTAATTGTTTGTGCTCTGGAATCAGACAAATCTATCTGATTTGACTCTTACCTTGTCATATGTGTTTGTATTTAAGTTCTCACACCAACTCTGTAAGTTCTTGTCATCTCCATTATGCACATGAGGAAACTAAGATTTGGAGGAGTTAAGCAACCTACCTACTCTTATATATATGGTAGAGCTGTACTTGAAGCCCAGGACTGTGGGAGTTAGAGTTTTTTTTTTTTTACCTCTGTGTGTGTGTTGTTTTTAATCTTTAGAATGGGATTATGATAGTAACTACCTTCATATTAGTGTGAAGATAAAATGAGATAGTGCTTGTGAAGCGTTCAGCACCATGACTGGCCCAGAAATTAATCTTCGATAAATCAGGTCTGATTATGACGGTAACATTTGCCTTTCTCGTGTTTTTAATAAGGATCATATTAACTAATGGGTATGAAAACAAATGTAGAGAGGGAAGACCATTCATTGAGACTACTATGAAAAGAGTTCATGATCATTAATCTAGTTAAAATTGCAACCCTCCAGCACTCGCCACCCTTGTTCTGCTTTATTTTTGCCCAGAGAACTTCTCGCTGTCTAGCATACTGTATTTAATTTACTTGTCTTTTTATTTTTGCATGTTCCCAACTAGAATATAAGCTGCAGTACAGCAGGAATTATAGTCTATTTTGTTCTTTTTAATGTTCCCCATCCCTAGAATAGCACTTGGGAGAAATAAGTTATCCATAAATATTTGCAGAGAGAATGAATTAACTAGCAAAGTCATATATCAGTTGACAATTAGTAAAATGACATTTCAGGCCCCTACCACTTCTGAGATCCTATGATTCTGTGGGTTTCCATGAATTTCTCATTCATTCCTACTTTTGAAGGTTAGGATAATGTGAACATATCAGCTTCAATTACTTTGCTGGTGACGTCAAAGACACTTTGTGAATCTCAAGCCTTGTGTAGTCATGAGCATTTATTCTCCAAGTGTTCATTTTTTAGGAATGACTACTTCCATATTTGGTTGTCATTACGTGTGTGTCCAACATTAATACTTTTTCGAAAAGCAAAAACATTGTGCTTTTCTTAGCACATGCTCATGGAGAGAAATCACAGCCACAGTTCCTGCATAGTCTTCTATTAGGCCAGCAGCTGGGCCTCCACGATCTTCTCACTTTCTCCTTTGATCTAGACAGAATTCTCAATTGTTTCTTACATAGACTCCAGATCTTTCCCCATTGTACTGTGTGTTTCCCCCAGGGTAATACAAATCAGACCAGAGATAATGCTTTCTCAACTGGTTAGCAGCTACCTTCATTTCTTAATGAATATCCCACAAAAGAGGACTTAGTCTTTTATGAGCAAGTGCAGATTCTCCTTGTTACTTCCTGTCCTTCTGGCCACTCTTCACGATCTTTCCTTGGGGGTTGGAGGGGTTTCATTGTTTTTCTTGATGTCCTGAGAGCTCTATGCTAACTACTCCTACATCTCACTTCACCCCCTCTCACAGCAGTTTCATTCATGCCCTTGGCTCTAACTACCAGTTCCATGCTAAGGACTTCTCCACAGTCCAGTCTCTCTGCTGTTCCTGATTTCCTTTGCAAGCTGGACATCTCCACCTGGAAGTCCCACAGCCTCAGCATGTTCACAAGCCATCATCTGTGACCTCAAGCCTGCGCTCTTAGTTCAGTGAATGGCGGCACCATCTATCCAGTTGCACAGGTCAGACACTTGCATGTCGTCCACGCGTTTTCTCTCCTCACTCCTTTCTTGCTTCCTGGCTCTGAACTTCCTGGCATCTTGATGATACAAATCTAGCCGCCGGTCAATTGTATATCTTAATAATAGGTCTTCATCTATCTTAAATATGCACTTTGAAACTCCTTTGCCTCCAGTCTTTACTTTCTCAAATTAATTCAGTTCATCGGAACGAAGTGATTTTTCTGTAACATAATTCCAGCCATATCACTCTCCCGGTTAAAACTATGACTTCTGTAGGACTGAGTCTAAGCTTCTTGATCTGTCTTTGACCTACCTCTTTGGCCTGTCAACTACCATGATCCTTAGTTTTGTCAGCTACAAATAACAAATATTAATCCCTCTCATAGGGTTATAGTGAGGATCAAATGAGCTAGTTCTATAACACATGTCATATTTGCCAGCACAATGTCCAACACTGAGAGGGTGCTCAATAAATGCTAATTCCCTTCCTGCCTTTTTTTCTGAACCAATACTTGGACTAGATCAAGGACCTTAGTGGCAATGTCTCTCCTGTAAACTCAGCCTGAAGCATTTCTACCTGCCTTTCCTTTGCTGAAGCACAGGCTGGAACCCCCTCCCCCCCCCATTCCCTAATCCATCTCTGTGATGACAGATCATCAAATAATTAGGGCAGCAAGTATTTGAAATTGTGTCAGTTCCCTCACGGTTCAGTTTCTAAGCTCCTGGCCTAGTACTGAATAAAACATTGCTTCTCTCCATGCTCCTTGCCCAGGAATGCTCGGCCTGTGTCTGGGATGGAGTGAGGGAAGGAAAGGAGAATTCCTAAGGCTACTGATGCTGCAAGGGAGATTAGCAGCTTTTTATCTCTCTACAGGAGACTTTTTACAGGAGGTGGGTGTTAGTTGTGGGGTTAATGAGAACAACATAAGTGTCAGAATTAGAAAATGTGAGTTTGAGTCCTGGCTCAAACCCTTACTTCTGTGTATCTAGTATAAGTCAGCTAACCTTTCTGAGCCTCACTGTCCTCAGCTTTTTGTCTAACTGGGTTCTTGAAAAAATCAAATTAAATAATGAATGAATTGCATAAGGTATAATTTAAAATGCAGACACTATCGATATTAGGTGTGCTATATTGAATAGGCATTAGGGACACAAAATAGTATCTATCCTCAGAGTAGATTTTCTTTTTCACTTACTGTCCAGGTGAAACTATTAATTATCATCTCTGAGTCTGAATATATTTATTTTTTAAACAGGGATAATTGGCCTCACACTTTGCTGAATAGGTTATGTATATGTTCTTGGTAACCTATAAAATACTAATGATAGTTATTATTAGTTATTCATTACTAATAGTGTTGGATATAATTATTTTTATTAAATCAGGACAGTAAGTAATACTGTTCTTAGAGGATAGCGCCCAATTCGGAAGCTATAGGCAAGTCACTTAATCTCTATGTCTCTTCCTTCAAATATAAAGTTAAAAAGATGAGTTTTATGGGCACCTAAAATAGGGCCTGACACACAGTAAGAATGTAATAAATAGAAACAGTAAGTGTTCAGTAAATACATGTGGAATAAATTAATGAGTAAATAAAAATGAAAGTTATTTTATGGGGTTATTTTGAAGTTTATAGGGAATGAGAAAGTGCATTATATATTGTGGAATGAGTCGTGTGTATGGAAATAGTATGAGATGCAGATTAGTCATATCGCATGCCTTACTTTTCCTTGCCATCTCCTGTCAGAATAACCTCCTTCAACATGTCTTTGTGTGTCCTTCTAATGCAGCAAAGATGGACCATCACATCCAGCCCTCCGGGGACAAGGCCAAAGCTGACCGTGATGCCCAAGGAGACTGTGGTCTTGTGTGCAATAGCAAACAGAAATGACAGTAATAAACACATTGGAGGTGCCTTTGCCTTATTCCATTCCCACTCATTTTCATACAGTCCATTTAGAAAGAACAGTGAACCCCCAAAGCAGGGATTTATGATGGTTTAACTTACAATGTTCCTTATGAGGTTCTAGGATGTTACGGAAATCTATAAAGACACCTTTTTAAGCTTTGCTGTGTTCCTGACAAACGGTGAATAAATATGTCCCACCCCTCCCTATTTTTTCCCTAAGTATAGTTGAATTAAGGAAAGAAAACACTGCTGCCCGGAATTTGAAAACATTAGAGATTCTTATTATCTCAGTATCTACAGACACAGCCTCCCACCCAGTTTCTTCGACTGCACCCTTGGCAGGCAGCCGGCCAGTCTCTATGTTCATACTTCTCAATATCAGACATTGCTATTTTATTTGGCATCTCATCTGCTGAGCCAACATCAGCCTGCCCTGAATCTTACCTCCTTAATCCCAGTTCCGCCCTCTGGAGTCTCATAGTAGAAATGTTGTCCCTCTTCTAGGTGTCCCCACTTCAAATGTTTGAGTCTTGTACCCTTGGCCCGTTGTCTTCTTTATGCTAAGCCTGCCTTTAAATTCTTCTTGCTATATTCTTGTTTGTGATAATAATATATGGTATTGGTTGGGATAAAATTTAATGTGTGCCTAACTCTGTACTAAATGCTTTATTTATTTTTTAATCCTCACCCACCCACAACCCATGAGCATGCACTCTCACTACTCTAGTCTTACAGATGAGGTAGTTGCAGTCCAGCCCAGCTAGCAAATGGGATGGCTGGATTTGATTCTATGGTATTGGCTACAGAGTCTGTACTCCTAACCTCTGGTCCATAACCCACCCCTCTGTTTTGTAATGTTACTAATAAAACACTATAAACAGTATTATTATAAGTGGCAATTATCGCTGGGCTGCTAATTGTTGGAGTCTGCTAGGTGTTTTATATACATTAGCTCTTACTTTTACAACAACTATGCAAGGAGATCTCATTATTTATAGGAAAGGACTGAGGGATTGGAAGCCAGTAGTTACTCTGACCTCCTTCTTCTGCTTTACTGGTGAAGCATTCATCATGCTAGCATTCTACAACATTACATGAGTGCTTTCTCTAGAGCAGGCACTGTGCTGGGCCCTGGGAGGTACAGTGTTCTACAAGACAGAGTCCTTTCCTCATGGAACTTATATTGTAGTGAGAAAATAGGCATTAACCACTAATTACACAATTGCTGATTTAGTTTCTGTTGTGATGTTAATCACTTAAATACGGAATTCACATTATATTCAGTGCTATAGAGAAAAAGTGAACTGTGTAGAGAGAGTAAATAACAATGAGATCCAAGATAGTGAGATGAGAAGGAATTAACTAATCCGAGGGTGAGCAGAGATTTGGGGGAGGACAGTGGGAACCGCATGGGTAACTGCCCTGAGTGGTGTCGGAATACAAAGGGAGCGAGCTAAGGGGCAAGCCTGGGAGACAAGCTCAGAGGCCAGGACCTGCAAAGTCATGAAAGCCAGAGAAGTCTAGCTTTTGAAATAGGGAATGTTTGAATTTGTTTTGAAAAGATCACTCTGACTTCCAGGTAGAAAACAGGTTAAAAAAAAAAAAAAGTAGGTCATGATAATGGCTAATGGTATCTGATGCGTAAGACCCTTAGCTAAATTATTATGTGTCTGTGAACATAGCCAGTGATCACGCATGGGGTCAAGAGCCCTCTCCAAAAGCCCAGATACCTAGGTTTGAAGTCTGGCTCTGCTTGTTGCTAGGTACACAACTTTGGCCAAGCTACACAATCTTTTTATGCCTCAGTTTTCTCATCCATAAAATTACACCTACTTTAAATAGTTATGATAATATTATATGAATTAATGTATACAGAACACTTAAAACAGGGCCTGGCACATACCAAAAGCTGTTTCATAATTCTTATTTTTACTAGCTGCACACACTGTTAATTACATCAATAAGATCATTTTAACATTAATGAAAATTTATAAGAGTTTTAAACCTAACAGATGAGTCTGTCTTCCTAGCCAGACATCATAGGTCATGCTGAATGCCTCCACTGCTCATGAGTGTCCCAGTCCCTGGGTGTGTGTTTAAACGGGAGTCATGTGTCTCATAGTGTCTTATATTACCCAGTTTTTGTTTTGAGGATCTACCTTTTCTTCCCTACTAGAAGAGCACGCCCCTGCTTGGGTTGCTTTTGAGTTCCCTTGTCACTTGCTCTACTCTATCTTGTTCAAGGTTTAGCCTCAGAGAGCCCCCTCCCTTACTCCTTCTGGGGGACAATGTAAAGTGCCACCTAGGTCCCTCTTCATGGATGGACTTGTTGGCCCAGATGCTGGGACTCCATTGGGCAGACAGCTTTGCTCGCTACTCCTTGCAGGATTGCTTCAGTTGCAGAGAGCTAGCTGCCTTGCCCTAGGTCACCTCTTATCTGGGCAGGGCTCATCCAGGGACTTATTGATGGGAAGGAATACAGTTCCAAACAGGGCTGCTCTGCTTGGCGGCTCATTTCCAAGACTCCCCTTGGGGTTGGCTGAGGCTATCCTTGGGATTGCACTGCAGCTGGATGTCTCCATCTGCCAACCCTACTTCCTTTCCGTCCTCCATGGGCACGGACTCCAAGAGCCTTGGACATCCTAATGAACATTCTGCACACTACTCCATCTCAGAGCCTGTCTCAGGGGGAGCCCACCAACCTGCTACTAAATCCACTGCTCTCCCTGAGCTGGAAGGAGACCACTTCTCCCCACTCTAAACCTTTATATCAACACACTCTGTACATTTTTTTTTTTTTATAGCACAAGTTAGAGCCTATTATGAACTGGATTTGTTTATTGCTTGTTACCCCGCATCCCCAATTCTCTTTACTAAAATATAAGATTCATTTTTTTGTTTGCCTTGAAAGCGCTCAAGTATCAGGTGAATGAATATAGTATTATATCATAGTTAAGTTCACTCAACATTTGAAGCTACACTTCCTAGGTTTAAATTCTGACTGTGATGCTTATCAGCCAGTGATCTTGCATAAGCTTTTAAATGTTGTGACCTACCAGTGCTTGGCCAGCAACATGCATAGCACAGAGTAAGTGCTCAACAAATTTTAGCAGTGAAGAGTCAATTCATGCACAGGGTTGTTAAGAGGATTAAATGAGGGAATGCATGCAAATTGCTTAGTTAGCGCAGTGCTCAGAGTAAGCACTCAGTAAGTTTATCTGTTGGCATCAACAATTGTCCACGCTGACTGGAAAGCAAGTCTGTGTCCTGAGCCTCAGCGTCCATGTCCCTTGCAGCTCCAGGCACCATGCAGAGCAGTCTGGAGGTATAAAATTAAGGCTGGTCAGTTGACGAGCAAGCCTCTATCCCAAGTCCCTTGGACAGAGAGTGGCCTGACTTTAGTCTGAGAATTCCATGCTGCCTATCCAGGGTCAGCACACGACAAACACTTTACATGTACTTTATAGAGGTGGTTTGAACAAAATTCTAGTGGCATCTCATTGCTCAAACATGGTCTCCATGGCTACTCCCAGCCCAGCAGTTTGAGGAAGGCGCTTCCAGATTTGGGGGCTGGCACACTGCAGCCTCCAAACGCGTGCCATATTTTTTCGCCTTTCTCAGACAGATTGTGGGTTGTGTGTTCATTAATTAAGATGAGAATAATTGGTCCCAGCAAATAGTCTGCACATCAGCTTGCAAATTGTGTGCACAACGAGGCCCCGTGGTTCTTTTTCTCCCATCTCATATCTCTATCGCTGGTTCCTTGGCTCCTGACTGTTTCCCCAAATCCCCAGACCCTCGTTTTACTGTAACAGTTGAAGAATAAAGGGAGAGTAGGATTCAAAATGGAATTTCCTTGGTTTATTGGAAGTCAGTTCATGCCCAGGGAGGAAAGAAATAATAAACCTCCTCATATGTATGCAATACTTGGTGATTTTTTAAAAGTGCCTTCACATATGCAATTTTATTCTTCGCTTAATCACTGGGAACCAGCTATTATTTTTACTAAAGGTGTGAAAAACTCAGGCTATGGAGCTCAAATCTTGTCTCTTCCACTTAGTAGCTGTGGAAATGGAAACTTGCTTGGGCTATTCATGTATTACTTTCTCAGTGCGGAAATATGGTAATTTAGGACCAGCTTCACAGGATTAAGCTGTGAACAAAACGAGGTAATGCAGGGGAAGCACAGAGTCCACACGGTGGACTCTCAAAGCTTTTGTTGTGAATATACCCGTTTTACAGGTGGGAACTAAGGACTCTGTGTTGTCTAGTTCCTTGGCCAACATCTCTGCTTATAATGAGCTTAAAAGTTTAGGCTTCTGTTCCTAAATAGATGCTTAATAGTTGTTACTGTGGGCTGAGTGTTTGTTAAATGTGGTGTCCTGGGCTTTATACTGGATTTGATTACAGGGCTTCTGGTCTATGTGGTGCTCTCTGAGAGGTTGTTATATACAGAGAGCCTTGCTCCCATGAAATACTTCCTCTGATTTTTTTTTCTTAATTTGCAGCCATTGTAAAGGTGTCATTTTTTATTTTCCTCTACATGACGAGATGACTTGTACCCTTCCACAGTGATTTTATCCCCAGGCCATTTTAGCGTGCTGTTATTTATAGCATTGTGACTCTAGAACAGCCAAAGGCTCTGCTGCTTGCCTTATTTTCTGTAATTATTTTGTTCTTTTCTATCCCAAAAACAATCTGTTTGGTTCCGATCAAATGGACCTCTTCTGACATTCTGCCATCAAGGACCAGAGTCTCCCTGAAGCTGGGGACCATGCTGTTCACCTAACTTCTAGACAGTGCTGAGCACAAGGCTTATCACATAGCAGTCCCTCAATCAATACTTGTTACATGGCTGAATGAACCAGTCAGTTGATTGATAAATCAAGGTTATTAGCTCATATGCTAAGATTTTGGATTTCGGCATTCTCTGAACTATTTGGAAGGGCTCATTTATCCCCACACACAGGTTCTCTTTTTGTGCTGTCCTGACATTTCCTGCAAGTGACTCACCCAGATCTTGATGCTGGTTCTTCTTGACTCATGCAGAGGAAGGCAAGCTTGATCTCTGCTAACCTTGGGGTTGTAAGTTGCCAAGGGCTAGGAGACTTTCCCAAAGTAGAAAGCCATCTGGGTGCCCCTCTGTCATATGCCCCACCTGACCAAGCATCAGGGCTTGGATTCCTGGCACCATAGTGAGTGTTTCCACCCTGCACCAGGAGCAGAACCTGGGACCTTGGCTTGGTTTACCATGTGTTAGCTCTGTGTCTTTGGATGTTGTAAGCAGCAGAGCAGCATGATGAAAGATGTGTGTTTCAAAGAACAACCTGGGATGGCTGTGAGGAAGGTCTTCGAGGCATGGAGACCAGTCAAAGGCCATTGAAATAATGGAGGGTTTGCCTAGAAACCCTTTCTGAGTCTTGCATGGGATTCTTCCATTTGAAAATGATGGAGGACCACATGAAAAACCACAAAGTAGAGAAGAAAGCCTTGGACATGAACTAGTAAGACTTGAGTTCATTAGGTCTATGACATTTGGCAAGCTCTGTAGCTATCTGAGCCTCAGTTTCCTAACCTGTCCAAAGGGAGCAAGTTATAGTGAAGCTTGAACAAGATGATGGCTCTAGAGAAGGTCTAAGAAAGACAACTTACGCTACATGAGACAAACTATTAGTGTTATTGTAGGGAAATGAGGAGCTATATATAGGATTTTTACTATAGAAAATGTTTTCCTGGATGAAATGGCTTCTTATTCCAAGGAGAAAAATTAGTTCAAGCCCAAGGCTAGTCATTAAATCAGTAAAACAACTTTCCTTTTGTTGCCCTCAGTTTCCTAAGTATTTGAAATGGAAGTTAGATAAAATGATCTTTAAGTTCCTACTAGGAGCATGTTAGGATACTAAGTTTGGTTAATTTATGAATAGATAATGGGCTGTCTGGAAGAGAGGTCTCTCCTCACCTTTGGAAAAGGAAATCCCATTTACTGATTCCTAACTGCTCTTTGTCAGGTACTCAGCTCCCCTGCTCATTTAACTGTCACACAGCCCTATCGGGCAAAGATTGCCAGCAAACCAGTGGAGATGCGTGGAGCAGATTTACCCTCACATCCCTCAGAAAAAACCAACCCTGTAGACATTGTTGATCTAGGACTTCGAGCCTCCAGAACTGTGAGACAATAAGTGCTGTCGTGTAAGCCAGCAGCGTTGGTACTTTGTTATGGCAGCCCTAGGAAACTAATTACAGAGAGGCTAAGCAACTTGCTCAAGGTTGCAAAGCTAATATTCAGATTCAGATCTATTTCATTCCAAAGGCCGTGGACTTGTCATTGCCCACCCCCCATCTGCTCCCAAAAAACTAAAAACCAAAAAAAAAAAAAAAAAAACCCACAGGACTGTCAGACCCATGCATATGAAGGAATGGGGCTGGTGAGGATGCTCTGTAGTTAATCTCAGACCCAGAGCATCCTCTTCCTGCAGCCATTACCGGTCCTCAGCTCTGCCTAAGGAAAGTAATAGAGTCACTGTGGATCAAGGGCCCTTCCTTCTCCCTGCAGGGAGGCAGACAACCCCTGGCTTGGCTGGCTTCCCTAAATAGTGGCCTCCTGCAGTTAGAATGTGGTGACTTTCGGCTGAGGAACCAGATGCCCCACATAGGAATGTGATGTCACTGCAGGAGGGGTTGTTCCAACAAAGGTTATCAGGGAGAAGCTGTTCAGGCTAATGTCACCTTTTGTCTAATAGCCCATGGGTCCTGGCCAAGGCAGCCAAGAACTGGCAGTTTACCCCAGGACTTATGCACACTCACTTATGAAACCCAAGATGAGCTTTCTATTTGCAGTCCAGAACTTAATGGGCAGTCCAGCGGTGGGCTCCCATAAGCCCCACAACAGGTGGAGAAAGGGTATCGAGGGAAGGACCCTCGATTAGAGAAAAAATCAGTTTAGTCTACCTCCTTTGGGTCTCCTTTCCTACTCACATAGAACACTTCACTTCTGACACTTCTGGCCACTGATTTGTCAGATCCCACAGGGTAGGGGCTTAGTTTCACAAGACTGCTTCTACTCCAGTTCAGATGCCAGTCACAGGTTACCCACACCTCTGTTCGACTTGGCTACAAAACAAGGTTCCCATGACCCACCTTATTTGGGTCAATTAATTTGCTAAAGTGGCGCACAGAACTCAATTCAGGGAAACACACTTACTAGTTTATCAAAAGACATGATCAACACAAATGAACAGTTAGATGAAGAGGTACAAAGGATGAAATTTGGGAGCATCCTGAGCCCAGAAATTTCTGTCCCCATGGAGTTGGGAGTGCATCACACTTCTAGTATGTGGATGTACTCACCAACCTGGATGCTCTCAGATCCTCGTGCTTTGGGGATTTTATGGAAGCATCGTTACTTATGTATGATCTGTTATTAACTCCATTTCCAGCCCCTCTCCCCTCTCTAAAGGGTAGGGATGGAGCAGAAAATTCCAAGCTTCTAATCATGACTTGGTCTTTCTGGTGACCAGCCCCCATCCAGAAGCTATCCAGGAGCCTGCTCAGAGTCACTTCATTAGAACAAAAGACACTCATATCACCCAGAAAATTCCAAGGGACTCAGGAGCTCAGTGGCAGGAATCAGAGTGAGAGACCAAATATTAGAACAAAAGATGCACCTAGTGCTCTAATCTCTTAGGAAATTACAAAGTTTTAGGAGCCCAGTGTTGGGAACTGGGGACAAATACACACACATGTGTATGTATGTACATACACATGTACATGTATATGTATAGACATACACACATATACACATACATATATAACACATATATAAATGTATATATAAATGTAAATGTTATATGTATATTTTCCTATGATCTCACAGACCCTCAGAGGGAATTTGTCCCCACCCCAGCACTTGTTTCTCATTAAACCCTCCTACCTATCTTTTCTATGAGGCGGCTTTAACCAGTTCTTCTCTGCCCAGGGAGAAAATGGGCTCAGAAAGCCGAAGCAGGTTTTCTAAGGTTGCACAGCAAGGTGCAGGAAACCTGGGATTAAAAACTGCTCTGTCTGTAGAATCTACAGGAGTCTCTTTGGTTTTTTTCTCAGCAGCACAGACCACAATACAGAGAAGCAGTGGACATGAATCTGGCTCTCTTCTCTGCCTGCTTCCCAACTTGGAAGGCTGGCAGAAGATGGAGAGAGAACTCGGCACCTTGTATGAGATAGCTTGAACTTTGGTTTTCTTTCTAAATTTTAGATCGTACTATGTTTTAACAAATGAGTCCCCACTGGCTACCAGAAAAACTTCAAATTCTTTAACCTGGACCCAACCTAGCTTTTACATCCATTCCCACCTTTTCTCCTTCCTCCTCCTCCTGACACTTCCCCCAATGCAGAGTCCAGCTGCCAACATTCCGAAACTAACCAACTGCCCTGAACATGTGCCCTTTCCGAATTTCTTTGCCCAGACTGTTTTATTTTTCCCCTTGGCTTGATGTGACCTCCCCTGCACTATAGAAAATCCTTCTCAGGTGTCAAAAGTCAGTCTCCTTTGTGTAGCTTTTTCAGACTCTCCTGGTAAATTCTCCCATCTCAGCTCTTTGTGTTGCTTAGCAGCGTATCACAGGGACTGCGGGCGTAAGCTCTGGAGCCAGGATGCCTGGGACTGGGAATGTAGCCTTGGGAAAGATGCTTAACCTCACACTGACTTCATTTTCTTATCTGCGAAATGGGGATGGTGATATCGAGTGCCTACTCCACTAAGTTATTGGGAGGATTAAAAATGGCAAGCATTTAAAGGACTCCATTCAGTACATTGGGCTGTTACTAATTCTTCATTGCTTGTCTGCCCCTGTTAGTGTGTGTGCCCTTTAAATGTGAGGACTGTTCTGTTTGTCTCTGTACTTCCCATAGTTCCTAACACAGGGCCTCGTGCCTCATTGACAAATATTTGTCAGGTAAATAAATAATAAAGATGACTAGCTTTGCAGAGGCACTGTCATGTATGTCTCTAGCATCAACCAAGTGATATTAATAATAGAATTAGCTAATGTTTATTGAGTGGTTATTATGTGTCATGCAGTATTTTAAACACTTTGCCTGTTAACTCATTTTGTTGTCTCAACAACCCTCTGAGGTAGTTACTAAAATAGTACTATCATTTTCTTTGTCATTTTATGGATGAAAAAACTAAGCACCTGGGGTTTCAGTGACTTATCTGTGACTACACAGCTGGAATAGAGCAGAGCTGTATTCAATGCAGACCACCTGGCTCCAGCATTCATGCTCATGGCCATTTCCTTCTACTGCATTCACGGAAGGTGTGAAATCAGGGCATAGCCCAGGGAATCAGGGAGAGGGTTTTGAATCACCAACCCTTAATAAGAGGCAGGATGGAGATGGGGTGGGGGCTTGACTAGATGGTGGGGTTTAGATCTTCACTGCAAATGGCTCTGCGTAAGTTCCTCATTTTTCCCTTGAAGGCAGTCCATTTATCTGAAAGGAAATGAGATAGAGCAGATGGTCATCAGGCAGCAGGTATGGTCCTACTTGAGGACAGGAAGATGGCTAAGATGACTCCTTCCTTTTGTTTTGATTTGTGTTCCTAGTGTCTACCTGAAGGCTTGACACATAGTACACATTTAACATATGACAGCTGAATGAATGCATAAGGATTCAGGATTTCCGAGGTTTAGTCGCATGCACAGGTATCCAATTTCCATTTATGTTACTGTAAACCACTTCTCATCTGTATGTCAGAAAGCCCCAGTTTAGGGGGGAGGGACACATCTTAACATGATGAGATTTTGCTTATCCAAGATGCGCGTCTCCCATCATTGGCTTGTGCAGCCACCATCTAGAGTCCTGCGCCTCTGAAACTCTGGCGGATGGCATTTCTATGAATGATGAGGCCCCTGGATGGTCTCAGTAGTGAGCAAATATTAACACTTTGAATCAATTGCACCTTCTTGATTACTGAGAAAACTGTTCAGAGGCCGGCAGAGAGTTATTGTGCCATGTAACAGTCGAGTGTGGGTGATATAGTGGGAGAGGGCAGCATAAATGAGTTTAAGGCAAAGATGGATTTGCACTTGGAAACCGAAATCATATGGTGGGTTTGCTGGTGGAATTGCAAAGCACACCTGGAAGAATGCCAAGAATAATGCAGATGGGCCACTGGCTGTCTCAGCCCACGCTTTCTATTCTGGACAGCTGTAAAATGGGGAAATTAATAGCGTCTACCTCATAGGGTAGTAAGGAGAAGTAAATGATTTAATACAAATAAAGCTCTGAGATCAGTGCTGAGCATGTTGTAAACACTCAATGAGTATTAGCATTAATATGTACTAAGAACCGTGAATAAAACTAAAAAGAGACTGGGTCATATTGTCCTCACAGACCTTGCAGTGTATGAACAGTCAGTCACATAACCATTATGCAGTGTGATAGTTGTCATGATGGCACAAATATAGGGCCTTGGGCCACTCAGAGATGAAGTTTCCCTGCTTGGACTTGGAGGGTCAAGAAAGACCTCACAGATGAAATGGCACAATAGAAGAAATAAACAAGCAGGAAGTGGTCAAGTGGAGAATAGGGGAGAGGATGCTTCTAAGCAGAAGGAATAAGCAATTTCTGCAAAGACCTGGAGGTAAGAAAGTGTGGTGTTGTGGGAACTCAGAGTTCAGGCTAGCTAGAATGTGGAGTTGGTGGGGGTACTAGTTTCCTAGGGCTGCTGTAACAAATACTACTGAGTGGCTTAAAACAATAGGCATTTATCCTCTCAGAGTTCTCGAGGTTAGAAATCTAAAACCAAGGACCAAGCTCTCTCTGACAGTTTTAGGGAAGAATCCTTACTTGCTTCTTCCTAGCTTCTGGTGGTTGCCAGCAAGCTTTGCCATTCTTTGGCTTGTAGCTATGTTGCTCCAATTTTTGCCTCGGTCTTCACGTGGCTGTCGTGTGTGTGTGTGTGTGTGTGTGTGTGTGTGTGTGTGTGTGTGTTTTCTCTTCTTATAAGGACATTGATCGTTGCATTAGGGCCCACCCTAATCCAGTATGACCTCGTTTTAACTTAACTAATTTTGTTTGCAAGGACCCTATTTCCAAAAAAGATCACATTCTGAGGTTCTGGGTAGACATGAATTTTGAGAGGATACTATTCAACTCAGGACCATAGGAGCAGCCAAGGGGAGTGGAAATGAATGAAAATAAAAAGAAGATGGAGCCAGACTATGAAGGGATTCATAATAAATAATAATAATAAAGCAGTATTCATGAGCACTTACAATGTGTTGGGACCTATGGTAAGGTAAGCAGTTTATGCATATAAAATGCAGACTCCTTTGAAGGAGGGGAATCTGGATGAGTGAGGCCAGAGGGAGAAATCCGAGCTTGGAGTTTATAAAGGGTATCATCAGTGAGGGTCCCAGGAGGAAACAGATGGCATACTCGGTTTAGGACAATTCAAAGAGCGTTCATTGAAAGGACTACCGGAACCTGGAACCAGAACATTGTGTGAAGAGGGCTACCTTGAGAAGAGCTATGAGCATTGATTGAGGAAGTAGCCAGCCCAAAGTGACCAGAGAGAGGGAGGGAGCCAGGAAAATAAATACCCTGACTTGATTCCCTCTTCTCTCTGGTTTCTCATTGAGACCCTGCAGGCCCACCCCAGCTGGAAGCCAGAGAATAAGAGGCTCCACTGATGTAGTCCACATGTACGAGCCTCATGGGGCACTGAGCCTAGCAGAAAGGACTGTAGAGTGGATCTGGAAATAAAGAGAACATCTTGTACTAGGACGCTGACGAAAATGCAGAGCCAGAAAATAGGCAAGTTGCATTGTGATGAGAAAGCCAATATAACTTTGCCATTAAGAATGAGCATGGGACCTGGGATGAGACGACTTGCATTTAAATCATTAATTCACTCCATCTCCAACTAGCTGTGTGACTTTGGGCATATGACCCCTCATGGGGTTATTGAGATGATTATACACACTAGTACAACTAAAGCACCTAACACCGTGCGTGGCCCTTTTAATAAATACTCAATAAGCATCCACTACTATGGGTATTATCATGAACAGCACTGAACAGCAGTCTGTTGCAGTAGGGCCTCTTTTGAAGGCCTGTGGCAAGTCACTGCCTATAGTACTAATTCATTCATTTGTACTTGGATCCATTAAACATATACTTATGAGCATCTATGGTGTGCCCATCACTGGTCTAACTGGTAGTGGCAAACGAAGCAAACAAAATTCTCTGCCCTGAGAGAGCTTACATTCTGATGGGGAAAATAGAACATAAACAAAGAGAATAAGAAAATAGACTGTCAGAAAATGATCAGTGCTATGAATAAAAACAAAGCAGAAAAAGAAGACGGGAGAGGGAGTATACTTAGGATAGGGTTGCAGGTTGAAATACAGTGGCGAGAAGGATCATTGAGCAGGTGATATTTGAACAAAGGTCTGAATGGATTGAGGGAGGAAGTCATTCTGATACCAGACGGATGGCGGTTCTCAGTAGAGGGAAAGACAAGTGCAGGGGCAGTGAGGCTGGAACCCTGGAGCATCTGAGAAGCAGCGAGGTTGCAGCATTGTGGGAAGTGAGTATGATGAAGTCAGGGAAGTATCAGGAGCCAGGTCTTCAGAGCCCGTGGTCTTCAAAAGTCTGTGTTCTACATGACACAACAGCACATCCTGCAATCCTGGACATCTCATATTAACGTTGTTCTGCCATCTGTAATATGGGGATAATGATCCCCATTTTGTTTATCTCCCAGGTGATTATAAGGGTGTAGTAAAAAGATGGGCTATGATGTTGTGTTGAAAATAATTATTAGGCAACATAATGTTGTTTTTTTGTTTTTTATTTTTTTCACTTAGTAATTTTGCTGTAGGCCACCTGCTGCTGAGTAGAAAGACTGCCCTTGCCCTCGAGGATGTGGCTGTGCTGGACCATTGCTTGACAGCGGGTTGTCATCTCTTTTACACACAAACTCATCTTCCTCTGCCTCTTCAACTCCAGGGCTTGGTTTTTAAAACAGCAGTTTCCTCCCACTGTGTTCCGTGCCCCAAACCTCCTCAGTGGAATTACAGACCAGCAATTCACAGAGGCCTGTTATTTATCCTATATGCAATAAAAACCTTCCGTAGCTTATAGAAAATAAATGTGCTTTTGAGTGTCATCCACGCTTCTTATTAAACTTATCCCCTCAGTGGGCACATATCTTTGTGGTGCCAAGCAATTTTATGTCCAAATAGCCAATGAGCTGATAATGGGTTTTATGTCTAGCTGTAACCAGCGGCATTGCAGGCAGCACTTTCTTCATTGTAGTTAGTTAGGACTTGTCGATTTCTCAACCCACAGCATGTAAATATATCTCATTAATGTAGTGGTCTGTGCTTGTAAATAAAGAAACTTGGGTCCCCATGCATATCTGCTGGTGGAAACATGCAATTCGAGGGGCCTTAATGGAATTGAGGCAAGAAACCTGGACTGAGAATAAATCGCATGAGATTATAAAAAAGGATGGAGCAGTAGAAAGAACAATTTGCACTAGTGGAGTCTTTAAGCCATCAGCAGTTTCTTTTTTTTCATTGCAGATACAGGAGCTGCTCTGTTATTTCTCTTGGTAGGGGAATGGAAAGGGCAAAGACAACTAAAATTTATTGATAATTATTCTGTGTACCAAGCACTTTACATATACCATGGTTTTTGATCTACCGGGGGGGAAAAAAAAACCTGACGAAATTGACATTTTAACTCTTATTTTGTATATGATGTGAAAAGAGATTCAAGATTAAGAGACCTATAGTTGATATATAACTGAGCCACAGTTGAAACACAGTTTAGCCACATCAAGTCAGACCAGCTTTTCATCCCAGGAAACTTCATAAGACTTAGTGTCTCCATCTGTAAAGCAGGGAGGATAATGCTACACCTATAGATTTTGGAATGAAGAACCAGCATGTTGCTGATATATAATTCGTGTTTGGCAAGAAGAAAGCCTTGACTTCTGGTTTGAGCTTTAGTTTTCCTTGCTAACTTCTTCCTTCTCTTTCTTCCCTTCAATTCTACATACAAGTGAAAATAACCAGCAGGCAATAATGTAGGACCATGGCTGAGGTGATATGAGGGGAAGTTAGATTCAAACCTAGGTATTATCAGTAGAGAGTATAGGTGACATTATGGGATCCTCAGACTTATGTTTAGAATCACAGTGTTGGTGTCGTTTGTAGAATGATTTTATGGAGAGTTATTTAAATGTAAATATAGAAATAGGTTTTCTTTTCAATATATTTGGGAGAGGGAAGAAGAAAATGAGTCAGTATTCATTGGTACCTACCATGTGACAGCTGCTTTCATATATTATCCTTATTCCTTTTTAAGACGATGTAAGTTTCATGAAGCTTCCCCAGCGCCTGGGGGCTCTGTAGGGACTGTTCAGTCATGTGCAGGTACTTGGGTTCAGAAGTTTGAGAAGCACTCACAGACACATTGGGCTCCTTGGGGTAGAAACTATGTCTCATTCCTCTCTGTATCTTCATGCTGAATTCAGGGCCACCCACCGACAGCGATCCTATGGATGCTTTGGTCCACCCTTCCATCGTCCTATCCGTGCATCCATCCTTATGCCGGAACAAGCCAAAATGGCAGCCTTCAACTGGTGGAAGAGCTCAGTTTCGGGAGACTTCAGACAGCTGTGGTTCTGAATTCTGATTCTGTCACTTATTTGCTGTGTAATCACCTCTCCGAGCCTCAGTTTTCTCAATTTTAAATTAGTATAGAAGGACCAACACGACCATCCCAAGCAGAAAGGTGAGGGAGGGGGAGATGTTTACTCTAGTCCAGAAGTATGCTTTGCGATTAAGAAGGCAGGAAGGAGTTGAAGCCTCAGGAAGGAGCTTCTGGGTCTCTGCAGTGAGAAAGGACCATGTTGAATTGTGACTCTGACACCCCCTCCATCCACACTCTGGGGAGGCGGTGTGAAGTTAGGCTGGGGCTTCATTTCACCCATACCACTCGTTCCATGAGATGCTCCTCACTTGCACGTGCTCCAAAGGGCATCAGCAGCAGAAAAGGCCAACTGCCCTCACTCCATGCTCCATGCCGCACTGTCCAACATGGCAGCTGTAGGCCACATGTGGCTTTTGAGCACCAGAAATGTAGCTAGAGCCATGTTAATGTGTTAACATGATAACATTTGGTTAAAGAAAATATATTGTTTAAAGTATTTTCCCCTGTTTATTTTACTCACATAAATGTGGCTAATGGAAAACTTAAGATTACATGAGCGGCTTGCATTCATGGCCCACATTATTTATTTCTGTTGGAGAGCACTGCTCTATGTAATCCATTGAGTAATAAAACAGAATTTCAAAATCGCTAAAATTAAAATGTACATTTTCAATCTATAAATATGTTGCACAAATATTATGACATGATAAGACTTAGGAGGGGTCTTTGAGCTTATCTAGAATGTCTTTATTTTAAAGCTAAAGGAACAGACTCCCGGGAGATGAAGCAACTTTGCCTAAGGTCGGTAAGTAAGTGACAAGATTGGGCTTTGAACCTAGGCCTCCAGCATCAAATCAGCTCCCTTCATTTAGTGAGTGTACCATAGAATATAGGCATTGTGGGACTTAGGATGTATTCCTGAGAGCCTCCCACCTTTCTGACCCCAGCACCAGTGCATGGCATGTGGCAGGAACACTTTTATTAAACATTCACTTGGTCTGAGATGTTTTACCATACTGAATAAAGGATACAAAAATAATTAATACTCATACTCTACTCTCTAGAGAAGATACTAGATGAATGGTAACCAGTTAAAATAGTAAAACAGAGGTACTTGCAAAGTGCTGCTGAAAGCTAATATGGAAATATATTCAACCTCACTAGTAATTTAAAAAATGCAAATAAAAATCTCGATGTTTCATTGTTTACTTTACTCATATTATGTCTAGTTTCGGAGGGATTTAGAGTAATTCATAATTCTATGTTAGAAAAATAATAGAATCAATAGAAAAAATATAAAAAAAACGGTATTATTTCTGTGAACATGGCCTCGTGGGGAGGGGGTGCGAGGCTTCAGCCCAAGTAAGTGATTTGGAGCATATGAACATTTTGGTTACCTTGGTGCCCTCTACTCTAGTTTTCTTGGCTTTAGGGGAAAAAAAAGGTGTATGCCATAGGATATTTAATATACACTGGGTAAAATGTTTATCTTCATTTGGTTTAAGAAAATTCAGAATTCCCTGGCTTTTCTTTAGTATCAAAATGAGAAAGTTCCTTGGGAGAAGAAACAGAGTCTTAATCTCACTCCAATGTCTTTCACGGGACTTCACACTTAATAAAGACGCAACTCACTAAAGCTTTGCTGAATACAGGAAGGAGCCCACATTATTGTGTCATTTATGCACTTTACAAGCCTCTTTATAAATATGAGCTCATTTAATCTCAAAATCCTGAGAATTTGAATCTCAATTTGCAGATAAGAAAACAGAAGCTCCAAAAGGTTAAGAAATGTGCCCCAAATCCCTGGCTACAAGAAAGCAGAGCTGGGATTTGGACTCATAATGTATCTGACTCTAAAACTTATATCACTATGTCATGTGAAGTAATAGAAGAATAAAGTGAGGGAGGGAGGAAGGGAAGGAGGGAGGGAGAGAGAGAGAGAGAGAGAGAGAGAGAGAGAGAGAGAGAGAGAGAAGGGGAGAGGAATACAAGGGAGGAATGGAGAGAAAAAGAGAAGAGGGAAGGAAGGGGTGAGTGACTATGAATTAAAAGTCTTTTGGCACATAGTCTAAGTATACAGACAAAGAGAAAGGTCAGAGTTTCCTTGGAAAAATTATTCTTGGCAATTTAGAGAGAAATTTTATAGAATGTGAGGTTAGGAACTCAGCCACCGTTGAAGACTTGGCTCTCTGAAGTTCCCCCAGGACGGCCTCCTCTCCTGCCACCTCATTATTGCAGAAACAATGTGCATGGCCAATAATTAGGAAATCTGCATGCTTGTAGTCTCAGGGGTGGGTAATGACCTTTCTTGTGAGTCTCAGGTCACAGGTTCAGGCCTGGATGCTGTAGAGTGAGCTGTGTGGAGCTGCCAACTGTCCCCCTGGACTGGACTTACAGTCCATTAACCCCTGTCCCTTCAGCAGAGCAATAATAATAAGAAGGTGAGGCCCACATCACAATCCCCTGCCAGCAGAACATTGGAGTGAGGGTACAGCTTCCCCAAAGGAAATCACCATGTTCTACTGTTGACCCTGACCAGCCTACTCTCCCCACAGTGCTCTTGGTCTGCCTGCAGGATAGCTTTTCTCAGGAGTATGGCTCCTCCCAAACTCTGCTTCTAACAGAAGTGCATATAAATTATTAGAGAGCCAGATAGCTCGGGCTTTACATTTGTAACATCCTTTATAACAGAGGTCCTCAACTCCCTGGCTGCAAACCTGTACTGGTCCATGGCCTATTAGGAACTGGGCCACACGGAAGAAGGTGAGCTGCGGGCCAGCAAGCAAAGCTTCATCTGTGTCTGCAGCTGCTCCCCAACACTAGCGTTACTGCCTCAGCTCCACCTCAGATCGATCATCAGGCATTAGATAGGAGCACTGGTCTCTGATGCCAAAAAGGTTGGGGCCACTGTTTTATATTTTCTGACTGTATGTTTCTATTTGTGAGTCCATTTTTAGAGTGGAAAAAGCAAAGACTTTGGAATCAGGGTTTTAATGCTACCATCTTTCTCTTTTTATTAGTTCATATCTTTGAACCACAGTTTCCTCACACGTCATGAGGAATAACAGCATCAGCCTCATTGATTTATTTGGATCATCATTGTTTTTTGGTGTTAATAATAATAGCTAACATCGAGTACTATGTATTGGGTTCTGTGCCAGTTGCTTTATACGTATTATTGATAATCTTCACGACTCTACACATAGATATTGTTTGTATCCTGAACTTACAGAAGTGGAAATTGAGTTAATACATGCCAAAACTGAGACCTGAAACCTGGTCTCTCTGACAAAGTTTTTAATCTTAACCACTATACTATGCTGAGATTATAAAGCACCAAGAGCAAGAGCCTGACAGAGTACGTTGTCAATGATATTTGTTGTTTTCTCCACTCCTTTTCTCTTTGACTAATATATCAATTGGAACACAGTCAGAAAATAGAAATCTTTCTAGGTATTTCAGACAGAGGGAATTTAATACAGGGGTTGGTTGCATGGGTGATGGAAGAGCTGAGATGCCAAAGGGGGACTTCGAAGGAAGCCAGAGATTAGTGATGGGAGAAAACCATTGTATTCTTTAGGCTAAAGGAACAAAGGAAGGATGTGGTGCCACCAAATCCTAAAGAGCTGTGTGGAGCTGCCAGCTGGGTCATCTACAGAATCTAGAACTACAGTGGAGCCACAGAGAGCAGCTACCCTCCTGGAGATGTGATCCAAAGCCAGGAGATTTGGATCACATCTTCCACCCTCCTAGTCTCCAGTCACTCCACAGTGCTTCAAATTGGTCATTCATACTCAGAAACTCTCGAGCAAGAGAGTTCAGGAAATGTTATTTCCTGCAGGTTTGACAAATGACAGAACAGAACTGAGATCAAATAGACAAGTGTGCAGTGTATCTAACAACCCTAGAAATAGGTAGGTTGAGATTATTCTCTCTATTAGATTCTGTCAAGTAGTCAATCCATGACACAGTAGTGATCCTATTTTACAGATAAGAAAAAGAAAGGCCAGACATTAAGTAGTACCAGAGCCCCAAAGAGGGAATGATTAATCCCATGGGATCCAAAGCAAGCTTCAGAATGAGAGGGACTTTGATGATTTCATGGCTTCTGGACAAGTAGGGTTTTGTCAGATGGCTCAGCTTAGGAGGGCACTACAAGAAGTGAGAAGAGGAGAGGTAAAGATATATGGATCCATGAATTGAAGGTTTTGGGTTATATCGTCTTTGAATTTCCTGCCAATGCCAACATTTTTTTTTTTTAACTTAGAAATTTTATTGGAGTTTGGAGATGTAGTCTATACTGTTTTCATTGGACCTTAAAGGATCCACTTTCTAATACTGAATTACATCCCTAGGCTCCTATTTACATTGGCTCCATGATATCCCTTCAGGTTGATAGAGAAATTGACATACAGATGGGGAAAATGTTGCTAACAAAAGAGACAGAGAATTTTGGTCTCCTATCTGCCTTCTTATTGCCAAATGTGTTAACAGTTGGGAATCAGCAACACAGCAGCCATACATTAATGTCTGGGTGATCCATTCCTTCTATGAATGAATATTTGATCTATAGATATTTCTATTAAACACTCCTTTGTACTTAGTTTGATGGATAAACTTTGCTACTGACATTATCCTTCACATTTCACTCTTTATCATGAAACACTCTCCGCATCTTAGAATGCTACCTCTGGTTTCTCTGGGTTCAAATCATCACCCCACACCCTGGTGGATGCACTGCTTGTCTTGAAATGTAAAAGTGATGATAATAAAGACTTCAGTGGGGCCCCATGCCTTCAAGATAAATCTAAGCCCCTTAGAATATCTTGGCTTCCTCTTAAGTCTCCAAATTCCCTGACATTGAACTCTGAGTTTCAGGTATATTGAAGCACTGACCCCTCTCTTTCATGCTTCCATGTAGAAAGACTTTGCACATGCTGCGCCCACTGGAATATCCTTTCCCAGCTTCTGTCACTGCCAATGTCTATTGCTTCCCAGGGGATTTACCATGCCCACACCCTCCTTTTTGCATGTGTTTTCAATGTGCCATGCACACATTGCCAGCACAAACTATCAGTATTTGTAGCTAGGGTGTACATAACCTCCTTGAAGGCCCAGCATATAGTAGAAGCTGGTAAATGGTAGCTATTGGGAGGAGGTTTTTTTTTTTTATTATTATTATTAATTTCTCTTTTGTTTTATTCTATTCATTTATTTTAAATTTATTTAATAAAACTCTTGCTTTTATTCATTTCTACCTTTCTTGGACCTAACATAGCGTCTAGCACACAGCAGGTATCAGATAAATGTTTGTTGAATGTTTGAAGGATTGGTGATTTAGAAGTAAAAGTAAAACAAAATATTTAAAAAGCCTCCACTATTAAATATGGTAATTTTAAGAGACTGTCCTTAATTCAGGTCTGTCTCAGCACCCCCAGGTAGGTGCATGCTTCTGACGTAAATAGAATCCTGCTTTTGTCTGAGGGACATTAAAGAAGCCTGTGTCTCCTCATACATGGTCCTATCATTTTATTCTATTCCCTTTGCTCCTTAGCCCTGCAGCCACCTATGACAGGCCCCCAGGTTAATTAGCAAACTCTTTTCCTGGGGCAGAGCTGACCAAGCTCGTGACAGAAAATAAGGAAGAGCCTTAGCATATGAGGGTGAATTTTTGTGCCTTCTACTATTTATCAACCATCCAAAGGTCCAACCATTTAAACTGCCTCAGCTGAGAGATTGGCGTGAGGCACAAGCCCCTCCGTTAGCAGAGTCTCCTGGCCGACCACTCAGCAGCCTGAGGTCAGTGCCATCTTGTTGTTCTGTCTCTATTTGATCAGAACACTCTTTCCCCACCAGCCCTGATGCAGCCTCCAAATCCTACAGAGTCTAGAGCACACCAGGGAGCTAGCACCAGCCTTAGCACACTGGAGGACTCTTACTTGCTAGTGCCAGGGTGTTGTCACGAAGTCCCTGGGCAGTGTGAGGTAGTGTTTAGAGGTCTGTGCTCTGCAGCCAAACTGGCTGGACTGGAATCCACACTCTGCACTCTATGACTTGTTAACCATGTGACCTTGGGCAGGTTACTTCACCCTTCAGGTTCTGCATCTGTAACATAGGGATGATGATAAGAGTAGCTTGGGTGTTGGGGTTTTAAATGAGTATATACAGGTGTTATACTACAGGCCCTCTAACCCCTGGGATGCGGACTGATACCTGTCTGTGGTCTGTCTATTAAGAACTGAGCAGCACAACAGGAGGTGAGCGGCAGGCCAGCGAGTGAAGCTTCGCCTGTATTTGCAGCTGCTCCCCAGCCCTAGCATCACCACCTAAGCTCCACCTCAAATCATCAGGCACTAGATTCTCATAGGAGCACTGGTCCCTGGTGCCAAAATGGTTGGGGACTGCTATTATGCTATATAGAGCTGTGCCCGATGTGTAATAAGCACAATATACGTTTGGCTCTTAACTGGTCATTCCACAAACATGTGATAAAAGCCAGCTAAATGTGTTGTTCTAGATGCCATGCAGGGAAACATGAAAAGATGGGCTTATGTTCTTGATAATCTCAGCTTACCAGGAATAAGAGACAAATAAGCAAATTGTCGTGGTAGAGTTTGATGACTATAAAATGCACACTTGCTCAAGATTCCATAAGAGCACTGAGCATCTGTCCAGGATCATCACGGATGTCATGAAAGACTTCACAGAGGAGAAGACACTGGAGCTAGCTCTTAAAGGTGGAGTGGGAATTTGGCAGAAGGGCTAGTAGAAGAGAATATCCTAGATAGGTAGTAATGCATGTGCAGAGGTTCAGAGCTAGGGCCCCATGTGTCCTGTTTGGGAAACTGTCATGTGTCACTAGTGCCTAGGTGTGACAAAGCAGGAACAGGTGAGGTGGGGCTGTCAGACAAGGGCAGCCCTTGGGCCCCAGCTATAACTCTTAGGAGCTTGGACACAGTTTCTGTGGGCAATGCATTCCCTGAGACTTGTGAGATTCATTGAAAGGAGAGGATGGAGATGGATGTTTCTTGTTTTACTCTGAGCTTTTAAGAGAAAAAAAAAAAAGTAAATAATAAACGAAACTTTCATAAGATTGGTGTTAGACCTGAGTTTCAAAACATTCAAATAGAATATTGGTTCATGAGCTAATTCTATTTGGGCATGTGGTGTATTTTTAACTCTCTGATTCTTCTTACCAAGGTTCTCAATCTAAAGGAAACTCATTTACCCTGAAGGTTCTGTACCAATTATATAGTTTTATAAGGTCAAAATAAAAGTTGGGAGTCATTTTATCTTCATCCGTACTGGTAGAAATTACAGAATCAAGATGCTTTAATGAGAAAAAGCACCAGGAAGGGAAAAGTGAAAATAGAAATGTCAGCACCATCAGAGATTTCTCTACATCTGGGCGCTGGAAGATGCGGCCAGGGCTGGGCTGTGAAGTCCTTCGACAATGCAGTCACTCCTCGAACAAGCTGCCAGGGCTTCAAGAGGAATGGACTTGAAACACAGCATCCTTCCATGCTTATTAAGATTTAATCCTGCTTTCAACAGGATTGCAATGTTATTAAATTAGATTTTTTCTTCTTCTTTAAAAAGAGATTTAACTTTTGCTTTCCTGACATCATAATCAACATGGAGCAGATGCAAAGGGGAAATTGTGTGACCACTGGTAATATGGACCTATGCTTAACATGTAGCATGTGAAGTTATTAAAATGGAAATTAATTCCCTTTATTACAATCGTGCCCTATCAATTAATATGGTTGGAGGTGCTTATGCATATGCAATCATTCCTCGCGGCTGCCTGCCCCTTATTCTATGTGTGTGGAAAGCATTGGTAAAGCAATATGTACAATTTTAGATTCTGTGGCTAGTTTCGCTAGCACTATTCCTCTTTGCTCCCTAATAATACTGATAATGACAATAACTAAGAGTTATTAAATCCTTTCTAAGTGCCAAACACTATTCTGAGCAATTTACATTCTTTGCCTCATTCAGTCCTCACAGTATATTACTGACATGGGTATTTTTATTATCTCTGTATGAGGAAGAAGATGATGAGACACACAGAGATAAAAGCAACTTCCTGGGTCCCTCAGTCATTCTAACTCCAAAATCTGTACTCTTCACTACTGTGCTACTCTGCCTCTTTTAGGTTCCAGTGAAGGGATGGGGATAGGGCATGAGTCTTAGACAACAAACTCTTGGAGGCTGAGAACGAGTATAGTGGACCTGAGATGGGATAGAGGGCTCTGGGTAGGGGGGCACATGTTTTATTATATCGATTCTAATATTGTCTGGCAAGGCCAACAGTTTAGGAGATTGCCATTAATAGTTTGTTACAAATTCTAAAAGAAGGGGACATGCCACACCACAGAGGCCGGACGGGAAGCTCCAAGCTTGGTCGGAAGCAGGGAGTTGGGGGCGAGAGTTGGACAAGAGCCTTTATCATGAAAAGGAAGCAGAGGCTTGGGATCGGCTACTTTGAATCATTTCAGCAGGCACTGGGGCATAGGGGCTGTCCTTAGCTGTCTGATACCTGGCCCTGGGATGCCTAAGGCAGGCCGATAGTGGCCTGGAGTGTAAGAGGTTGGGGTATGGGATCCAAATTGGCTGGGAAGGGCAGTCCCTGCAGGATCGAGATCCTGATGGCAAAGTATCAGAAAGACAGAAAATGAAATGACATGGTTAATAGAACAAGGACTCAGTGAGGATACTGTGGGAGCGAGTGACTGCCAGCAAGACAGAGGCTGCCCAGGCTGGGAAGGAGGTAGGCAGACAGGGAGATAGGTTGACCACTAAGAAAGGCCTGGATACACAGTGGCCTTTGTGAGGCCTGGACAGGGGCGGGGAACTGCGGACACTGACATCAAGCTTCAGGATGGCCTTTTGTCTTCTGATGTCATGCATGTTTAACTTCATATGTGTATCAAACTTTAAGATGGAGAGGGGTTAGAACTGATATTTTTGACTAGACATTTCCTCCTTGGGAGTGGAGACTTTATCTTTTTCATGCTTGCACACCCTCCAGGTTCTGATGTGAGTCTTGGACTCCTGGAATAGAGAGGTTCTGGTTCATGCCTCGTTTGTAATTCTTGGTTCTTCAAAATAACACCCAACCAGGCTGTCTTTCTTCAAGTGCCGTTTATAAACTGTGCTTTTGGTAGGAGGAAGCCTACTAACCCAGGACAGAGGAAACCCAGTTGAGGGATCACAGTCATGGCTTCAATTCTCATTGTCACTGGATTCATATGGAGGAAGAGGGCAGTACCTGCAAAACCAAATCACATTTTTGACAAAAAGCCCTAGAGACAAAGAGAACTCAGATCAGCTATAAAATGATGTCATTAAATTTCTTCTTTGGGATGAAAAGAAATAATTTCTGGACTAAGTGCTGCTAGAACAATTGTAATCTAGAAACATTTGATCCTTTTCTCGGTTTATTTTCCTTCTGATTTTCCCATTCTACTGTGAGATTTGGCCAGCTAGAACTAGAACCATGTCAGTAATTAAGTTGTCGAAACTCTTGTTATCAGTTTTCTATCATTGCATAGTAATTACTCTAAAACTTAGGGGCTTAGTTTAACAACACTTAATACCTCACAGTTTCTGAAGATCAAGATCTAAGGGTGGTTTTGCTGGGTTCTCTGGGCTCTGGGTTATGGCTCAGGCCGTGTTATTATTCAGAGCTGCAGTCATCCCACGTTTCGACAGTGGCAGGATCCATTTCAAGCTTACTCTGTGGTTATTGGCGGGGCTCATTTCCTGGCAGGCAATGGACCTGAGGGCTCAGTTCCTCTGGCTGTTGGCTTGAGGTTGACCCCAGTTCCTTTACCGTGTTGGGCATCTCCATGAGCAGTTCACAAATATGGTAGATAGCTTGATTAGAGCAAACAGGCAAGAGAATCGGAGAGAGCGAGTGACTGCGAGCAAGACAGAAGTCACACTCTTTTGGAACTGGATCACCACAGCAACAATCTGTACCTTTGCTGTGTTTTGTTAGAAGCAAGTTATAGGCCCAGGCTACACTCAAGGGTAGAAAATTATACAGGGGCACGAATATTCAGAGGCAGGGATTGCAGCAGACATCTAAGAATTCCAATGATCACTACTCCTTCCAGCAATTGTAAAATCCTCAAATTTGACTCCATCCCTAGATATTACACCACCACGCTTGGGTTACAATTAGGGTGACTGTATGTCCCAGTTTGCCTAGAATTAGCCCGAGTTAAGTGATTAAGGAAAAAAAATCACTCTAAATGGAAAAAAACAATGTTTTGAATGTGTTAAAACTCAGTAGAAATTTTCTTCATTTTCATAAGGGAGAAAATTTAAATTTGCTTAAGAAAATTTAATTTTGTCACTCTTAATTTAGTCAACAAATACTTATAGAGTGCTTTCTAGATGCTAAGCTACAAAGTGAATAAAAATACTGTCCTTGTCCTTGAAGAAATCAGAAGAGAACATGAACACTGGTAGTGCTGTGTAAGAACTGTTATGAGGGAGGGCAGCTCAAGGTGTCCTGGAATTAGAGATGGTGACTCTTGGATTGTTCCGAAGGATGAATAGGAGTTAGTGGGTAAAGAAAGTTTCCACCAGGAACAAAGGGTATATTCAAAATAGAACCATTGAAGGAGGATTTATTTCCAAAGGTGATGGTATAAGGGAGCCAGAGGTAACAGTGTAGGTATGTGGTGCTTAGCCGATACCACCCAGGCCCCACAGATGAAAGGAAACTACAGTTATCTGAATCTGGAAAGTGAAAGTCCTGTAGCATTGGTCTCTTTGAGAGGAGAATCTTCTATGGAGGGATATAACCAGCTCTTGTCAATCTTGTAGGAACGAGCCAGTGGAATAAATAATCTGACCTTTCCCTGTCATCCCCTGCCAAACCCAGCTGGAAACTAGGGGACCTGGGAACCCTCACTGTGGCCCAGACAGATGAGCCTCTAAGGGCACAGAGAAGAGTGGAAGGTTGAAGGTGGCTCTGGAGGGGCAGCTAGAAGCCATTTGACATTACAGGATCAGCCAAACCCATTCCAGAGAAAGGAATAGTAGTGAATTGAGAGAGACGTGAAATGATCTGATGACTTTGGACTGCCAAATATGACCTAAAACAAGAGGAAAGGAGGAGCTGAGGCCAGAGAAGCAGGCAAAGGTCAGATCATGGGTCTCCCTGTTTCTTTTGCAACACTGTCCTAACTGACCCAGCCCATCCATGCCCACACTGCATTCAGATGGCACCTCTGTAATACAGATCTAATTACACATCCCCAGCCAAGCTGTGCATTGAATTCTACCCCGAAGGTGGTAGGAGAATTTTTAGCAGGGCATATGTGTGATCTCTGCATTATGGACAGAGTGGCTGTGGGGTGAAGAATGGATTGATGGGAAGGGGCCTGGTTCAAATTCCAGCTCTGCTCTACTGCCTAACAACTTTTCATCAGTCCCTTGACCTCTCTGGATCCTAGTTTTCTGGTTAGTAAACATGGCAGCCAGCTGGCAACCCCTGCCGGCTGAACATGAGGATTAGATGTGGTAGACATTTTGGAATATACAAAATGATCAATGTAACTTATTCGTACACAGTTCAACAATTGCTTTTAGCAGGTAATAGGAGTGAGAAGGGAATTAGAACTTTGTATATCCCCCTGCGCCCCCCACCCCCACCACCACACACACATGCCAGGCATTATACTTGAACACGATATGTAATATTCCCTTTACTCCATGGAACAGCCCCTGAGATAGCTATTATCTCATTTTACAGAAGAGAGAACAGAGGCCTATTTTGATTACTAGTTACAGGTCATGCACTGTGCCTGAGGGATATGAAGGTAAGTAAGAAATAGTCCTGGCCTTTAGATGATCATAATTATGGATGCTTAGGTCATTTAGATCAGTGCTCTTCACTTTATAATATGCACACAAATTACCCATCTGACATGATGTTAAAGTGTAGATTCTGACTCCTAGTACTAGACTTGGACAAGAGATTCTGTGTTCCCAGCATTCTTCCATAATATCCAGAATATATTGACACTGCTGGTCTATGGACCGTACTTTGAGAAGCAGAGAGGGTCAGATTCAGTGGCACGCACACACACACACACACACACACGTGCGTTTTTTGTCAATACTTGCAGCCCTGATAAATTGAAGCAGACGGAAGATCTTTTACAGCAATTCTATCTTTAGGAAATGAGGACACAGAAGGGGAAAACCATGTGCCCTAATATTTGCCCAAATTGCAGGTACTAAGGCCAGGCATTCTGCTCCAGATTCTAAACCATCCCTTGTTTGGGCTGAGCAGGATATTGTTTTTCTGCCCTTTGGATATATCCCATTATGAGCTTTGATCAAAGCAAACCTTTCCCTTTGAGGCTTAGGGCACATGTTAATGGCTTTGTTACTGGCATGTATCTGCATATATTTGCAAAGCAATTTAGCTGCTTCTGAGGGGAAGGAGGGATAGCTGCTGGTGCTTGAGCCAAGGGTGTAAGCATCTCTTGAAAGCCTGGTCTTTCACGTCTCAACTTAAAGGGAATCTGGCAGCAGAGAGCTGGAGCAGTCCTGGTGATTGAAGGAACTACGAGCTGAGTTTCCAGCTGCTTAGCTGGTTTAGTATTCCCAGATTTTCACTGGAGATTTTTGCCGTAGGCGGTTTTCCTACTTCAGGTCCCGCCTCCCCCTTTTCCTATTCATTTTACCCACTGCTGCCCAAGTCCTTTCGTAAAGCACTTCTCTGAACAGGTCACTCTTCCATCCAAAGACTTCCTGGTGTTCTCAAGTAAAACTTAGCAGTCACGATCCTCTCTCCCTAACCAGATCCCAGTATGGCATCAGTCTCCTCTCCACTGCCTTTCTTAGATCTTCATACTCTAGCCAAACAGAAGCATCTCTTGTTTTCTCTAAGCCTCGTAAATGTCTCACCTTAGAGACTTTGCTCGTGTCATTACCTCAGGGAGATGTCTTCTCTTCACTCATGTCCAAATTCTGTCTATCCTCTAAAACCCAGCTCCAATCCTGCTACCTCTGGAGAACCTTTTCAGAAATTCCTACATGGAGAAATTCTTTCCTCTTCTGAACTCCCTTAGCTTTTTTTCATAACTTCCTTATTGCATGAAGTTCTTTATTTGTTTATGTAGTAGGACTATCATGGACCATTGCATATCTTGATTGCTGTCCATGCCTAGTCCTTTACATACACACACACACACACACACACACATGCACATGCGAAGTGCTTAATAAAACTTTGAATGAGTGCACGAATGAATGAAAGATAAGGCAGATGGCTTCTGAACTGTGATTTTTATGGCAGCATATTTTCCAGCGTATTCACTCTTTCAGTACATTTTTATTGAGCTCCTGCTCTGTTACCGGTACAAGGTTCTAGAAGTGCAAAGGTGAGCGAGGAGAGTCCTGGCCCCCCGGGGCTGTTCTGGGGATAGGGCCATCTCATGTTCTTTGTTTAATTAAGCTGGCTACACTCCAACTAGTTGCTTAATAATAAATGATTTGAAAAATCTGAAAACATCTGATATTTTTACAGATCAGTGACCTGTTAGATGAACAGGCTAAATCTTGTTTAATCTGTGCTTCTGTTCATCAAAGCAGTCTTTTGGTGTGGAGTGTGACAGAAAATTGGATTGTACTTTCATTGTGCTGTTTGTCTCCACATCTTAAAAATAATAATAGTATGTATTTATGGTGAAAACCTTGGAAATAAAAAAAAATGAATACAAATGACTCATAATTTCACAAGAAGAGACATCAATGCTATGTTAACAGTGATTGTTAACATATTTATTTTCAATTTTTTGTTTTTGCTTTTAGGATACATACACACAAACACAGTTTGAGCCATACTTTTTGTAACTTACTTTTACTTTCTTTTTACTTACTATTGCCATTTGAATATTTCTCCATGTTAAAATTTTTTAAAAATAATTTTTAATTACTTTTAGTATTTTATTGTATGGTATATCATAATTTTAAAACCAATTCTCCATTATTTATAAAAGTTAAAATTTAGAACCAACTATACTATGCATCAGTTTATGCATCAATTTTTGTTTGTTTTGGTGCCAAAACCTGGGAACAAACCATATGCATCAATATTTTTATGCATCAATATTTTTCCCGATCTGATTATTTTATTAGCATTCTTAAAGTGGAATTACTGATTTAAAGGGTATGCATATTTTTAAGTTCTTTCTCTCCCTCTTTACCGATTCTTTTTTTTATCAGAGATGGTTAATTCTTTTAATCTTATTTGGTTGAGTCTGGCCTCAATTATTAAATACCCTTTTGTAATTAACACAGAGCCTGTGAGCTCCAGGCCCCCACCCTCATTAAGGCACAGCAAGTAGCTTCAAGACAGTTTTTGAGACAATATCCCCATTCATCAATATCCACACTGCTGGCTAATGCTGCTGCTGTTGATTTTTTTTATGGCCCTGGGTGGTGGATTTTTGTAACAGAAGCTATAAGTGGACTTAACATCAAAAACACTGTTATTAGTGTGTCCAACCTGCATTTTGATCTTTTAGCTAAACTATACTGTAAGTATTCTTTTGTTCTCAGAACGCTGGAAGAGTTAATCCCATTGAGGCTGCATTGTATTAGCTTGAATCACCAGCTTCTACTTGCTTGCTGGGATAAGGGCTGCCCAGCTATGGACCTCTCAAGGTCCTTATTCTCATCTTGGTTCATTATTCACACAGCTCTATACAAAACATAACGACTGCAAATAATGAGAATCAACCGTATCTATTTCTATGGGGTTGCTCTGCATGTTAAGTAAAGCTATGTATAAAATGCCTAGTGCGTTGATGCTGGTATAACTCTTCATCACACGGTGATCCTATAAAGTAGGCATTATTGTTATTGTTACCATTTTAGAGACTTGGAGAAGTTAAATAAATTGCTGAAAGTCACACAAACTGGAAGAAGAGCAAAGATAATAATTTTGGTCTTTCCAATTCCAGAGCCGCCATTCTCAATCTTGACATCAGAGAGTCTCTGGGGAATTTCGTAGACTGGTAAAACAACCACCACCAACAACAAAGTGGAGAAGGACATAGAGTCATCAACTTCTATTCACCAAGGTAAGGAAATTAAAGAAAAAAGTTGACATTGACTATCATTCTTATTTTGTCAAGAAAAGTAATCTTAATATCATAAAAGTATGAAGAACTTAACTTCAGATTTAAAAGAATCCAACCTCAACTTTATGAAAACCTCACAACGTTTTTGTTGTTGTTGTTGTTATTTGTTTGTTTTTCTCATTTTACCCAGAACAGGGCTGTCTTTGTTATAGATAAGTGGCCTTTGGCAAGCACACCTCTATACTTTATTCTAAGTTATTTCTTCTGATCTAGGCCTGAGTTTTTTCATACATCTAGGGCAGTGGATTAGATCAAATGGTATATAAGATCACTTTTCAATTCCAAGGATGGTGTAAGAGGTTGGCTCATTTCTCCTTCCAGCCCAGAAACAAAAAGGTTAGCCTCATGTGCATTAACTGTCAAGTCAGCAGCCTCTGGTCTATCAATCTTGGCCTTGACAGGACAGGTATCTTGCAAGTTGGCCTCCAGGAAAAGAATGAATGCTTAGCGATGGCAAATAAGTTGCTTTAACAGTTGAGAAGCAGAGCACACACATAAATCTCCTGTGGATCTATATTCCTTAAGGAAATCCATCAGGGAAGAGAGGCAACTCATGGAAGATGAGGGCATAACTCTCTGGCTTTTTCTTCTCCCTGAGGTGGATACCCTTTAGAAATGGAAGTGGCCCATGAGATAAGTTAGCTTGAGGACTCTCTCACCTTTCTACTCACCCATAAATCAGGATTCCTCCATCGTCTAGGCCTGTGCTCACTTGCTAACACATTGATAAAATAATAAGGATAATAAGAGCTAATAACAAGTAGTTTATTAGTGTAAATATGATACATTCAGATATGTGCTAAGTTCTTATCATATTTAACACTCACAACAGCCTTGTGCCTTGTGAGGTCATACTGTCATCTTTCTCACTTACAGATAATAAAAGGGAGACACTGAAAGGTGAAGTAACTTGACCAACATATCACCAATAAGTAGGAGAAGTGTGAACTGGGCACAGATATGTCTCTCTCTAGCTCCTGCTTCTAACCAATACACTGTGCTGCCAGGCCTATACTCTATGTCCTCTTTCCCTGTCATTTTCAAATTTCGCAATGCAACGTCCAACTTTTTAATTTTTCCCTTTTGGTAACCATGTAGAAAAATAGCCTGAATCAACCCAGTTAATATACATAAATATCACTATGTACCAGATTCAGAGATCTGGGACACAACTCTGAAGAGCAGACCTCTGCTTTTGAGAAATTCTCATTCTATGAGGGAGACATGTGCATGAGTGGCTATGACATAAAGCAATCTGTAAAAGAGGCATTAGAGAAGTTGCATGAATAAAGTGTCATCGGAACTAAAACTCGGAGGATGAGTGTTAGTAGTAGCAGTGCCCTCGAGGTGCGGGTAAGAACAGGAGCAGTGCATGGTGTCAGAAGCGGACCCAAGCAATCTCTGTGGTAGTTGGACCGTAAGATGTATGTGGGTGATTATGGTGAAAGATGATGCTGCAGTTATCTAGGGGTCATGTTTTAGAGGGAGTTGGATGCCATTCAGAGGAGATTGGATTTTATTAAGTAGGCAATGGGGATACCCTGAAGGTGTTTGGACGTGGGAGAAACATTATCAAAGCTAAATTCAAGATAAATATATCCCAAAATTTATGGTTGTAGGCCTTATATATCCTTTCTAGTTTATCTACATTTAACAGGACATAAGATAGAAAAAGCAATCTGTGAGCCCCAGGTGATAGAATTTCAGAAGCTAGGGGAGATCCATGGTTCCTAGTTCCCTCAATCAAACCATTAAATGGGTAGTTCCCAAATATAGTTAGATAGTTGAAATACTGGGAAGATAATTAGAAATCCAGATTCCTGGATTCTGCTCCCTCTAGAACCTGATTCAGAAGATCAGGTCTCAGGCCTGGTAATCAATGTCTTTAAAGCTGGCCAGCTAATTCTAATAACCACTGACTTACATAACTACTTCTAATGGATTCATTGAAAATACTTCTAGTGATGTAAGGAATTTTATTTAAAGAGGATTATGTCTGAAGCCCCCTCAAAATGGTTTATATTGCTATAGATGTGCATTAGTCAGGGTTCTCCAGAGACACAGAATCAGTAGGATACACACAGATTCTAGCCCCAGGAAGAGCTGACACTTTAAGTCTGAAGAAAGTCCCTCTTACTCAGACTTTCTGTTCTACTCAGGTTCTCCAGCTAATTGGATGAGGCCCACCCACATTAGGTGGGGCGGGGCAAATCTGCTTTACTCAGTCTACCATTAAGTGTTAATTTCACACAGAAACACCCTCATAGACAAACCTGATGTAGATGTTTATGTTCCTATCCAGTTGAATAAGACACAAAGAGGTGAGTTAACCTGTCCAGGGATATGGAATAAATAAACAACAGGGTCAACTCAGACCCAGGGCTTCTTTCCTGATCTTTCCTCTGTATGACACTAGTTCATTGCAGATTAATTACTGGCAAAGGCACGCGGACTTTCATGTTGTCTTCCCCTGACCATCAGCAATTTTCTGATCTTATGACTACATCTATTGCTATTTCTATGTATAGGAGAGGTACAAATTAATGAGTGAAAACCAAGAGATATGTTTGTGCTTATGCTACTAACAGGCAGCATAATTACGAGAGAGCTGAGAGTGTTGCTTGACAAACAAATTAATAAAAAAAACTCTTGTGACAGTCTCAAGTGTAAATTACACAGCAGAAGCAAGAAGAAGCTGGGTTTGACAGTTGTGGGATAACAACCTTGAAATATATCTACACTGTGTGAGGGAACTGTAGAGGTCCATCTTTTGGACCTGGTTAGAGACCATGCTAATGAACCATCTTAGTGTTCATATTTTCACTGGACCCATCTATATTTCTTTTAAGGCCAAGTTTTACAATTGGGAAAACAGCTTAGTTAGATGTGGGGTTCTGATCCATTTATATGTTTGATATAGTTAACCAAACCTGTCTAATTAATCAGAAGTCATTAGATTAATATAATTGTTTGTCTCATGACATTTTCTCACAAACTTCTATGGGTAGACTTACATAAATTGTTCTTTATATTTCTGTTTGGTTTATAATTACATTTGACAATTATTGAATGGTAAGCTTTGCTAATAACAAGTTACAAAGACAAATTACAGTCCTTGTTGTCTAGTAGCTCATTTTGTACAGTGGTTCTCAACTCAGCTACATTTATTAGATCACCAAAGAGCATTTAATAAATGCTGATGCCCGGGCCCCAACCTGAAGATCCTGATTTCCTTGGTCCAGAATGGAGCCCAGGCATCAGTATATTCTGAAAGCTTTCTGATGAGTGCAACATGCAGAGCCCAGATTTGGTGGGAGAACAATTGTACGACCAGATAAGGTGCACTGTCTTAAGTATAAGACGAGAGGTATGTGTTATTAGCTGTGGGATAGGACTGCTGAATTCCTCCAGAAAGGATCTGAGAAGGTCGCATTCGAGCTGTCATTTATATTTGAGGGTATCAGAGAGGTTTATTTTGAATTTTTAATAAAATTTTATTGTATTATTTGGGCTGCATTTTAGAGAATGGTAGGTGAGGAGAGGGGAAGAGAAAAGAGTACCAGCTACTGTATGGTAAAGTCACTTGGGGAAAAGATGTCAGTGTCTTCAGTGAATTTTGAGTTGTTTAGTTGGACTGAAGTATTGAGTATGTGAATTATTAATTCTTTCATCCAAACAGTGTTATCATGCACCTATGCTGTGTGACTCATTGTGTTAAGTGCTGTTAGGGATTCGAAAAGAAGACAAAAAGATCCTATCCCTGACAAACTCATAGGCTATTCAAGGAAACACATTATGAGTGATGGCGATGGTGATAATGATGATGGTAAGATAGAAACTTGACTAAATACTGAGACGTAAAAGAAATGAAATTCCAAAGTGAACTGCCAAATTATAATTGTGCAGATTTTTAGAAGAAGTGGCCTAAGGTTGAGACAGTGGAGAGGAAGACGTGTGATTAGGTTTCCTTTCAGAATATTTTTGCAGAGTTCCCATCGACTGTAAGGGAGGAGGAGTGGGAGCAATTATTTACCTCCTAACCTTAAATCCACTGCGAGGTCAAGGATCTGCGCCCACACTCAATCCCAGAGGGAACAGCCTGTGGTAGGAGCTTAGTAAACAGGGTTCTGACCTCCTTTCTCCCTAGAAGATAGAGAGGAGGGGTCAGCAAGCTTATTTTGTAGACGACTAGGTAGTAAATTACGCTTTGCACAAAGGGTATTATCTTTGCCACATGTTCTTTGTCTTTCCCTTCTTGTACAAATATAAAAACCATTCTTAGCTCTGTGGCTCTAGTTTGCTGAGCCTTGATCTAGGGAAGAAACTGCCCGACCCTTTGAGGAGGGAGCCTGGAAACAAGGATGAGGAAGGGGACACCAACCCCCACCCAGGAAAGAGAGGTATAGACAGGGTGGCCACATGATTTGTTATCAAAACAGGGACACTTGGGAGAGTGAGAGGGGGCAATTTAATGACTAATAACCTTTAATGAGTAATGAAATAATTTAATGAGTAATAAATAATTTAATGAGTAAGAAAACTGGGGCAACAAGACTAAACTGGGATGTGTGGTCAGGTCACCTAGTATATGGACGAGAGAACTGCAAGCCACAAGTTGTCAGGGTTGAGGGCCTCTAAACTATGCTGCTCAGCATGGTAGCCACTAGCCACATGTGGCTACTGGGAATTTGAAATTTGGTGTCCAGATTGAGATGTATTTCAAGTATAAAACATACCTGAGTTTCATATTAAGGACTTAGTATGAAAGACAGTGTAAAATATCTCAATAATATTTTATATTGATTACTATGATAATATTTTACATAAGTCGGGTTAGATAGAATATTTAAATTAATATTACTTGTTTCTTTTACTGTTTAATATGTGACTACTAGAAAATTGAAAATTACATTGGAGGCCCCCATTCGTGGCCCATATAATATTTCCGTGGGACAGTACTGATCTAAAGAGTCCTTAGAACTACTCCCTAGATCAAGGAGCCTTAAACATTTGCAAGACCCAGAGACCTTAAAGCCATTTTGCTTTACTATGGCAGGTACAAGTAAGACCATTCCTGCCTCTTCTTCCTCTTCCTTTCTTATCTGCCACCCCTGATTGGGAAGTGAGGAGGAAGGGAGGACGCAGGAAACCATATTTAGCTCACAAGCGAGGCAGAGCAGAAGAAATAAATCAAAGGAAGCTTCTGCCAGCCATGCCTAATCCCTTTCCCTCTGTGAATCTCCATCCTAAAATGGCCAAAACTAAGAGATGTAAAATCAGTGCTAAATCGTGGTCAGGCTTAGATTTATCCCTTGGACTGGACATTCTCATTTCTGAATTGAAACTGCATTTGTGACTTACAGATCCTGCAGAACTGTCTGTTACCTAAGAGTGAGCAGGAAAGTTGTGGAATTTTAATCTTGGAGCAGGGAAAGACTACCCCACTGAATATATTTTTTCTATTATTTCTTAAGTTTTTACTGTGACCATTTTAAAACATGAAGTAAGGCAGAGGGAATAGTATAATAAACTCCCATTTGCCCATTGCCCAGTTCTGACAATCTCAACAATTTTATCTTTGTTTGGGGAGTGGGGGAGGGACTCAAGTGTTTTAACGCAAATAACAGACATCGTATTATTATACTCAGAAACACTTCACTATGTAAAGGATAAAGATTTTGTTTTTAACAAAGTTGATTTTATTTTAAGGGGACAGCAGGAAATTAAAAAGTAAGTGTATTTCAAATACATAATGAGTCATACCCATTAGTATACTGGTACAGATAGTAATAATCATAATAGATTAACTGCAGGGGCCTTAGAGGTCTTTTAGTCCTGTCCGCTTATTGAAGGTCACAGTAGGGAAGGGAAGGGACTTGCCTTGAGTCCCTGGAGATCTAGGACTCAAGCCTTGTCCACCCTCATAAGATACAAGCCTACTTCGTTGAATCTCATTTGGAGAGATTTGAACTTGGCTTCCAGAGGGCCTCAACTGAGTCTCTTTAGCACCTCTAAGGCATCCTCTTTGCATTTCTGTCCTGCAAGCTGAAAATCAAAGAGGAGCTCTCAAATATCAGTTGTAATTTTACCAGCAGATTAAGTTTGGAGGTCTGCATGGGGCTATTGTTTGGCCCTTAACGTCTTGGAGATCCTTTGAATAATGCTTCAGAGACATGTAAAGAGTAGGCAGATCCTTAAGGCATCTAGGCCCTTTAAAGTTAGAGGACTGGCTTAGAGGAAGGTTTCATTCAGGGCTTTGCCCAAAGGCTCTCTCTGAGTTCCTCAGAGAGGGCAGTTAATAGTCTGAATTCTCTAGCAAGATGAACCCTTCTGCCACCCTCTTGGAAGCCATTATGCCCAGACTGTCAGAGGAGAAAGAAGACTATCTAGACTAACTGCTCTATGCCCCTGGTCCCCAGCCCCTCATTCCCCACAGCTTCTGAGCACAATGACAGCCTCAGCTCCTGAGTTCACATCACCTTAATTTAATTGGATGCTTTGTGTTGCTTAGAATTGATGCAGATCATTCCCTGTTGCACTTTCAGATCCACTGCTCTCTGCTTTTGCTTTACCTGATTTTCCAATCATTCCACTGTACCTGCTGTAATATTTGCCTCCAGACTTCCATTCTCTTAGGTTAGTTCTGCTCTGACAATACACATTTTCCTCTTGTCACCATCCCCTGTTTTGCTTTTTTGGCCACAGTCTATGCTTTTTCTATTTTTTTCAGCTGTGGCTATTGTATGCTCACATCCCCTTTGTTTTTCCACTTGATCCTGTGTGGTCCCATCTATTCTCATTGGTAGGAATTTTCTTATCCCCCTTGAGTAGTCCCTCTCCCAATAGTTTTATCTGGAATTTCTGAGCTCTATCCTGGCCCTGCCACTTAATAGCTGTGTAAACTTAGACAAATTACTTAACTCTCTAATCTTCAGTTTCTTCATTCACAAAATAGTGATAATAAAGTAACTACCTCATAGGATGGAGGACCAATTTATGCAAAACATTTAGAATAGTGACTAGTACATGGTAAGCAGTCATATGAGTTTATACACATGCTCAGCTCTTGTGCCCAATATATGACGATCACACTAGGAAGATTAAGCCAGTTTTAATTTTAATTTTCAAATTAATTATTTATTTATATTAAAGTTATTGGGGTGACATTGGTTAAAACAATTTATAGGTTTCAAGGGTACAATTCAATAATACGTCAGATATATATTGCATTGTGTGTTCACCACCCAGAGTTAAATTTCCTTCCATCACTACATAGTTGACCCCCTTTGCCTTCATCTACCTCTTCTCTTCCCCCCTTCGCATAAGCCTCCAAGCTATGATCATTTTTCTATGGTAACTTCACCTCTGCAATACTTTGTTGATTATCATCATGTGGGAACTAGCAAGTTCCTGGTTTTTTTCTTCTCTGGAGACCTCTTGACCTTCGCAGTTTTTACCCAATTTCTCAGTAGGGATCACCTTTGCTGTCAGGCCACCTTGGGAGAGGAAAGCCTAGTTTACAGGGCCTGCTATACTATTTTCCTGTACTATTTCCTATACTATTATACCATTCACAGAAGTCCTAATCTTAGTTTTGAAGTTGTTCATTTGTTGGAGATTTAGCTGGAATTTCTTTTGATTAGAAACTGATAAAGATGAAAATGACAATGATGATTTCATCTCAGGAAGTGTTCAGTTACGTAAACTTATTTACATGGAGGCTTAGTCTCTGTCCTCAGTTTATTGTCTAGTGAGGAAGCTCAAACATATTCAAAGCTATCAAAAAGGAGAAAGAGAGTGATTTTAGGTGATTAGTGTCCATGGCTTCATGTAGAAGTGGTCTTTAAGCACTTCCTTGAACACATCTACTAGAAAGAGGGGAGCTCATTATTAAGTAGGGTGGCACAGCTTAATGTTGCCTAGGATCACAAGTGGCTATTTCCTGTGCTATTGAATTAAATTTCACATTCTTCATTCTATATCTTGGTATCAGTGCAGATAGTCTTAATGCAGAATAATAATTCTGTGGTTATAGTGGGTCATCAGAAGAATGGGATGATGATAGCAGTTGGCGGGGGGTTAGGTTGTGGACTCTTCCGAATTTGAGACAGATGTTATTCTTCTTGGAAAAAAGATAGTTGTAGGAAACATTAAAAATAGAAAGTGATCACACACTACAGCTTCTCTTGTGGGCAGGGGGGATTGTGCATAGTGATATTTGCTTTTTATTACTCCACTTTGGTGATTTGTCATAGAACCATTGAGTCTCAGATTGGTAAGGACTTCAGAGTGCATCCATTCAGGATCTGTCCTCCAGGACAGTGATCCCTCTTATGACATCTCTAATTGATGTTCGATTAGTCCCTATGATGGGGAGCCCTCTACTTAGTAGAAATATTCAGAAGCGATGCTATAGGAAAAATAATGGTCCGATATCAGACAGACCTGGGTTCAAATTACCTTGTTAGTATAAGTCACATCCTGTTGGGTCTCAGATTTCTTATCTATAAAATGCAGAAAACAGTGCCTACCTCATGGCGTGATTATAGATATGAAATAAGATGATATAAGAAGTATCTCTGATCTAGTGACTAGCTTGAATAAATGGTAGCTCATAGTAGGTAGGCACTAAATGTTAATTTATTCTCCTCTTCTGGTGCTATATATTTTCTCGCTTTCTGGAGTTGAAAAATAGACCCCATTACTAATGACGTAAAAGTTCTTAATAAGGCTATAAACACAAAAACACAGTTTTATTCCCTTTTTATTTTCTAAATCTAAAACCTAATGGTATAGCTTTGAAGTCATGGGCATTTGTTCTGGCCATGAATGGGGCCTCTATAGCTGGCCAAAGGAACTTTCCTATAATTTAAAAATAAATAAAATATGAATTGCGCTAGTAGTCTGAATTGCCCTTCATTTTTTGGTATCAGAATGTCCTGAGCCATTTTAGCATCTCAGTATTAGAGCTGGGAACATTGTAGAGGTTGTTATACATGGGTCATTCATTTTATAGATGAAGAAACTGAGGCCCAGAAATATTACGTGACTACTTTAAGGTCATGCAACTAGTTTGTGGTGCAGCTGAGATTTAAATATAGGTCTCCTAACTCCAAATTCCATTGCCTTTCCCTAGAATAATGTTTTCAAATGACACCTTCAACTTACTGCCTAATCTCCAAGGCAATAATTATGCAACTGGGATGGTTTTCCTTCTATATGTATCATCTCTGAACCTGAATCATGCTCACAGGAATTTGACAACATAGTACCGTTGCGAGTTTCTCAGAGAATACTAGAAAGTGTCCGATGAAGAGGGAAATGGATGGCAGTGTGAGCTTGGAAACTTGAAGTGATTATGAAAACAATTAACACCTTTTGATTCCAGAAAAAATGAATAATAATGATTTAAATAGAGATTGAAAGTCAAATGAAATGAGCACTAACATGTTTGCAAAGAGACATTGACTCAGATATTCTGGAATATGTTTTCATTTCCTAGAGAAACAAATGAGTATATATATGGCAAGGCTTGAAACTTAGTGGTATTTAACCAAGGCAATCTGACACCTTGCTAGTCTTGTGTGCAATGTAGTAAAAGTGAGTTTGTTGAGGATGTTTAAAAGGTGTCTCCATTTACTTTCAGACTCAGGCAAGAGGTGGGGGATTTGGATAGCAATTTGAAATGATGATGAATCCCCACTGAAATTTGTTCTTTTGAAATGTATTTATCTACTACGTGCTAGACCGTGTGGTAGATATCAGGAATCACAGCATACTCATTCATTCAGTAATTCAACAATCATGTTATATGCCTTTGAGATGTTTGAGACAGATCCCGTGTTCCTTAATCATTTTTTATGCTTTCATTTATTCATGCCATAAATACTTCAGCATCCTCTGTGTGCTGGGAGCTGGGCTACGTAGTGCACAACGGGTATTTCAGGCTTTCTGGATAAGATTGTAGGAAAGAAGAAAATATTTGTGTAGCCATGTTTACCTTGGCTCTGACTTCATCACTGCCACCAAACCCAGAAGCACATACCACTAGTACTACCATCAACTGGATGTGAAATCCATGTCTACTGTGCCACTGGCATAGTGTCCTGAATTGAAATTTGTCACTGGCTTCTTCCAGCTCTCAGCACTGCCTAGCCTGCTCTCCACACTCTCATTTCATCACTCCTCAACTTTGTCTTCCTCATTAGACTGTAAACTCCCTTAAAATACGGACTTGGTCTTGTTCATCTTACTGTCATCTCCTAACAACTAGCCAGTAGATTGCATGCAGTTCTTCCGTCTCCTTTATTTTTCTTATCCTCCTACCTTCCCTGATTCTTTCTATTCTTCTCTGACTTTTTTCTTCTTTTTTTTTCTCCCTCCCTCCCTCCCCCACTTCATCCTTTCCTTCCTTCCTTCTCACTCTTTTTTCCTCTTTTTCTGTTCCTTCTCTCTCTTATGTCTTAGCATCTCTTACCTTCCTGTCCTAAAAGCACTCATTGGGTCCCATTCATTGTACTAGGGTGTGTAGAATTCACAGTACTTACCCTTTCAGAACTTATAGGCTCACAAGAGAGAAAATCATGTATGTAAAAATTTCTAGTACTATCTGATAAGAATAGTAGTTGATGGAAGTTCCTACCTGGTCTAAGAGCACAAAGATGGGCTCAAACCTGAGATGAGGCATGTGGACAGTCAAATTTTGTCATAGAGTGAAGTACCACCATTGAGAGTTTGCCAGGCTAAGAAATGTTGGGGTGTGGTGCGTGACACAGGATGGACGGGCCTGGGCAGAGGGCACCATATCAGCAAAACTCATGGAGGAGCGCTCCTTGGGGGAGCTGCAAAGATGCATATGTCTGGAGTCTGAATACTCAGTGGACCTTTGTCAAATAAATCCCTGGTCCTGGAAATTCCAAGGCAGCAGGCCTCCAGGCCTTTTCTTGTCAGCTATACCTTTAAGGTCACTGGTCTCTGGGCAAATGTCCATTCTGAGTTCCTGCTCCAGTGACCAGGGATTTCATACTAAATATATTGGTTAAAATGGACATTCTTGAAGGATAAAGGAAGTGACAGGAAGTCTACCGCATATAGCCTGGGGAAGGAGTGGGAGAGGGGTTAGGGAGGGAGGGCTTGTTACTAGGCAACCAGGCCTAAGGTTTGGGAACTCAACTCTTTAAGATCTGTGGACATTAAGACAGCCCAGATCTAGAGATGCTGGCAGCTGGAGAGTAGCCCTAGCTACTGAAGGGAAACCAGAAAGAGGAGACAGGAGAAAAGAAGGTAGGGAGAGAAGGAAGAAGTGAGAGAGGGAGATGGAGTACGAGTGCTGAGATGGGGGTAAAAACACTTGAAATGGAGGGAAAAGCACTGGCACTCTGATCAGAGTCAAGACTTTGAATTCCAACTGTGCACTCAATAGCTGATATTTACTGAGTCTTGGTTTTATCATCTGAAAAATGGCTTGACGATGCCTACTTAAGTACTATTGTAGAGAGTAAATAAGTTACATTAAAGTGCCAAGCGCAGTGTCTGACTATTAGTTGTCCTACAGATTGGAGTTTTCAAAGTTTTAGTGAAACAGGTAGGCACAGATGTTGGCTGTTACTTGGCTACCCGGCTAGGGGGGACAGCTGAGATGAATGAGGGGAAGCCCCAAATTTTGCCGACCCGGTGTATTAAACAGGTTAGGGAGACACGCGGCATAAGAGGATCGCTCATGGTGTACTGTGAACTACTCACCTGATAATAATCAGAATGGGGCGTGAAGATGGGAACCAGAGAGGTAGCATGGTTAAATGCTTAAACTCTGGAGCAGAAACCTGGGCTCAAGTCCTAATGCTACTGCTTGCCAGGTGTAGGGTATTACTTAATCTCTCTGAGTTTGAGTTTCTTCACCTGTAAGGTGGAGATAATTACCATGTCAGGCAATGATAATTAAATGTAATATGCTTGTGAAGCAGTTAATAAGAATATTTGGAACAGAGAAGGCAGCAGCCCCGAGGAGGGCGAGGGCTCCATATGCATTGGGTTAAGACTCCTGCAGTACTGAGAGCACCTCAATCTACCCTTCTCTGCTGGCCTCGCCTAGAAGGGAGCCTCCAATTGGGAAGTCATTATCTCTGCGACCACAGCAGGGACCGTGGCTGACACTCGCTGAGCCCAGACTCAGGTATGTGCCATGTTCTCCCTTCCAACTGCATTGCCTTCCACCACTTGGGTCACCCTAGGCAGATAGGTAGCACAATTCCAATTTAGAGGTGACACAAGGGGAGATTGGGTGACTTGCCCAAAACTGCCACGGCAGGATTTAAACCGAGGTCTGCTAGCTCTAGGGCTACAATCTTTCAATTGCCCTCCTACCTCTGAGTTGGCAGTACGACGAGGAAGATGGCAAAGCAGAGGCAGGCAGGGCACGACTTTGGAAAGAGCATCTCGCCGAGAACTCCCAGTACCTTATACCGCTCCTAATCCCTAACACGGGGGTTTTTGTCGTTTTCTGGGAGAAGGCCCTGCCTGGACACAGGTGGCAGTTCTGTTTGGCAGAGAGCTGAGAGTGACTGATTTCCAACACGGGTGTTTTAACAGCCTGTGCCTGATTGCACAGCTCTTGTGCTGATGAGGCATTTGTCATGGGCTTTTTGCCAAAGCGAGATCCAGGTGTCATCCTGGGTACTCGGTGATCATGAATTCCGCGATTGACATTGTGGTTCAGAAAGCACCCTGCTACAAGGATGGACAAGAAGCGGGCAAGGGGTGTGAGGAGGGCCTGGGTTTTGGTGTGGGGATAGATCTGCCTCCCATTCTGGTGCTGCCGCCACTGTGCCACTGCGATCACAGCAACGCAGTCTTTCCTGCCTCAATTTCTTTATCTGTGAATAAGAGATGACAGTATGTACACTCAGGTCTGCCCCGAAGCTGAGAGCGCTCGCTGCAAAGTGCCTGGTACAGAGCCTGGCACATAGGACGTTCTGAGTAATGGTAGGTACCAACTGTTATGTATTGTGCATCAAGAATCCTTTCTTAAGTTCTGCGAGGGTAGGGACTGCCTCTGCTTTGTGCATTGTTATATTCTCAGTTCTAGGTATGGTGCCTGGCACATAGTAAATAGTTTCTGATGGACAGAGAATTGAGAAATATTTTACAGGTAGGATTGATGGGACATGGTGGCTGTTTGACTAATGACAACAGAAGGGGAAGGGTTAGTTTGAGCAGCTTAAGGTGATGGTGCCACTTGCTAAATGGGGAATGCAAGAGAAGTAGACCTAGAGATGGATGTGGGGAAGATGAGATCAGCTTTAATTATGTTGAATTGGATGTGCCTGTGAGACATCAAGATTTCGACTAACAGATACATAAAAATATATATGTGGGGTTCAATGGGGGTAGAGGGAGTCAACAATGCAGCCTTGACTTTGAGAAATTCTTATATCACTTAAGACATTATGAGCTGCAAATGAAACATACTGACTCAAGATCATTTAAAGTAGGAATGGCAAACTATGGCCCACAAGCTACATCTAGCCACTGCCTGTTTTTGCATATCGTGTTCCATTGGAACACAGCCATGCCTTTCATTTATGTATCGTTATGACTGCTTTTATGTTACAAGGCCAGAGTAGCCATTTTGGAGACTGTATGACCAGCAAAGCCTAAAATATTTACTCTTTGGCCCTTTACAGGAGGAAAACAAATGTGCTGATAACTGACTTAAAACAATAAAGACATACATTATCTCAGAGAACAAGACTCGAGGTCAGGATTGGGTCCTTAGTTCAAGGATGTGATAGGGACCCAGGGTCTTTCCATCTCACTTGACTCAGTGTCCATCTCACTGTCCAGTTTCCATCTCACATTCCATCTTCAGTGTGTCGGCTTGGCCCAGGCTGTCTCCCTTTATCACTGCAAGATGACAGCAGGAGTTCCCTGTGTTACATCTAGAAACGGCATTCTGATGCCAAGGAAGGGCTGAGTCTTTTTCTTGTGTCCTTCTCGCAGAAGTCCCCCATTTTCTCCTTATGTCTCTTGTTCCAGGATTTAATATCAGGCCCATTCCTTGTAAGGGAAATGAGATTAACAGATTGGTTTAGACCAGTGATTCTCAATGTTGGCCATACATTACAGTGACCCCTGAGACTTTTAAAAAGAAGTCTGTAACAGGCTCAGATATTGGATTTTAAAAAGGCATCCCAGGTGATTTTAAGGTATGGTGAGGATGGAGTGAACACTGAGTTAGACAAATCATTTCGGGGAAGAATAGATGTTGGAAATACTAACGTTATGACGAACGCAATCTCCATGGAGAACAATGGAAGCCATGGAGCCTGGGTCCTTGCTCAGGACGTGTTCTTCAGGGGTAATCTTGGCAGCTGGGCTGGACTAGACAAGATGTTTGCCCAGTTAAGGCCAAAGGCAGCATAACCAGAAGTATAAATTGTGATGAAGGAGTGAAGCCAGATTTCAAAGCCAAGAAACAGAATTAAATATCAAGTCTGGGGGACAAAATAGAACTAGGAAATAAGAAAATAAGACAAAAGTGTGAAGAGGTGAGAAGAGGGTAAAGGGATGGAGGTGAGAAGTTCAGAGGGATATGAACAATAGGGGTACCAGAGACGGGATATGGTGCAAGGCCGGCTCTGAAGAGGAAGGATAGTTGTTCTGCAGAGTCAAAGGGATATGGTGCTGAACCAGAACGGCCAGGACATGTGTCTTCATCTCAGGCCCATGGGCTCCATTTGGCATTGGTCAAGCCAGTATAGCTGAGGCCAAGGCTATTGATGGGCAGCCGCCTCCCTGCTCCCTCTTGTTTGACTCTGGCTTTCTTTCTGGATTCACAAAAGGAGCCTGCAGTTTTGCTAATTAAAAAGCATCAGGTTCACAATAGGTTTATGAAGGCTGAGCTTTGCATAGATCCTTGACAAATGCAGTGAAGATGCTCAAGTGGTTCTGTAGTGACCACTGTTTTCCTGTTCCATGTCCCTTTCTTCTTCATTTTTTTTTGTTCCCTCCTTTCTTGGGGGCCAGACCTTGCCCTGCCGATCTCTGTGTTCCTTCCCTTCTCTGTTCAGCCAGTCAAATCCATCTCATCAGTTCATTAACACCCATTCAGACATTCGTTAAACAAACCTTTACAAAACTCCCACTATGTGCCTGGCGCCAACATGCTCTACTCCTGAGGCACCAAGATGAAAGATCTCTAAATCCATTGTCAGGAGGCTCACATGGAATGGAGAGAGGTAGATTTATGAACAAGCAATTATATCGCTGGGGACAAGATATAATCACAGTGTGATCTTTCAAGTTCTAAAACTGAGTAGTGGGTTGGAAGACCCAAGGTCCAGGAGCCACATCTGTCCCTGCCATCCTCATTTGGTGGAGGGGAAACCACCCAAGTCGATGAATTCTGCCTCCTAATCTGCACAAATGGCATGGCAATGATTGCTCAGAATCACCCACAGAGACCCCTAGCAGATTAGTAATAGAGTATGTGTGTTTTTACAGTATCACATAATCTTACACAAAGACAGAAGTATTTAAAATATTTTATTCCCCTCTTTCATGGTAGAAACAAACTTATAATAACCCTGAAGAATCCAATTCTGAAGCTCAAACTCTCCTTTTATCTAATGAAACAGGGTAGGAAAAATATGAGCTTTGAGTCAGACAGAAAGAACTGTGTTCAAAACTTGGTTCTCCCAATTCATTGCTGTATGTCCCTCAGCAAGTTACTTCACTTCTGTGAACTTCAGTTTCCATGTTGGAGTAGCGATAACACAGTAACATCTGCTTGTCTGGCTGTTATGAGGAATCAGTGAAGTTACACGTATTTAGTTAGCCTTTATTGAATCTGGAGCCCTGACACATAAGGAGCGTTAAGGAAATGATAGCTGCTTTTATTATTATTATTATTATTATTATTATTATTATTAATTATTATCAGTGGTGCTGGTAATTTTTTATAGTCTTCCTGCAAAAAAAAAAAAAAGAAAAAAGAAAAAGCATAAGTTGCCCATTTATTGATTTCTGTAGTATAACACTAGCCCCCTTGCCCACCCCCCCAACCCCGCCCTGCGCGCGCGCCAATGGCTGATTTCAAGTCATCACTAGAAGAGAATTTGGGAAGTAGTGTGCACAATGGAGACAATGGAGCTGGTGTGTACACTCTCTTAAGTTGGTGTGAGCCAGCTCCAGCACACTATTGATTAATATTAATATTACTCTCATAAGATGGGGACAATGGGGCAGAAGCAAGGAGCAGTTGTGTGTTAGAAACAACCATCCAGATATATAGAAAGGAGTCTTAAGCTGATTGTGTCTGACACTGACTTTCTGATAGACTGTTTGCTAGGGATGATCACTCATGTCGTAATTAAAGGATGAACACATGTATACAGGGTTGTTATTAAAAGAGGAAGCCCAAGGAAAACTCCACTTTTTGTGGATTGTGTGGCTCAGGTCAGCACTACTTTAGTCTCTGGAAGAGCCTGGACCTCCTATCCAGCAGTCCACCATGGACTGGAGAGGCTTTCCTTGCTATCTCGACACAGGCATACCTTGGAGATATTGCTGCTTTGGTTCTAGACCATGACAAGTAAGTGAATATCGCAATAAAGAGAGTTGTACTCTTTTTGCTGCTGGAGGGTCTTGCCTTCAATTTGTAAAATTTGCAGCATCTGTGCAGCTTAATAAAGCAAAGTACAATAAAACAAGGTATGCCTATAGTTGGAATCCCAACTTCTTTTCTAAGGTAAAATGAATAATGGTAACCATACTACTTTAGATCACTTGGGAGTTTTCATACCCATTTTACATCTGATCCTCATGACAGGAAAGTATTGATTCCATTTTAGAGTAAATGAAATGGGATCTCTATTAGGGTAATTTAGCAACAGCTGCTGTGACAAATAATCCTGAAATCTCAATGGCTTAACACAAGTTTATTTCTCACATTGCAATCTGAAGTAGGTTGAGGGACCCATCCAAAGGGTGACTCAGGGGCATCCCACTGGCCAGAACCTAGCCACATGGCCACAACCTTTAAGGAAAGTTGGGAGATGTAATCTTGTCATGTACTAAAGAAAAGAACAGTAAGCATCTAGTCAGTCTATACCCCAGAAGCTCAGGGGCGAGACTGGCTAGATGGCTAGTGACATGTGGGACATACCCCTCCTCCAGGCCTAGCTCTAAACCTTCTCACACAATCTGCCATACCCTCTCTCTTCCTGCTCATTGGTGGAGGGACCCAGCAGAGGATCCTGAAGAGACCCTAGGGATGGCAGAGATACAAGATGGAAGAGCCCGAGTCCCTGAGTTGTCCCATGGAGTAGGGCCTCCCAGCATACTTCAGGTTGTGATGTGAGAAATAAACCTTTGCAATGCTAAAGCAATGAGATCTGAGGGTTGTTTATTTCAGCAGTTATTAATTACCACAATGTCTGAGTTCTGGACCCACTTAGACCAGGATAATTAAATATATAAACACACAGTTATTTGTTAAAAATATATATATGTGTGCTCAATAAAACAGTTTTAGAAGGAGGTAAAGGAAAAAGGTAAAATAAGAAATAAATTACTGTTTGGTTAGTTACTTTAAATATTTATGTTTTAAAGGGAAGAGAGATCAGAAAAATCATTTTTAAAAGATATGAGTTTGCATCTTGAATGTCACTAAACTAGCTGTGTGACCTTAGGCAAAGTATTTAACCATTCTATGCCTAAGCTTCCTCATAAAATGAGGATGATAATGGCTACCTCAGAAACTAATGATGTAAAGATTAAATGAGATGGTATTGGGCTTTGATTTAAAATGCGGAGTTTAGAGTAGCTAATCACTTGGACTCCTTCCAGATCTTACAATTTTATTTATAAAGTACAGAATAAATTTTGCTGCATAGACTAATGGGAGAACATTTACCACCCAGAATTAGTCTAATCTTTTAGAGATTATTTTCCTTACATCCTTTTGCATTTCCCCTCAGAGGCTAGGATGACGGAACTATGCTGGGTCAGGCCCACAGATAATAATAAAGTGAAGACCTAGTGAGTTTTATACTGAATGTAAGAGGCCAGGGTGACTTCTTATTAGTGTGATAACTAGCATTTGGGTAGGACACTTCACCTCTGTGTTCCATGGTTATCATTTGTGTAAGATCGCAGATGCCACCACTTTATGAGAATTTAACAGGAACGGGATTTGCAAGAAAATGTCCAAAAGTAGGAAAGCCCTGTTGGGAAAGATTTTGAGGTTTCTGCTTGCCAGGCTCTGTGTGGATTTGGAAGGGAGCACCGATGGATTAGGGATGTCTGTGATAGGTGTGAAGGGTGTGTGTGGAAGCCCATGTGCTGTTTCTGAGGGCTCTGCAGGGCTAGGGCCTGATGAAACATCAGTGAATGTTAGTTGAGTTGAGTGGAATTTGAACACAGTCATTGTGCCTCTCTCAATTTTTAAGCAAATAATTGAAGTGGAATATAAAGAAACTAAAATGTGATATGGGGAAATTAACATGGAAATCGTATTGCAAGCACTTGACAAAACTAATTAAACTGGGAAATGCAGCTAGATTTTTTTTTTTTTTGTACATAAACATTCTTCTCTTGCAACAAGGGGGTAAAACCGACAAGTGTTCAAATTATGCTTTTATGTGTGTGTTCTTCCAAGCATGTGTGGTGCTTTGAAGAAGGTTCTGTTGTGTTTATAGCAAGAGGTTCAGTAATTGCTATGAGAATTCCTGGAATTTTTCAGATATGTGTATTTTTTCCCGAGGTAAGGCAAAACATAATGTTTCTTGCTGTAAGAAAAAAAATACAGCTACATTCTAATCAAGTATGTGGGCTCGAGCCTTGGTGTTTTCATCTCTTAGGTGGGAATCCTGCCTAACTTAGTGGGTTATTTTGAGGATTGCATGAGGGAATGGATGTGATGGCACTTAGGAATGATTCCAGTTAAGAGCTACTAATGGAATGTACCTTTGGGGACATGTCCCCGACTGCCAAAGCTGGAATCCCAGGTCTGCCACTGACTGGCTGTGTGAACTGGAGAAGTTCCTTTTACTGCTCTCTGTCTGCTACCTTATCTGGAAAATGGAGGAACTAGTACTAGCCTCCTCCTAGGGTTGTTCAATAAATTACAAGAATTAATAACTGTCAAACATTTAACCAGATTCCTGGCACATAGTAAGTGCTCAACCTATTCTAGCAGTCGTCATCATCACAATTATTATATATGAAGAATTGTAATTTAATTCAGTAAACTGAGTCTCTTGGAAATATGCTATTCTGGGTGCTATGGTGGTGTCAAAGACATATCGAATATACTTTCACCCCTTAGAGAGTTTATATCATAATAATGAGAAGCAGATAACAAGTGCACAAAAAACTAATTATCTTACAGAAATTTAACATTTCCTCTGAAAGAGGAACAGAGGCTCTTTCTTATAATACTTTATATTATCAAAAAATTTTCACATGCATTGTCTTTTTATCCTCCCAACTGTATATCTTACAAATAATTGTATACCCCACACAATAGGTAGGATGAATCCCAATGATATGTGATTCCCAGCAAGCTGTACCCTGCACAATGCCCTTATTTCAGCATCCCTCTGACAATATGTAGTCTACAACAAAATGAAGTTGGAATGTTGTTCATTATTTAGCTGGACACTTCTGAAATGTTCCACAGCATACTGATTGAAAACCACCATCAATTTAAATGGCTACTGTGAGGCAGTTGCAATGTATTGGAAAGAGCACTAGATTTAGGATAACTGCATTTTTCTACTTTCTAGGGCAGTGATATTGGACTTAGTTGGGATCTCAGTTTCCTCATCTGTCAAGTAGGATAATGCTATCTAGCTTTCAGAGTTGTTGTGGGGTTAAAATGAGAGAATCTTCGTGTAGATTTCTGGACTTAGCTCACATTGGTAGTGGTGTGTGCATAGTTTCTGGAATATGTGTGGATAAATAAAAACATAATGGGGATCATTTAAATGTTTCTATTAATTGTCCTGCTATGTGATTGGCACATGATGCTTTCTCTAACCAACCCTTATGATTATGAGTCAGAACAATATAAATATTCAAGCACCAAAATGTAGCTGCTTTGAAATTGTGTGACCAGTTCAGGTACTGTTGAGCAGATAGGCTCAAGAATTGGGACATGAACTTTAATCTTCTGACTCCAGATGCCATGCTGGGACTTGAATGTATTCAAGAAAGGGGGATTTGTGTTTAGCTGCATTGATATGTCTCAGTTTGATATGAAACTAACCATTTCTCAAAATTTGCTGCAAGTGGAAGAAGGAACCAATTTTCTTTCACTTTTTTAGAAATGAAAAAAAGCTTTTTATGATATTAGAAGTTCTGCAATCTGATTCCACACTTCCTTTCTAGCCTTTTTATGTATCTTTACTCACACTCTGAACTATTTTGATTTCCCTGAACGTTATCTGTGTTTTTCAGCTTCCATGTTTTTGCTAAGGTTGTCCCTGTCCTATAACTGTCCTTTTTACTGTTGATCACTATATGCCCAACACCTTTAAAGACCTAGATCAACTTCCTCCTCTAGAGATTCTTCCCTAACACTCCCAACCCTCGAGGTGGTTGCTTTCTCTTTTCTCTGTTTTTCCATAATGCTTTATACATTTGTTTTTAAAGCACTTTCCACCTTCGCCATTTATTACAATTATTTATCACGTGATCCATAAATCCTAAGCATTTGTAATTTAGAGTTGGAAAGAGCCTTGAATTAGAAATGTGGTAGTTCTGGATTTGAATCCCAGCTCCGCTATTTCCTTGTTGTATGATCTTGGGCAAGTTAGTCAAACTTTCTGAGCTTTAGATTTCTTATCTGTGAATGGAGATAATACCTATCTCTCAGGATGTAAGGGTTATGGAGAATTCTCTGCACAGTTCCTGACACATGGGAGGCCACAGTGATTCTTTTTCTCTTCTTCCTTTTCCTAAACAATCAGATGTATTTGTACGTTACTTGCTTAAGTACTATACACATTGCTTGACACATAGTAAGTGCTCAATGGGCACCGCTGTTAATATAATTATAAATTAATGTAATTTATTCCATTATAAATGAAAAGTGGATGGACAGATACATGAAAGAGAGTATGGCTCCCAAAACCTAAAAATAAATCTGAACTTTAAATATCTAGTTTCAGTGTAATTGATATTTTATTGTGCTATTTTACCATTTTTCTTTTGGATCTATCGTGAGGAATGAGCGTCATCCAGATCCTCAGGTAGGAGAGAGTGTTGTGAATCCTTACTGCTTTTATTCCTCCTTCAGCTGTCTCTTTTTCTTTGAACAAATCTCCGAAGACACCACAGGGCTCTGTCTTGAGTACATTGGCTGGGATATGCTAAAGACAGGTTATCTCCTGGGAGGATAATGCCAAACATGACTGACGTGACTTCCATTTCTGAGCTCTGCCAATGTCTCTCGCCCTTGTGCGGCAAACACCAAAGACGCAGCCGACGTGCTGAACTTAAACAAGTTCTGTTGCTTACACACTGAATTAAGTCTACATCTGTGGCTGTTAAAGTGGGGGGAAAAAGATTAATAAAGTACATGTTGAAGCTTGAAAGAATAATTAGCGGGATGTTATATGTTTTGGCTGCAAAGCCATCTCCACATTTAACATGAAGCAGAACCTTTCTTCTAATCCTTCTGAGGATGAAGGATTGGCTCAAACTAAATTGGTTTTTCCTTGTGCATCTTCAGGTTTTTTTTGGTGTGTGTCTTATCATTTTTAAAAATTATTATTTTCCAAATTTCAAATAAGCTTTTTAATCAGTCTCTTTGTGGGATCGGTGTTGTTTCTGAATTTGCCATCACTCTGTCACACGATTAGCTGGGCCCTGATGAAAGAAAGCGCTTGAATTGTGAGCTGCAAAGAGCTTAAATCACACATCTTTTTCAGGGGTGCATTCCGTCGCTATCAGGGCTGCGATGGTGGCTGCTCACAGCCCATCTTGCTGAGATGTAGTGAGTTATTGGTGTACATAATAAACTAACATCTGTACTGTGCATCTCAGAATGGGTGTCAAGGAAGCTGGAAGACAAAGCAGGATGGCATCATTAGGGCCAGATTTAAGACTCCAATTTGTGTATCATTTGCATAACAATGCACAAGAGCAACTATTCACTGTTCTCTTTCAGAATTCACTTGTTTCACCTTCACAAGAACATTCCTGAGGGAGGGGAGGCAGAGAGGAAGTGCTTGCAAAAGGGATTTAGTCAGGGAGAGCGTCCTTTCTGAAGGCTCTGGATTTGAGGGACAGGTGAGGATTCCCCTGCCTCCTGGACCCACTGAGCTTCCCATGCAGTCTCCCCGTGGTAGTCACAGGTGGTCTGAGACCTGGTTTGAACCCGTACCTTCTCTTTTGGCTGGGAGTCAATGTCCTGGCGTGTTTTCCAGTCAACAAGTATTTATTAAGAACGTGAAGGCTTTGGAGTCCCTTAAAAGTCCAGAGATGGGAATTTTCGTATGTACTTACTGCCTTGGCCACTTTGTACTCTGGGTCCTTTGCTAGGATGATTCACCCTTGTGAGCCAGAATCATCTTATTTCTACGATAGGGATACTAATACTTTTAAGACTTAGCACCCATTGAGGGCTGACTAGGTGAAGCAAAATGCTGAGCATACTTAATTCTCACAACAAACCTCTAAATTTGATGATTTTTTTTTTACATATGAATAAATTGAGGCACAAAGAAGTAATTTGCCAGTCATTTGATCTTTGAGTGACAAAGCCAAGGTATTTCAGTGTCTTGTCACCTCACGTGATAGATGCTCGTCAGTGTCAAAATGATAAATTATCAGCCAGCTCTGGGTGTCAGGCATGGCGCCCAGTGCTAGGGATTCAGTGATGAAGAGAAGCAGACACAGCCCCTGCTGTCGTGGGACTCCCATGGGGTCCCATGGGAAAATAGTTGAGGCTAGACTAAACACTCTCACATGCTGGTCCTGTGCTCCCCGTCACTGTTTGGTCAGTACAGTGTTACTCGAGGGAAGCACAGGCTCTGGAACCAAACAGACTTGGTTTTGAACTTTGACTCTGCCACCTTATTCCTCTGTATACTTGGGCAAGTCTCTTAACATCTCTGAGCCTTAGTTGTCTCATGGAAAAAGTAGGAACAATAGGTACTCCTGCCTCAAAGAATTGTTTTGAGAATTAAATGATATCGTAATAAATGGACCATAGATTTCTTAGCCAGACGCCTTGCCACAAGTTCATTTCTAAACAATGGTTGCTATTATTATTATTATTATTATTATTAATATTATTATTACTACTAATCAACCAATATAGCTTGCATGCAGCTGAGGTCCTGTGACTTGAAGGATCAAACAGGATCTTGCTATTTATGTCTTATTCAGTATTCATATTTAGCATTGGATCTTGAGGCATTAATTTTTATTTCCTTTTTTTTTTTTTAACCAAGGCCAGACATACAGATCCCCTTCTGGCCACAGCCAACTGGGCATCCGGACCAAGGATCCCCACGAGGATGTAGCATGTTTGCTGATTTCTCTTCAAAGCAGCCTCCCTTGAAGTTGCTGTACTAGCAGAATCACAATGTCTTCTGGCCACATACTCATGAGGCTCTCTGTGATGTTATGGGTTGGGCTTCAAGTGTTCTGAATGACAGTGACCAATCTACCACCAGCCTCTAACCCTGGGCTCTGGGTCTCAAATTCTGGCCTGTGTAATTGGGCACACTCACGTATTTCTGCCCAGCTGTGTAATGATGCCCCCTAATAACCCTGACCCTTTCAACCCTTATATCATCCTCGACAGGTTAAAAGGGCACGAGCACAGGAGATTTTATTTGGGTGATGAAGTGTTCAGGGGTGATGAAAATGATTTAAGGTGATGGTTACACTACCAGGTAACTTGACTAAAAATCATTGAATCATACAATTGAAATGAGTGAATTCTACCATATATAAAATATACTACAATAATATTATAAACAAAAGTGGGGCCATGCATTTGGGGTCGCTGAAGCTCACTCTAGCCTGACAAAAGTCTCAGTTTCTTCATCTGGAAAACAGGAATTTCTGTAACAAATGTCTTACTCGTGGCTGAGAAGGTCGTCATATACATTTTATTGTCAGTGGGAAGAAGTGTAACTGTGTTAGGAAAAAAAATAGGGGACGGCATGGGGTCAGTGTGTGAATGTGTTTATTTTGCACTCCTCAGGAGACTGGCTTTCTGTATGAGATACATGTACAGTTTTTAAAGGGACCTGTTTTGAGCACCTCTCTGAGGCCGACCTTGGCTGCCTAGGTCCTCCTGACAAACACTGTGAAGTGATAATGACAGAGCAGTATAGGTGAGTATGTTGAGATGTTCACTCTGCTCCAGGCATTATGTAAAGTTTTTTTTTTTTTTGAGGATAATCTCATTTAAGCTTCAAACAGCTCTCTCAGTCATGAATGTTCTACTTTTTCATAGATGGAAAAACAGAGGGTCAGAGGTTAAGCAGTGACACCAGGCCAGGAGGAAGCAGAGACAGGCCTCCCAGGACTTTCTCCCTCTCCTTGGTGGGTGGGGACTTCACAAGGGCACCTGTTAGAAATACAGATTCTCAGGCCCCACCCTGACCTATGGATCAGAAACTCAGGCAATGGGGCTCAGAAATCTGCTGTAGACTCCAGTTGGAGAACCACTGCCTTTGCCATGCTATTCGTCTGATCCTATTCCCAGGGCACCACCACTGCCTCAGGGAAATCCCTGGTGACAGCCAGCTCCTGGGGCAGTGAGAGCCTGTTCTTTGGAGCACCCCCAGTGCTGTCATGCCCGTGACCCAAGAACAGAGTCTGTGCAGGCTGTAGGATGGCAGTTCTGCCTTAAAAAACCAAACCAGTCCTAAATGAAACCATTTATAAAGATCAGCTTAGTGGTAGGAAGAATTGACCTGCTGCAGGGTGGGCCAAGCAACCCTGAAAAATGATAGCGACTACCATGCATCAGGTGCTCATCAGGTGCCAGGCACTGTTCTCAGAACTTTGTGTGTGTTCTTCAGTTTAATGGTCCTAACGACCCTTGTGAGGACAGTACCATTTTGCCCCCATTTAACAGATGAGGGCAGTGAGGTAGAGAAAGGTTGAGTGGCTAACATAACTGGTTAGTGGCAGAAGCAAGAGGTGAATCCTAGTCGCCTGGTTCCTTCTGCTCCACTGCTTCTCCCTAAGTATTGTCCCAGACAGTGAGAGCTTCCCGGGCTTGCTCTAATTTCATCTCAGTTGTTTTCTCCTTTGGCCTTTCCTCAAAGACCCCTTCTTTCCCACTATGTGTCCCAACGAGCCCTACCTAGATCCTTTTACTGGCCTATGGATTAAGGCCAGGGACTTTCCGGTAAACCAGGGGCTTCCAATGGCAAGTGGCACAGTATCCTGAGCCCTGGCCTCCCCTGGAATCAGAGCTGCATTTGAATCCCAGCTCTGCCACCAACTAGCTGTGTGACCTAAGCCAGGGCACTTAGCCTCAATTTCTGCAACTGGAAAATATATATGTATTTGTATAGTATGCATGCATATACACATACATATGTATATATATGAAAAATAATGTGTATGATTACTAACCTCTCTGGAGTGGTCAGGAAGAATAAATATAAATGTAAGTGAAAGAGCCTTTCAGAAAACTGCGAATCACTCAGCCACATGAAGTGTTACTTCTGGTCTCCTCTGCCTGTTTCTCCCGCCTATTTGATTCTGATTCCTTTTGTAGTACCTCTGCCTTGGCATGAGTCTGTTATCTCAGTCTCAAAAGCAGAGTTCCGGATGGCCCAGCACTAGGTCTGGAATGAAGTATGCAAATTTATTTCCCCAGTCTTCTCACCCCCACCTCCCATCCTTCAGCCTTCAGCTAGGGGTGGCCAAAGAAGGCAGAGGCTGGCGGAACCAAGTGATGGATTCTGGACTTAGAACCAGGCAGAGAAAAAATGGACAGGGATTGTGAGAAGGGGCTGTGTCACTTTCTGATTTCTCTTTGTAACCTTCAAGGCCAACAGGTGCTCAAAGCATTGTGTGACAGTGATGGCCAGCAACATTTCCCATGTGGCCACCCTGCTCAGGAAGCATCCACAGATGCCAGTCAGAAAGCAATGACCCAGTGGACTCTTAGTCTAAGTTGAAGTCACTGACATGGACCTAGCGTGCAGGGAGGCGGATCGAATGCCGAAACCCCTACACAAAGAGCAGAACAGTCCTGCCCCACACAGATGTCATTTATATAATAAAAGGGGCCCTAACAAGTTGAATCACATTTTAGAAGGAAGTAGGAAATTGGATATTTAAAGAAATCCTTGAGCACTTTGGCTAAATGAAGAATTGTCTGGTAAAATGAATTCTCTCCCTTCTACAATACAAATTTTAAATAATATCAGTCGGATTTTCATAAACTTGAAGGCCAGCTATCTAAAACATGTCAATAAACAGAAACCTTCAAAATCAGGTTTCTTCTCTAAGTTGTTTTTTGTTATTTTTTCGTTTTGTTTTGTTTTTGGTCAGCGAAACAGAGAGGAGCACAATATACTCAATAGTCTGGGGAAATGAATTCTTATGATGCCTACTATGCTATGGTCATGATGTCAGCCACTGTAGTATATGTGGCTTCATCAAGTCCTTATAATTACTCTGTAAGGGAAGAACAGGTACCCCTGAGCCATAGATGGGATACTTGAGGCTCCAAAAATTTAAGTGATTTTCCAAGGAAGTTGCAGGTAATAAAATGAACACAAATCTGATGATGTTTATTAGTACTTATAACACATGTTATATACCAGATACTGTCATGAGCACTTCTGTACACCTTAATCCTTACAGCAATAAGCTGTAAGTATTGTCCCCATCTAAATGCTAAATAGTATTGTCCCCATCTTACAGATAAGGAAAAGAACTCAAAGGATAAATAAAAATCTTAACCCAAATTTAGAGGACTATTAAGTGATTGAATTAGGTTTCAAACCCAGATCTATCTGGGTCCAAACTCTTATTTTTTATTTGTTTTTGTTTTTGTTTTGTTTTTGCTAGATATATGTTTTCAAATCCACTCTATACACCCTGTGTCATTTGTTATCAAGACATTTGTTTATTCAGGATATTGTGGGACCCCCTATATAATATGCCTCACATTCTATTTGCTGATTTCTTTGCCTAAGGTACCTAAAGAAAGGCTGTTATCCCTACTTTATAGATAACGACTCAGAGGCTTAGACAGCTGCAGACTTCACAGATGATGAGCCATAAGCTAGGTCTGTTGGACTCAGAGCTATGTTGTTTTCTACATTCCAGGAGACCAAAGAAGAAAATAAATAATGTAAATTGCAGACTAGTGGATATGTAGATAGTGGCAGAACATAGTAGGTAGGTTTAGAAATTTACCATATTTAAGAACTATAGAATTAACTCAATCTATAGATACTAAAATATGGAAAGTACCCATAAGTTAAAAAAATACATCTTCTAAGATCATAACACAGGTTCCCATCATTAGATAAGGATCATTAGATAAGGATGGAGTCGGAGACTAATAGAAAAAGAGAGACAATCTAAAAATTCAGGCCTTAATGTGTTGGATGTCTTAAGACTCAAGGTCAGCATATTAGTTTCCTGTGCCTGCTGTAACAAATAATGATGAACTTGATGGGTTAAAACAACAATAGTTTATTCTCTTATGGTTCTGGAGGCAGAAGTCTGAAATCAGTATGACTGGGTCAAAATCAAGGTGTCAACAGGCAGTGCTCCTTCTAGAGACTCTGGAGGAGAACATTTTCCTCAGCTCTGCCAGCTTCTAGTGGTTGCCAGCATTCATGGACTTATAGCAACATCACTCCAACCTCTGCCTCCATCTTCCCATCACCCTCTCTTCTCTGTTAGTGTCAGATCTCCCTTTGTCTACCTCTTATAAGGACACTTGCAATTGCGCATAGAGCCCACCAGGATAATCTCCCTATCTCAAAGTCCTTAACTCAACCACATCTTCAAAGACCATTTTTCCTTGTAAAGTAATGTTTATAAGTTTCAGAAATTAGGACTTGCTATCTTTGGGGGCTATTATTCTGTCCACTGCAGTCAGAAAAAGAGGTCATGGTCCTCCTAGACAGCAGAGGGATAACATTCTGTCTTTTTATTCCTTCACATTTGGGAGTACCCCTGCTCTCCCAGAGGGACAATACTCCCTTTCCAAAAGCATGCATCCTTACACCTGCTGGGAACTCAGGAGAGGCATGGTTCTGAACAAGAGCCCCTTTCATAGAAGGTGAAATGCTGGTTAAGGCTTTACAGAGACAGAGGTGGAACTGGGGGGAGGGCGGGATGGAAAGAGCAGGTGAGTGGCAAGGGAAAGGACTGGAAAAATGAAGGCACGAGAAGAAGAAAGGAAGATAAATTGAGGAAACAGAGAGAAAAGGGGATGAGAAGAAGGGATGAATAGAAAGAAGAATGATTTACAGAAAACAAGAAGCTAAATAGAAAAATTGAGAAGTTGAGGAGAAGATAGGGAGGAAGGACAGAGAGAACATAATGAGAAAAAAAAATTGAGAGGAAAGGTAAGGGGGAAAGAGAGTGACAGGAGGCAGGGAGAAAAAAGACCAAAGACAGTGAAAAAAGAGAGAAATGCAGAAGATGGAAAAGCAGCAAATAGGAGCCGAGAGAAGCATTGAGAGAGAAAAGAGGAGCGGAGAGGTATGAGATCAAGCAGGGGGAGAGAGGAGAGAAAGACGGCAGAGCCGGAGCTCATGCTGGGAAAGAAAATATTAAAGGCATTTGGTAAGGTGACGAACGTCTATATGTTTATATGCTGACATAAATATAGCAGCCGCAAGTTACAAATCACATTCATTGACTGTTACAGTCTGGTAATTGTCCATTCAGATATTTCCATTTCGGTTCCAGACCCTGGCTTATCAGGGGACAGCATGCTTTTGAAATACCACATTATTTTATAAGTACATTTCATGTCCAAAAGTTCTACTAAGTATGATATACTGAAGACTTAGTTAGTTTCCATTCTGTGTAGCTCCGAGGCTCCAGCACAATGATTTTATAATGGCCATTTTGATCATTGGTTTCCTGACATCCTAGGGCAGGGCAGACCTTCCCATTGACTGTTCTCCAAATCAGTCATATAGCCTCCTGCCTGCTTCCCCCCTCCCTCCCTTCTACTGTCCTCCCTCCTTCCCTCCCTGCCTCCCTTCCTCCCTTCCTTTCTTCCTCTCGAGATTTCTTTTTGTCTTTCTTCCCTTCTCCCCTCTGTTTCTCTCTGTCTTACCTTTTCCCCATTTTAAGTGTCTTTTCACAAGGCGGCATAACATCCATCATAGACTACGATTTCTCAACCTAGGCATCACTGACGTTTGGGGTCAGTAAATTCTTTATTGAGGGAGCTGTCCTGTGCACTGTAGGATTTTAGCAGCATGACTGGCCTCTACCCACTAGATGCCAGTAGCATCTAGTCTCCAGACATTGCCAAGTGTCTTCTTCAGGGCAAAATCTCCCCTAGTTGAGAAAATCCTGTTCTGTAGTCAGATAGACCTGAACGCCAACCCCATTCCCACCACGTCCTGACTGTGTTATCACAGGCAAACCTGTCAGAATTACAGATGCATTAGAATCGCCTGCAGGGCTTGTTAAAGCAGAGTGCTGAGCCCCTCTGCAGGAGCTTTTGGTGCTGTAGATCTGGGTTGGGACCTTCCCCAGGTGCCACCACTGTCGCTGGCCCAGGACCTCACTTTGAGAACCACTGCCCTGCTTCAAACCTAGCTGATTTTTAATATCATCACCAAAATAGAGAGTTAATAAGACTTCCCTCTCTGAGTTAATCTACAGATTAAGAGAATAATGTACCTAGATACCCTGCATAGGAGCTTGGACCATGCTAGGTGATAAATAAATGGTAGCTCATAAAGAATGCCCTCTTAAAGGAGGGTTGGTCTTTTATCAGGAACTGTGAGGATTAAATAGGGACATGAATCTATGTACAGCAGCACACAAATGCTGCCATTTTTTTTTAAAGGGGTCCAGTGGCTTTTTAGCAACAAAGTATCGATACTTATTAACAAATTTCTCTCGGTGGGATCACTCCCCTGAGGTAATGGAAAATAAATGATGAGAGCCAGCATTATACCTCAGATCCTGGGAATCTAAAACTGATACACCCATACACACACTTGTTAAGCCTGAGCAATACATAGATTGCTTGTCCCAAAAGAAGGACTATCTGTGAGTATTGTTTTTTAAAAACCCTCTAATATTCTTTCCTTAGCCGAAAAGGAATTAACATTTATCTTGCATCCACTATGTGCCTCAATAACATAGCATCCAGTATGCTATTTTATATACATAGGTACATTTACTCCTCAGATTACTCTAGAAAGTCTGATGCTTATTGGTCACATTAAGAAACAAAGTTCAGAGAGAGGTTAAGTAATTTACTGGGGCCATGCAGACAGCAAATGCAGTGGCAAGATTGCACCTCTTCCCCTTACAACTCTGACCTCTGTACTCTGCCCACTGCTGCAAGGTGCTAGCAGGTTCTGGTAGACACAGATAAGCAACCTTGTTGCTTATTCTGAACAACCTTGTTGTTCAGAATACTGTGAGCCCAGTGCATTGAAACTCTTCACATGCCTATTTCTCTCGTGAGAATTTGAGTTCTCTTTTTGTGAACAGTGGGTCTGTTCTCTTTCTCTTTTTGTGAACAGTGGGTCTGTTCTCTTCTCCGTCATCCTGGAGCCTATTCTAGCATAGTTTATTGCATGTGGTTGTCACTCAGTGCTGTTAGGGCAAATGAATGAAGAACTCTTTGTCAGGAAGTGTTACGGAAGCAATATCAGATTGCATGCCGAGAGTTCTCTGTTATGGTCCCCAATTTATATTGTGTAGCTTTAGTGAAGAAGTCACTTTCCCCTCCTGTTATAGACTCAGTCATATCCCCCCAAATTCACATGTCGAAGCCTTAACCTCCAATGTGACTGTTTAAAATGGAGTCTTTAGATAATTAAGGTTAAATGAGGTCATAAGGGTGGGGTCTTAATTCGATAGGACTGGTGGCCTTATAAGAAGAGAGAGAGCTTTTGGTGCAAGAAAAAAGGCTATGTGGGGACACAGTGAGAAGGTGAACACCTATAAGCAAGGAAGAGAGCCCTCACCAGAAGTGGAGTCTGTTGGTATCTTAATGGGAACTTTAGCCTGTAGAACAGCGAGAAATTAAATTCTGTTCTTTAAACTATGCAATCTATGGTATTTTATTATGGCAGCCCAAGCAGACTAATACACTTCTTCCACTACATCTCCCTTTTCTGTGAAATAGGAAGAATTTAGATTAAATTAATTGTTTCAAAGAGTTTTCTAGACAATGCCAGTTTTCAGCAAAATGTTAATAGGTGTGCTTTCCAAAAAGAGTTCTGTGGTTAAGAGTTGGAAAGCCCCTAAGATTTCTATCTCCTTGAAATCCATGTGCATGTATAAAATTATAATAAATCCTACAGGAGAAACAACACACATATACAAACAAACAAACAAACAGACAAAAAAGTAGCCCTTTTAACTCTGTTTAACTCGACAGTTTTCAACCTTACTAGGTAGGTAATGTATTATTCCCTCAATCTCATCTCCATCTTGTTGTTTGTTTATTTTTAACAGATGAGGAAATTGAGGTTATGTCAAATTGTAAAGCCTCTACCAGGCATATAACCTATAGGTGGCAAGTTCAGACCCATGTTTGACTGTCTCAAAAACCTAGGCTCTTTTCAGTATATAATTTGGCATCTGATTTAGAGTAGCTAATCCAGATCTTTCTCCTGTGGAAGTTGGGACGATGAGCAGAGTGTTAGTATTTGCTACCATTTATAGAGCATTTAATATATTATAAGCACTTAATATATAATGTATTAATGTGTTCTAAGTTCTTTAAACATATTAAGTCATTTGAAGTTCACAGACAGTAAGGACACTATTATGACCCCAGCTTTACAGCTAAAGAAACTGAGGTACCAGGTGTTAAGTTGTTTAAGGTCATATACAAGGCTAGAAAATAGTGGGAATAAGATCTAAATCCAGCCCAACCTGGCTGCAGGTCCTACCATCCTATCTATACCTGTATACATTTATACTATACTGCCTCTGGCAGTATGCACAGCACTTCCAGAATTACCAGGGAGAAGTTATAAAGAGGCAGCTCAAAATAGGTAAAAACTTTCTAAGGGAGTTTATAATAGGGCTTTCATTCCCCCTCCTACCTTTATTCTTCCGAAGACAAGCAGAATAGAGGGTTTTCTAAAGATACTACTACATTTTGTTTCTCTTCTGGCACTGATTATATTTAATACAATGATTTGCTCATTTGCAAGGTTCTGAAGGGAAGAAATTGATGTATTCAGCTCTGTATTCCCCTACCTAGCATGGTACCTGGCATACAGGATGCACTTGGGGTTGTAGAATTGAATTGGAGACCTATGAACTTCACCTCATAGCAGCAATGGAGTCATTAGGAACTAAATGATTCTGCATTCAGTCAGTGCTCTCAGAATCAGATTGTTCTGCTGGTTGGAAATTTTGACTTCTCTTGCCATCAGACCCCAGCCCCTCGCCCTTTTTTCCCCAACACTCACACCCAGCTCAGCAATATTTTTCTAAGTAGAATTTAAACTAATCACTAGGGGTACCCTCCCTCAACCCTAATTCTTTGGATTCTCTGGAGTCACCAATAGTGCTTTTCTCCCTGAGAATGGCCTGTCTTAAAAACAAATCTTGAAGGAAGAGAAAATTCTAAGAACCCACTATTTAAAGAAAGAATCATGAAATACATGTTAAGAACTGAGAGACTTGTAGACATTGTTTATTCCAACATGTGACAAGACTGAAGCCCAGTGAGGTGAATGATTGGCTGAAGCTTGTGTAGAACTGGAATATAGTTTTCTTGAGTCTCAGATTTATAGTTTTTCACTCTTCTGTGCTATTTTGTCACAGTCAGAAGTAAGATGCTATCAGGGTGATCTGACATCTACAAAAACAGCTTAAGTCAACCAGAAAGGACCAACGTAAGGGCTCATGAATGATAGCCATAATTTTGAGAAAAGATGAGGAACTTCGGTTTCAACCCAACAGGTGAGTTAAGATTCTAAAATTGGTATCCTCAGTAAACAGGGCTTACATTTCCCTTCAGTACCCTAATGGAATACACATCGTTATTTATGGGATTTAGCCTAAATTACCATTGATCAAACATCTGGTCCAGGAACAACACTAGGGTTAAAAAAAAATACATAATTTCTTTTAATCTTCACTAAAACTGTAATGGGAGATATCATTTTTCTAATTTTTCAAATGGAGGAACTAGGGCACGTAGAAACTCAATGACTTTGCCAAGGTCACACAGCTTAGTTATGGTCAAATCCTAGACTCTATCCCAGTTGGTTCATGTGGTTGATCTGCTTGGGCTTCTGTATCTTTTTCCTGAGAAATCTGAGACCCTTAATAAAAGTTTGAGGACACCTGCCGGCCTCAATTTCTAGTCTTTAAACTTTTAAAATTTTCAAGGTTATACTAAACTGCCTAGTCTCTTTCCCTAGAGGGTTTTGATTTTGATAACATCAAGTTAAAGTTTGTTTGAATAATCCATTAATGGTGAGAAAATTACCTTCTTATTATGAAGTATTCTGTGTCACTTTAATACTAATTACTCTAACCATATTTATTGAGGATTAATGACTGAGCAATAATTTATTAATAACTAACTGGCATTTATTATTGCATAAATAATAAATAGAGTGCCTCATTAAATATAAATGCATTTTTTATTTGGGCACCTTCATTGAAAGTGTTGCCAAATTCTTGCATTGATTAAAAATCTCATTAAAACAGTTGACTAATCTTGCCTTTGTGGCACCCCCCTCAAAGAGTCCCTGACAATTCCTGCTCAATAGTTAGACTTGGAGATTATTCATCAGCCCATCAGAAGAAGCCCCTTTAACAATGAGAGGCTGCTATGAATTCCGGTTGCCATGAGAACCTTAACTTTTTGCTCTTCTCTCACTTTGTTATATTTACATTTGTAACCCTCACCCGGTGTTAGGAGGCTCCTGCATTTATAAGCTTGTGTATCTATAAGTAGCTCATCTGAAATCATGGGCTCAGAGGAACAGAAAAGTACTGTTAAAATGATCTTTCCTCTCAGGGATAGCCAAGAAAACTGAGGTCCAGAGAGGGGTGGTAACTTGCTCCCCATCACACAGGTAGTTATAAGCAAAGCAAGGACCACTGCTGGTCCCCTGGCCTGCAGTGTTCTTTGCACGGTACCATATTGCTGGGCTCTAGTAGTTCTTTTGGCATTTTTCAATTTGTGCCAAGGATCTTAGTCATCTTTCTCTCTCTGCTGAGTTCTTTCCGTCTTTCTTTTCTTTATTTCTAATCACTAAAAAACCCAAATTCCCAAAAGCTGCCTCACTTTGTTAACAGCTACATTCAAGTTTTTTGGGGCTGAAAGCCCCTCCCTGTAAGAATTTCATCACCTTTCACAGTTATCCCCACCCTAAGAATCTCCAGGTATGCATTAGGATGGTCACCTATTCTCATAAAACCAGTCATATCTTCCCCTCTTCCTCTATGACCCGATCCCTTTGTTGGATATTCTCCCATCTGGAAGCCTTCTGAAGGAGCCTCTCTGCTGCCACCACGATCATGCCCGTATGAGAAGGCCAATGTCCATGCAGAGTTGTTTACTTTCCATGCCCCAAATCCGCTATTCCTAGAGATGCTAGAAGGTGATGGGGATCTGTGAAGGAGTGAGGCCTTGTACCCTGACTGCTGCAGCATTCTGTGCACCTGGGACCCACAGCAGTATAGCCTGAGTGCCAAGTCTCAGAGTCTATTATAGGCACAACTTCTTCAGCTTCTAGCCTCATTTTTACACCCATGTGGGCTGCAACCAAGACTGAAAATTAAGTAGGGGACAGATGCCATTTTGTCCCACTGTTGTCCTTCAACTCAAGGTCTCTGATCTCAGATTTCTTTTTCTTTCAAGGAAAAGATATATATTATCTAGATACATGGATGACCAGAGAACTCTCCAGCCCATTACTTCTACATACAGACAAACTATGCATCAGTTTTGTCTCAGCTGGGACACTGAGTTCTACATGCACTTTAGTCCCTGTGACCCGTACCTTTAGCTGTCTTCCCTTCATAAAGGCTTGGCAGTCTCAGCTGTTACTACTGTTAGTCCATACATGGAATTAAAGCATGCTTCCTACAGTAGTGGGCTTGACTATGTTCCCCAACAGACTGTGCTTTTCTTTTTAAAGGGCAGAGGTTTTTTTTTATTTATTTAAATTAAGTAATTTCAACACTTAGCCCAGGGCCTGGTATATAGTAGGATTTCCAGTGATGTTTGTTAAATATTATTGAATAAATAACTAACTGCCTATTTCTACTGCGGTTGGGATTGCAGGAACCAGTCCATTTAAGCTTTCTTGGACCTAAAGAACGGGCTAAGCCTTTGAATAAAGGTCTAGTCCAATTTCTAGCTTGAACCAGTACAATGAGCTCTAAAACATGACATTTGCATCTGTTTCACTAAGACTCTTGTACTTGCCCTACCCGTGCTCCCCTCCCCCCCCTACCAAATCCTGTAACAATAGAAGTCCTCATTCCACTAAAACTGTGTCATTTCTTTAGCGTTTTGAGGGTTAGAAACTAGGACAAGACTATCAGCCAAATGCAGTGGGTACCAGTGTACTGGGTGTATATCTTATCAGATATTCAAGAATGCAGCTAGAAATGTCACGGGGAGCTTTTGACAAAAATATTTAATTAATAGCAACAGCTATGGAAATGAATAACAGCATCCAGGCAATTATAGTGTTCAATAAAGCAGCTCTCAGAGGATGGGGTGGCAGCAGATTACTGACTGATGGACTGCATTTAAATATGTTATTTGCTCATTGGAAAGACCTCATGGGTCCCTCCCCTCCAGGACATGGCCAGCAATAGTATTATTATTATATCTGCTTTTTCTTTTTTTATTGGAATAACAAATTGAATTATCTTGGAGAGATTTCTGACCCTCTCTGAAATATTCATCAATTCTTTGACCCTATCAGAGAAAACTGGGAGCAACTGGAGGGATAGTGAGAAGTACTGTGAATGTGTTGTGTTTCGGGGTGAGAGTGGCCATCAAATGTTAATTGAGCCTTAGTGGGGAAACTTAAGGCTCCAATCCTGGCTGTATGAGCTTGGATAAGTTCCCTTACTTCTGTTAGCCTCAGTTTTTTTTTGTTACTTGTGAAATGTATACTGAGACTTACCTAACGGTGTGGTCATGATGATGAAGGAATGCTCCTGGAGTATGGTAGCAATTCAGTACCTGGTAGTCCCTATGGTAGGCAGCTTCATTGGAGTTGAGGAGGTGGAATTTCCTGGCCACTGAGGGGTCCATGGTAAGGACACTGACCCAGCTGGATTAAATAGGAGGAAGATCAGTCTCACAAGGAGAACACAGTAAAATGCCATTATAAGAATTCAAGGGGAGTCTAAAATTTTCACGTAAGTCACAAAGATACATAATTGTAAGGTTAACACAGTGACCAGCATATGTGTCCTGTAGAGGACAGAGCCATGTACCAATCATTTTATATCTAAATTTGCATTCTATGGGATATGTCATTGTGGGATGTTACTCTAAAGGAATTCATAACTGGTGGGAGTTCTAGAAAGTGGCTGGCACTGGGAGAGTGTAGGGGCTTGTTTAATGTGATCCGAAGCAGGACATCAACACTTGAGAGACTGGTGAGTTTTTCAAGGTAGGAACATAGGCTCCGAGTTTGCTGAAATAGTCTTTGCATGTTCATTTGTGTCTGTGTCATCTGCTCAGCTGTGAATTCTTTTCTATTCATTCAACAAATATCTCACGGGAAAACTGTTGTGTGCCAATCAAAATACTAGGCACTAGGGATACAGTGGTAAGTAAGTAATGATCAAGTAGGAATGACTGACATTAAGCATAAAACTGCACAAATAATTAAACATGTTATCAGAGCGATGAAGGAAAGTAAAACATGCTGGAGAGCACGTAGCAGGGTGAGGATTGAGCCTTTATATCAGCCTCCTTCATGATGGCATGTAGTAAGTGCTTAGTAAGTTCTCGTCGACCTGAATTAAATGAAACTAAACAGTGAAGTTTAGTTAAGGGAATAAATATTTCTCTCCTATAGTACTCTCTTATAGACACAATTCTAAAAGTTACTTGGGTGATGACCCAAATCAGATTCTAAACAAGATAGTACAAAGAAATACAGAAGGGCTGCTAGAAGCGTATACTTTAATAGTAGAAAGAATCATCTGCTTGATGTCAATTTGACAGTGAGGGAAGTAACAAACTATAACAAGCAGACACAGGACCTATGAGCATTGTAGGGTTAGGCCACTTAGCATATGTCAAACGCGCTTACATATACTGGTAGCTTCTAAGTGTTTCTCCCAGAATATAGCAATTCATATTCATGATGAAAACCCACCCACTGAGCTAACACTCTTTGAACTGGTTTGAAAGCATATGGAAATAGACACAGTAAGTTTGGTTCTGTGCCAGGAATCGTTGCTTACACTTCACATAACTTGGTGTAAGACCCTCAGTCCTGCTGAACCTCGGTTTTTTCATGTGTGTGTGGGAATAGACTTCCCAGTTATAACCCAAGGGGCGGTAAGAGATAAATGCAGTGCAATATGTGAAAGTGCTTTGTGCACAATACAACTCAAGTTCCATTGCTCCATTCCAGAGCATTCTTCTGATTTTCCCCTTTGGACTTCCAACTGCCTTCTGCCCATTTTCCAATGGATGTCTCCCAAGTATCTCATATTAGCATGTTTAAAACTGATGTCTGAGTTCCATATCTAATCCACCAGTTAATCCAAGCCGGTGGCTTGATCTCTGTTATTTTTTCCATCTCCTTTGCCTCCACCTCAATTTGAGCCACTGAGGCTGTTTCTGGACCATTACAGTTGCACCCTAAGCGGTCTCTTTGTTCTTCCTCTTGCATCCACCACCTACTCTCTTTACAACCACCACGATGACCTTTTAAAGCATAAATCAATTTATGTCACTTTTCTGCTCAAAAACCTCCAGTGACTTCTGACTACACTTAAAAAGAAATCTAAACTCCGTGCCAAGGCCTCTGAGGTCTGTGGTACCAGGCTCCTCCCCTCCTCCTCTCTGCCAGGTTTCCCCTCCCCTCTGCACTCGCCTGGCTCCATCTGCTGCTTCAACCTGCCAAGCTCACTCCTATGTAAGCACCATCAAAAGAGAACCACACACTCTTGGAAGCGGTTAGGACAAGGAGTGGGAGAATCCATCCATAGGAACATGTCCCCTCCCTGAAAAACATGATTCTCCTCCTTCGGAGGGAATCTCTTCAGGGGCAAGTCGTTAAACTCAAATGCCGATTCTCACCACCTTCCTCTTGGCCAGACTGAGAAGCACAGGAAGCAAAATCTTCCTCGGCGGTGGGATTAGACTTTCCACTCCATCTTTATCTGCACTGCTTAATTCATTTTTTAATAATTTTATGTTCCTTTTTTTTTTATATAAGCTTTATTTTGAAGTATTACACGAACATACAGAAAAGTGCACAAATTGAATCTGTAGAACTGGATGAGTTTTTTCAAATAGACAGAACCTTATAACCAGCACCCAGATTAAGAAGTCAGACATTCCCCACACCCCTGAATCCCCGTCCTGCTCGCTGTCAGTCAGTACCCCACCACAGTAACCACAATGCCGTCTTCTAACAACACAGATTAAGTTCGTTTGTCTCTGAACTTTATATATGGGGAATCATCCAATATGTACTCTTTCAAGTCTGTCATCTTTCACTCAACATTATTGTATTTTATAGTCAGAAAAAAAAGCTATTCCCACCCTGTTAAAGGGACAGTGATCAAGCACAGGGAGCCTTGGCTGATGGCTTATAGATTCCCATTCTGCATATTCCTCTGGGCTTCTCCACCTGTAGATCTCTCTGCCTCAGATGCCCTCCCCAACTCCACCTTCTCAACTCATGGGCAGCCAAGTCTCCTGTTAGCTGCCAACTCTTCTAGAGAGCTTCCTCTGGCCTGTAGAGCCTGGTCCTGTGCCTCTCCCCTCTGGGCCTTTCTCCCACAACCACTATGCTTTTGCTGTCAACAGAGCTGCTCACACTGTTACAAGTCCATCTTGTCCACGAGGGATGACTCAGAGGCAGAAGCCATACTTTATTCTGTGTCCCCTGCACAACACCCAGCAGAAGGTATATATATTAGTCAGTGCTCATTAAGTTAAACTCATTGAATTAAAGCAAGATAACAATGATATCTGCAAGAACAACTTAAATACAGAAGTTGACTCATATCTTAGGTTACCAGAAAAGTTATTGATTGTCAGTACTTTAGAGAAATTATTTAACACTCATTGGAGGTAATGCAATTTCATTAATAGCTTCTGCTTCTATTAATTTCTTCCTGGCCAGCAGAACTGAAAATTAATTAATCGGTTCCACACGTTGTTATTGTGTGTGTGTGTGTGCTAAGCACTTTGCTAGGCATGAGGAAGTTAGGGTAAGGAGTGAAGGAAGGTGACAAAACCTGCTTTACAGAGATGTTACAAGAATTGAATTCAGCACCAGATAGAGCATGATGTTTGACCACTGATACTGATTCTCTTCTTCTTCTTCCACCCCAGGCCTGGGAGAATGCTGTGACCCTGGAGTCCCATGAGCTCAGGGTGATCCCTTAGTGCATATCTCAGCACCCTAAGCCCTGATAAGTGCATCCAGTTAGAATTACTGGGCTTTTCCTTTATCTCTCAGGAATCCCTTCTGGAATTGCCTTGCCAGAGACCACCAGGCCTGACACTCTTGCTTCCGGGCCCTCTGTGATTTGCTCATGTGAGGCTACTACACTGCTGCCCCTTCTTTCCCGTGTTGTCTGCTGCCTTCCCTCACACAGCTGTCCCATTGTCAGCCTGGACCTCTGAGAGAAAAGCATCAGGGCTTGTGGACAAAACATGCATTGCGTACCCAGGAAGATGTATATCTGGCCTCTTCTTCTGCCTCTTAAGGCTGGGCACCCTTCAGTGAGTGGACTAACCTCCCTAAACTCAGTTTCCTAATTTGCAAAGGACCTTCTGTGTATCATCCTTCTCAGCTGCTTGTGAGGATAGAAACGATATACGTGTGTAAGACATTTAGAGTTGAACCAGGAAAGGACCTAACAAATAGGTGCTGTTATGTTTTGGGGGAAATTAAACAAAAGTGGGCTTTGGTAGTAGTAAAAGAGCATGAGGTTTGTAAGGAAACATCTATGGGGTTGAATCCCATTTCAGTCATTTACCAGCCGTGCGATCTGGAGCAGGTCACTTATCTTCTCTAAGTCTGCCTTGTAGGGTTGTTGTAAAGACAGATGGAATGACACATGTATGTAGTAAGGGTTTATTAAGTGCTGGTGTTGCATCAGCATCGTCATTATTTGGACTCGTGTGAAATCCCAGTTTACCATCACCCTCAGACACCAGCTCCTGGGAACTGATGAGACAGACACTTCTGCCATCTGACCAGCTCCCCCATCGCTGGCCTTGGCTTCCTCTCCTCACCACCTTCTCATTGATGAGTTCCCAGGGTGCATTGCAGCCTGGCTTGGCTGAATTATGACAGTCAGGGTTACCAATGACAAGTACAGGTCCTGACACATCATGAAGAAATGGTGTATCATTTGTCTCATTCCCACCACTACTTCGAATTTTGAGGGGGAAGAAAGTAGAGGAGGAGGATGTAAACGATAATGCAAAGTTCCAGAAATTAATGAGGTAATGGGTGAGCACATTTCCATCCAAATGAGCTAGGGTCATGTTCCTGAGAAGGAATGACAAAGAAGAATAGCAGATTGAACAAGCTCAAAGTGGAAATCAAGCAAGCAGGCTGAATAAATCAATGTCCAGTTGAGTCTTATTTGTGGCAATTACTTCTCCAAGCCTCTAGTCCCCAGTGCCCCATGTGTGGGCTGCAGATGCTCATTTAGCAGCCCCAAGTTTGACATCTTAATGTTTTCCTTCCCATGTTAAAAATGGATAACTGCTTCGAAATTCACGTATGTCATTAGTGGTTCCATCAAAACCTTTCCATTCAGAGAAACAAAATAAGAAGAAACTCAGAGATGAGGGCATCCTGGTGGGGTTGGAAAACAGCTGCCTAGCAGTCATGACATTCAACTTGTCGTTTAGGCTTCATCCTTTACTAGCTGTGTGACTGAGGGCAGGACATGCCACTTTGTGAGTCAAAAGAAAAATGGATTTAATCATCCCTGGTCATTTGTTCTTTTTGTCACTTGTTTCTCATATGATTATTAAAATGCTTCCTACTAATCATAAAAACATGTCGGGAGGTTCTGCCAGGGTGCGGGGCACTAGAGGAAGGCTGAGAGAACAACCACACGTGAGGCACTGATACTGATACTAACCCGTTCAATACTCATGTCTACTCTATGTGGTATTAGCATCACTGTCCTGTTTTTGTGCAGAGGCAAACTGAGGCGTAGAGAATTTAAGTCACCTGTCCAAGGTTACGTAGCTAGTAAGTAGCAGAGCTAAGATTTGCAGCCAGACCCACCTGACTCCAGAGTCTATGTTTTCCTCTCAGAGGGGAGGCCTGTGGACTTCAGATCACCTCTGAAAATGCTTCTATGAGCCGAGGAAACCAGCCTCTTGAGACTGTGAAGATGGAAGGGCCCAGAACTGAACCTATTGAGGTTTTCTTTGCTTCTCAGCTGCCCTCAGCAGAAGCCAACACTGGGAATGCCTGGCGTTTCTAAGATAGCACTTATACATTTATTTAACCTTGTGAAGAGGTTCCAGATACTTTGGTTGTTAAGCAATTGGAAGTCTCGAGAATACTGGTTGCCTGTGGTCCCCAATTCCATCTCTCTCAAATCCCCTCCACCCACCCCCAAATTTTCCACCAGGAAACTTATGGACTCTAACAGTCCAGTGAGCACTGAGCTGTGCTTGAATTGCAATCATAGGGGGCCAGGGGATTTCACCTTATTAGAGGACAAGAAGGACTCAAGGAGAAAATGAGTCTCAGTGACAGAAATCTGTCGAAGCTCAATGTGAGGGAGCTTCTCCCAAGAGGAAGGAACTCAAGTCTCTTGAGTACCTACCATGAGCCAGGAATTTTACATAGTTATCTTTAATCCTTAAATCCCCTACCTGAGATCCATTCATCTGAAGGAAATAAACTTAGAGAGGTTAAGTGACTTGCCCAAAATGACACAGCCATACACATGTGAGTGAGGATTCAGGACCAGAACCCAGGTTTATTTAATTGCAAATGCTCTGCATTTTCTGCTCTGGCAGCCTGCCTTTCCTGAGGCAACAGAGGGCTCTTCCCCGGCAAGCTCTGTGTGGATAGGGGCAAGCTTTTGGTTTTCTTGTTTCTCTGCCAGCAAAGCTGAAACAGACCAGTTGCCTCACACATGTGGTCTTGACCCCCTCCAGGGCATCTTAGTTTTTAATACAGATGAGTCTCTTCTGGGTGCAACTGGACTTATATATGCTCACCTGGCCCCAAGCTCAGTGGGACCACCCAATTGTCAGTTTTCTCTCATATTAGCTACTTAATTGCAACCTCAGGAAGGAAAGGCCAACAATCCTACCCACCAGATGCTCCAGGCGTGCGGTTGCATCCCAAGTATACTCATCTTTGTTGCTTTTTTTTAAATTTCCCCATTAGTAACCTCAGTGTTTTTCTGTATAGAAATTGCTCTGCTTTGGAGGGGACACTTCACAGCACTCCTCATTCCCTCCCCAACTCCTTCACCAGCAAATTAAAACTTCGCTCAGCACCAGCAGAGGAAGGCAGGCAGGCATCTTATATAAATGGTAATTAGTGCAGCCTCACTGAAGACTGGTGGGAAAGATGAAGGCATCTCTTTTTTCGAGCTGAGTACTCTTAGCTTTGTTTGGGCCTCTCTGTAGGCACTTATCACACTGCCGCGTATGGTTCATTCATTCTTTCTTTTCCTTCCTTCCTTCCTTCCTTCCTTCCTTCCTTCCTTCCTTCCTTCCTTCCTTCCTTCCTTCCTTCCTCTCTCTCTCTCTTTCTCTCTTTCTTTTTCCTGCCTGCCTGCCTGCCTTCCTTCCTTCCTTCCTTCCTTCCTTCCAGAAAAGTTTCCTAGCACAGTGGAAGAAACACATGCCTTGACTTTAGACGGAACCCCGAAATTGAATCCTGGAGTTATAAGCTCTGCTACCCAACTGATCTTTCATCCTTGGATAATAGACTTCACTTTCTGAGTTCCAGTTTCCTCATCTCTATAACTAGGGAACCAAGGCCACCCTCATAATGTTGGGGTGGCATTGAATGAGATCATGTCGGTGAAATGCATCTCATAAAAGGTAAAACAAAACAACAGACCACTCAGATACTTTGAGCTATACCATTATAAAAAATAGGATCCAGATGGGACTGTGTGCTGGGTGGAATTGCCTATGGGAGGGACTGATGCTGGGCATGGAGCTGGAATTCCTGTTATCTGAAGAGCAATGTATAAAAGGAGCCAATGTCTTATGTGTGGTTCCAGAGGGAGAACCATGATCGGTAGATGGAAGTTCCAGAAAGAAAGATATTAGTTCTGTTCACAAAAAAATAATTTATAACAATCAGAGCCCCAACAAAGGCAATATTGAGTAGTTCATGCATGGAATGTTAAGTTAGAAAACATAATGTGGAATCTCAACTGTACCCCTTATACGCTGAGTGACTGGCCTTGAATAATTTATTTAAATTCGCTGACCCTCTACATCCTTATCTAGGAGTTATAGATAATAATAGTAACTCTCATGGGATTTTTGGTGAAGCTTAAAAAAGATAATGCATGTAAATCCAGTGCCCAGTATATAGTAGATATTCAATGTGGTAGTCAGTGACAACATGTATAAGAGTAATAGTTGCTAAGGGCCTTCAAAGGTGTTAAGCTTCCTGCAGAGAGCCATGGAGAGGACATGGCTTAGGAGTCAGCTTCAGGAGATGGCTTTTGAAGACTGTACAGTGATGCAGTTAAAAAGCAGGTAGCTGCCTGCTCCGTGTCACAAATAGGAACTTCTAGAATTGGGGTGTCTCACTTCTCTGGCCCCTGTTCCACACTAGAAGAGAAGTTGAAGCAGCAGAAGACATATATGGCCTGCTGTTAGGGAGACTGGAGAGAAGGATCGAGTAGGTGGCAAGGCCAGGGGATTCTTTCCCTTCCTCACTCTTGTAGCTTCCAGGCTGCCAGGAAGCTGAGAGTAATCATAGTACAGTGTGAAGAGTCCTCTACTGGTCTCAGTGTCAAGTGTGAAGGGCACTGCTTGAAAATATGCATGATCCACTATATCAGTTTGAACAAATTGGTTAATCTCTGAGCCTCAGTTTCCTCACCTATAAAAAGAAGGAATAACGATACCTACCTTAGGGGGTTGTCAGGATACAACAAGCTGATTGATGGGAAGTCTCTAATATAAGCTCTAGCACATAGCCTGATCAGCTATGTTGTTAGTATGCTTTCTGAGTACACTGAGAGGCTCATAGAGCGCATTCGAGTCTTGGCGATTGTACGTGAAGAGCACTGGCCACACTCCTTCTCATATCCTCCCCTATCTGGTCAGTGGATAACTGCTCGGGAAACTTTGACTCTGTCTTCCTCCAAGGCCTAACAAATCCTAGTGTAGCTCATACAGTTATCATTCTTTTTTTCATTTTTGAAGGTCTACGATGGGTAAGGAACCACACTGGAAAGTTTATTTTTTTCTCATTGAACCTCATATCAACCATTCATTCATCCATTCTTTTGAAATTATTTTTATTTAGGACATTTATTAAGCACATATTATGTCCTAGACACAGGGATAGGTAGAATACAGCGATAAATAACACATATTCCTTGTCTTCAAGGAATATCATCTTGTAGAGGAATTCAACTAGGAAATGCAAACATTGCAAATGTATATCATTATTTCAACATTATAGATACAGAAACAAAGGCTTAGAGAGGTGATAAAGGGGCTAAAGCAGGTTTTCAATCCAATTTCTTCTATGCCTTCTTTAACCTTGCTCCCGCAAACTATAGTCTCCAAAGATACTTTATTGAACTATATGCTTTCCAAGTTGGACGATTGCATTTGGGAAGGAAAGAAAGCAGAGGGAAAGAGAGGATAGACAAAGAGTAGAGAAACGTGATTTAACCAACTCAGACCCTTTTAAGCAACTGACCTTCATGCTTTTTGTAGAACCTTTTGAGCTAATAGCATGTTAGGGGGCCCAAATTATTAACATGTAGTTGGGAAATATGTTTCTCAAATGCAAAGGTAAAAAGCACCTTGCCTCCAAACTCTAAGATCTCATTAAATGAGCTAATTCACCTACTGCTTAATTTGCTGGAAGCCCTATGAGTAATTAGGCTTCTGACATCTTCCAAAATTATATTCTTAATTGTTGCATTCTTTTGCATCACAATGAAGCTGCCCAGCCTTCCTCCTAGAGCGTCTTCCTCCTCTCCCTGCCACAGCGCCAGCTCCAGCTCCGTGTTGAAGAAAGGAGTGAGTTTCGCATTTAGCACACTTACCATCATGAACATAATTACTGGGAAATATTAATTAGAAACACAAGACCACCCTGGAGATCCAGCAGAATATTTGAAGCAATGGATTCGGTTGTTTCTATTTTTTTATCTTTTCTTTTTCTAAGGCCAGTCCTGCACCCTGAAAGCCTGCAGCTGCTGTTTTATCAAGGCAAGCTTCTATTTTTTGATATTGTTTGCAACAATTTATAAGTGCTTACTGGAGCGATGCTGCCATGCTTTGGCTTGTAACCCACAACACAATATTTCACTCTTGAGATGTTATATCCATTTGTCATTGTGTGTGTGTGTGTGTGTGTGTGTGTGTGTGTGTGTGTGTGTGTGTTTATAGTCTGGGAAAGAACAGCATCATTCTTATATAGATAACGCTATTTTGGGGAAAGTGTATCCTGAGCTATTTCCCAGAGAACCACTGGAAACATATTTTGAGCTCACTGTCCATAGACTCTCTAATTGTTTTGGATTTACTTCAGTACTTTACTGGGGATTGCATTAAAGGTAATTATAAAAGACTAAGGAGGCTTCTGCAAGAAGAATTTAGAAAGAAGATGCTTAGGAGCTATCTTATTTTCGGATTTCTGTGTGGTGAGCCTCCCATGGTGCATGAGTGTCCATGACATCCCTTCCACCAGAACAGCGGGACGTGGTGTTCTCCTTGGCAACTCTTCTTTTGGTGTAAGTTCAACTGTTCCTTCACCGCCTTGCTCTTTCATTGCCTGGGAAATGCCATTGCTCTTACTTTCTGGCTGCTGGAGAACTGCTTAGCATTCATGCTTCTGCTCTGGAAGACAGTACTGTGCCCTGGCTGTCTTCTCTTCTGCTCTGTTCAGCAAGCTCATTGGCTGCCTGGGATTCCTGTCATCCAATGCCCAGAATATGTTGGCCAGAATTTCCTCCCTGAATCTTTCAGTTGGCTTTAAGGAAGTTGCTTCTGTTTGGGAAGAGACTCTTTCTGGTTCTCATTCCACCACAAGCTCTCTGTGTGGGCTTGAACCTGTCATTTAAGCACTCAAGGCTTTTGTTTTTATTTAATATGTTAAAGGGTAAGACTCCTCTTGGATACAAATTTTAGTGGATGAGTGCATCTTGGGTGTCAGAAATCTGACTCAGAGAGATTGAGCCTTTGAAGGCTTATCTCTCCCAGTTGTGCCTTCCTCAGGAAGAAAGGCCAATGACCTAATTGAGTAATAAGAATGGACAAGAGGCCTCAGGGTGCACTCTAAGAGCAGGGATTGAGATTCAAACAGACCTGGCTGCAGGCCAGCTGCTCAGCTTAAGAGCTCTGTGCTCTCGGGTTCCTCCCCCTCTCTGAGCCTCCATTTCCTCTTGACAAATCAAGACCATAATGCCTACTTCAAACCCAGCCGTGAAAATTAAGTGAGAAAATGTTGGTGAAAGTTATAAACATAGTACGTGGCATGCACAGGCTCTAAAGAAAGGTTAATTCCCATCCCATACTCTGTTCCATCCTCTTAGAAGGGAGGAGGCACCAGAATTGAAGTCATAAAACAGAAACTAAAATTAATAACTAGCAGCAGAAGACAATGGATATGAGGAGAAAATGGGGAGCTATCTAACTTAATGATGATAGAGAATTTTGCTCTCTTAGAGGCAGTTTAGGAAAGATGAGATACATACCTTTTTCCTTTCTGCAGCAGGGTTTCTGAAAGATACTGAGATCACAGTGAAAACACTAACATTTATCCCTGCTTTTAGAGTCGGAGTTTGGGCTTACTCAGTGATATACATAGAGTAGCTCAATGTTGCATTTTATAAAGAAACAGACACAAAATCAGATACCTAAGAAGGAACAGAACTCAGGCTCGAATGGTTCAATTCTAAATCCATTACGCCTGTTCTACCTCTGTGAAATAGAGACTGGAAAAGCACAATGGTCACTTAGGGGAATCACACAGTCGATGCTTTTGCTTCATATGGGTGCTTTACCTAAAACAGGTTCTGGCCTACATTCAGTTCGCCTTCACACTCCCAACATCTGGCGCATGTACTGCCCATATAAATGCCGAATAACTGAATGAAGAATGGGTTGTAAACCTAACTTAAATTGACCACCTGGGTGAACCCACACCTCACCTGAGGGAAGAGTCAAACTCTATGTCCTGAAACGAGCTCTCTACCTTACAGAGAAGAGCTCCCTGGTAGGCAGAACACATACCATCATCCAGGCCTCAGGGGCAAGAAATGAAGGTTGACCTCTCAGCACAGAAGGAAGAGAATTTTCTGTAAAGCACAGTTAATTCTGGGAATTAGATTTTGACTTGAATGCCAGGATTAGCTGTGACAGAGGGACACTGGTGAACTTCCAAAGAACAGATGTAAAAGTTGAACGTCACTCACACTCCTCTGTGCTCAAATCTCACAAACTCACGGTGGCCAACATGAAATTAGTCCGTGGCTTTTCTCTGTGCACCAGTGTTTCCGTCGCCAAAAACTTTTTGACAGTTTTTTACTGTAGGGTAAGCTGTTTCATAGAGGCCAACGACAGCATGGGCTCTTAGAGCCACTTCTTGTCTTGCCAGCCAGTTTGGACATTTTAAAATAAAGCAGAAAAGTAAATGAGGCAAGGGAAAGGAACCTTATATTTATTGAACACTATTCTGTTTTAGGTACCACCTTGGGCGTCTTCAGTAAGTTAAGTCACATACTCTTTACCAAGAACCCATGACATACTTTGTTCCCATTTTACACATGAGGACATTACTGTCTATTCAATCAGTACAGCTCATTTTCTCAGTATTGAATTCATGTCAGGGGACCCTAGAGTTGAAAGAAGATTATAACACAATTTTGCCATACTTTTCAGGATATGGCAGTACTGTTTGGGCAGGGAAGGGCACGCACAGACAAAAAATATATAAAGCCACAATATTGAAGAATTACAACCCCCTACACACATATGTAGTCTCATTACTGTGGTATAACTGTTATCTATTACTTACATTAAGTGCATCTTCTGTCATTTTTTCTGAGATTTTTTTAATTTTATTAGATTATTACTGTACACACAATTTAGAATCCCGTGTTCTCACTGATCATTAATTCATTTTCCAAATTATTAATTTAAACTCTGTAAACATAACACTTAATGACTGCGCAGTGTTCTAACCAATGGCTGTGTCTTCTAATTATTCTTCTCCTCCTCCTCCTCTGTCTTCCTAGGCTGCTACTACAGCTACTAATGCTAGTACTTCTTCCTTACAGTTTATCTTTATTGAGAGCTTTGCAATGTGTTAGACTCTAAGTTAAATTCTTTCCTTATAAAGTCTTATTCACTCCTCATAGTAACTCTGTGGAGTAGTTTCTGCTATTATCCCTTTATGGAGACAAGTGTAGGTATGAGGAAACTAGTGCATGGAAAGGTTAAACAATTTACTTAAAATAACACAACTATTAAGAAGTTGAGCTTGGGTTTTTTTTCTCTGATTCTAGAACTGAAGTTCTTAACCACTGTCATTTTTGTTATTGTTGTTGTCAGGACTCTAGGTTGATACCGGTCTTTCCCTGTAATATCATCTGTGTGTGTGTGTGTGTGTGTGTGTGTGTGGTGTAGTTTAGTTTCTTAAAAGAGAATTACAGAAAGGGAACAAATAAGTAAAGGAGCATGACTATTTTGCAGACTTTCAATACATACAACCAAATTGCTTTCCAAAAGAAAAGTTCTACCCACTTATATTTCTGCCAGCCATGTATGAGAGTTCCCATTATATCACACATTTGTCAGAAATGAAAGAGAAACAAAAGGGGAAGTGAATGACCCTACATGACTGACATTTCAGATATGTACAATTACATTTGAGAGTTCTGGAACTCCTGGTTCTTAGGGGCTGGGAGTGTCTCAGGGAAGGCAGAGAAGCAGCAGAGGATGGGGACAAGAATGTGTTAGAATCGGAATAATTAGGGTTAAGACCTATCTCTACCATTCACTAACTGCTGGCTCTGAGATTTTAGTATTCCTTTTTTGTTAATTTATTCACTTATTCTAGTTGTTAGGGGGTTGTAATTAGAGATTAAAAAGGACTTTAGAAAATTGGGGGGTGGTTCGACTGGCTGGGCCTTAGGTGTTGGGCCTTCAGTTGGTGACGAGGTAACAGAAAGGCATTCCAGGCTCAGGTGACTCTTGAACCACAACCTAGAATCCATGGCTTGTTCTGGGGACAGTGGGAGCAATGGATACTCACAAAATGGGGCAGGTGGCTGGAGTTGGGGTTTGGCATGGCAAGCTCGGGCAGGAAGCTGAGAAACTTAATTATCAGTCTAAGGAGTTTGAACCTGATTTATAGATAATGAGATTCAATCAGAGTTTGTTTCCACTCTTGCCCCGAGGGGAGTGGCTTGATCAGATCTATATTTTTAGGAGAGAGCTCTGAGTAAATAGGAAACTAGAGAAAAAAATAATAAACTGGACAGAGAGGCACTAGTCAGGTGAGGTCAAAATAATCTAGGCAAAATATGAACAAGTCCTAACTTTAGTTCAGAAAATAGAGTGACTATGCCTATAATAGAAGTATGTACATTTGGGGGGAGCCCAGCAGAGGGATTAATCATTTTCTACCCGCAATAGAGGTCAAGGAAGAGAGTTCAGAAAACTAAAAAGTATCACGTGGACACGCAGCCTTTCTGTAAAGAGAGCAATCTTAACCCCATTTTACAGATGAGTGAAATGACAATGAGATTGGTCAATCAACCTACTCGATGCAGCTAAAGAGTGAAGATAGTGCAGTTAAAGCCAAGTTTATCAGACCCCAAATCCCACTCTACTCCACCACCTGTCAAGGCTTCCTAGAAGAGGTGGCTTTCCAGTTTGGCCTTGAAGAAGACAGTCTTTCTCCATATGAACAATGACAGATGATGAGTATTCCAGGCAGGGTAAACACCCTGAGCCAAGGCATGGCATGGTGAGAATCTGTGGTCCCTTGAAGAATGCATAAACTTGCTTTCAGAGATATGTATATACTGGAGTTAGTACTCAGCTGCTAATTGAGTGTTTACTATGTATCAGGTCCTATTCTTGGTGCTCAACACTTACCAAATCTTTTAATCTTACATGCAGGTATTTATTATCATGCCCACTTTAGAGATGATCAAATGGAAGACACAAAACCAGTGAGTGGCAGAGCCAGACCTTCACCTCAGATGTCCTGGTTCCTGGGCTCTTAACCACTCTGCAAACTAGCCTCTTACGTACAGTGTGGAGGCTAGGAGCCATTCTTCCCCAGCACCCAAGTGGAAGGAAATAGTAGAATAAATATATTTTTTTCTTTCCCCGAAAAGAACACAGATGCCTTTGATGAAGAGAACACAGATGCCTTTGATGAAGACAGAGGTCAACCAGGGTGACCTGGATATCACTTTATTTTTTTTAAATGAGTGTGACAATAATGACAGCTATCATTTCTAGAACTATACTATTGACCAGGAACTGTATAGGATGCCATATGGATCTTTCCTGTGCAGACCTTGCTGGACAGCAGAGGGTGTGTTGCACCAGGAGAGTCATTATTGGCTAAGGCATAGGATACCATCATGGAAATGGAGGGAGAGATAAGCATTGTCAGCCGTGCTGAAGAATCTGGGCCTTATCTTTAGGGCAACGGGGAGCCAAGGAAGGCTTTGAAGCCAGGGACTGATAAAATCCTGCTCAGAGTTTAAACTCCATCTCTGGTGATTGTTTGGGAGAGGAGAGGGAAACGGATTTAGGGAGTGTTAGGAAACCAGAGGCAGCAGATTTCGGCAATCCAGGTTACCTGGTAAGGGCCTAGACTAAGATGGTGGCGGTGGGAATGGGGAGAAGGGGACAAACTCGAGGACGATGATAGAGTCAAGAGGACTTAGTGTCCAATTGCACATGAAGAGTAAAAGAAAGCGGCCTTAGGGACAGCACCCACTTTCTGTCTCACCTCGGTGGAATCTCCACATTACTTATTTCCTTGCTTGGCTGGAAAACTTTATAGAGAAAGTGTATCTAATGTTGAGGCCAGGAGCAATGCACTTGTTTTCTTTTCCTGTGAAGAGAAAGCTAAAAGTGTCAGTGATGTGTACGGAAAATAAAAATCCCGATTTCCTTCTCCTCTACCCGCTTAAAGTAAAAATTATTTTACTCATAACTTTGATGAGGTTGATGAATGTCCGGAAATCATCCCAGGCATGTAAACCACCCAGGCACTGGGGGAAGTTATTAATATTTTACTGGTGGACTTGGTTGAGCAAACACAATAAAAACAGGCTCGGTGTCATTGCATGCTGGAAAAGCAGATGGCAGTCGGAAGCAAAGCTGCATCCGGCAGTTTGAAATTTCAAATTACATCAATTTGAAGCTTTGCTCATGCCTCAGGCAAGATTTCCCCTCAGATGAAGGAGACAGGGGAGGCGAACCCTTTATTCCTGGGCTGAAGTGGCAGTGGCTGCTGACTGGTGCACTGTTTTCTATGATGCTGGGCGGCCTGAGAGTTGGAAGGGAGATGGGCTACTTCTGTCTCAAGTTCTAGAATATGATCTGGAAGTGAAAAAAACAGACAAGTCCCTAGGTCTCTAGGATCTCATCAGCCCTAGCTCTGTATTCTTGCACATTCTGTTCTTTTAGCCTCAGATAAACTTTCCATTTCCATCCCTTCCTCCTAACCTGAATAACATCTGTCCTTTGGGACACAAATTATGCATTGCTTGCTTCAATTTAAATATGACTTTGTCGGCCTGACAAAGTCTCCTGTCCTCTCAGCTGTATCTCCTCAGCCCTCTGCACTGCCTTCTTTCATAACACTTATCATCTTGGATTGCAAGATATGCTTTGGTGATTGGAGGCTTTTTAGAGCCGGGACTGGGTCTTTCTCTCCCCACTACACCAATTACAGTACTTGGAACATACCAGGCACTTAGTAAATGGCAGCTTAAAAAAAAAAAATTACAATAAGACACTGCATACGCAAAGAAGCATATGCTGTATTTGTGTATATAACAAGCACATAAAAAGCGTGGTTACATAAATGTATATGTAATGCCTGGTATAGAAGATATGCATGGTAAGAACGTAGGCATGGGGTATGGGTATGTGTACAGGAGATTTGCATATTGGCTAGGTGTTTAGGTCAACTAGAATCCTAGCTACCTATCAAATCATATGCGGGTCTTTTTCAAAATATAAATCGTGGGCCCCACTGCCTGGAAATTCAAATTCAATGCCTCTAAAGTGTGGTGCCCAGGAATTGGTATTTTTAAAGATCTTCACTTAAAATTCAGATCGCCAACCCAAATTGTGAGCCATTCATTGAATCGATAAGTATTTGTTGAGTGTCCAGTGTATGCAGGCACTGTCATACACCCTGGGGACCCGCTGGTGACCTAGACATAGTCACTGCCCTTTGGGACTTGTATTTGAGGGGAAGGGGAGATAAAAGAGGCAAATACATCAATGGCTCCCTAAGAGTCTTTAAAATGCCACTAAGTGTTATCAATAAAGTAAAATAAATAATGAGGTACATAGTGATTGGGGTGGTCAGGGAAGTTATCTCTGAGGAGGGGATATTTGATCTGAAATCTAAATGACATGAAGGAGGCAGTCAGATGAATAGCTGGGGATGAGGCTTTGGAGTAGTGGGAAGTGCGCATGCAGTGGCCTGGAGAGGGAAATGAGCGTGTTTTGTGAGCAGGAAGGGGCCAGTGCGCCTGGACCGTGGAGAATGAAGACGGGGTGGTATAAATGAAGTGAGTCGGGGACAGGCAGGTCAGACCCTGTAGGCTGTCATAGGAGATGGTAAGAAGACTTACTTGGAATAATCGAGAAACCATGTGGGGAAGGTTTTAAAGTAAGGAGCTAAAATGGTCCCACTGAAGATTTTAAAAGAGTGCTTTAGGTGTCATCTGGAGAAGTTGTTGTAGGCAGGCGAGGGTGGTAGCAGAGAGATTGGAGGCTAATATAGTAGTCTGGGAAAGAAGCAGAAAGAATCCTGGAGGAGGGTGGTAGCAGGGGAGGTGGAGAGATGTGAACCGATCGGATCGTTTGGGGAGGTAAATGTGGCAGGACTTGTTAGTAGACTATGTACGATTTGAGGGCAAAAGAGAAACTGAAGATAACACCCAAGTTTTTGAGCAACTAGATGGACAGTAATGCCATTTTGTAGGATACAGGAAAGGGGGGTTTTCAGGGAAATGTGTTTATCGTGTATTAGGCTTTTGTGCATTTAAACTTGGTGTACATTTGGTATGCTTGTGCAATGTGCATATATAGAACATATATTTAGGAGAGATATATGATATTTCCTGAGGCCGCTGTAACAAATTGTGACAAACTTGCTTTTAACAGTTTTTGAGGGCAGACGTTTGAAATCAGGTTCACTGAGTGGAAAGCAAGATGTTGATAGGGCCATGCTCCCTGGAGGTTCTGTGGGAGGGTGTGTTCCTTGCTTCTCCCAGCTTCCAGTGGCTGCTGGCATTCCTTGGCTTGTGACCACATCACTCTTATCTTCAAGGCCAGCATCTTCAAATCTCTCACTTTCTATATTTGTGTGTGTGTGTGTGTGTGTGTGTGTGTGTGTGTGTGTGTGAGAGAGAGAGAGAGAGAGAGAGAGAGCGAGAGAGAGAGAGAGATCTTTCTCTGCTTCCCTCTTATTAGGATTCATGTGATTGCATTTAGGATCCACATGGATAACCAGGATGCCTAACTCAATCGCATCTGCAAAGGCCCGTTTTTCAAATAAAGGCAACATTTCCAGGTTCCAAGGATTAGGACCTGTGTACAGTGGGGTGTACACAGAGAAATGTGCAGATTGTAGCTCAGTGGCATGTGTGTGTATGTGCCCACACTCAGTTCACACATACACATGGCTTTCTAGGGCTATATATGAAATTTTGACCTCTTCGTCTGGCTTTTCTCCTGTGTCTTCATACCAAGAGACTCTACCAGTCACTTGGTTGCCTCTGAGAAAGTGTTTCCAAACAACATAGATTTTTCTTGCTTTCCCTGCAAATCCAGGTTATCATTAAATCCCAAGGTCATCCCAAGAGGAGTTTTCCTGTTCTGATTATATAACTGGTTAAATTTATACCCTTGAGTTGTCTATTTTAGTTTTGAAAATGGTTTAGAGTTGTTTTACAACATCTAAGCTTATGAAGCTTCCCTTTAAGGTAAAAAAAAAATTGAAGCGCCCTTCCCCTACTTACCATGAGAATAACTGTATGCACTTAGTGTCCATTGACTGAGAACTATAAACTAACAAAATGGTAATATAAATTTGCTTACATTTTCGAAAAATATAGCAGAAATGGGATTCACAAGCTAGTGTCCCACATACCCAATTTCACCAGTGAGTGGGTCTGGATTGGCTAACAGATTATCATTATTGCATAATTAAAACATAATGCCTTTGGTAGGACCTGTACTCTCCTGTGAGTTCTAGTCCCAGTGCTCACAATTTTAATAAACATGCCTGCCCCCCCCCCCCTTTACAACTTAGTTGACCCTTGAAGACGTTTGATTGTGATCCCTGGTACAAAATGATTATATATCTTTGCCAGAATGCACCATCTACAATTGGTAAAGTACTTTGATATCTCTGATCTCGTTTCAGCTTCATAACCTCTACCACCACCCTGTGATAGAGATGAGATCATATCATTCCTATCTTAAAGATGAGTTAATTTAGACTCAATAATTTCAACAACTTGCCCAGTGTCACCCTGATGGTAAGTGGAAATGCTGAGGCTGAAATCTTGGCCTTTTGATCCCTGGAAAGATGCTTTATTCCTCACACTACATTGTCTTCCTTACAATTTGCCTGAACTCTAAATAAGCCAGATGTTTCTATCAATGGATAACCATCAAAATCAGGTCTGAGGAAATAAGAGTAAACAGCTGACCTTCAACAAAAGCAAGGGAGGAAACCTACCCATTTCAGTTCAAGATACTCAAAAGTACAGTTAATGTACAAGAAAGCAGATAAGGAAGTTTTAAACAATAGAACAATTCTATCTAAGCTAAGGAAAAATCATAGATTGTTGGAAGCAGAGCGCAAACAGTAGAAAAACTACAACTGAAGAAGCCAGCAGATTGAAACCTTGACTTGCATGTGCCTAAACAGTCACCTCTCAGAGTATCTGCTCTGTTTTGTTTTGCTTTTCATCTTTAAGTTGAGACGATCATTTAATATCCATTTTTTTGGGTCGCCATTGTGAGGATTAAGCAAAAATGTTTTGCAGATAATACAATGAATAATAACTGTGATCTGAAGCCCAGGAGGCTTTCAGATAATGATTTTTTTTTTCTCCATGGGGAATTAATATTTAATTTACATGGTCTTTAAAGTTTTTTTGTGTGTGTGTGTCTCATAGAAAATTGTGGTTTTCTTATTAGGCCCTGGATCTCTGTGACAGACCTCAAGGACACAGATAAGTGAAAACTTCATAGAGTTTTCATAAAAACCACTGAGCAAGACATCTAATATATCCAAGTTCCTGATGGGTAAAGAATTGCAAATGTTTACTTTAGGTGGTTAGATTCTGCTCAAGCTGTTGTAACAAACTACCATGGAGTGGGTGATTAAACAACATACATTTATTTCTCATAGTTCTGGAGACTGAGAAGTTCAAGATCAAGGAACTGGCAGATATGGTGTCTGGTTGAGGACTCACTTCCTGGTTCATAGGTGGTTCATCTTGCTATGTCCTTGCTTGTCCAAAGAAGCAAAAAGCTCTCTGTGATCTCTTTTATATGGATACTAATCCTGTTCATGCAGGCTCTACCATCATGTCCTAATCATATCTTAAAGGTCCCACCACCAAATACTGTCACAATTGGGATAAGGTTTTAATATATAACTTTCTAAGGAATATATACATTCAGTCTATAACAGTGACTATGAGGTTCGGATTTGAATGGACTGTATTTCTTGTTCATGTTGAGTAGGCATCAGCTTTACCAACCATCTGCTGGGTAGTCTATTGAAATGTTCTCCAAAAGTGACAGGTCACCAGCAATGAGAGTTTTCCTCATGTGTCATAGATATTCTTTTTTTCATGTTCTGGTTTCCAGATTTGATCTCAGCAAGGAGCCTTGGGAAAATTAGCGAGGGAAGTGGTGAAATTTTTTGTATGTTGCACAGGTTTATAAGTAATCCCCCTGGTTAAGCTAAACCTTTGAAGGAGAGGAACATGGGTGGCTGTGATCTTCACTGCCAATGCTTTTTTGACCGCATCTGAAGCAGAGCTCTCTCACCTCTACTTGGGATCTATTTTTCCTTGCACTCAGGACTTATTGACCACAACACACAAAGCACAAAATTGATCTAAAATGGAAAGGTAGTAAATCCCCATTTTTTTTTTTCAGAATACAGGCAAGCAGAAAGGTAACTAGAAAGAATCTTTCTCTCAGAGGTGCTCTGTGATTGTTGATTTAATTGCAAGAATTAAATAAGACAACATATTTTTAAGTACCTTATAATCTTTTATGTAAAGAAGTAGTTTCTAAGCTATCTTAGATTCCAGATTTCTTTTTCACATCAAGAAGTTTTGTGATGCATGTAATAGTCACATTTTGGTTTCTATTAGATGAGAAAAAACACGATGACCAAAAGCTACATTTTAAAATGAACTCTGATGTTAAGTAGGTTCAAATATTACACGAAGAAACACATACTTTACCAATTATGGAGCTATACACATATTTTGAGAAAAATATTAAGATATATTGCCAATGCATCATTTTTTCAATTTACAGAAATAATTTGATAGATATACAGATTCTTGGACTCCTTTTAAAAATAATATGACTCTTCTGAGTTCTGTTGCCCAATGGTTGAGAAATACTGAATTCTTAAATTATTTTTTTGCTAATTCTATGAAAATTGAGCATCCATATATAATAGTATGATGATTAAGTTACCAAATTATTTAATTTATTCCTTAATTATTCCAGATAAACAAGAATGATGAAAAGGTTTAAGAACTTATATGTGTCATTTCTTTGCCTCTGATCGCCCAACAATTCAACAGTTTGCAAATGACAGAGCACTTATGGCATTTATTTGAAGGTGTTTACGATGCACTGGAAGAATTCAGAAAAACCTAGAAACATGTCCTCTTGGGTTCCATTATGTCCAAGATTTGTATCTTTGATGAAAGTAAACTTTCTAAGTCTCAATTTCCTGATTTGAAATTTGAGCATATAAATACCTCAGCAGCATTGCTGTGAAACCGGGTAAGATTAAACATTTGACAAATAGAAGCTATATTCTAACCTAACCCCCATTTCACAGATAAAAAAAAATATTAAGGGTCAGAAAGATTGAGAATTAAAGGACACACAAAAAAATGTAGTTTGTGGCAGTCCAAAACAAAAATCTTTTGTCTCATGCATCTGTGTTTTACCACAGTTCTAAAATTTATGCTTTCTTCTTACTTTCCTTAAAACACTCATGCCAGTTTTACAGGCTGTAATTGTCAATGGGCCAATGGGCACAGGTTTGTTTTTAAAAGAGACAAGAGAAAAACTCCCAGCATCTTTTATCCAGATTCTCAGAATGGTTTTCCAGTAAGTGCTTCTTTATCCTAGGAACTCAGATGGTAGGTTTCTGCTCCTCCTGTCTTTCCAGATTCTGCTACCACTTGGAAATCCTTGTGGTTCACAGCTAATTAAAGAGGGATAGAAGAAAATTATACCTTTGTTGATGCTATTGTTTTAATCTATCTCAAAAGCTTCTTAACAGCAAGGCAACAGCAGTGGACTAAGAGGGAGTTCTCTCTGACAGAGAGGGCACAGAATGATTTCCATGAAACTACTGTTATTTCATTAAATAACATTTTAAATTTCTGTTGTTTACAGATTCTTTCTATCTCTGTCTCTGTCCGTCTCTCTTTGTGTCTCTGTCTCTGTTTCTCTCTGTGTCTCTGTGTCTTTGTCTCTCTTTTTCAGATAATATTCTAGGATCTGATGAGTCTTAGGAAAACAAGGAGCCCCAGAAGATGATGATAAAATACCACTTGTATTTTGTACTTATTTAATGTCTTGCACCACATTTTTCCTCTCATTCTCTCATTTAATCACCACAACAAGTATGTGTCTCCATTTTATATAAGAAAATACCAAAACTTTGTGAAGTTAAGATCACATAACTAATAAGTGTCTGAGCTTGGATTTAAAACCATATCTGTATAATTATCATTATAATTAGTCCTTATAATTATCATTCTCCATCTTCATTAAATGCCTAGCATTTATTGAGCCCTCTTCTAAATATTTTGAATATATGTATTTAAATATATTTTATATATACACAGTTTATTTCTCACAACCCCCTAAAGTGTGTATTATTATCATCCCCAAATTTTCACAAGGCGATACAGCTGATAACCCAGTTAGTTTAATTCCAGAAGCTGTACTTTTAACTAAACTGCTCTGTCTGAATTCAAATCAGGTATTTTCCAACTCTATACCTTGTTTCATTAGGGCTTTCAGGATTGGAAGATCTTTCAAGAGCATCATGGGAACAAGGAACACATCTGCTTGAGAATATAACCCAATTCAGGTATACCTAAGTTAAAATACACCCAGCTATTTATGACAGTATTCATCATAGCCGTGACAGCAGGCAAAATAGTAGACAATAGTAGGTACTATTCAGGATCAAACAAGTGTGCATTAATAGGTTGTCTCTGTCTCTTGTTGCTTAATAAAGCAAGACATATTTTAATGTGAGTTAGTGCAACCAAGTAACTATCTGTAAGGGAAGGCTTAAAGTGGTCCACACCTAGGACAGTGCTAATTAACAGGAAATAGGCAAGGCATGCAGTCAGCACCTAGGACAGCTCCAGTGTCTCCATGGCTCTCCAGCAATACTGAATTTCAGTTGGCAGCTCTGTGCTGTGAGCTTGGCCCTGCCCTAAAGCTGAAACTTTAAAAGCTCTAGACATTCGTGCCCTAAACTTAAAACAATGCTTATTCACTTTGTGCATATAATGACTTAATATAACAACAGTGTATTATTTCTCATGATTTTGTGGATTGGCTGGGCAGTTCCTCTGCTGGTTTCCCCAGACTCATTCATGCAGCTGGATTCAGCTTGGCTGAGCTGAGGGTTCAAGATAGTTTCACTCACATGTCTAGTATTTGGTTTTGGATGTTGGCTGAGCTGCATCATTTCCTTTTCAAGTGGTTGTTGATCCTATAGTAAGCAACACCAGCTTCTTTACGTGGTGGTGATAGGGCGACATTTCTCCTCTCGAGACCTAGTCTCCAGAACTCAGAAAAAGTCAGTTCACCCATACGCTAAAGGTCAAAACAAGTGTCAAGTCCATCCCAGATTCAAGAGGTCAGAAGAATGACTCCATCTCAATGAAACAAGCTGCAAAAAAAAATAAATAAATAAATAAAATAAATAAAAATAAAAAATTTGCAGACATATTTAATTAATCACAGCCGCTTTAAAATAACTGGTCAAGATAGCTCATATTAAGAAGTAGTAAAGTTCTTCCCCGCCCCTTCAGTGTAGTCTCACTCTAGCTCATTCTCCATATAACACTGCTACATTTTGTATGTCCCTCTATTATGATACTAATTTATACGTGCATCGAATAAGCAATTATTGAAGATCATTTGCGAGCCAGGCAAGATGCTCAGTTGTTTGTTTTTTTTTTAAATTAACATTAGCTCATCAAGTTATTACAAGAACCTATCAGATTTTATGGTTTTCCTCTGCTCCCATTTAAAGATGAAGACACTGAATCTCAGAAAGCTGAAAAAATTTTCCTCCATGCATGGGTCAGCACACAGCAGTCTTCAGTTTGAGCAGTCTATCATTAGCATTTAGTCTTCTTTATTGACGTTCTTAATTTACTTGCCCTCCTCCCCTAAAGATTGTGATCTTTTGAGAACAAGACTGTGTGTTTCTCCTTTGTGTATTAACAGTTCATAGAATGATGCTGGAAATGATTTGTAGGTTCTTAATAAAGGTTGGATGGAGAGATAAATAGACTTCTAAACTATGGATGCTATGTTCCTTCCTCAATGAGTGTCTCCAGTTTATGTTATCTAAGCCCATGTAGCTGGGAATAATATTATCTGAAATAATAATCCACAAGGTTTATTAAACGCTTATTATATACCAGAAACCATTAGAAATTTTTCCACGTTTATTTCATGTATTCTGACCACCTATGAAACAGGTGCTATCATCTAGATTTTACATGTGAGGAGCCAAGGAGTTAGAGAAGAGAAGAGAATTAGATTGCTCAAGGTGATACACCTACTAGGGTCCAGAGCAGAACTTGAACTCAGGACTCTCTGCCTTCTAAGGCCATTTTCTTGATGACTGAATTATTCAATTCACCCAACCCTGTTGCCTTTCTGCATTCTTTTCTAAAGAAAAGTCAAGAAAAGTTTACAAGTTCATGTGAAAGGAAACTTATATGAGATAAACCTCCCCATTCCTTACTGAATAAAATAGAAGGAAAGTCAAAACTCTCCATGTTCTGGCTCCAAACTACCTTTCTAGCTTTATTTCCTACTCAGCCTGTCTATATATTCAATATTCCTACCACATTACTTACTCTCTTATAATATAGCCTCAATTATCATATTTCCTTGCCTGTGCTGCTAATATTCCCTCCATGCTTCACACACTGAAATTCCTCTTAGTCTTCATGATTAGCTAAAGCTAAAGTGACTCTTTGGTAAAACATTGTTTCTCTAGTTGCCATTAACCACCTATTTGTCAGTGTTCCCCCAGCAAATAATGTATACCTTCATTTAACCTGATTCATCCCAGTTCACTGTTTACATGCTTGTCCTCACTAGACGGTGAAGTCTTTTCTGCCTCCATTTCTCTTTTCACTTTTCTCTCTCTCTCTCTCTCTCTCCCTCCCCCCCATCCCTCCCTCCCTCCCTCAACAGATCTGACATTTCTGCTCTGTCTCAAGCACTACACTATAGCCTAGAACTGTAGGAATAACTAAGACATCTACCGTACTCTCAGGAAACTTACGGTGTTCTGCACGGAGGAAGCATTGAGTGCATACTAAGTCAATAAATGAATGAGCTCCCCTAGGGGGAAGCCAAGGGTGTAAGCCATTACAATATCAAATCTATACTAAAAATATGGGTAGTGCCTACACTGTAGACATTCAGTAAATACACATTCATTTATTTACTCTCTATAATGAGATAAGCCTAGGTTCAAATCCTATTCTTACTCTCTTGGTGACTTTGAGCAAATCACTAACTTTTTAAGACTCAGTTATCAAGTCTGTGAAACAGTCAATAACACTGACCTCATAGGATTTTTGTGAAAATTAAATATGTAGCAAATGCCTATAGTAAGAGCTCAATATATTTTAGCATTTTAAACTCCTTCCTAACTTAATTCCAAAAAAGAATATGTAGCAATTCAAAATACATTGTTGGATGGATGCATGGATAGTTGGATGAATAATGAGACAAGACTTGGGTGGCGTAAAAGTCCAGGGCATGAGGACACAGACGCCACAAGGCGGGAAAGTATTAACTCCCTTCTTACCAGTTCTGAGCCATCAAAGCCCTAGAAAGCACCCTCTTTTACTACCCCGACCCCCTCCCCAAAGGCCATGCCACTGCTCTTCCCCTTCACGGGGGGCCCAAACAGCTTCTTTTCCTCCTCTCTCTGTGCTGGGGATATGTGATTTTACTGTCAGCATGGTGTTTCTAATGAAAGGCAAATGGTGTCCAATGTGACTTGGAAAAAAACGTACAAACAACAACAAAATTATATGTTCTTTTTTCCCGTAGTGTTCGCAGGGAGAATATGTGACTTGTTTGCTGTCAATACAGCTTATAATGACACAGTGCACAGAAGCACTGCCAAATGTGTGCAGCATTCATTATACACATGTATTAAATGTAATGCGATATGAGTTTGGCAGCGGAGCAGATGAGAGCTGCCCTGGGGCTAATTTGGAGTTACAGCACCTCTTCCCATGGGATGATTGAAGGGGAAAGGGGAAGTGGGCAGCAGCATGGGTGTGTAGCAGGGTGTCTGGAATTTTCAGGACTGCGTCTGGGTTAGGTTGACAGAAAAATGTTAGAGTTCAAAGGACCCTTAAAGATATATCTTTTTTTTTTTTTCATCAGCAGCAACAACCACTAAAATCATTTAATAATCAATTCTCAAGCCCCTATTAAGTGCCAGGCTTGTAACAGGTCCTAGGAATAAGATGCTTCACCAGCCTTCAAGAAGTTTATAAGTTAGTAGGGGAGAGAAACAAGTAGAGATAAAATGACAATAAACCATGATAAATGCAACAATAGCTACAGGCTAAGGTTAATATAAAACTGCAGGGAGGATACCTAAACAAGCCTAATGTCACTTCCTAAGATGCTTTCCCTGACCCTTTATCCTGTTAGATGCTCTCACAGCACCCTGGGATTTTCCTTCATGCTATTTGTCATGGTCTAAAGTTGTGTGTGATAATTTTCATCAATGTCTGTCTGGCTTCTAGACCTTAAGCTCCATGAAGGCAAGGGCCTCTTTTATTTTGCTTGCCTTATCTCTCTAGCACCTAGCACAGTGTCTGGCTCATAATTCATCATCTAATAATATTTGTGGTTGAATGAATGGATACTGTCATATATGAGCTTAATCTTGAAGGACGTGAAAGAAATCAGCTAGTTAAAAGGGGTGATGGGAAAGGTGGGCCAAAGGAAGGGGCATGCAGCATGTGTAAAGGTATATAAAATTATAAAAGTGAGAAAGTGCAGGACGAAAGCAAGGGTAAATCAATAAGAGTGGACCGTTGGGATTCTTAACTGTATCATTCACAGTTTCTATAGTAAAGCAAAAACTTATGTGAGAGGCCAAACCTCACTGGTGATATCTGTGAGGAAACACACAAGATATGCTGGACTTTTGATGGAAATGTAATTTGGGAGGCAGATGGGAGACTGAAAAAACGTTTTGCTGATGAGCTAGGCAGTAAAGGTACTGGTGTGGTCTAGTAAGGCCTGTCTCGAAGAGGGCCTAAAAAGAATTCAAGAAGCAAGAGTTGGGGAAAAGAGCGGTGAAGAGCTTAATTATTCAGAGAATTAAAATGAGATTACTCTGAACTCAGCCTTAAATAAAGAACATGTCTTGTCCATCTATTGACCTTTTAGGAAAATAATTTGGGTCCTAGTGCCAATTTTTTATGGACTTTTCATGTGTTTGCTGTCATACTAGCCCTCATAAAATTGGAGATTTGCAAACATTTTAGGGAGTGATTCTTAGAAACATTCATCATAACAGGAGGGTGGGGGATTCAATTGGCCTGAGATAATGCTGGGGGTTAGAGGAGGGGTAGGTGAGTCAAACCGTGGGAGGTCTGATGTTTCACAGGGAAGAGGCTGACCCAATTGATACTTTTAAAAAGAAGGAAATAAAAAACTTCAAAGGTTAAGTACTTTCTATAGTACTTTGTAAAAAGTATATATGTGCACATATATATATACACACACACACATACTCAAAATGTATAATATATATACAACACATTATACATACATACACTACATATACACATGTTGTCATAATTAAAAATATAAATATATGTATAGACATATTTGCCTTAAATTATACCAACTGACCTTTATTGAACTCTTCCATACTATGCTTTCACAAGCATTATGTCATTTAATCTTCCTACAACCTGAGGAAGTAATTGTATTATTTTAATTTTTTTCCAATAAAGAAAACAAACCTCAGAGTATTTAGGTCACTTGCCAAGGCCATGCTGTCCATTATTAGCTGAACCAGTATTTCCTCAGTCTGTCCATCTCTTTCAGGCCTGTTTGATTAACAGCCATGAGATTCTGTCTCTCTTACCTGCCGCTACCTGTTTGCAGGGTATGAGCTGGCTCCTATGTGAGGTCAAAGCTGGAGTTTATTCGTCTGAGTCTCCATGGCTTAGCCCCATCCCATGTCAGCACCTGTGACCATGGAGTAAATGACGGAATACATTCCCCAGTGTACTTGGATATGAAGTGACGTGGCCGGACTAGAACCAGACTCCTTAAGCAGGGTCTCTGTTCAGTTCCCAAACTCTCTTTGTTCTCTGAAATCTAACACTTACAGCCATTTCCTTGTTCTGAGTTAGTCACCAGATACTGTGCTGTGACATCTTTCATACCACTTTCTTAATATTTAACACGAGCACAGGTTTCCCTTTTTGTGAGTTGGCTTCTCTCTCTTACTAGACTATGAGCTCCTCAGGAGTTAAAGGAGATAAAGGAATTTATATTTGTTGAGCTTGTAAAGCATGCCAAGCACCATATCAAGGCCATCACATGCATGAATTTATTTGATCTTCATGACAATTCTTAGAGACAGTTATTTTCTGCCTCCACAGGAATGCCAATTTGGGCTCAGAGAGTAATATAATCCGAGTGCTAACACACAGCAAGATTGCTGCAGGGCTGGGACTAAAACTTGGGTCTTTTTGACTCTAAATTCTATGACATGGGCACTGGTTTCCTCACCTTAGCCTAATCGCCACATGGCCCAGGCTTCCTCTGCCAGAGACACCACCTCTCTCTCCTCTCCCACACTCTCCCCCTGTCAGGACCTGATGGCGGCAAGCCGGGCAGTATGGAGGACTGCAGCAAACATGCGCTCTGGCATCTTAGAATGCAGCACAAGGTATGCCAGCGAGAGGAAGAACAGTTGGTGAACAGTTGGTGAATGGATATTTTTATGCAAGGATTGCCTGGAGAGAGGGGGGAAAAGAGTAAAAAAAAAAAAAAAATGTTTATAAGGAAGCCACAATTAATAAGGTCTTTGTTAGCTTTTTGGGTTTAGATTTTCAAGTCCAGTGCTTTGGGTCTGAAAAGGAACAGAACTGTCCCTGAGGAGCCAAGCTCCCAGCTTTCAAAGCATGAAGGCATTTAGGAAACCAGTCCAAGCCTGAGTGTGTTGAGGACTTTAATTATTCAGCAAGGAGCTCAAAGATGCTCTAAATTCCTTTGGATGGCTTCTCATCTGGATCGTTTATATCATGGCATGCTCAGTGTGTGAATTATAAGATGATAAAGAGAAAAAAAAGGAAAAGAGCACCATACCTAAAGGACTGTAGCCATTCTAATCCCTTGCCTACCATTTTACATCCTTCTCTGGGTCTTGATTTTCTCATCTGCAAAATGGGAATAATAGTAATAAGTGGGTTATTGTGAGGATGTAAAAAAATGCCCTATAAACTTTAAAACCACTCTGAAATAAGAACAGTGGTTTTTGTAAAGCAGCATTTTTAATAAAGGCCTCTACTTCCCATATCTCTTTTTTATGCAGATTTATTCTGCAAGTGTTTATAATACTTATAATGATGAAGGGTACCATTTATCTAGTGCTTAGAATATTCCAGATACATATTTTGCTATATTCTACCCTTGCCATGACCCTATAAGGTAGGTCCCATTTTTCGACTGAAGCAAGGAGTTAAGTAGTGTAACCAAGGTTGGTAAGGAACAGCCTTAGCACTCACAGACCATTCTGGAATGTATAAGTTGGTCCACAGTGTGAGAACCGACCACTCTGCTATGTGCCAGGAGCCCCAGACCATCCAAAGAGCTAACAGGGATGGGCATTCAGTTATAGGTTGGATTGTGTCCCCTCTCAAAAGAGATGTATTAAAATTCTAGCTCTCAGCACCTCAGAATGTGACTGCATTTGGAAATAGGTCTTTGCAGAGGTAACGAAGTTAAAATGAGGTCATTAGAGTGGGCCCTAATCCAGCATGATGTCCTAAAAAAGGATTTTTGGACATAGACAAAGATGCATGGAGGGAAGAGACACAGGAAGAAGATAGCCATCTACTAACCAAGGAGAGAGGTCTGGGACAGATCTTCCTTTCATAGCCCTCAGAAGGAGCCACCCCTGCTATCACCTTTATTTAGAACTTCTAATCTCCAGAACTTTGAGACAATCAAATTCTGTTGTTTAAGCCAGCCAGTTGGTGACACTCTGTTATGGTAGCTCTAGCAAACGGATGTACATTCAGAACCCCCTTTTCTGGATGAAGCACTAGAAAAGGCAGAGACTAAGGTGACTTGATCCAGTTGGTAGGTGGGATGGTTGAGATTTGTACCCTATTCCCACTTCCACTCCTACACATGGTTTGCTAGAAAGAAAGCCCTTTGGAGGGTGGAATTCCTCTTGGCTTTGTTCACCGCTGTGTCTCCAGCATTTATATCAGTGCCTGACACAAACTAATATTTGTTGAACAAAAGAATGAATGAATGCTTTTCTACCAACTTACCCAGAGCAGCTCTCCTGGGTAAAGATGATTGAAAACAACCCCCCAAAAAACCTCATCATATTGGAACAAATTTTCCAACAACACAGTAATTGTCACAGCAAGGTGTTTCATACTCTGTATTGAAATACTCTTTCCATATTCAAACAGAATTATGGACACGTTTTCGAACAAACTCTTTGGAAGTTTTGTTTCATAGATTGTCAGAGACACGAGAGGCCAAGGTCCTAATTCTTATATTCGGAAGCCATCGATTGACTCGTCCACCTTCTTTCTTGTCTGGGTTCCGGCCATGAGCAATGGCATCAACTGTTTGCTCCTCTGTCCCATCAACTACTTCTTAGTTTTCCTTTACAGATTTTTTCCTCATTTTTTCAAATTCGACACTCAAGTGCTCCAGGATTCTGCTTTTCTCTGTCTATACTCGCTCCTTTGGTAGCCCCTTCCTGTCTTGCATCTTTAAATATGCATTGACAATACCTACATTTATATGGGTATTGTCTACCCACCTGCCTAGACTTCTACACTGAGCTCGAGATTTGTATTCAACAATCTGCTTAACATTTTCATTTCAATGTCCAATACATACCTCAAAGTCAGTATGTTAGAAACCAAACTCCTGATTTCTCCCCTCACCTCATGTAAAATATTGCTCTACCCACAGTCTTCTCTGTCTTAACACATGGCAGCTTTATCCTTTCCATTCCTTAGGTTGAAAACCTTGAGTCTTGCTTGACTCCTTTTCTGTCTCACACCTAATATTTAGTCATTCAGCTAATCTCATTGGTAGTACCGACAAAAAGTATTTGGAACTGGCCATGGCCACTTATTATTACCTCAATCGCTACCACTATCTTCTTTGCTTAGATTATTGTAATAGCTTCTTAACTGGTCTTCCTGTGTCCACCTGTGTCCCCAATCTCTTCATATATTTTCCTTGGCAATTCTACTAAAACGGAAGTCAAGTCACATAGTCCTCTGTCCAAAATCTTCCAACAGTCCTGTATGATTTGGCTTCACACTACCTGTTGGACTTCATTTCCTCATTTACTGGATGACATCCAGTTTTATTTGCATTGGCTGTAATCAAGTTTGCAAAGAAACAAGCATCTGGTGGACACAATATTTTTTCTGAGAGAGTAATCTCATTTTAATTCTCTGAATAATTAAGCTCTTTACCACTCTTTTCCCCAACTCTTGCTTCTTGAATTCTTTTTAAGCCCTCTTTGAGACAAGTCTTACTAGACCACATATTACTCTCTTCCTTATTAAAATATTCACTTCATTTGCCTATGAATTTTCTCATATTGTTAGCATGAGGAGTAGCCAACCTAGAATGATAAGTCTTTATAACCTTCTATCTATTTTGGTTAAACTTTATCTGAATGAAGATTACCTCATTCTTACGGTTACAAGAAGGTGAATAAACTGGAATCTCCTCCTTATCCTGTTTTTCTGAACTTCTCGGTATGTTGTATGTGCTCTCTCAGCCCTTCTCTACTCTGTACCCTGCCCCAAGAGATTATATGAAATGTATCAATGGACTCTGGATGAAGTGGTGTGGGAGGAGAGTCAGTCACCTTGGACTGACTGTCCCAGATGTTGCTAATCTTTTAATGGGGGTTACTCTACAAAACTCCCTCTCATTTAGAATTCTGATAACGATTCTCTCCCAACTCTTCTATTCCAGCTGGGGGTATTAACCTCCACTATTATTAGGTCTGGGTTACTGCCCCACCCTGTAGGGTTTCCTTCCCTTCCCTGCACCTTTATCCCTCATTGAGCGATTCTCCTTTGAGTGTGTGTCACCAGTTTCTTCCTGGGATCCTGACAAATGCATCTGGTGATCTATAAATGTTCCCCTGTTTTACTGCATTTTATCTATGGTAATCAGACCTGATTATAGTTCCTTCCTTTGATACAATAGATTTTTTTTTTCTGATCAATACTATTCACCTGAATAAGAGAAAGTCTATTTCAATCTTGGTGAGTGATGTTCTGAAGCCAAACTGAACCATCTTGTAATCTCGAATTAGAAAATGCCCAAATACTGTAACATTGTGGCATCTGACTTTCCACCAAATCTTGTACATTTTTAAATGGTATTTATACGACGTATAGATTGGTGTATAGTGGGCACATTGCAAATACTAATTAATATTCTTTCCCCTTTACCTTGGTGCATGTGTTTTTCTAGTTTTTTTTCTGTTTCATTTTGATTAATGCGATACCTTAAACTTCAGTGGCGCTTGTGGAGTAGCACAGTGTGTAATTTGCAGTCGGATAATTTCCTCATCAGTGGGAGTTGCTCTGGTTCTAATTTGGGCTGTATCCTCTATTTCAGTCTTTTGTCTCATTTGTAAAGAGCATATTGTATTGTTCCAACTTCCACACTTTTCTTTATGAGATTGTACATCGTGACTGAAAGTGAGACTAGAAAACCCTTTCCACCCTGAGTTGTCAATCGCAGGACATGTGTACAAATGGCACCATTATCAGGAAAAATCTAAATGTACCAGTTTCTGAATAGAGGAGTCTTTCTCTGCTCTTGGGTACAGCTTTGATTTGCAGTCCATTGGAGACACTGTGGAAAGAACTGGACTAAATCAGGTGAACTGGGACCCTCAGCTACCTGACCTTCTGAGACTTGAGTCCAGTTCAGGACAGGCAACATCCACTGGGCTGGCTTATGGTAGTAGTTTAGAGAGAGATGCTGCTGTAAGGCAAGAGAGGTTAAACCAGAAGGGAGACCAGCCACACGTCTCAAGATAAACAGCACATCGGAGAGGCTAAAAGCTGGAATACTGAGTGCCAGAGTTCAAGCTACAGGTGGAAATAGAGCAGACTGTCTATCCTAAGGTAGAGGTCATGGACAATGTCTTCCAATCTAAAGAAGGCAATGGATAAATAAGGTGTGAATATAAGACAAGGTCCATCCAGGAACATATTATATGGACACAGTCACTGTGCCTCTCTGGGGGAAGGCTTTGCGTGGTCCCACAAAGCTAAAGACCGAAGCTGAAAGTGGGACTTTTGCCTTTCTGAGACCTATGACTCTGTTTCGTTCATGGAGAATAATGCTCCCTGCCCTATTTTTCACAAGGGCCTATAATAAGGATAAAATGAGATGGTAGGAGTGAAAACATTTTATAAACCGTAAAGCACTGCATGAAAGCAAAGATCCAGTGAACTTTTCACCATGTAGACCTGAACTCTCCTCTTAAGAAGCCACATACCTGGTAAGCTGAAGTAAGACCAATTCTGAACTCCATCTCCATGAGGTATTAATTGGGGAGAGAAAATATACTCAAAGAAATTGAAGCAAAAAAAAAAAAGTGTATATATATATATATATATATATATATATATATATATCTCCTCTAACTGATTTTATATATATATTTTTTATATATATAAATATATATTTATATATAAATATATATAAAAATATATGATATATACATATAAAATATATATATAAATATATATAAATATATATAATATATAAATATATATTATATATAAAATATATATAAAATTATATATATATATATAAAATCAGTTAGAGCAGAATATGGGAAGGTAGATTTGTGGTTGGGCTTCCAGGACAGCATCAACTGGGCCTTCAAACAGAAACTAACATTGCTCCATGTGGACTCTCTGCTTCTTCCTATGGTTCAGCTTTACGAGGTGTCTGACATAGCCCAACTTTCTCCTTGAGGCTGAAACATGGTCACTGCAACTCCCAGACCTGTCGCTTATTCGCATCACCACCCAGAAGGAGCGGGCCCTCTTTCCTTAGTTCCATTTTAGAAAATTATGAGAGCACTTATGCTGGCTTACCCATTCTATGGGCAAAGTAGGGGGTACTGTGCTTGGTACTTCTACATGCTTTAAGTCAAGGGAAAAGCTGTTTCTCAACTATTCCAGGAAGGGAAGATGCTGGAAGAACAGAAAAATACACGACTACTATAATCATCTAATTAACGTATACAGTAGGTTTTGAAGACTACAACTGGACTTTTTAGGATAGATACCCACTTCCCCATTGGAAGTACCTCAAGAAGAAGATTGATGGTGAATTACTCAGAGTCCTGGCAGGAAACACAGTACCCTCAGAAGGGGAATCTGAGGGATCTTTAGAGAAGGAACTATTTACAGAGGCGTGGTAAGGGTTAAGAAAAACTAAAAAGGAATGATGAAGTATCCGGTGGTTTTTGCCAGTGGAAAGCCATTTCTGTTCCTTGGGTAAGGGTTTGAGGAGGGTTATCTGAACCCACTGAGACACATAGCTTTGTGGGAAGGCCTGCAAACAGAAGCTGTAACCTTCAGTTCAGGGTCCCAACCCTGCAACCAGAAGACCAATAGTGAAGGAGCTAGGGTACAACAACCATTTCTCCCTTCCACCTGCTTATTCTGAGCTGTGCCTCTTATTGGCCAATCACAGTTAGAAGTCAGAAGTGAGGGTATTTAGCTTCATGCAATTCTTAACAGAGTCCCAGGTACAGAGCAAGGTGGAAAGGGATGGAAAGGAGACCTGGAAGGGCAAAGGGAGGATAATCCAGCACAAGGGTATATCTATTTCCTTTGCATCAAAACACACCTGGTTAGAATGCACTCTGTAGATTGGACAATTTTAAAGAATCATTGAATTTTAGAACTAGAGGGGATTTTAGGCTCACTCAGACCAGAAGTCACAATAGACAAACTTGTCTATTTCTAGCCTTCGGATCTGGTTTGCATGATTAACACAGTTTTAAAGCTAGAAACCCAAATCAAGCTAACAGGCAAAAAATCTCAAAATCAAAACATGAACATTCTTAAGGATGCACTTTCCAGTTCCCCACAGTCATTATCATTCCCTCCTGTCTAATATCTTCTGCTGTATACATTCATATGTCCTAAAATATTTGATTTGAGAACCTATGTTTAGGAAAGTCAATCTTCTTCCATTTTTCAGATGAGGAAACTGGGCCTAGAAAGGGAAACTTACTTGCACATAACTGCACAGCCTTGGTGGGAATACTGTCTTTCTGCACAGACAAAATTAGAAATGTATAAGTAGAATAATGAATGAAAGAGTCATTAGTCTTTGTAAGAGGGGAGCTATCTTTATTCTTGGGAGCAATTGTCATTTGAAGCAAGGGTTATATAAGGGTTCGACGTGCTCTGTGTTGGCCCATGAGGTGGAACTGGAACAATGGGAATGGACTGAGCTGTGTCTCTTCATCTTGGTTTCCCTCCCTGCAGATGGTCTCTTAACAGAAATGAGCTGTCCCTCAGTGAAGATGTGTTGGAGTTGTCCTTTGAGCCCTCCTCCTGCTCTATGAGATGATTTGATGCTGAATTGAATTGGAATGGGGAAAAAAAAGTGTCTTTTTGGCTGTTTCTCCTGGATTATCTTTAATTTTATTTCATTCTTTTTCAGTGGCTTATGGGTGGGGTAGCTTATTTTACCCTCAGTTCAGAATCCCTAGTCTTCCCATCAAGAATCTAAAAGAAAATGTCATCTCTTTCCCTTTACCCATTCCTATCAGATACTCACCTTCTTCTTTACTCAGATCAGTCTCTTCTTTGTCCTAATATGTGTTGGGCTCATTTTTATCTGTACATAGAGCCTCAGCATGTGATTACTTAGGACGCTGGTTTGGTTGTAACAGCAGAGATCAGACAGCAATGATGTAACAAGAAAGAAGACTTGTTGCTTTCTCAAGTAAAATTGGAGTTGTGAGGTCGGGTGGCTTCGTTCCACAAGGTTACCAGGAACACAGTTCCTTCTGTCCTATTGCTTCACCATCCCCCATTTTCTGCATGATCAAAGATGACTCTCCCCTACCATACCCGCATTCCAGTTCTCACAAAGAAGGAAGATGACTCTCCCCTACCATACCCGCATTCCAGTTCTCACAAAGAAGGAAGACATGAGAACAAGCAAATTTATCTTAGGGAATGCTCTACAATACTTCTTGTCATGTCCCGTCATTCAGAGCTTACTCATGTAGTCATGCCTAGTGACTAAGAAAGCTGGAAGTAGTCTAGCTAGACAACCTCATGCTGTGATAAGTGGAAGAGGAAAGTGTGTTAGCAAATGGAAGAAGGAATGAATGTCTGTTGGCAGCCTGGTAGCACAATCAAGATGTATTTTCTAATCCGAATGGCTTCTTTTTGCCCTCCTAAGAAACAAAAACTCATTATTTTTAAGATACCGAGTTAAATCCACCGCTTCTTAAAACTTTCCTAAGACTGTCTTCAGTGCTGTAAGAGGCCCAGGCTGAATGCTGTGCCTGTACCTGAGGAATACACGAAAAGTTGGTTCAGTGCCAGCCCCACCAGCAGCACCTTTGCCAGTTGCTGGGCATCTCCCAGGTAGGTGCTGTGCTGTGACATCCGATCATCGCAGTCACTCTATGAATTAGGTACTGTTGTCCAGTTGCCAGATGAGGAAACTGTAATACCCTATCGAATCACCTTCCCAAAGCTCTCCAGCTACAAAGTGCCAGATTCAGAATTTAAACACAAAATCTTCTGGCTCCAAGATTTATTGCTCCCTCTATCACAGTGCAACTTTTATGGGGGTGGGGGATGGGGGGTGGGGGATGGGGGGTGGGGAAACAACAACTTTGCAATAGGAAGTTTCACAGAACTGAAACCACTGGGTAATTCAGTGTTGATACATTGGTCAGACTAGTGATTTGAAGAAGACACACAAGTAAAAAAAAAAAAAAAAAGTTCTAGCCAACTTGTCCATTGTGCTGATTGAATTTTCTAAGAGAGTGTACTGAATTCTTCTTTATGAATCAGGCTACTCCTTGTCCATGATACATTTTAAGAAAGTAATAGAGAGGACTTATTTCTCCCTCCTGTTTTCATTTTTCCTTGATTCCTTCCATGATTTTCTCTTGGGGGAAAGAAGCAGATTGAAAACTGTGGTTACATATGTAACCGTTAGAATAGATGCTCTGTCTATAAAAATGAACTTGTGCCAGGGTCTAATAAATTACGTGCTAATATGCCAGCTCCCCACTCTGCAGGGAAATTGTAATCATTTTGATAAAAGTAGCATAATTCCAAGCCTCTATTTGTTAGTTCTTAACTCAGCACAGCTGAGAACTTCATCTGCATTCAATTCAACAAACCTCCTTGAGTACCACAGGTGGCTGGTTGTGAACTAGGAATTGCAGATTGATTATGGAGAAAATACAGACCTTGCCTTCAGGGAGATGAGAGTCTATAGGGGGAGAACAAATCAAAGGAAATAAATAATGTAGTGCTATGAGATTTTCCCAACAGGTGACATATGTTCAAGGTGCTATTGGTTTAAAAGAGAGAGGATTGCCTCTGAGTTGAAATGAGGAGGAAATATATCCGAACTGAGTTTTGAAACTACAAGTTAATCAGATACAGGTGAGAATATTCCAGGCAGAAGGAAAAGAATATGGGAAAACAAGTAGGCACGAAACACATTGTATTTTTTGAGAGCCATAAGAAGATCAAGAATTTTGTGGTAAAAATTGATTGTGTCTATTTAAGGACCTCATTTGGTGGATGAGTGATTGATTGGAGTGAGGGGTTTTTAGCAGGAGAGTGAGGTGATCACATTATGTTTTAGAGCTATACCTTATACCTCCTGGCAATATCAGAGGGGCTTAAAGAAATCAGGAAGACCTAGTAGAAAGCAGTTGCAATAATCAGAGATGAGAAATGTAAGGTATGTGATGTATGGGAAGTGAAGCTAGAGAGGGAAAACACCTGATACTTATCCAGGATTTGCTATATGTCAGTCACTGTCTATATTTTTGGGTATGGTAACTCTTTTTCATTCTCACAACACTCCAAGGAGGCAGATACTATTATTTTCCCCATTTTACAAATTAGGAAACTTGGGTATTAAACCCAGCTAAGAAGTGATAGAACCAGGACTTGAACACAGTCTAGGCCCACAACATTCTACCGTATGCATTGAAAAAAGTTGCTTTAATTTGGGTTTCTTTTTGAACTATAAGCTTCCTAAGTTTCTCTTTGAGGTGCATTAGATAAGGTATCTGGCAGTTCATTAGGAAAAGGATGAACAGAATATCCCTGCCCTTGACTAGCTCAATAACCTTGAAGACTTAATAATCTGAGTCCTAATCTGTGAAATGGAGATGATTATGTACACTTCCTAGGATTATTCTGAGAATTTAAGGGGCAATGTGCCTGCAGTGAGTACCACATGCCTGAAACTTAGAAAACAATTCTCAAATACTAGTTTCTTTTTCCTTTCTTCCCTTTGGAGGATGCTGGCACTTTTGCAACTCCTATTTTGTTTTTATAAAGGAAGATGAAAATTCTTAGAGCGCTGAAGATAAATGAACTACAGCTACCTCTAACAACATAGATGAATCATGGAAATCTAATGTTGGGTGAGAAATGCAATTCTCAGAATACCACATATGGTATGATTCCATTTTTATAAAGCACAAAAACAACCATATCTCAATAATGTATTAATTAGAGATGTGTGTATATGTGGTAATTTTTTTTTTTTTTTAAAGGAAAGGATTGCTTAGCTCAACTTTAAGGATGGTGATTGCTGCTGGAGGGGAAGACAGGGACAGGATAGGGGGTGGCACGGAGCTGATGCAGTGGTAAAGGCAGTGCGCTAGTAGTGAGTGCACGGATGATGATTCTATTATTATTACTCTTTTGTAGGTATAAAGTATTACATATGTTATATTTAAAGAGATAATGAAAGGGGAAACCTGTTCAAGGAGTTAGATTAGGTATTAGGCTTGGCTTGATTCATGATCCAAAGAAGGACCTGAAGTTCTATATCTAGGGTTTATTTCCTCTAGGTTAACAGTTTCCTTAATCTGGACATTGGTGGCTTCCCTGGCAGCTCCAGACCCAGGTAGTTCTAGCACCTAGTCCAGCAAAAGAAAGAGTATTCAAGTAAAATAAAGCTCAAGTAAAAGACTCAGAACTGAATTGCATTTGCTCTGATTGGCCTGCTGGGTCATGTGTAGCTGGAATCAATCCCTAAGGCTCAGGCTTGCATTGATGGATTTAGACTAGGTCATAACGCTGGACAAATATGGCTGGGAATGGAATCAACTTGACTCAAGCCACATTGGTTAAGAATGAGGGAAACTCTGGCTCCTCCAAAGCCAAATTAGGATGTTAATGACACACCAAGGAGTAGATGTCCACAATAAAAAGTGCAAATGCCCACAGGAGCTGTTTAAAATACCTGTGTTTTTATGATTACACAAGCAATGTTTATTTATTATAGATGTTTTTTAAAGTTTAGAAAATTATGAAGACAAAAATAAAAGTCACCAGCAACTTTACAATTCCTAGAAAAAACAGTGTTAGCATTTGGACCTGTTTCCTTCCAGTCTTTTCTCTATGTGTTTTGTTGCATCAGCGATTATAAATTTGATTATATAACCTGTCTTCCTTTCACTTAATAAATACATCATTACTATTCAACGGGCTATTAAAACTTTTTATTATTATTTCATTCATTTAATTTTTACTCATTAGCCATAATTGAGCTCCTATTAAGTTCCAAGTGCCTTGTTATGTGTTTAGAATACAAAAATAATTGTCATAGTTCTTGCCCTCAAGCTAACCCAAATTGATGGTCTACTACTGAATAAGCAATTATGGGGGGAAAGTGTGTGTGTGTGTGTGTGTGTGTGAGAGAGAGAGAGAGAGAGAGAGAGAGAGAGAGAGAGAGAGAGAGAGAGAGAGAGAAAGAAACGTTATTATAAGACCGTGGAGGAGAGCATCCTACCCAAAAAGTCACTCCAGAGCTATGCCTGAGCTCAGTCTCTAAGGAAGTGTAGGATTTGGGGAAGCTTAGACAGCAGGCAAGAGGGAAGGGTAAATAGCAAGAGCACAGAGGTGAGAAGCATCATGGCTTCTTAAGCACACAGTACAAGCCACAGAGTGAAGAGAGACACAACTGGAGAGGAAGGCATTGGAAAGCCTCACGTTCCCTTCAGGAGAATCAAGACTTTTTGCAGGTAGGCCATAGCTTATTCTAGTTTGGTAATGTGATCTATGCTTCTGCTCAGGCCACACACAACCTGAATTGCTTTTCTCACAGGCCTTCTGTGTGCCTAGCAGCCTCGCATATTCTTTAAGGCAAAATAATGAGCTGCCCATTCCATAAAGCATCCTTTACCCAACTAAGGGGAAGCCAGTTCCCTCTAGCCTCCACAGGCATGGACCTCCACCTCTTCTGCTGTTGTGGGTGCTGTCATGGTGTGTGGACTACTATAGATTGTCCTTCCTAGATGGATTGTCTGGATCACCTCTGTGTTTCCAGCCATTCTGACACTTAGAATGTATGTCAGTTAAACACTGTAGGATTGAAATATATACCAGTGGTTTTCAATCAAGAGAGATTTTTCCCTCTATGAGATATTTGGCAAGGTCTGGAGACATTTTTAGTTGTCATGACTGGTAAGGGAAGTGCTCCTGGGGATCCACTGATTAGATTCTGGGATGCTGCTAAATATCATAAAACGTAGAAGACAGCTCCCATCACAGTTATCCAGTCTAAAATGTCAATAGTGCCAAGGCTGAGATATCCTGAAATATACTGACAAAAGTATAGGGGTCACTAGGTGGATTGTCATGAACGCTCATTTCTAGTCTAGGCTTTGTGGTGATATCCCTAAAAGAAGTTGGGCAACCTCTCTGTTTCAGGGCTGTCACCTGTGGGAAGTCTAGTATAAAGATCACATGCACTGGAGTCAGATGAAGCTGGGCTCAAATTTTTACTCAACTCTGTACCACCTGTGAGGTCTTGGGCATGTAATTTTTTATGCCTCTGTTTCCTCTTTTATAAACAGGAATTGTTTGGAAAAGTCTGAGAAATTTAGATGATTTATGTAAACCAAGATGCATAGCATTTGACATATGGAAGGTGTTAAATGGTCAGCAGTGCTATGACACTACTACTGTTAGTAACTACAGAATAAGAGGCTCATGAATGGACTCTAAGGACTTTTCCAGCTCTAATAAGCTAGGACTACTTTATTTGTGTTCTCTGCATGTACATGCTTAACGTTTTCACTTAGTTGGAATAAGAGCAGTGGCCAGACACGGATATCAGATGGGGATCCGGCAGGTAAACATATGGCACACTCAAACTGGGAATCTTCAAGAAAGTTTATTAAAGGGATTATTATAAAAGTATGGGCAGGATTTAGGGATAATGCAGGACCTCAGGGCTATATCCTGTATGTCTGAAAGGATAAAAAGAGGGACAGTTACCAGAATTCAGAGAAGGTTTCTCCTGGGAGAGGGCCCCCTTACAGGAGCCACAATGAACCTTCGTGAAGAGAGCCATGTAATAAATGTCACACTTTCTCCTCTTTCATCTCTTGATGAGGCCACCTATCATTGGAATCCAACAGGAAGCCAGGGGTCAAAAGGCCTGTTGGTATAGCCTTTATGTCAGTTTCCAGAACCTGGACAGAAGGTGGAGTAGGTGGATCCAAAGAGGCAAAGAAAATATCAATTACAGCATAGTGTTAGAGTTTGTGGAGTAGCAGCAGTCTGGGGTTTGGGCACCACTGCCTGCCGTGGGTCAACATGTTAGTACTCCAGCTACTTGCAGAGAAGACAGCATGGAATGTGGCTGTCTGCCCCGCCCTGAGTGCTTCCCCACTCCCCAGACCCTAATCTGATAAAGGCTTCTGTGACTTCTGTGAGTCACAGGGTATCTCCATGCTGGGAGGTGGAAAAGAGTGGAGCTGCTCTGGGAAGCAGCGTGACTTGCTGGAACTCTGGTGACTTGAGCCTCAGTACTGGCTCTCTCACTTGCTGGCTTTTTCATCTCTGAGACTCAATTCTTTCATCAGTAAAATGGAGTAGTAGCAGTCTCTAGTTTACAAACCTATTTTACGGATTAGAGGTACTTGAATGTAGTTCAGCCCTTGGCACCTTGTGATTCTCACTAACATTATTTTCTTCATGAGCAATTACTAAGTGCCAACTTTGTGCTGGGCCTTGGAATAAAATCATGGCGACTAAGGTAAGGTCTCAAACTTTAAGGAAATCACAATTCAGAATAAGAGTTTCTATTCTGGGATTGATAGATAGGCTTTGGAGATAATGCAAACCCCTTGAAATCAAATGCAGACATTTGCATATATGTAAGTTTGTATATGCAATTTTCTTGAAAGATTACATTAGATTCTCTAAGTTAAGAATCACTGAGGGAGAACTTTTAGAAGATAATTCCTAAGAGAGGGCGAAGTTATAAACCGCTGATTCAATAGAACAGCAATAAACAAAACAAAACAACGAAACAATACTCAGACAGTATTCAGTGTAGAGAAAATACATTTAGAGGGTGACTCCATAATCACCTCTTTGTGGCCCTGCCTGGAAAAATATGGGCTAGAGGATAGAAGTTGCAAGAAGGAGAGATATCAGCTTCATATAATATGTAACTTTGATCAGAAATTTGATTGAGAGGGACTGACACATTCAGCAAGATGCTGAAAGATCACTCTACAGAGCATTCTGTATTCTATAAGGTCTTTTTTAGCTCTAGGTTTCAATATCTCACCAGGATAGAGTCTAAAGATGATGGTGACCATGGTAGAGAAAGAAATATTCATTTCTGTGCTTTCTCTGCCTTCTGTGTTAGGCAGCACGATTATATGATTAAGTGATTTGTAACAAGCTAGGAATGAATCACTGGATTGCTGACAGGGAGATAGATGAAATAGTACTTTTGGAGTTTCTTGCCGAGTGCATTGGTGTGTCCATGTGGAAAAGCTGTTTCCACTAACACAAGCAGATATTATTAGACACTTCCAAAGCAACCTGTTAACTTCGAATCTGACCAATGCTAGGAACCATGAAAGCTTTTCTTGGAGGTCCCCTAGTTCCAAGGTCTGAGCCAATAATGACTCATAACTTTAAAACATCTTTACTAAGATCCCAAATTAGAGAGACATTATTAATTTATTCATTCATTGGCTATTTATTGAACACACATTATGTGTCAGAAACTGTACCAATCACTAGAGGTACCGACATGGATATGGGGGAGAGATCAAGTTAACATTTATTGAATGAAAGGCACTTAATAGTCATTATCTGATTTAATCAGGATACCAATCTTGCAGGGTGGATATTGTCTTCGTCTTACTTTTATAGGAAACAGGTTAAACAACTTGTCCAAGGTTTTGAAGCTGTTGACTGTTGGACTTTAGATTTGAATCAAGGTGGAATCACTCTAGAGCTTGAGCTTTCCTCTCTATATTGAGGTCCCTGCCAGTAAGATGCCCACAGCATCATGTGGGGCGCACACACACAGACACCTGAAGGCCCGTGTGTAGTACAGTATCAGCGCTGGGGTGGGGTTGCTGGGTGAGTGCTGAAGAACCAGCTAGTTTTAAAAGGCTTGCTGGAGGAGCTGGTATTTGATGTGAACTCTGCAGGAGGCATAGATACAGAAATGATGGAGATCAGGAGGGCGAAGTAGGGAATTCCAGGCCCAAGCAACAAAATACCAGGCAAGACATGTGAAAGGCAGCCTTGGTTTGCATGTGTGGTGAGCCAGTGTGGTAAGCATGAGATTTGGCTGTGGGATTTAAGGCTGGTAAAGTCAGTTGAGAAGAGTTTATGAAAAACTCTTAAGTGCCTTTGTGATATGGGCTTTAATCTGAGTCAATAGGAAGCCTGAGAAGGTGGCCAGCATTAGTTCGATATAGTCAATTTGTGTTTTAGAGAGAACTATGTCATAAGTCTTAGTGTAATGGACAATGGAGTTCAGCATTGCTCTTATATCTAGCCTCCTCTCAGGTAGGAACAGGCTGGCTCTCTATCAGCTTTGTTCTTTCTACTATAGAACTCTCACTGGCCTTTATTCTTGATGTCTCCTTATAAGTTAAGGGAAAATGCCTTGAGCCCAAGCATGGCTCTCTTGTTACCATAAATCTCAGTGTGAGTGTGCTAGATGGTGGATTTATGTAATTACATAATATAAAACTGCTCTTGCCTTTCTCAAATCTAAGGCATTGTTATCTGTATATCTCCTTCTGCAATTTATGGCCATTCTGGATGATGGGAAGCATTCTCACAACCATTGCCTATAAATTATATTCTTTCTCACTGGTGGATATTCCTGATGGTTAATGACTATTATTTCTATGTCTATAGACTGTACTCATATATATAATAAATGTAGACATGTTGGATGATGAGAGCCAATGTATCTCATTACTCGTATTTAGAGTGCAGGGCCAATGGGCAGAGTCAGGGTTTGTGCTTTTCTGAACAGGCTCTTCCATTGGAATAAAGGCCTCTTCCAATGGAGCCTTGGAGCCTTGGGAACTCTTTGCCTTCCAACACATACCAGCCTCTGCAAGGTCATCCAGCTGTAACAGCTCAAATAATAATTAATTACTTGTGTTGATTTTTACCACATAATTGACTGCAATTGGATTTACTTTTGCATTATACTCATTGTTTCTTGATTCTTAATCACAGCTTTGTATCTCAACGTAAAGACCACGTCTTATAATTCAATATCTTGAGCTCTTGTTTGGTGCTATGTAGGTATAGAGGAAAGATACAACTCTTTTTAGACATGCAGAAGATTTTCATCTGAGTTCCTGATCAGCCCTTTATTAGCTGTGTGACCTCCTCCAGCAAGTTACTGTATACCTCAGAATTGCCACCTTCTCATCTGTATAATGAGGATAATAGCAGTCAACATTGGCTTCACATTGTTATGAGAATTAATTGCTATAATATGTGTGAGAATGCCTTGCATAGTACTTGATAGTTTATAGATGTTCAGTAAATGTTGAATGAATAAATGGGACATGATTGCAAGGTACTTATAGTTATAGTTTAACATATAGTACATTATGTTAGGGTACAGATTAGCCGAAGTGCAATGACTCAAACAAGATAAAACTTTCTCATCAGACCAGAGTAAACAGGTAATTCAAGACAAGTAGGTTGCCCTATTCTATGTCATCCATGACCCTAATTCCTTCCATCTTGTTGCTCAGCCATTCCTCAGGGCAATGTTCTATTTGAATGGCTAAAATTGCCTCATCACTAGAACACTCAGGTTCTAGCCCATGGAAAGAAGAAAGAGGAAGTGGAAGGCAAGCAGCTTTTCTTAAAAAGAATGAGATCTGGAAGATTCACACATCATTTCCACTTCTTTGCTGGAACTTAGTCTCATGACCATACATAGCTAGGCAGTAGTTTTTATTGGGTGGTCATATACCCAGCTGAAACTTAAGAAATCATATTAGTAAAAACAAGAAGAGAAAATTGGCTGAGGGGGATGATTAACATTCTGTGTCTTCTACACCTATCAACACTTCTATTTGGAAGTCAGCTTTAACTCTACCTGAAGAGAAAGTGTTATGTTGTATATAGCTGGTTGTAGTTTCAAATGCATCTATCTTATGTCTACTCTAGATTTAAAGCTTCTTGAGTGTTTGGATCTTACTTTTTCTTTTTGGGTGTCCTTATAAGCTCAGCATAGGATCTGATCCTTTGCAGCTGTTTATTGTTTGTTGACTGACCAACTGATTGATTATAGTGTGCCCTGGGATGGATGCTAAGACAGCCCACAGAATGGCTTGCGAGGAATGATGCAAGAGTGAGCATGGATAGGAACATGGATCCACCCTGCACTTGAAGCAGAGCTGGCCCAGAGGATCCTGGCTTCCCACCAGCTCTTATATTACTGATTATATATTGAGCATCTGAGTAATCTCTGTCTACTTTATTGCCTCATCTGCTTAGAAAATAAAAAACAAAAATGAAAACACTTGACCTATCCCATTTTACAGATTAGAAAACTGAGATCCTAAGTTAAGTGACTAGCCTAAAGTTTCCTACTTATTGCATCACTGAAATCACTATCTACTTCTCTAAACTCCTCAGTACCCTTTCACCACCCTGTTAAGTTTCCTACACCAGATAAAAATAATGTCAACTATAGCAAGTGTTTTGCTCATTACAATTTTTACCATGTTTCACATCCATGATCTTATTTAATCCTTATAACAGCTGTTGGAGATAGTATTATTAATATCTCTCTTTAAGAGCTGAGAAAATAGAGGCCCAAAGATGTGATAAAATATTCCCTACCAGTAAGTATGATGCTAGAACCTAGACTCAATTTTTTGGTGTGCTGAGCTTGCTGGGCTTTCTCTCCACAGATAAAGTGATAACTACCAAAGCAACTGGAGAGCATCTCCAGTGTCAGGCACTGTTGTTTATTACTGGGAGATCCAAATATGCACTTGAGTCCACAACTTGAGAACCCTGCAGTGTATTTTAATGATAGACACTTGATAATCCTGGGGTGTCGTAGGGGTGGAGAACTGTCCTATATCATGCCTAAGTGTCTTGAAAAAGGGGACTGCTTCAGGTCCATGAATATTCATTGTTATGTTAAACCACAAACCGCATTTTCTTCCACTTACGATAATCAGATGCAGTGATCGCTGGAACTTTACAGTCGCTAAGCAGGTGGATCTTAAGCAAATATTAGGTATCTTTGCTAGGGTTTTCTCTCCCCATCACGTGGTGATCCTAGTAACTAAACCTAGCACTGGAGAAATGAAAAGCTGTCATTTCCTTGTAGGAAGGTTGGCAGGCAACAGTTTATAGGGAGCCTCACACTCTTCTGCAAGGGCGTCTTGAATTGGACCTTGCAGGGATTCAGTCCTTTTATTCTTTATTATTCTTTATTGGGAAAAGACATAACTAGGATAGGACCACGCTCCTCAAATGCAGTCCTTAGATCAGTGGCATCGGCATTACCTGAGAGCTTGTGAGAAAGGCAGGATCTCAGGCTCTATACCAAACTCATACAATCAGAATCTGCTTGTTAACAACATCTCTGGTGATTCCTTTGCTCATTAAGTTGGAGATGCACTAGAATAAGAGACTGAATTCTCATCATTTTCTCTGTCCCTCACTAGCTAGGAAGCCGTGGGCAAGGCATTTAACCTCTCTGGACCTCTGTGGCTGTCTTTTCTATAAAGCGAGAAGGTAAGGAACAGACTTTAGCAGTTCTGAGTGTGGTTTTAGGGAGGTGGTTTCCTCACAGATCCATTGCAGCAAATATCAGCAAAAAGTCAATCTTCCTTCAAAATTCTAAGACATCTTTTTTTTGGAATAGTTACTCATCCAACAGGGTGATTGAGTGAGGAGCAAGCTGGGAAATTAATTAGCATTAGTCTGGGATGCTCCTTCTGAGAAGAAGATATTTGTGCCAAGAATAAAACAAGAAGGGACATCCATCTGAAAACTTAGGGGGAGTGCATCATAAATAGAGGAAAGAGCTGGTGCGGTGGTCCTGAGGTAGAAAGAAGCCTGGCTGCATCACAGGAGAGAAGGACGCCAGTGTGGCTGGGGCCAAGGGAATCAGCAGCAGAATGAAGGGTGTTGGATGAGGTTGGGGGCAGGGTGAGGTCACCAGGGCCTTGAACATGATGGTGTTTTAGGCCATTCAAGAGAGTTTGCATTTAATAATAAAAGCCACTAGAAACCACTAATAGGTTCCAAGAAGGTGGATGACATGATTTACTTTATATGTTTAAAATTAAAAAGGATTATAATGAGATGCAGAGGCCAAAGAGAAGCAGGAAGACTGATTGGGGCCTAAATCAGTAGCATAGGCAAGAACTGTTGATGGCTTGGACTGGGAGAGGCAGAGGAATGGATCGATTCAGAACACAGTGTGTGTTAAATGTGACCGAGGCCCACGTTCCAGCCAATGATCACAGGCAGAAAATCAATTAACAAACATGTGAGTTATGGTTGTTGTGAGCCTTCCATTCTCAAGGCTAATTATTTAAATGCTCCTGTAGGGCTCGATATTATATTACATAGTTGCCTTTGTGATCCTCCAAAAATGTGCCCATTTTTGAGATAAGAAAACCAAGGTTCAGGATGATCAAGTAATAGTCCCAAGGTCACATTTCAGGAAAAATATGAAGTCTGGGATTAAAATCAGATTTTCCAATGCCTGAGCCTATCCTTTTCTTTTTACATCTTTCATTAATATTATGTTCCATCCACTACAGAAATTGAGATCTGTTTTAAATTTCCCATTCCACCTGCTTGTAAGAGTAAGTCACCAGCACTCCCGGCAACAAGGGACAGCCCAACATAGTGTCTGCCTAGGGAAGTTTTTTATAAGGTCATTTTTTTTTTTCCTGGTAGTGATCCTGACTCTGACCCCTTACTGTCCTTGGTAGTTACTTAATCAGTCAGTGACTTGCTTTCCACATCTGTAAAATGGGAATACTAATTCCCCCTTCCAGAATCATATACATATTAATGTAGTTAATTCAACATTGAGTTGATGTTGATAAATATGAGTTCTCTGGTTCTTCTCCTAACATTGACCTGTAGACATTCACTCCAATAGTAGTGACTCTCATTTTCATCTGATAATCTCAAATGAAGACAGGTATCATTAAGCAAACACCATAAAAATATTCAACATGTCTTGAGCACAAGATAATTAACTATTGTGAACATTTTAGTCATTACCTTGATTAATCCTTACAAAAGCTCTGCGATGCAAATATCAGAGTTATTATGCTCATTTTATAAATGCAGAATGTGAGCCTCAGCAAGATAACACAACTTACCAGAAGTTACACAGCTAGAACATGATCAAGTCAGGAGTCAACTGCAGGTGCCTCTGACTCCAGAAGAGTTGCTTCTAACCTCTGAGCACTCCTGTCTCCCATGCAAGACTAGCGGTGCTGTTACAGGTGCCAGGTTGCTTCTCTGATTATCCTTGGTGGTGACATTAGTCAGCACAGAACCTGAAGTTGGTGGCAGGAGATATATGTCTCAATTAGGCCTTGAGTTTAACTTGCAGAGAGGAACAGGAAATGGAGTCTCAGAAGTTGCTAAGTGAATGAAATTGAAACAGCCAGAAATGACTTGCCTTAGGGGAGATAGACTCGTTGCTTCCTGGGTCACAGAAATTTTGTTTTCTCTCTCTGGGAGAGTGCTGAGCCAGCAAGTCATACCCCTGCCTTACAGTTTGCTCAAATAGAAACTTTAAAAGAGGCTTGGAAATTGGAGCTAAATGCAGAGAGGATCCATGGCACAATGTCTTCCATTTCAGGAATACCCTACAGCAGCGAGACACCGCAGTGCCAAGCCCTGCGTGTGGGTCTTAGTGTCAAAATAATGTGGGTTCAGATCCTGGCCCCAGAACTTACTGGTCTTGGGAAAGTCAGATTCCTTATCTATGAAAAATGCCGTTTGATACTGACTCAACAGAGTTATAGAGAAGATTAAATTAGATCAGTAAACTGCTGGGTGATTAGCACAGAGTAATCACTCTGTACACACCAGTTACTCGGGGGTTAAAGTGTATGAAGAGCTTGGAAAGGTCCCTGGAACATAAGCATATTATATCAGCTATACTTTTTGATGCTGGCAGAACATGTCTTTTCTTTCTGTTAACCCTCTAGTTCACCACACGTTCAAAAATAATACAAATAAAAATATAACTCCCTGGAAAATTCTGTGGCTCATAGACATTTCATTTAAATAATTTTCAGGTCATTTTAAGTCTTTTAAAAACCTTTTTTTCACAACAAGCTATCACTACACAGCCACCAAAATAGCTAAAATTAAAAAAAGGCTGAAAACACCAAATGTTGACAGGGGTATGGGGTGACTGCTGCCCTTGTACATTGTCAGTAGGGGTGTAGAATGGGGCTTATAAAACTGAGCATAGACCTAACCTGTGACCCAGCAGATCTGCAACTTGCTAGTGGCCAAAGAGAGAGAAAACACCTGTAAAAGACTTTTACAAGAATATTCATAGCAGGTGTGTTAATTCCAGCCAAAAATTAGAAACAGCCAGGCGTCCATCAGTAAAAGAATGGATAAGCAAACACTACCATAGTTATACAAATGAATACTGATCAGGAATAAAAAGGAACAATTCATCAGTATATACAGTACCATGAGTGAATCTCAAAAACATTAGACTAAGTGAAAGAAGCCTCACATAAGAATACATACTGTAGGATCCTATTTACATAAAGTTCTAGAACAGGCAATACCTAGTTTGGAAAAAAAAATGCAATACTGGTTGTCTTTGGAGTCTGAACAGGAATGGGGTCCTGGGCTGATGGCGATATTTTGTATCTCAGTAAGGGCTTTGATTATACTGTGTATGCATGTGTAAAAACTTAGCAAGAATGTTCACATAAGATTTGTGCATTTCATTTTATCTTTTACCTCAAAAGAAAAAAGGCTGAAAGCAAATATTGAACTCTAGTTAATGATATTCTTAAATTATTTAGGGAGAAAGTATACAGATGTCTGCAATTTAATTTAAAATGAATCAAAGAATGAAACGGATTGATGAATGGCAATAGGGTGGATAGATATGTTATAAAATAAATATAGTAAAATGTTAAGTGGTAGGTATATAGGTGCTTATTATAAAATTATTCTGTATGTTTGAAAGTTTGCATAATGTTGGGGGGGAAGCAAAAAGAATTTTTTAAAACAGGTACTAGCTTTTCAAATAAAGAGATAATTCTAATAGTCATATTAGAAGTCTAAAACATACATACCGTTTTAAGGAATGTACTTTTGGATTTGTTGTTAAGTTTTAATTTGGTAAGCCCTGACTCATCACTTAGGATTAGAATCTAATGTGATTTAGTAAAAGAATTGAATTGACAATTAACAGTCTTGCATTCTATTTCCACTAGACAATTTTTAAAAAGACTTATTTTTTTTTAGAGCAGTTTTAGATTCACAGCAAAATTGAGGGGCAGGTATAGAGACTTCCTATATACCTTCTGTCTCCCACTGTGTACCCTCCCCCATGATCAATGTCCTCCACCAGAGTGGTATCTTTGTTACAACTGATGAACCTCCACTGACCCATCGTTAACATCCAAGTCTGTAGTTTACATGTGGGTGCACTCTTGGGGCTGTAATTCTATGGGCAAATATATAATGTATCTATTATTATAGTATCCTACAGAGTAGTTTCACTTTACTAGAGAAGTTTTTGCCACTAGTTTGCTCCCTTTGAATGAGGAGGTTACACTAGTAGCTATGGTTATAATTCACTTGCCCATATGTATAATCAGTGAGCAAGACTGAGACTGGACCTCTCACCCCATGGGACAGCTATCTTCTATCTCCTGGTCTCAGGCTCCTCAGGAGAGAATGTCTTAGAGCTGTGGAAAGGTGCCTTCTTTATGCAAATGAAGAGAGTTAGCAAGTTCTTCACATATAAGAAAGGAACTGTCCTGGTTGTAGTACTTTGAGCTTCATTTAATGGCCACAAGGTCATTGTTACCAACCACATTTCATAGATGAGGAGATGGGAGGTAAGAGTTTTAATTTGTTTGCCGATAGTCACATAGCTAGGAAGTAGCAGAGGTGCGACTTGAACTCAGCCTGCCTGGTTCACAAGTTGTGACCCCTTATTACTTAAAACTACTGGGAAGGGAGAGAAGTTTTCTGAAAGACTTAGAATCTAGAATGCATTCTTCTTGAGAAACTGTATTATCAAAGGTGATTGAGTATAATGGAAATTGTTTCTTTATCCCTGTTTTTTTTTTTTTTTTCCTTGTAGCAGGGGGCGTGGGGACTAAGTGGGATTGAATAATTTATTTACCTGGGAACCTAATCCGTATGTATGAAATTATTTTGAGGACAATTGGTATTCCAAGATTTTAGCTTATGACATAAACTTTTGAGACAAACTTTTCATAAGCTCCTATTTGTAATAGTTATATCTGATGCTTCCATATGGGTTTGCTATTTGCAAAGTTCCTTCATCTCTTATTTTTTTTTTTTTTTTATGTGTGAGCCTCACAGCCATACTGCAAGATAAAGAGAAAAAAAGGATAAGATTATTTTCTCCATTTGATAAATGCCAGGGTGGCAGGAGAGAGGTCTAGAAGTTAGCTCAGGGCCACACAGCCAGGCAAGGGACAGAGCCAAGTTGAGAATCCAAGCCCACTGACACCTAGTTGAGGATAGCTCATACCTCACTCACTTTTTATCCCATTTTGGCTCCAGGCCTCTAGGCCCAGGCTAATTTACATGTGAAATCTTGCAAGTTCTTGGTAGGTGACCAATATAACGTGTAGCTAATGAGATAAAGTACAATTTCACTTCTGTTACAAAGGAAGGAGAACTCTCGAGGGGATCATAATAATGGGGCCTTTCTCAGTGGAACTCAGAGAGAGTTTTATGGACATGGAGAAACAATCCATCCTCACAATGGACCAGTGTGCCTGGGAACTCCCATTGTCCTCTCCATTCTGTGGAGAGGAAAGAACATTAAGAGATTTGGCTCAGGGTCACCGCACTCAGGCCATAAATCACAGTCTCAGTGGCAGAGCAAGGAGCCGTGACTCCCATGTAACCATCCGTGAGACTATGCTCCAGCTATCACATCATGTAATGTATTTTTAAATACCCCAAAGAGCTCTCATCAAGGAGCAGAAATGGGCATCCCATATGACAGCTTTGAAACTCATCAGCAAGCCCCATGTCCAAGGTCAAAAGAAAAGCAGAGTAGTCCCTAGAGGAACCCCAGTCCTCTTACTATCATCAAGCTATGAGCATTCATATTTTTTTTTTCTGTGAAGGATCATGACTTTGCTTAAGACATCTCATCAAGGCTGCCAGTAACATGCCTTGTGACCTTGAGTTGCTTTACATCCTCGAGCCTCAGTTTACTCCTCTGGAAAATGATGGACCAGATGACATATATTCTTTTGCACTATGAAGCAGGAAGATCTTTGCCCGGAGAACTTGTGAGGATTTTTCAAGTCGGAAACTCTGAGAGCAAGGACTGTCTGTTCTCAGTGGCCCCAGTGGCTAGCCCAGTTCCTGACACATAAATGAGGCTTGATGAATGTAGAGTGAGTGAATAAGAGTGGCCCAGCCCATTTGCTCAGGATGAGCGTGTTACATAAATCCTGTACATCGCTTGCATGTATTTCAGTTGTGACCCATTTCATGCTGGAAACACTGGTTGTTAATCATCCTAGAGACCTGTCAGAATATAATCACTGGCTCCAAAAGGTTCTCATGATGTAGAAGGCCAAGACTTTCTCTCTGTCATTCCAGAAGCCTGAACAATGACTAAGGGGCAAAGTTAGAGTGGCATTGGGATGCAATTCAAGCCATACTTTTCTAATTATGACAGGTCTTTAAGGGTTAACTTTTAAATCAGGGAGCAAAAGATCGTAATGAGAGACTGATGACTACTAGGGCTAGGAGGGAAATGAATTGACCACCCCTGAGTTTCCTTCCATGACTCATGATTCTGTGTTTATCAATCTACTTTTTTTATGGAAAATACACAGCTATTCATCTTAAAGAGTGTAGTTTTGAATCCTGTTCGGAAACTTATTAATCATGTGACTTTAGGTAAATCTAATAGTAGTACTATTTATAATAATGTGAATAATGTTACAAATAAAAATGATAATGATAATATGGTAACTGGCATTTATTGAGGGGCTGTATATATCAAGTGCTTTGTTAACTTATTTTTTTCACCTTACACTAACTTAATCCATTCAAAATAGGACCGATTACCACTGTCCATTCGATGAGTAAACTGAAGTACAGAGAATTTAAGTAACTCATCCCAGTTCCCCTGTGAAAGGTGGCAGATCAAACAATTCACTCGCCTGGGCTGACTTCAATTTGGAGTTCTTGATCACTAAAACTCTGTCCCTCAGCTTATTAGACTGTTAAATTGTTATTATAATATCCGACCATTCTTACAGGGTAGCTATGAAAATCAAATTAGGTGTATCTCTTCTATCAAATTCTTGAGGTGCATGGGTTCATCTGGATATCCTTCAAAGTGGCTGATTTGTAAACAGTGCTCATTAACTGTTTTCTGAATAAATAAATACACAAATTAATGGAGAGAATAATAAGAAACTGCTTTACTAAGAGTCAAGGCTATACCAATGTTATTTGTGTTTTGATGTTTCACGCTTTTACTCAGCCTCGATTAATTACGTGTTGAACTCGCAAGGTGGCTACTAAAAGAAAGGTGCTTATTAGTCCAGTGACTTTAATACCCAAATGTTTGTCTGTTCCGAACGTTCTTGCCAGTTCTTCTCACCTTACTTGGAATGTGTTTGATTTGCATCTGCATGAAATTTGGAAGTAAAAAATTATGGCCCATGTTTACACTGTCTCCATTCCTATGAAAATTATGTTTTATGTTTTGGAGGCATTTATTATTAATGTTATTTATTTATTATTAATGCTACCTCTTGGTAGGAGAAACCAGAAGTGTTTAACACTTAACAAAAACCTCATAATAATGCTGTGACGTTCACATCTTAGCCTGTTACATACAGGGCAACCCTGAGACCCAGAAACATTCACTGCTATTACTTATTCATCCATTTAGTGTTCACTCAACATACTTCAGAGACTGTTCTAGGGTCCAGCATATGATGCCACTTCAAACTCACTCACTGTCCTAAAGGAATTTTGTGGAGGACACTTAGAGTTCAGTGAGAGAGCAGTTTTTACCTTGCCTAATGAATTTCTAATTGCCAGTTGTAGATCCAGGACTAATACCATGGCTGCAGCCTGATGTTTGTCACTATTGATGCCCCTGAGCAACGGATGCTTAAATGGAGAGGTGTGGCCTGCCAACCCGATGCCATCAATTTGGTTGTCTCAGGAACTTCCTTCTGAGTGTTTGACCATACATGGCCAATCTTTTTAGACTGTGCACATCACACTTGTCACCAGGAAACACACTTCCTCTATTCTTATTTTCAGGCAAAATGGTTTGCCACTTTTATTGGACATCAACAGAAAATGCCTGTTTCAGCCCTTGTATTTGAAACTGACATAAGCCTGTAGAACTCTGTCCCTCTTGTTCTTCCCGTTGCATATCTTTATGGACAGGAGAGTCAGGTTGAAATCTTTAGGAGATAGTGACTTATCGGGCATCGGATTATTCTAGGGTTTTAGCCTGAGTCTCTGCTCTGTGTCTTTGTTCTCTAAATTACCCTCTCTTTCCATTCAGACAATAAAGGAAAGGGAGGGAGGAAGGAAGGAAGGAAGGAAGAAAAGTGAGAAAGAAAGAAAAGTTCTATAGTCGAAAGGAAGTTTGGGAACACAAAGAGAAACAGGGTTCCTAGCTTCTGAGAACTTTCATCAAGCTTGTGGGCCTCATATATTTCCACAAGGGGTTTATCACGATGTACACTTCTTAATATACTTGTCCATGGATACTTTTTGGATGGAACAAATAGGAACATCTCATAGGCCGGTGGTTTCTCAGGGCAAAGCTGCTCCACACCTTAGGTTCTCAGACTGTGTACTCTACTCTGCTTATGCTTTCTCTAATTCCTTTCTCTCTTGTACAGAGATTCCCAAACCCTTCCCTGCCCCTCCCTCCCTCCCTTCCTTCCTTCCTCTTTCCACCTTTCTTTTTCTCCTTCCTCATCTACTTAATGGCAGGCCTGTACTATCTGCTACAGAAGCTAATGATTGATATACTGAGCCTATGACTTTGAGCAGCTCAGAGTCAAGTGAGGGAGAAAGGCATGTAAGAATTACATGATGTACATTGTTTTAGGATTATAATAGGGAGAAGTGTGAGGTACAGCGAAGATAGGAAAGAGTCAAGAGGAGGCCATTTTTTGAGCTTAGCCTTGAGAAATGAGTAGAGATCATGGACAGAAAATGAGGGGAAGTTCATTTCTATCACTGGAAGCAAAAAAATGTAGGGATAGAGGTCCCAGAACAGCCCGGAATATCAGGAAAGCTGCCAGTTCTACTGGAGTATGGCATTCAGGGTATGAATTGGGTAGCAGAGGGGTGACGATGGGAGAAGCAGGGCATGAACCTCATGTTTGCATATTTGAAGCCGTGAGTAAGTCCTTTATTCATGTATCATAATTCAGAAGCTCTCTAACTGCCTTTGGTCAACATGAGGAAGTTAGTGTTGCCCACTAGTAAATCTCACTAGTCCAGCCTTTTCCAACTTATATTCTGCAAAATACCAGCCTCGTGAGATGAACCACATACATGCATCCACACAAGCACATATATGCAAGTCCCTAGAAAAAAATTAATTTGGAAAATAGGCCCTTTGGCATATTAAAACTGAAAGAATTTTTTTTTTTTTTACCTTGGAGTTCTTTATTTGTGGAGGAACAAGTATTAGTATCCCATAGAACACACTTTAGGGAAATCTCCCTGACACTTTGAAATACAGGAAATGATGCCCTGTTACAACCTTCAGAAACTACCAGGGGTCTGGATACTACTCTGAGCTGGAAGGCATTGCTGTCGTCTGAGGCTTAGAGAAGTGAAAAGGTCTGCTTAACGTCATGAGGTGTAAATGAGCGAGAACAAGAGTTCAGGTCTCCTTTTTCTGGTCCAGTTCTCATTTTATGGTACTAATAGTTCAGCCAAAGTCAACAGGCATTTATTAGTGACTCCATTGTGCTTTGTGCTGAGAATGATTGAAGTTTGCTCTATGGAGGGGTGGATGAAAATACACAAACAAATGAACATATAGTGCCAGGTGGGAATATCGCCATGTAGAAGAAGTAAGCAAGATAAGGGAATTAAGAGTGATAGAGGTACTATTTTATCAAAATAGGGATGGAAGGGAGAGGGTGGCACTTAAGGAGGTGAGAGCCAGCTATAGGGACCTATGTGGGCAGTACCTCCCAGGCGAAGGGAGAAGCTGGTGCAAAGGTGGGAGAGAGTTCAAGGGTTACCACAAACCAGTATGGCTGGAGCAGAGTGACCAGGGCAGTGAAGTTAGGAGATAGGGCCCAAGAGGTGGCTGGGGCCATACCCCCATAGGGGGCGTAGTAGGGACATTTGTGCTATTTGGACGTTTTGAGAGGAGAATTGATCTGAACTGACTTAGATTTTTAAAAAGTTTAATTGGGCTTCTTTGTAGGGAATGGACTTCGGGAACTGAGAATGGAAGCCAAGAGACCAGTGGGGAGAGTAGCACAAAGGTCTGAGTAAGAGACAACAGTGGGTCAACCCAGAGAGGGAGGACACAACCTGATTCTGTATCTATGTAAAAAGTGCAGCAGATAAGAGTTATTGATAATTATATATGAGAGAAAGAAGAGACAGGGCAGCTCCAAGGATTGGTCTTTTGGCATGAGGTGCTTTTATTTTGAAATGAGGAGAGTGATGTGCTTTGCCCTCTTGGAAACTAATGTCTAGTTAGAGAGTCAGCATTGTTATGGTTTATAAAAGGAGCCCATATACTGGTAAAAACAGTTAAAACGATGCAAAAATGCATACAGTAAAATGTCAGTTCTCTGATTTCCTTCCCAAAAGGCAACTGTTGTTACCAACCTCTCGTGATTTTCCTTTCCTGTATTTTTCCAGACATAATCTGGGAGTACACATGAGTGTAGGCGTGGGTATATTTGCTTTACTTTTTTAATACAGTAGTCCAGACTATATGCCCTATATTTCAACTTATTTTTTTCACTAAACAATGTATCTTAGAGATTAGTCCATAGTATATAAAGACTTTATTCTCCTAACAATGCAACAGTGTATTCTCTTGTATTGCTATATTATAATGTAATTAATTCATTCCCTCAGTATTTTTAAATTCCAAATGACGTGGTGGTGAATAATGTCATTGAACATTTCTACATACAAATGATCTATAGATCTGCAGAATAAATCCCTAGAAGTAGATCTGTGGCTCAGAAGGAATGTGTATATTTGAATGTTGGTAGATAGCGCCACTGTGTCCATCAGAAGGGTTGTGGTAATGTATAGTCCAGCAACAATGCATGATGATACCTGTCAAGGCAAAAAGCCTTCATGATGATAGTGACAATAATGATAATGTGTGTGTTGCCTTATATTTGCCAGCGTGCCTTAATGCCTATTATTTATTTAGCACCAAAACAACTCTGGAAAATACATATTTCGTATTTTGGTTTTATACATGAGAATATAAAGACTTGATCATTTGCCCAGCTAGTGAATGGTTGAGCTGGGACTTAAACCCAAGTCTTTCAAATATCAAACCCCTGCTGGATTCAACTTATCCTTGCCAGAAAAGGACTTTCCTGACTAAGGCCACACTTAGACTTCTCTCTCTTACAGTGAACGCCCTGCCCTGTCCCTGGAAATATTCAGACATTAGCTGGATAAGGCCTTGTTGAGAATGCTGTTGAGGCCGTTCGAGCCCCAGCGTGAGGGTCAGACTAAATGCGCTTGCAGGTCCGTGGGCCAAGCTAGCTCGCTTCTCTGCTTTAATAGCTGCATCGATAAAGTGAAAATGATATCGCCTGCCTCTAACTACATTGGGATGGTATAAAGGTAAATCAGATAGTACACCTGAAGCACTTAGAGCAACTTAAGAAAAATAAACTCTATAAATCCTTGTTAGGCTGGGGGTGGGGGCAGCTACAATGACATGGAGCTGTTCAGTCCCCTTTGCCTTCCCTGGGCGTTTATTAGGAATAAGTTCCCTCAAATGGATTTTTTTGAAATACAAATACAAGTACACACACATGCCAGTGCACACACACCCTGAACTACTTCATTCAGCTCCTTGGCACAGCATGCAGAGAGTCACAGATTTTTTACATTTTTATTTTTTTTAATAAGACTCCCCCTAATCTGACATCTAGCTTCTTCCCTAAACTCAGTCCAAGCTTAGGCATCACAACGCTTTCAATTCTTTATCCCCTGTAAACTTCACAACACTCCTGCAAGTTAAGCATCATTTATTACCTCTTTTTCAGGTGGGACAGACACCAAAGCTCAGAGGGGTAAAGTTTTTCTATTAAGATTCACATTGCAAATAGGTGTGGAGTAAAGATTAGAATCATGTCCAATCTTGAGTCTGTGTCTTTTCATCTTCCAAGGTTTACCTCGAATTTTGCTCACTCTGAGCTCCGGGAAGACATCCCTGACTGCCCCTCATCCCATGTCGTGTTTGGTACCTCCTGCACATGCTTCACTAGCACCTGTCCTATGATGCTCCATATGTATATATTGAAATGTACATTTCTATATGCTCCATTAAACTGTGGAGCTACTTGAGGGCAAGGATGGTAACGTCTTCATTTTCTCATCCCTAGCCCTTAACACCTAGCTTAAGGCACAGTGTTGGGATCGGAAAGGAACTGCCAATTTCGAGTGCCTATTTGTGTCAGGCATTTTATGAATGTCTTGAACTTTAATCTTCCCAGTGACAGGAGGTGGTCCCAGCACTATTTCCCAGCAGAGGAAATGGAGGCATAGGGGGCATAGTGACATGTCCAGGGTCACACAGTGAATGGAAGGGCCCAGGATTCAAACCAAGGCCTGTCTTACTCCAAGGCCTGGGGTCTTGAAAACATACCACCACCACCACCACCACCACCACCACCACCACCACCACCTAATCTAATTAGCATGAAGTCTAAAATTTAATTATTTTAAAAAATAGAGTTTTATTGGAACAAGGCCACACCATTTGTTTACACATTGTCTATGGCTGCTTCTTCCTTCCTTCCTTCCTTCCTTCCTTCCTTCCTTCCTTCCTTCCTTCCTTCCTTCCTTTTTTTTCTTTCTAACAGCTTTATTGAGATATAATTCACATGACATGTAAGTTACCCATTTAAAGTGTAAATCCAATTTTTAAAACATTATATTCTTGTGGATACCTCTATCCAAGACTGTCCCACCCTGAAGAAAGAGGGTAAATGCCTTGGGCCGTCAGATCTGGCCATAGGCCGGGGACTAACACATCATGCTTACCCAGTGGGGGGTTGGGGAACACAGGAGAGAAAGGGGAAGTAGGGCAGACACATTCAGAGAATGTGTTCAGACTGGCCAGGCTGCTGGCAAGGGAGCATTCCTCTAGAGACAACAGGGGAGCAGTAGAGCTGAGTGGTTACTCGTGGGCAGCACATCATACTGCCAGGTTCTGCCCCTGGTTCTCTCATTGATTAACTATATAAACTTAGGCAAGTTCCTTGATTTGTTTAACCTATCTGTGCCTCAGTTTTCTCAATCGGGGCCATTATTGTTTTCTTATAAGGTTATTTTGAGAACTAAATGAACTATTTTTTTTAAAGCCCTAAGAATATTGCCTGGTTCATAGTGAGCACTCCAGACATGTTGACTGCTATTATTACACATGAAGAAATGTTGGTTGGAACTAGACTATGAGAAGACTTGGATGGCAGGCTATAAATCTCATCCTCAATGCTGTAACTCTTGGTTTTGAACTTGACGAAATCTGGGCTTTGGGGAGGTTTACCTATGTGAAAATGGACTAAATTGGTAGGAAAACTGGAATCAAGAGACCAGTGAAGTTGCTGCTGCCAAGGTCTTTATGATAATTGCATTGTCTGGAGGAGAGGAGGGCCAGCCCTACTGACTGCGTTGGGCTTTGTCAGTGCCTGTCAGATCACCTGCTCTGAAGTGCTGGTTTGGCTGTTACAGCCCAGATTACTCTGTCAGGGAGCACTTTTGCCTATTACTTTACAGGAGATAGGAATCATTTTCTTTCACCTGCCTGGGAGAGTAACTGTCTTTATGGAGCAGTGAGGAAGAAGGCCTGGGGTCCGGGCACAGAGTTACCAGCTTAAGAACTGGCAGCAGGCTGGAAGCATCGGCCTTACCAAGCAGCTCAGCTGAGTGGGGCTCTATTTTAAGGATGTCAAAGGGCTCACCTAAAATTGTCCTCCTGGGAGACAGCCTAATAGTGTGTGATTATGCCATTTTTGGGTAATGGTAGGCTCCAGGCTTGGCTGCAAAGAGAGTCTCTCCCAAGATTAACTCCTGCCACACTTGCCATCCTCCCTCTCCCTCCCATGACAATAATTGTACAGTCTGTTGGGAATCGTACTCTAGGGGCTTTGAGCTGATGGGCTGCTTGGTTCCTTTTTCCCCTCCATGTCACGCACATACCCAAGCCTTTAATACACTGTGCATGGACTCTCTCCGGCTTTGCCTCTCTATCCTGAACGGGGCTTTGGCTAAATGTGGTGCCCAATAACTTCAAGGGATCAAGTGCTTTTGAGAAATTTTCCTTCTAAGAAGATGAGCTGGGGGAAATTGAAAGCAAGACTGCCAGCTTTGATGTCTTAAGTATGAAATTTCAATGGCTTACCAGCAGCCAAGCTCTGGTTTTAGTGAAGACAGGGTAATATTTAAGGAAATGATCCTATCACATGCCCCATGGGTGACAAGAAACACAGCGGGGGTGAGGTCAGAGGTCCTGACCTGGTGTTTTCAGCTGGTCTGGGCGATCTGCTAAACAGCTCTTTTCTTTTTTTTCTTCTAAGAGATAATTTGGCTTGGTATTTTTTATTGCAAAATACTTGTTTATTATCAGAAATTCAGAAAACATGGAAATCCTAAAGAAGACAAAGTATTTTTGCCATTCCCTGAAGAGAAACAATTCGATGTATGTTCATATGTGTGTGTGTGTGTGTGTGTACATACACACACACACACATATAATAAGTTATTATATTAGTTCTTTATCTTTTTACCTTCCTACATATCTATTTACCTGCTCATCTAACTTAATTATACAATTGTCTTTGTTTTTGGTTTATTTGGTCAGTTGGTTTTATCTTTGTTTTGCCCAATCAAAATGTTAGAATACATTTTTTTCAAGTTAGTGCAAAACCTCTGCAATTTGCATGAATACTGATTGCACAAGGGATTCCCAAGAGCTAAGGTGCATGAAAATCATCGGGAGAGCATATGAAAATATGGGGTGGTGCCTGGGAATCTGCATGTTATCAAACATTCCAGATGATTTTGAGACATTCGGCTCAAGGACTTTGAGAAATCTTTACATTAGGCTAAATATGGTTATGTTGCTCCATTGAGTGCATTTTTCATATACTATTTATTTTCATCATAGTGGGTATGTGGGTCATTTATAGTTTTTCATTAAATGTAAACAGTGCCACAATGAACATCATTGACCATTCATTATTCTCATTTAACAAACATTTTTGAGCACCCATACAAAGTAAGCCTTTTCTCAGGTGCTGTCAAGACCAGTGATCAAACAGACATAGTTTCTGCTTTTATTGAGCTTTTGCCTAATGGAGAGAAAGACAAACAGAATCGCAAAATTAGATTATTGCAGATTGTGATGAATGCCGTGAAGGAAAGATTCAGACTGCTATGAGGAGGCAAATCATTTAAATTCAGAGACCAGAAAAACCTCTATGCAGTTTATATGTAAGTGAAGCTTGAAGGAAGAATAAGAGTTAGCCTACATCACTTTTAAGATTTGCAGTAGAATTATTGGATTAGAGGGTATTGACTTAAAACAGCCTTCTTAACCTCCCCTCCTCCTCAGGTTTCAGTGTTCCTGTTCAAATGTACAGGATGTCTGTTGGCCAGGGTCCAGTTTGGAGAAGACAAACCACATTTGGCATTTCACATAGAGGGGGTTTAATACAGAGGATTAGTTATATGATAGTTAGAAAATTTGGGGGAAAAAAAAAGGAACGGTGAGGTAGATCAGGGATTACTAAGTGCAGGAAACAGGTACCAAACCTCCTGAGTGAACACAAGGAAAGCTGGGGGTTTTTCCATGACCCTGTAGGTCCCCCCTGCTAAACTGCACTGCCAAGGGTCCTGGGAGTCAGTGAGAAGGGATTATCTAGGCTGGTACTGTGTGGCTTGTGCTGGGACATCCAGATGTGGGGCTGTGGTGCTGAGCTGCTGGGGAAGGTCGCTGGTTGGTGATGAGAACGTTGCACTAACACTGCATGGCTGAGGCTGGGAAACGCAGCTGGAGCTCCCCAGATGTCTACTGCTACCGGAAGAGTGCTGGAAAAAAATGGAAACAGAAAGTGAGTTCTTTCTCCTTTCCTCCTGCCTTATAATATCCTACCAGATCTCACTATTGACAATACCTAAACAAAAGTCACCAGGCAAGAGACTGTGGGAAATGTAGGTTTTCAGGTCCCAGGCAGAAAAGAACAGAAGTTGGACCTGAGAATAAGCAGGCGTATGACCAGCATACAGAAATAGAAGACGTTTTGTTCCTGCCCCCATCCCTCCCTCCCCTGACCTTGTGCATTGCTCCTGGGGAAATTAGACCAGCTCTCTGGTGATCCATTCCTAGCTCTTCTGTCCTTAAAAGAAATATATGTTTGTTTGTTTTTCTACATGTCTGAATTATCAAAGTTAACACTCTGTAAAAGCTGATTTTATATATGGATGATATATAGATGGATGCCAAATGAATGAATCATGGTTGCTCCTAGGTATCGCTATGAATCAGATATTACGCTAAGTACCTATATTTGTTTTCTAATTCAAGTCTCATGTCTGTCCCTTTAGGTAGGCATTCTCACTGCCCATTTGGCAGTGCGAGTGAAGCTTCAAGGGTCAAAGTGACTTAGTCACCATCGCACGTCTCCAAAGTAGTGAGGAGAGCAAAACCCGGGTCGGCTGGCCTCCATAGCTGCTACTCCTTTGGACTTCTATAACATAGGCCAACATTTAAAGGATGTTCTTTAGTGATCCTCAGAGGCAGGTAGAGAGCAGCCTATTGAATGTACCAGAGTTTCCAAGAGGGTATATTGGTAGTAGCATAGAAGTTAAGTGACCCTGGAAGTCCAGTGTAAATGACAGCCTTGCCATTTGTGGCCACGATGTGGCTCCAGGCTCCTGTCTGAAAACTCTCCCCTGACCTTTTCCTAATACTTGGCATTTTAGTGCTCTGTTGATTACAGATCACTTGCATGCAACACAGAGTTGACTGTTTGTTAAAATGGAAAGTGAGGGAAAAAAAAGAAAGTACACATTTGCCAGAGCACTGCTGTGGAACGGTTGTTCCCTAGGTATTCATCTCGGTACGTCTAAACACCTATAATTAAACTAGCTTTGGAGCAGTGCCTCTTGGAGAGAGCAGAAGAATCAATTCTGCAGCATTTGGATCTCGTTCTTTGTATACATCCCCCAGCAGTGAAGATGTTCAAAAAATACCAGATGCTGTGGCTCAGGAATGCAATTACCCACCTATCAGGGTGAATGGATGACGGTCTGGTTTTGGGGACATCCGAGCTCAGGGTAGCAGAGGGAAAGAGACAAGTGATGAATATGGTGACCTCCAAATCTCTGTCTGTTCCCCAGTCTCATTTCCTTGCTGGGAGTTTTATTTCTGCACCCTGGATACAGCGATTGCTGGATAACTTTGTGTTAAGCAGCTAATTAATGGCAGCGCAAGTCAGCTGTCCTATTTATGAGACTCTGGAGCAAGCAGAGACACTGCTCATGTGGAAGAATAAGTTGGGATCAAGCTGCATCTTCTATATAAATATGTGAGGCACTGCTGTCAGACGCCGGTACCAGCCAGTGCTGTCTGCCTTCACATGAATCATTGAAATGACCCGAACCTTCAGTCTGAGTTGATTGTAGCTAATGTGTGCCGTATAATCTCATATGCTCGGAATGTCTTGTGAACCACGCACACTATCAAGATGCAGTTTTAATTAACATTTGCTTTTTAGATAATATACGCAATTTATTTTGGCAAGAGTTCATTGAATGTAAAATCTACATAATTAAGATACTAAACCTGCAATATTTTTTTTCTTTGCCATATTTTTTGCTAAATGACACAGATTCAGCAACAGTTATTACCCAGTAGATAGCTACAATGGGCAATCACAATTTTATACTTTCTTCTTCTTTTTAATTGCTTCTCTAACCAAAGGATACAAAATCATATAGTCGATTTTGTTCACTCTTTAGATTCAGGGGTATCAGATCTTTTATTTAGTTCAATTTAACACTGAAAATAAAGCAGCAAAAACACATTCATGATTCTCCTGCAGAAAATCAGCTATTAAAATACAGCTTATTTTAGAAAGTAATATTCTGAGTTTATTTCACTGTTTTTCATCACCGTGGTGGGACTTTGGGGCATGATCACCTGAGAACGGGCATGCTGGAACTAACTCAGATTAACTCCTCATTTTATGAAGATGGCCATGGCCACTGAGTCTCAGAGTGGTCATACAGCACGTTGGAGCCAGTACCAAGACTAGAATCCTTGATTAGCCCAGCTCATTTTCTACCATTTCAGCTTTAAGAAACATTTGCCCTCCACCCACAAAGGGCCTCTTCCTCTCTCATCAACTTTGTCTTCTCAACTTGGAAATGCCTCCATATCATGTAAAATAGGCAGGTTTAAAAAAAAAAAAAATTGGAAAACGGACCAGGTTTCCAAAACACTTCCCTAAAGTGAAGAGCAGCACAATGGCCGAATCCCAATTGCTTTGTTCTTTGTGATAATCCACATAATTGGGTCAGAGGGCTAATGACTTGGCTTGGTGAATCTGAGCCATATGCCTCCATGATTTGCAGCCAGCTGTATGCCCGCAGCTAGAGAGCTGTTCATGATGCAAGCCCAGGGCCTCAGCTGAGGGAAGCAGCAGCCAGACCAAAAGCTCGGAGCGAGAAACTGGAACGGCCCCTGGTTATGAGGCCATTTTCTATATCCCCACTCCACGCCGGTCAATCTGCTTGGTTTCTGAGCTGCCAAGTTCTCCTCAGACAGACCCTTGACAAGGGCCTTTCCTGAAGACCCTGACGCATTCAGAATGCGGTAGGCAGGGATTGCGCCAGTGTCAGTCTCTTCTCTCAGATCTGTAGTAAGCTGCTAATTAGTGTCAGTAATTGCTGGAGGAGAGGATAGCTGGCTGCCCATCAGCATGGGGAGGGAGGGGGTGCTAGCGCCCTCCCTTCCTCCTGGCTCCCTCCTCTCTCGCATTAGCAATAAATCTATATCTGTTAAATCGGCCGTTGGGCTGCCTGTTGAAAAGGACGTCAGTGGAGTCGTGTCAGGTTAATGGGTTTAGCTAATGTATGAGCATAAGGATGAGTAACCCAATCAAGTATCATAGCCAAAGGCAGGAGGATAGAGGACTTTGAGAGAGTCATCAGAGCAGAGGGCTCACAGATTCACTTCTGAGGCCCTGGCGTTCTGGGAGAGATGTCCTAGGAAATCTGTTTCTTGGGTAACTCTGTTAAAGGAAGAATAAAATAGTGCTTTATATCTGCAAGCCACATGCCAGCTGATGGTAGCAAGGAATGGAGGGCTCAGATTTCATGTAGATCCAGGTCCTACTACTGGTGTTGCCACTAATAGCAGTAACCTGGGAGGGAATAAACTCTTAAGCCTCAGCTTTCTTACCACTACACTGGGGCTAGAAAAAGCATTTGTCTCACAGGGTTGTTGAGAAGTTGAAATGAACTGATACACATACAATGCTCAGTACAATGCTTGGTATATAATCACTGTTCTTAAAGTAAGCGCTTATTAAATACTATGAATTAGGTTAAAATAGGTAACACACCAGGCACGTGAGAGGTTTGTGTTCGTTAAAATCAGTGCAATTGCACACAGATCCCGGATTGCCTTTCCAGTCAGGGCAGGAGACCTACTCCTTTCAGATTACCTCACGGTCAGTCCTGCTTTTGACATGGGTATGTGAGGAAGATGTGGAGGAACTGTGGCCCCCAGATACCTGTGCTATATGTGGACTCTCACATCTGTATGTGCACTATACATTAATGCCCAGTGTGGCAGGACATAGTCTTGCTATGTCCTGATAAAGCATTCTAAGAGGACTGTAAAAGCCTCAATAGTTTGAATACAGAATATCCATTGATATGTATCAGTTGTGCTTTTGCTTTATTTGCATGTGATATAAAATAATGCTATCGATATGTATGTATATGTTTTTTACCTTCCTCTTCCCAAAGATCTAGGTATTCTTTTTGCCTACACTATTCATTTGCTTAGCAAATATATACTATATTTTAGATTCATGTATATATGTACATATATATTTTTGCTAAGAAAGGTGTATAACCTATATGCATCCCCATGTATTCATTTATTTATTCAACAAATATCTATTGAGCACCAAGTGAATTGCATGATTTTAGAGCTAGAAGGGACTTATGCAGTCATTTTACTCAGGACTCTCAATTTAGGGAAGAGGTACCTGGGATCTTAATATGACAAGGTCCGTATGTACTTCTGGGTAATCTTCTCCCCTGTCTTCACTCAGAGTCCATGATCCATCACTCTAGTAACAGGCCTTGGTGACTTTTCCTCTCCACCTTTGTCCTTCTGTGCTGTCCACTATTCTGGGGAGCCTTGCTATCTTACCCTCTATCTGGCAGTAGAGCATCTGCATGTAGCAGAATGAAAGCACATAGTCAGACAGCCTGATGGTACTTCATGACCACAAACCATCTCAGGGAGTATGGCAGAGTCATTAGGAGCTAAACCACATTGCCTGGGTTTGTATACTAATTCTTCCATGTTCTAGCTGTGGGACCATGGGCAAAGTTACTTAGTTACTTTACTTCTCTGTGCCTTATTTTTCTCATGTAAAAAAATAAAGGGTCCTTTTGAGGATTAAAGAATTCAAAGTATATGAGGCATTTAGAGCGGTGCCTGGCACCATGTAGGTATGTGCTCATTATTATTATTGGACACTCTCCATTGTTGTGCAGCTCTTCTACATGCACGATGACTGCTGGGGCTCCACCACTCCAAACCACATTCCAGGCAGCAGTGAGGGCAAGGGGAGTTCTGCCTCGTAAGTCAGTTCCTTTAAGGATCCTTTCCTAAAGGTTCTCATGACACTTCTGTTTACAGAACCTGGCTTTATGGACATACTCAGCTATAAAAGAGATTTGGAAATGAGATCTTTATTGTAAACAGCATTGTGCCCCAATGGGGATACCATTCCAAAGGAAGAAGAGTGAGTGGAATGTTTTCAGGCAATGGCAGACTCTATAGCATCCACAAAGCCATACTTATGGATTCTTCTCTGCCTGCCTCTTACTTAACTGCCCAGGACCATTCAGCCCACTCTTCTATATACATTCATTCATCTGTCTTGGCTTCTCTAATACCACACCCTCCTGCTTTTCCTCCTACTTCTCTGGCCACTGTATTTTTATCCGTTTTTGTGGCTTCTCTTCCTCTTGCCAATCTCCGTGTGTTAGGGAGCACCAGATTTACTACTGAACCTTCCTTTCTTCTCCAGATACACTCGTTCCAGTGGCGGTGAATGCCCCACTCATGCTGGTGACTCCCACATTGGCATCTCTAACCCAGACCTCCACTCTGAACTCTGCACTCATGCTTACTTGTCATTGCCTCTCCACTTATATGTTCATTAATCATCTCAAAATTTATATTTTTAAAGCATAGCTTTTGATTTCCCATCAAATGTGTTTCTTTCCCAGCCTTCCCCATCTCACCTCATGAACACATGACTGACCTGCTAGAAGCCCAACGCTTTAGAAACCATTCTTGGAGGCTCCTCACCCTTCCACCCTCTCTTTACTCCCACTTTCGACCCCCAAGTAATTTTTAAATTTGTCCACCTCTTCCAACTTTGGCAATCACTGCTCTAGACCAAGTCAGCAACATCCCTTCACCTTGACTACTGTAAGTTCCTCCTAATGAATCTCTCTATTTCCATGCTTTCTCTTGTGGTAGCGCATAGTGGGTCAGTACAAGGATTATGGAGCCAAACTGCCTGGGTTCAAATCTTAACTCCAGCATATACTAGACATAATGACTTAGATAAGTTTATTAATGCTTTTTTTTTTTTTTTTTGGTCTCAGTTTCTTTATCTATAAAATGAGAATAAGAATAGTACCTATTTCATGCGGTTATTGTAAGCACTGAGTTAACACACATAAGTGCTCAGAGCAATGCCTGATATATAATAAGCACAATCAATAAATGTTAGCTTGTTATCATTAGCTATCATTACCATACATTTTTCATAGAGGAGCCAGAGTGATCTTTTAAAACATAAATTAAATCCTATCTTTGCTGGGCTTAAAAACTCGCCAGTGATTTCCCATTTTATTTACAATGAAATTCTAATATATTACCATGACCAAAGGTCCTACATTAGCCCTTGATTCCTCTTACCTGCTCAGAGCTCTCTATCACTCACTGTCCTTAAGCTATACCTACTTTAAGCCCTTTAACTTTACAAACTCTGGGGCTTTGCCCTGTTCCTTCAGCTGCCTGGAATGCTCTTCCCTCCCTCCCACCATTCGTGGGGCAGACTTCTCTTTTTTCAGATCTCAGCTCTATTATCTTCCTCTTTGAAAGGCGCTCCCTACCAAGTGCCCAGGGGAGTGTCCCTTCCCTTGTCATTCTCCCTCTTCATTTTCCCTGGTACTTACCACAAATTTCAATTTTTGTGTTGGTTTATTTTGTTGCTTATTTTATAGTCTCTACAAGAGTTAGAGATTTCTGAGAGCACAGACCTCACTTACCTTGTACGGTCATGGCTCCCAGGACCTGTGATGGCACAGAGTAGTAGGTGCTCACAAACCAACTGGCAAATGAAAGGTGAGAGGACCTTGAGCAAGGTTTTAAAGAATAAGAATTTTCTAGTTACACAAGAAGAGGCAAGGATTTTAGGCAAAATGAACATTTGCAAATGCATATAGCTATAAAACAGAATAGTGCCTTATTATTAAAATAGTGTGGTGTGGTCTTCAGACCAACAGCATTGACCTCATCTGGGAGCTTGTTAGAAATGCAGAGTCTCTGTCCCCAGTCCAGACCCACCAATCAGAATCTGTATTTTAAGACTCCTAGGTGATTCCTTTGACAAGCACTGGAGTAGTGTGTTCAGGGAACCAGAAGCAGCCATCACGACTAGATCATAACATACAATGGGTAATGTATTATCCAGGATATAAATTCAGCTGCACATGTCAGACCCAGGATAACTGGCTTAGAAACAGCAGATAAATGTATTCACATCTCATGTAGAAGTCCAAGCTAATATATCTGTTTTTTGTTTGTTTTTTTTGCTAAGTTTATCATGGGCTTGGCTCATTCTAAGTAGTCTAGAAAGGTAAATCTTCCTTCCCTATCCTCTGATAGATTATCAGAGATTCTGAGCTGTCACTTTGTTTTTGGTTGAAGCAATCCTTCCTGGGCTGCATTCCACAACAACTGGTGAGCACCTACTACCTGCCAGGCACCATGTCGGGTGCTAGGGATACAGCAGTGAGACGTGACCCCATCCCACATGGAGCTCTGCATGAAAATAGGAATCATGATACAGTTTTAAATTCCTCTATGTGACTTCTCAGTTTTCCCTGTCAGGAATAAAGGTCATCAGGGAATAGGAGGGATCAGGAAGCCTCACCTGGTTAAAGTTGAGAAGAAAAAAGATGGAAAGGAGATAGAAGACTTAATATTTTCTCCTTTAAGATATTCAATTGGAGCAACAGAAAGAATAATGATAGCAATGGATTCTAATACACTGAATAATACAAAAAAAATCTATGAGTCTTAAGCGATACTAAAAATTGGAGAGGAAGAGGTAAACCTCTTTTTTATAGAAGAAACCAACTAATGTAAGAGGAACAGTGGAATTAGAAATCTACTATTTTGCAATCACTGGTATATCAGGTATTATTTAAGTGACAACAGATGCTTAAACCATTGTATTGAATGTTGTTTGGGAAAAGGATATTTATACGTTCTCATATAGCATTTCACAGAGTACTGATTAATTACATGGGGGAAAAGGTACTATTACAATGAAGAAATCTGGTGAGCACCATATTAATCATATGATAAATTTAATGTCACCAATGATGGGGCTAATTGGAATCATATGACTCAAATTGAGGATTATTCTGAAGAACAACTGGCTATTCAAAAGTGTCAATGTCATAAAAAAAAATGGGCTGAGGACCAGTTTCACATTATTGGCTAACAGGAAACGGCAATTAAATGCAACATCTGAGTCTTGATTAAATCCAATATAGGAAAGAAATATTGAAAGGATATTATTGGGACACTCGTGGGCATCTGAATATGGACTATATTAGATAACAGTTTTCTAATGTACCGAGTCAGATCCTAGTTTTGTGGTTATTCAGGAAAATGTCCTTGTTCTTAGAAGATATATGCTAAAGAATTTAGGATTAAAGGGTCTTGGCGTTGCCAACTTACTCTCAAATGATTTAAGGAAAAGAAAAAGAAAAAGTACGAAGGAAAGAGATTAAGACAAATGTGGCAAAATATTAAGAGTTGGTGAGTCTAGGTAAAGAGTATTCAGGTGTTCGTTGTGTTTAATTGCAACTTTTAAGTAGGTTTAAATTTGGTTTTAAATAAAAAGAGTGTTTTACTGTCCCTGGTGGCTGATCCTATGCAGACCAAGTTCAATATATGTATAATGGATTCTCCAAAACGCATATCATTTGGGATTTGATTTAGTCTGGCCACTGGCCCATCAGCCTGCACCCCAGGAAATGGGGTTGGCTCTGAGCAGAAGGGGCAAAAGGAGCTGGGGTTCTGAGGCCTCCAATTTAGCCTCTGTCTGAATCTCACTCATCTGCCTTCTCTTTGGAGTGTCTGAACTAACAAGCCATGAACACAGCGCCTGACAGACTGGGAGCACTGATGATGAAAGCCTTCTTTCCTTTTAAGCAAAAATCTGAGACCTAAAGCTGCCTACTGTTGTAGGCCCCTTTCCTGCTAACTAGGGAGGGTCTGAGAAAGAGGAGCAGATCATCAGGGTGGGATGGGGTTCTGGGGTTTTATTTGCACGGGTGGGGGTGTTAGTGTGGGGAAGGGAGGTAAAGATGAGATGAAATTATAATTGTGAGAATTGGAGAAGAGTGAATTTCAAAGAACAGTTTTAGTCACAGATGGTTGAAGAGAAACACAGAGAACAGGCCCCAGCACCTCATCTTCCTAGCTGATTGCAGGGCGGGGGAACTTGCTAATGAACACATCGATTTCCCAGCTCCTCAGAACAATAGCAAATGCTTTTTGCAGTTATTAATTGGGATCCCACAGCAAGTGTGGGGGATGGAGGGTGCTAGTGATTCTAAGTTTATCTTTGGGAGTTAGGCCAATAAAGAAAGAATTTAAAGAGCAAAGAGGAAGGTCACGTAATATTGTAGCAGGAGAATTGGACTGGATGGTCCCAGCTTGGCTAACTCTCAACCTTGCTACTAAGCATCTTAACCTGTTTAATCTCTAGTTTTCCTCATTGGTAAAAATTAGATAATAATTTTCTTTCCTATGAATCATGTGAGAACTAAATGAAATAGTTAACTCATATAAAAAGCACTTTGTCTCATTGTCAGCTACTTATTCAAAAAGTGTTTGTTAGACACCTACTGTGTAGCAGGGCTGTGCTAGGTTCAAGGAATGTGACGGTGAACCGAAAAATACAGCCCCTGCTCCCAAGGAACTGGTAATCTAGCAAAGAAGAGGGGCATTTGATTGACCAAGTGGTTACAAATGCACTGAGCTGCTATTGGGAGCATAATACAGGCTAACTGGGGTGTATGAGCTGCTATTGGGAGCATAATACAGGCTAACTGGGGTGGCAGGGAAGGGCTCTGAAGGAAGGAATGTCATTAAAAAGACCGTCATAAACAGTCTCCTTCTGCATGGAGCAGGGGAAGGACTTAACCGCTGACCCTGGTTGATTATATGGACAAAGGTCTGAAACCTTGTGAAGAAAGCATAGTATTTCCTTGAGGAGAGGCAAGCCAGTGTATCCTCAGAGTGACCCTTGCAGCTTTGCTAAAGTTGCCTGGCCTTGTCAGCTATGCAGATTCCCTGGGGACTGGCTGGCATCTTAGAGCAGAGCATTTCTCATTCTTGTGAGGCCGACACCCTGATAACAAAGTTTGGGTTTTCCCAAAGTGGTCTGGTGATTTCTGTCCCCACTCCCAAATAAAGAGGCATCAGGGAACTGAGGTCTTCTTCAGGACCACCTAACATCATCCTACAGTACACAGCCCAAGTGCCACCTCTCCATGGGAGACTGCCTCCAACCCACTAGCCCAGTGCCTGCAATTTTCCCTGATAACTGCCATGAGCCTGAGTTCGGTGGCATTTATCCCCAACCTTAGCTCAACACCACCTTTTATAAAACTGCCTTTGAAAGACAGGACTTCTGGAAGCTGGCAGGATAGTCCAGGATAGAAAGCACACGTGAGGGGGCTGAGGGGTGGCATTGCATTCAATTCCATGGGAGTTGTATTTCCTGAGTAGCCACTGAGAGAAACTCAGTGCCAGGCATGGAGTGTCCAGAGGCAGATATTTTAGTCTATTCAGGGAGCAGGATCATGAGACAAATGCTGTGCATTGGATAAGAGTTAAAGGTCGAATGAAAGTATCATGAGGGTTCCGAAGAATGTTTTTTTCCTATTGTTTACTCCTTAAGTGGTTTTGTGCAAATTAGCATGTAATGGTCATTTTATGTTTTCTGGTCGCCTTTTTGGATGGTAGTAACGATGATGGAGAGATGGTGGTTTGTGTGTGTGAGTGGTTCAGGGGTAAGAAGCAGGGGTTGGGGTGGGGAGAGTTAAAGCCGGGCACACTTAAGACACCTTTAACTGCTTTCCCCTTTGCTCTGTTAAACCTTCATCTGCCCTTATTATTTACCTCTCTCTAAAACAGATATAAACACTGCCTGTGTTCTTTAGAGAGGTATTTCCTGAACAGGACAAAATGAGAGGATTTTCCAAGGACTTGCCGCATCTAACACTGTAGTCAGATCATACAGTTCATTTTGCCTGCAGGATCCAGACGCAATCTCCATCCCTGTTGGTTTAGAACACATAAACTTCACACATAGATGAAATTAGAAAATAGCTTCTAGTGCATGAGGAATTTTTTTTTTATCACGCACTCTCTATTCGAGACTTCACAAAAGAAAGGAATAAAATTCACACGTTTGCGAGAAACTGCTGGTGTCTTTGAATATCTTTCCCCAAAGCACGGAAATCTGGTATAAAAAAAAATTGAATTTTATACATATGAAAGAACCCATTTATTGATGATATGGATGAACAAAACAATTAAGCAAATGTTATTTAGGTTAAAACAAAATAACTATACCTCTATTTCCAGTCTCTGGGACAAACTTTACCCTCAAAGGGCATAGAATAGGTGAAAAAAGATTTGAGTTTGTTTTCTGAGTTAGTATACACACAAAAGTGGATACATGCCAGGAATATCAAAGGTCAGCTGGTTATTTGTTCTAAGCACCTGTGTGTATTAACTCATTTAATTCCAGGACAATCCTATAAGCAGGTGGCTATGTGCTTCCTTTTTTCATAAGTGTGGATACAAAATGGCCGAGTAAGTCACCAGGGAACATAAAGCTGAGAAATGGTGGTGCTGGGATTTGAACTCAGGCAATAGAGCTTTAATGTCTACAGAATTAACCACTATATTTGCTGCCTGACATTATTTATCCATTTTTTAAGTCCCGTTAATCCAAAGTCTTTCATATTTGATGTAAAACCTTCATCAAAAAGTTGACTGTTATACATATGGGACCTCACCTTTATTTTTCACAACTTTATGTGAATCTACAATTACCTTTTTAAAAAAATTCTTTTAAGACAAATTGACTAATACCATAATGTCTGCAAGCAATTTCTAATATACAAGTAAATTAAAAATTATGGTACAAAATGACCAGTTTTAGAGTTACTATTACTTTGTAAATGTAAACAAACAAACAAACAAACAAAACATAGAAATATCCCAGCTCCTGGTAGTGGTAGGCACGAAAATGAGACCGGTTAAAGTCCCAGTCACACTCTCTTAGGAAAGCCCCTTGTCTTGTCTGAGCCTCAGTTTCCTAAATATGTAAACTGTGATAGCAATGCCTGCTGCACTGCATTGTTAGGAAAAGGCAGATTTGAAGTCAGGTTTGTGTGATTCCAAAGCTGCTTGTTCTTTAGTCTTTCTCTGCTGCCCTGAGTGGTGATGCCGTAGGTGCCAGCGGCAGGTGAGGGAGCCTAACGGGGCTTGTCCGTAGTCAGTCCCCTGCCAGTTACCCCTTCAGCTCCTTTGTGTCAGTTTCCTGGGAACCCATTCCTTTCTGCAGGGCCTGTTCTCGGATTCTCATGTCAACTCTACTTTTAATCCACAGGGACTGAAATCTTTGCTCTTCCCAATTCAACCTGCTTCTCTTTTCCTTCCCCCACAAAAACTGGATTTGGAGTTAGAAGCTCTTCTTTTAAGACCTGCTTTTACCGTGTAGCTTCAGGTAAGCCACTTCGCCCAGCTGGGTCTTGTGTTTCCCATTCATAACATGAACCATCCATAATGGGGCGCTTCTCATCTACAAGGTGCACAAAGCCCCACCTCCTCTAAAGTTCTCCATTTTATACAAAGAGTGAGACATGGCTCCTCCCTCTGTCTGTGTAATCCCAAAGCTGCATTCTCTTGCCATCTCCATATCTCCTTAAAAATATTGTCCCAGGGGAAGAGGAGTACAGTTATGAGGTGTAGCGTCCGTGAAAGAGGACTAGATAGACAGCCTAATCCTAAAAGGCGAGAGGTGTCTGGAAGTCATGAGACAGGCTCTAGCCAAGAAGATTGAGATGCTGTAATTGGAGAGACTCATTGTTGCTAAACTAAAAATTTGGTGAAATCAATCGAGAGAAAAATCAATGAGGTCTTTTTCCCACAATGAAAAGACAAGATTCCCACACAATTAAGAATTGGACCGTGGTTTCCACACTCTGCCTGTCATGTTCTCTTGTTTCAGTGCCACAACTGTTCATCAGAAATAATTAAACATTTTCCCATGGGCAACAATTACTTGCTTAAAATATTATGAGTAAGGAGAATACATTTATAATTACCTAACCTTTCTGAAGGTGAAAATATATATTATCCTTTGATAGAACAGAAAAAGGATTTCCAGGATATGCTAGCATGCTGTGCTGTATCTATCCTGATTATACTAATTGCCTTTAGGAATGGAACAATACTTTTTTACACACTCAAACCTTTTCTTTCATTCGGTGTAACTTTTAAGCATCAAATGATTGTTCCTCTTTTTTGTTGTTTCTGTAAGTCATTAAATAGCCAGGCTTTAGCTTTTAGGATTGCCAGACAGCATCTCTGAATTGCCCAGTGCTGTCATATAATGAGAAGGGCAATGTCTCTCTCTCCTTTGGAGTTGGTTTCATTGTTAGCCACATGCAGACACAAACCCTGAGTCCAGTGATTCATGTTTTCACTAGTTCCCCTATTTTGCCTTAAACACACACACACACAGTGAAAAAAAATAATAATCACAATAGTTAACAATTATGAAATATGACATGTTGCTGAATACCTTAGGATCCTTCGTGAAAGAAATCCGAGACTATGAGGGGCCTGCCTCAGAGTAGCAGCATCATTGTGAACTGGGAGCTTGTCGGAAATTCAAGTTTTCATGTGCTTCCCTAAACAGTATGAGTGCTCACATAGTGTAAGGCATTTCTAAATGCCGTACGCACATTATCTCATACTCACCAATTCCACGAGGCAGGTTACTATTCACACTCCCATTTTACAGATGAGAGAACTGAGAGTCAGAGATGTGATGTAACTTGCCTGGGATCGCATAGATAATAAGTGGCGAAGATGGGGTTTGGTCCAGAGTCCATCCCTTTAACCACCACACTGAACCATCTCTCAGATTTCTCTATCAAGTCATTTTGGTCCAGTATTTTCTGTTAAGTGGCACCGAATATATTTCCTATAAAATATTTATCAAAAACTTGAGTGAAATCATGCTTTTATGATAAAACTTTTTTTTCCAACTTGTTTGGCTTTAATGCTAGTTTTCAAGTCTATAAGCATGTAATAATGGTACTGGTAGTAATATTAATAATGATATTATTAGCAGTTACCACTTAGTATGTATCCCGGACTAAGTACAAATCCAGGATCTTTACTCTCCATCCCATATACATGATAATGATGCAGGGTAGATTATATCATGCTTAGTTTACACATGGAGAAACTGAGACCCAGAAGGGTTAAGCAACATGATCAAAGTGGCACGGCTAGTAAGCCATAAAGCAGGGACTTCAAGGAATTTGATCATCTCTGCCAGTTCTGTTCCATGTATTGTGTGCCAGACACTGTCCTTGGGTCTGGCAATACCAGGGTTTATTAGGTCTCATCTCTGCTGCCAGCCAGGAGATTTATGGGCTCATACATCCACCAAGATTTGGGGTTAGTAGTTGGTATAGCTACATGCATGCTTTCCTCTGAAATGTTCTCGCCCTTATTTTAGGAAAACCAAGTTTTAGTAATTCCTCCACAGAATATAAAGCTATATAAAATTTTGTTGAGGTTCTGCAGTCTTTTAAAAAAATAGCAGTATGCATTTTTGTGTTTGCATATGTTATTGGTATGAAGACACTCCCTCAGAATTTTGCTGTCTCTGATTTCTTCTCTTTTCTTTACTCCATAACAATGGTCGTGAAGCTCAGTATCTGGTGTCAGGTCATCACCAGAACTATATTGCTCTATGACATGTTAGGAATACATGGGTAAGGCCGTGACTCTGGAGCCAGACTGCCTGGTTTGAAACCTGTTTCACTATCAGCTGTGTGACCTTGGGCAAATTACTTACCCTTTCTGTTGCTCAGCTGCCTCGCCTGTCAAAAGAGAATGATGAAATCTTAGTGCCTACCTCATGGGTGCATCATGTGAACTGAAGGAGTAAATATGCATCACTGCTTAGGACAACAGGGCTTGGGGTGTGGACACTGTGTAAGTGTTGGCCACTGTTATTGACAGTCATTCATACAATTAAATTTCATTCGTAATTTGAAAAGGACTTATTTTTTAAGGAAAAAATACTGCTTCACTACCCACTTTTTTTCACCTCTCAAAAGGCCACCATTGTCTTCAAACCTTTCCTTCTGGGGATAATATGTAGTCATTCTATTAAAGATGCTTGCAACGCAAGCCTGCCATGGACTTTTCCAATGAGCTGGAGGTCTGCGTTGCAGCAACGAGCTACAATTAGCCCAGACTGATATACATCTGTTTCCTTTAAACAGTGTGATGCGATTGGATTATTTGAACAGGCTGTAAAGTTTTAATTGGTGCCGCTGATAAACCTCTCCTCGCTCTCCCCCACCCCCTCTTACCCCGCACCACTCCTAGCCCCACCCCTGAACCCTTCGTTGTTTCACGCAGCACATCACATAATAAAATTAACTCTGGACTGCTGATCCTCCTCTTTTGGTGTTGCCTCTTAGAAACTTTTTCCCACAGGGCAGCCAAAGTGATCTTTTTCAAATGCAAATCAGATATGATACTCTTCTTCTGAGACCCTTCTAGTTTTTTCCTGTTGGCCCTGAACATGCAATCCAGACTCTTCCCATGCAGTACAAGGCCCACCTCGTACCAATGCTCCACACACCCTGGCCTCCTTCAGGTTCCTAAAACACGCCAAACTTTTTCTGAGACCAGGGTGTTTACCTGTGTGGTTCCCTCCATCTGGAACGTTCTTTCCCAGCTATTCCCAAGGTTGACATTTCTTCATTCTTGCATTCTTGTGGGCTCAGTGTAAGATATCACTTCCTTAGAGAGGCCTGCACAGCGACCTCCCTAAAATGGACACGAGCCTCCCTCATTATTTTCTCTTTTAGCACACTTTATTTTTTATTAGAACATTTTCTGATCTGTTTTATTATTTCTTTTTATGTTTGCTAGTGGCTTGCCAGGCCTGTCTGGCTCTCACTGTAACCTGAGTGCCTGACACAGAGACGCTGAGTGAAAAGTACACCGTACACCAGAGGTTGATTTAGTCGCCTCTAGAATGTGTAGAATTAAATTCACATTTGATTTTGGTTTCTGCTTAAAATGTCATTTGCTAATTCACTGGACTTCTCTATTTTTCCCCCTAGAAAGTAAAAACAGTGTCTGTGTTGTCCTTACACTATGATATTTATTTTATACTTTCTTCACGATCCCGAATTGGAGAGGAAAGATTCCCATATCAGGACATGCTGTTCAGTACCTAAGGATCCTTCGTGAAAAAAACTGAGACTAAGAGGGGTAAATAAAATAGTGGTTCTCAGAGTGTAGTCCTCAGAGTGGCAGCATCATTGTCACCTGGGAGCTTGTTAGAAATGCAGGTTTTCATGTGCCTCCCTAAGCCTACTGAAGCACGTGCTGGGGGTGGGGCCCAGCCATCAGTGTTTTAACAAGCCCTCCACGTGGTTCTGATATAACTAAAGTTTGAAAACCACTGCCTAATCTTTGTCAGAGAGGGATGGAAAAGTTGCAAACTTCTGTGAATGTTTATATAGTTCAATAGTTTAGGAATCTGTAATTAACATCTACTATGTGCCAGGAATTGCCCGAATGCCTAGGATTCAGAGTTATACCGGAAAGGGCCCTGGTTTTGAGGAATCGACTGTCTAATGGGGAGAGAATGGCAAGTAAGGAGTCTATTGCACTATATCGTTGTGCTTGTTGGAATGTAGGAATGCAAAAAGAGCTAAGGAAGCACAGGCAGAGACTCTGAGTAGCATAAGGTAAAGGTAAAAAAGTGCGGATTCAAGAGACAGCTGCTCTGAGTTTAAGCCCACCTCCACTCTTTACCATTGAGTGACCCTAGGTAAGGTACTTGCTTGATTTTCCTATGTATAGAATAAAAGTGGTAATGCTAATAGTAACCTACTTCATAGGGTAGTGCTGATTAAATGAGTTAATAGATGAAAAGCACTTAGAACAGTACCTTGTTCCTGGTGCGCACTCAATGTATATTAATTGCAATTATTATCATCATCTGATTGCAAGTAAAGTCCATCATATGTACCTGATTAGGGAGGGTGAATGAGGCGAGGTTATGTAGGGGGAGGTTTCCACTGTAATTCATAGCAGAACTTGGTACTCAAAGTGTGGTTCCTGCTCCAGCAGCATCAGCATCATTTGGGGGCTTCTTAAGGTTGCAGAATCTCAGGTCCCCACCCCAGACCTACTGAATCAGAACCTGCATTTTAACATGATTTCCAGGTAATTTTTTGAAACTAAGCTTTTGAATTGAGAAACATTGTTGTAAAATAGTGTCTGGGCCCCGGCTGCATATACCTGAAGAGGCAACATGTAGGAAAAGGCCTTGCAGGTCCGTGTGGTGGGACTATGGAGTTTGAGACAGAATGTGGTGGGAGAAGAGGGGAGGTGTGTAGAAGCCAGGCCACAGGAGGGGGGCTGACCCTCATCCATTGGTGGGATTGCAGCAGTGAAGCTATGCCTGCCATCAGATTTTATTTGAGAAAGTTCAATATGGTGGCCATGTGAAGGCAAGAGTGAGGAGAGGAAAGAATAGAGATGGAGGCCAACTGCCCTGAAAGAAACGACGAGACTTCAAGGCAGCGAATGTAGAGAGGAGGAAATGAACTTCAGTAGTGGTCCCCAACCTGGTGCTCCTGTGACAATCTAATGCCTGATTATCTGCGGTGGAGCTGAGGTGGAGCTGAGGCGGTGATTCTAGACCTGGGGAGCAGCTGCAAGTACAGATGAGGCTTTCCTAACAGGCCACGACCAGTACTGGTCTGCGGCCCAGGTGTTGGGGACCCCTGAGCTTCAGGATTACTAGAAGTTGACTCAGGAGAGTACGTCTGAACCTGAGAAGTGAGGAAGGCAGAGGACCCAAGTCTTTAAGCTCGTATGACTAAGTTAAAAAAGCTGCTCTTTAGAAGTTCTTTGCGTAACCTCTTTCAAAACTTTTTCTCTGGCTCAGTTTTCCAAAGACAGCCCGATTGAAAACCTTATATTCTTACCTGCCTAGAGATTTCTTGCAACACACTCAATGAGCATTTGGTATTGTTTCCACTATACAAGGGTTTGGGGACAAAATGTCCTGTTGGATCCCAGAAATGATGTTCTTTCATCTTTGTCTAAAGTCTCTAGCCGTCTGTTGGCTTATAGCAACAGTAAAGTTCCCCAGATCCCTTACAGAATGAGCCATTCCATGTAAGCAAAGTTATCAGGTAGCTGAGGGTTAATCTTTTGTTTTATACAGAGGAAAATCAAGCACAGAGAGGTTAAGTACCTTACCCAGGGTCACAAAATAGTAAAGAGTGGGCGTGAGCTTAAACTCAAAGCAGTTGTCTCAAGTCCACAGTTGTTTACCTTTACCCCATGCCACTCAGAGAGTCTCAACTGACAGCCCTGCCTGTGCTTCCTTAGCATTCCTGCATTCCAACACGCACAACGATATAGTGCAATAGATTCTTTACTTGCCATTCTCTCCTCATTAGACAGTCAGTTCCTCAAAGTTGGGGCCCTTTCCGGTATAACTCTGAATCCTAGGCATCTGGGCAATTCCTGGCACACAGTAGATGTTGATTACAGGTTTCTAAACTGTTGAACTGAGGCCATAGACCTGCAGCAGAAGTGACTTTCTTCAATTTACCCACACACCCCCTCCCCAGTCACCCCTTCCCCAAAGAGTAGTATCACCCGCTCAAAGGCTAAATAGAGGGTGTGTATGTCCATGGCTCCTGTGAGGTCTTCCTCCCCCAAATCAGACCTGCTCCAGCTCCCATCAGCAAGACCCTCAGGGCAGCACCACCTCTGCTTTAATTACCACTTTCCCCTCCTTCTCCCACCATGAGATCCATTCCATTCTTCCTGCTCTCTATCTCCTCTTTCACGTGTTCTGTTTTTTCAGTTGTTGCTTCCACACTTTTTAGCCGCCTTTTGATAAGAAAGACCACCACTTTTAAAGACCATCAGCCAATCAAAACATTTCTTTTCTGCAGTGATATTCCCCACCCCCCAACCCAGGCTACATATTGAAATAACCTGGAAAGTTTGTAAAACCTTTTCAATGTGCAGGCTCTATCCCAGAGACTGATTCACTAGGTCTGGTAGAGCCTGAATTTCAGTAATTTTTAAAGTTCCCCAGGTGACTCAAATATGCAGTCTGTGAACCATTGCTTCACTCTGTGTTTAGAACACCTCGTATACTAACTATGGCCTGGGAACCTTCTCAAAGAGGCCTATGTCCATGACTCCCCTGCTAAAGGTCCTGAGCTGTTCTGCAAACCCATGATGGCAGAAGGCCAATTGTTTAATGGCCGCTACTAAGACTTTGCTATAGTCAAGTTCAACGAGATATTCTCAGGCTTGTTACACTGGTGTCTTGTTCATAAAAATTATGTTCTAGCCTTCTGGACATCTAATTTTGCAAATCAGTGTCAGGTACAAAAAAGATACTGTCACTTGAGAGTAGTCCATTCAGTAATCTGAAAGGTCAAAGACTCATGTGGAAATTAGCTTTCAGCTATTCAAATACATTGACTTGAACACACACAATGGAAAACATGGTCTTATGGCACACTGACTATTTATGCATATGTAAATTTTTCCATTAGATCTACTAATAACCAATATCCCAAGTACTCACAGGTTATCATGGTAGTATGGTAGGAAAACATTGGTAAATGCAGAAAGGGATTCTGTTTTAAAGACATCGTAATAATAGCCCTCATTTATGGAACGTCTTCTATGTGACAGACACTGCACTGCAAGTTATTTAGTTTACCTCACATCCTCACAACAACCCTGCAGGGAGGAAACTCCGGCTTGTAAAAGGAAGGGAACACAAGTGCTAGAGCTAGGATCTCATTCTAGACTGTCTGAGTTCAAACACTCTCAAATCTGCACCACATATTTTTATCAGTGACAGCGACGTCAAGGGAGCATGCTGCCTGTGAATGGGCAGCAGGAGCAGGGTTACTGCCCTCCCACCCCCGCCCCAAGGTAGGAAACCCATACTGAGTGTTATTTTCTGAAGAGTATTGCTGATTTGACAAATGAAATATGATGGCTCGTGTTAATTTTTTCAGACATTGGTTCTGAACAATTTCTCTATTTTTGAATGATCTAACTTGAGTGCATTGTATTGGGAGTAATTCAAAAGACAAGGATGGGTTGATTTGTTTCTTTGAACTATTAAGCTGGGGAAAGGGGAAAGAATTATAAGTATTACACATTGATTTTAGTATTTACCATATATCAGTTATCAAGGTAGTGAAGTACAAATTCCCCATCACCCACAAAAAGATTACAAAGCATGTTTTATTTCATTTTTTCAGTTGGTCAAAATTGTGTCTCCTAACTGTTTTGCACCTGGGAGTAAAACTGAGCTAGCTCACTAGCAAAATGTCTGTTTTGATAAATCGAGAACAAAAGGACCAAAACTAATGACTTCCACAAAAGAAGGTGCCCTGGGAAATAAAATATAGAACAGTGGAATCGGGCTTGTTTACTATGATTCTGTGTATCCATCTGATGGGGAGTAAAAATAGTTTTCTTTATACAAAGGGACCCAGGGAATAGTGAATCAGGGAATAATTGACTTGTCTTGGTATGTTTGTGAATGTGCATTTTTATCTGATGGCAAATACATCGTCGGCCTTTGAGTCAGTCACCCACCATAAAATTTCATCAGCCTCACATTCACCAAGATAGTGTGCTCATCGGCAGCCCCCAAGAAAACATTTCAAATTAGCATTAATCAGCCAATGTCGTGTTTTGGGGCCCTACAGTGAAAGCCACCTACTGCAGCTGAATGCCATTCAGCAGGCAAGAAGTGATTTGCAATGTAATTTAAATGAAGAGTTGGCTTCCTTTCCCATTTAGAACACACCAGTATGGAAAACTGATTGTCAGACATTCTGGTGATGTGCATCAACTTGGCTATTCACTCAGAAAATGAAGTTTCCTGAGACACCGGCGCATTTAATTTATTTTCTTTTTCCCTGTGAAGTTAACTTCAGCTTGTTAAATACAATGACTGTCCAAACCACAGAAAAACCAACACCATTAATTTTAATGCTCATAACGTAGCGAAAGGAGATTATATTCATTTGAGATATTTTTCCCTTTTAATAGAATGTTTACTTGCCCCTCTCCTTAAGAGTTAATTATTATTTTCCTTCCATAATACTCTGCTTATATCTGAGCAGCCAGACAATGTGTCTGTTAATGTTTTGAGTTTGTGAATTGCTGGTAAATCTATCATTGTGCAATGTCTATCACTAAAACATCAATAGCTTGGCAGTGTGGCGAATGCAGTGGGCCTCTCACAGAACCTCTCATCCATTGTTATAAAACATTTAGTTTTAGTAGAGTTCCTTTTCTAAGCTTTGATTGAGATATTGAATGATTATTTTTAATGAATTATATACTAGCGAGCTAAGAATTGGTAAATTTTCCTCTCATCATTAGAATATTCATTTTTTCATCTTTTTATTCATTTAATAGTGAGCACTCAGCTGATGCCAATAGTAGTTCTGAGCAGGGATTATGATAAGGAATTGCAGCACAGTAAGATGAGTGGTACAAGAGAATTGGGCGTAAGGTAATAGAAGGTGAGCTTGAGGGAGAATTTCCTGGAGAGAGGGCCATCAAAGAACTCTTTTTTCAGAGCAAGAGATACTAGAACTAGATCTTGGAGACCTAGACCATGAGTTCTTCACATGGTAGTGAAATGATGAGTGAAGGTGGGAAAAGGCAGTACAGGCAGAAGGAATAGGGAACACAAAGTTGCGAAGCAAGCCTTTTGTTGGAAACCTGTATAGTTATTTAAATAATAATATAAGCTGACATTTAAATGTTCACCATTTGCCACACGCTGTTTCAAATTCTTATATCTGCAAAGTCAGTTAAACCTTATAATGATTCTTCAACATAGGTATTATCAGTATTCCCTTTTCCACATTAAAATTGATGCCTGGAGATATTCAGTAGCTTGCCAAATATCACACAGCTGGTATTATCAGGACCAAGACTGGAACTCAGGTTCTTTGACTGCAAAGCTTATAAGTTTAAATGTTATGTTCATGGCCTCTTGGCCCTTTTGAGCTTTTAGTCCAGCTGTGCAGATAAGGTGTGCAAATAGTGACTGACATTCATGACTATGTCTAAGTAGGGATAATAACAGTACCTATCACATGTGGAGAGGATTAACTGAGATAGAAAATATAAAAAGTGCTTAAAACTTTGCCTGGTACATAGTAAAACATTTATTATCTGCTAGTATTATGATGATTGATGTCTTAAAACTAGTAGAGTCCAATAATACTTAGGAATTCAGTAGTACTTAGGAATTTAAACCACTTAGGGGTTATTTATTGCAGAGGGCATTGGTCAAGAAACACTTGGTAGAGTTGGTGGCATTTACAGACCAGTCTGTTCTAATGGTCGAACAGATAGGACTTGAGGACAAGGGGAATATTTCAGCAGGAAAGAATGGAATGCAGAAAAGCAAGCAGACCGGAAAATTTCATTGTGTTTAAGAAAAGGAAATATACTATCTTGATGGAAGTAGAGGGTCTGTAAAGATAAGCAGAGAGAATAAGATCAAATAAGTAGGTAGAAATTATTTACAACTAATGATAGGTATTACTTAGCCATCATAAAAATCTTCCTGGGGTTATTAGGTTCATTTTTTTTTCACTTGAAGAAAATGAGGTTCAGAAAAGTTATATAACTTGCTTAAGGTCATCCAGCTAAAGAGTGGCGGAATTTGGATATGAACACAGGTTTATGTTACTTAAAGTACCATGCTCATTTGACAACACCACACATTCATTTTTGTAGCTCTAACCTTTCTAACACATCATGAACATTTATAGAATAATTTTTATAGTGAAAGGGATGAGAAAAATGTCAGTGTGTTCTTCTTAGAGTTCTGCTTATCAGTCACTGTCGCCGAACATTTTCCCAGTTAAGAGCCTATGTCTACTTTTATTAAGTTGGAAAGAACTGGTCTCTGTTTGATTTCCTGTGCATAACCCCCGACTCGTGCCTCCTACTTGCATGTACCTGTTATATGCCGAAGATAACATCCCATCACCTGGAATATGAGCTAATGATTAAGAGTTTGGGCTTTGAAGAACTGCCAGGTGCCAGGGTTACAATCCCAGCTCTGCCCTTCATAGCTGTGGTCATGAACAAGATTCTTAAGTTCTCTGTGTTTGTATTTCCTTATCTGTTTAATGACAATAATAATAGTTCCTACATCAGTGAGTTGCTGCTAGAAATAAATGAATTAATTCATATAGAGACTAAAAATTGTACTTAAAATGCTATGATCATTCATTAAATATTAGCATTTTGATTGTCATTATTATGCTTCTATCTCATGTTTTTCTGAATAAAAAACTGTGATTGGCTTTGTTGGTGAAGGTATGGGAAAGTTATCCTTTCACATATTGCTAAAGAGAGTAAAATTATATAACCTCTGTCGGTAATTTGATGCTATCAAAATTTAAGATATATTTTCTTTACTCAATAATTCTACTTGTAGGGATTTACTCAACAGATAGATTTGCACAAGTGAAAAATGTCTAATTTGTACCTTTTGAATTTTAGCCTGTGTATACAGAATATAGTCCAAATTCTTAAAATAAAGATTGATGAATGTTTTATGCTTTGTACACTCCACATTGTCTAGCACAATACTTGGTATAGAGGCACTGACAAAGTCCCTTTTGTTTTCACCAGCACTGTTCCTACAAACTCTGTGTCCCAGGCCCACCTCCATGCATCACGTACTCTTTACAATGATACTTCGTCCTGAACCAGTCACTCTAAACTCCATTGTGACAACTGTGTACTTCACCCTCCTTTCTCCTTCACTGCTTTGCTTTCAGAACTGACCTACACTTCTTTTATTGCAGCTATGTCTTTGACGTCTCTACATGACGATTCCTGACTTGTGGCCCTGGCAATCTTGGGAAAACATCATCCAATTTCTTCAGTCCAGACATTGTGGCCCTCCTTTCCCCATCGTCACCCCCACCCAGCCTGGACACATTGACCAAACCATTTTCTAGGACACACGTGAGTAAAATGCCTGATTCTTTTATGAAAAGTGTTCAAATAATTCCCTTCTCCCCAACATGCACTCTTCACTTTGAACATGATTTTGTATTTCTCAAAAGCTGTTTCAATTCTCTCACTTTCTGGAACTAGCCGCCTGCCCTATAGTTAATACGCTGACTTATTAAACTTATTGTTTAATCACTGACTTATTCAAGGAGGTAGCCAGTAAAATCTGAGAACTGAAAGGCACAAGCCTTTGTTCTGTGTGGTTCCATTCAGGGTTACTTGTCTCTGACTTAGATTGGAGACTAAATGGATTAGAATAAAACCAATTTAAGGGAAAAAAGAAATGTTCACAGACACAGAAATAGAGATTCCTGCTATCTTGGCTGCCTAAGATCTGCAGGCCTCACCAAGGAATTTAAAAAGTAATGTTTCTTATCATAAGTGACAGAAATATGCTGCTTTCTGCATCAATAGATATGAAGATTAAAGGGTCTGACCGTATTAAACAATTTTGCACAGCACCAGGCACTCTGGGCTCTGCTCTCTGCCTTATTACCCTTCATCTTGTGGCTATTTCAGGCCCAATTTAAGAATACAATGCAGTCTGGCTTTGTAAATTGACATCCTTTAATTTAAACTGTCTTGTGGGAGAATTAAGAAATTATGGAACAATTATTCGCCTTCAGTTGAAAGCTGGATGGCATCCTGAGATCCTTGTACATTAGCCATTTGAATTCATTAAGTCACATAATTGAATTACACCTTTGCCCCCATAATACCTTATGGCAAATATGTCAGTGTTTTGTGTTGGGAAATGCTTCCATAAAAATGAAGTAGGAGTAGGGGTTAGAGATTGACCTGGGTGTCAAAGAAAATATTAGACAAAGTGGGCTAATTCTTTGAGGTTTTGTGTGGAGATTGATTAGCAGAGCAAGTGTTGCATTTGGAGTTTAACTGGAAGTTCACATCAAAAAACTGTATACATAATACTGGGAAGTATGCATCCTTCCCCAGTTTCCCTTTGCATTGTCCTTTAGTATTCAGGTCAAGTGTCTGCCGCTCATTCTTAAGGCTATTTTTTAAAAAAAGAAATCACAAAAAATGCTGGATTAGGTGTACCTTCCTTTGTCCTGCATGGCTTCCCATATACATGTCAATCATAGCACCTCCTGTGTGATTACAACTCTCCTTTACCAGGCATTGTGGTCGAGCTAGGAACCATGTCCCAGTCACCAAGAATGAGCATATAGTGCTCAATATGTCTAATGAGGACTTACTTAGAAGTCTCAACAGTTTAGTTTATAAGCCTCATTTGCTTTTGTAGAATGCGATTCATAAGGAGCTGGAATCTGCTAGTAATTTTTAAAGCTTCATTCTTAAGTAAGGGTTTTGCCCCACTTACGTTATTAGACCATTTCGTGAAGGATTTCTTAAACACCAACCCTATCCATTTAGCAAATGCTTATTAGGCACTTGTTATACATAAACGCTGGGGTAGGTGCTGATGGAGGGTGGGTGGAATAGGCCAAACATATTTCCTGTTCTTTAGACAAGCTGAAACTCTACTTGGAGATTGGAGAGGTCTGTACAGGAGATATCCCTGCTGGCTGAAGGAGCAGGCAGGAGGCTGGTGGACAGTCCTGGTGGACTATGAAAAGGAGTGATGGTGCATTCTCTTTTACTCCTCTCTGAAATGTGTACTACTATTGGTATGCCCTGCCCCCTCCCACGTTATCCATTTTGGAACCCAGCAGAGAAGACTAATGTCCTGCGGTCAGGCTGGTGTGTGTCTTTCATTTGAAAACTCCTCCAAAGGAGAGAGATTTTAAAGCACTGTTCTCCCCTCGCCTCACCCCAACTGCAGCTTCTGACTCTCCACCATACTGTGAAGCCTTCTGGGGTTTTCCTATTCTTTGTCTATTCTGTGTGGCATGAGAATCTCTTTTAAAAAGCTCTTTACCTTTTCTTTCCCTTTATCAAAGAACACTCTTGGAAATTTAAAACCCAACTACAGTTATCTTCCTGAATATTTCTGTGTGGAAGGGATTAATCAAGTCTGTCAAACACTGAGCTGTAAAACCTTTAATATTTCTAAAAGGTTTAAAGCCAGCGTATTTATCACATGCATCATTGAGAATAATCTTTTTTTTTTAATAAAAAAAAATTAAATGCTCACTGTAAAATATTGTGATGAGCACAGTGGGTGAAAGGCTCATGCAGGGTCTCCATTGTGATATTGGGATGGAGAGTCTGGAAAAATCTTTCCCTGTCATCGGTTCCCTAGAAGCCACCCATCATCTATCATACATCTATTTATTTGTATAAATGTTTATATTGTGGAATTCTAGAATCTCGGTGCTCAAAAGGAAAGGGAAGTAGGAGAAAGGGACTAATTTTTGTTGAGTGCCTGCTACATGTCAGGTATTTGCATCTGCAAGCTTTAAGTGGGTTGTCACATTTTAATTTTCACAACAATCCTTGATAGTAGGATTTTTGTCCCTATCATAGTTGATTTATTGACAAAGGAACTAAGATTCAAAAAGTGAAGCAATTTTCTCAAGATCACATAAATATTCACTTGCAAATCTAGGATGTGACCCTAAGTCTGTCTAATTCTTTCCTTCTATTTACGTGGCAAATGCCTAGGAAATACTTAACACAAGGTAGGTGCCCACGAAAGTGTTACTAAAGGTGTTAGTGGTGTTAGCGTCCCTGGGGATTTTTAATGCAAGGTTTTTATTCTAAAGAGCAGGAGGCAGTGAGGAATATTGGACATGATTCTGAGAATCTGAGTTGTGTGTTTCGAGATGTTTAACCCAGCGGTGGTGGTAGTATTCTCTGAGTAGGGAGAGACTCACTCAAGGCTTTTTATTAATATAACTAATACAAACACTGTTATTTCATTTTTTAAAAATGTGCTTTCACATGCACAACCTAATTTAACTTACTCCACAGCCTTCTGAAGTAATATCAGCACTGCTGTCATTTTACAGGTGGGGGAACTGAGGCCCAAACACATAAAGTAAATCCTGCCCAGATCATTCAGCTAGCAGTAACCAAGTTAATTCTCAGACTCTTCTGGTGTCAAAGTCACAGTATTTCCATTGTGCTATGATATTTTTAATTATTCCTAAGAATTCAAAAAATAAAGTTTTGAACCTTGTAAAGACCTTAGAGACTCATCAGTCTTGTTGCCTAGATTTTACAATTGCACCCCAAACACTGAAACTGGTGTCATGGATGCTCATGCTACATCTTGTGACAACAGAGAGGAAAGATGGATTCATTCAGATAGAGATGGTTGATTAAATGATAGGAACTACAGATCACACATAAAACCACTGAAGGCTGCACTAAGGTGGTGATTCTTGGTCCTGAAAGGGAGAGAAAGATCTTAATAGAGAAAGAAGATTCAACAAGTGACACTGTAATGGAAGAAAGGAATGGTTGTGTGGCAAAATGACAACATGGTGATCTCATGGATGGAGGCCCTTCAATGAAGCTCAAGTTTCTTATTTCAATGTAATTTGCTGTATAATTGCGTTCTCAGACTGTCAACACAGTGCTAGCCCAATAGTATCTTCTGCATATTTCCACTTCATGCTCCAGTTTTGCCTCAGAGCAAGCAACTAAAAGAGAGGTCCTAATGTTGGAAAGATTTGCAATTTCCTTCTTACCTTTTTCTACAAGCATACTTTTCTGTGTTTACCAAACACATTGGGAGGAAAAAAAAGGTAAAATACTTAAAAGCAGGAATAGCTTTCTGTTCCCAGTGTGCTGTGAAGACAACAGGCCCATTTCTGGAACTCTCGAGTGGATGAGCTGTTTCTCCAGTTTACATTTAGCAAACTATAATTAGCATCAGCAGGAGATGAGAAACACCAACGGCCTGTTCTGAAGGGTGGTCCCCACCACTAGAGTCTTCTTGTGGAGAGACAATTTACAGATGCCCTGCGTAGTTGAAATGGACTTGTTCTGGAGGTGAAGAACTAACATGCAGTATGGAGCAGAGGCCAATTGATGAACAGTCCACTTCAGGTAGCAGAGTAAACCTTGTTTAAGTATCAGCCAGTTGGAATGACAAGGCTCTTGTATGGTTTCATTCATTCCAAAAATAAACATGAGTCCATACACAGGTAAGCCCTACTTTATGTCAAACACTAGGTTAGATGTCAGGGGCTACAGATCACACACACCTCTGTGAAAAGCCAAGCTGGTCAAAGGCAGATTCATAGCTGGATACACAAATAACCAGCAGAAGCTTTTTGATTTGGGGACCATTGCATAAATCAGATGCTTCCTGTATTAGTTAAGATAAGTAATGCCAGTTGCCTAAACCAATAACCCCTCCGAATATAAAATTTAACACAATAAGTGTGTGTTGTTATTCTTAATGCAAGAGAGGAAGATTATGCTTTGGATATTTTTAGGGACCATTTCTTGAGGTGATATGCATCCCTCCCACCCATATTCTATTGGCCAGAATTCAGTCCTGTACCCCAACTTAATTGTAAGGGGCCTGGGAATATAGCTTAACCATGTTCCCAGCTTAGATAAACATACACTCTTGTCCTGACATAATTTCTTAAACTCAGTTTCTATTCTAACAAATGTAAGATCTTCTAAAATAGTTCCCTTTACTACCACTTTAAGGAGACCTTCCAGGAAAAATGATCTGTCTGAACTTCCAGTGTAGAATGGAATTCTACTGGTGAGAATTTAACATAAATTATCTGGAAGAGCCTAAAATGACTTCATAACTTTTGACCTCAGAACTCCTTTCCTAGTATTCTATACTAAAAATAGAAATTACAACCATTTCTGAACAAGTTTATTTCCACATTGCTTGCAATTTTGAAAAAGCCAAACAACCTAAATTTCCATAATTGAGGAAAATATTTTACTGAAATTTTCTATATTCAAATAATGTAGTCACTAAATAAAACATATTTATAAAAATTTTTAGTGTTTTTAATGGCATATGGACTGAAGGTAGGCTTCAGAAGTCTGTATACGATCAGTTCCAATTTCATTGCAAACATGTTTAGGTGTGTAGACATAGACACCTAAAAAAAGGCTAAAGATGATATATTAAGAATTAGGAGTGAATTTCTCTTCTGGTAGACATAAGGAAAGCTTTCATTTCCTTCTTTATATTTTTTTTTTTCTAAATCTAACATGATGAGTATGCAAAGCTTTTGTAAATATAAAAAATAAATCAAATTTTTAAAAAAAAGTAGAAAGAGGAATAGCTTTGGACCAGGACTGACTTGGGTTGGGGAGAATTATCCCAAGTATGTCAAGAGGGAACAGCCAAAGGTGTATGCAAGCCATGTCCTAGAATTGTGTCAAGTCCAGTGAGAGAACAGCCAGCTGAAGACCAGATGATTTCATAAAGGTCAGAGTTTATGCAAACTAAGAAGGTCTACAACAGTTTCCTCAACTGGGCACAAATCTCAACTTTAACTGGCTTTCAAAAAGGGAACACTAAACAGATTTTCACATTCAAGATTAGGGCAATGGATTCAAAGCCCTGGTTCCACTAGCTGTGTGGATTTATGCATGTGTCTTATCCACTCTGAACCTCATTTTAAAATTGGAAACAATACCACTTTTTTATGATATTGCTGTGACATTAAATGTGATCATATTTCAAATATTTTCCACACGCATACACACGCGAAATAGTCCCCAAGGGTCAAAATATGAGGAGCTTTAACAGTTGGGTCTGTGAATACACTCTATGAATAACTAGAAACAAGGTAAGAATTAAATTATGGTATGTTATTAACAGTATTGGCCACCACCTTTTATTAGCTATGATTCTTTTAGCATCTGGGGAAACAGAAGAGACAGAATCCAGCCTGGTTCACACAAGCTTGGGGCAGTTTATCTGTAACATTGTGGAAGCTAAAGCCTGACAACTCCCATTAAGCTCTAAGGGCTGCACTTTGGGATAAAGCCCCTTTCTTATTGCACCTTTTAATAATCCTCTCCTGCCTTCATTCCCCACCTCCATCCCCACCCCTACCAAGAACCACTTGGAGCTTTAGCCTAGAGGAGTGTTTGATGCTGTGACCCTTGCCTAAAACTAGGGACATTTATCCTGGAATGACTCCCTCATCTTTTCTTGGAATGTTCAACTTGGCATCCAGGCAGTCTAAGCCCACTCCATGTCTAGCCTGCATATCAGCTAGGAGAAAGAAGTGTCCTACATGAAATGTTTTTTCTAAGACAAATACTCAAAGGGAAAGGGATTATAGATTCTTACTGGATGATTCTGGGTAAGGAGGCACTTGGGCTGTGGAGGCACTTGGGCTGTGACACTGCACCATACTAAGAATCAAAGAAGAGGAAAGTCAACCCTAGAAGCTGTGTCTTCCCATCTGTCTTAGTCAGCCCAGGCTGCTTTAACAAGAATACCACAGACAGGATGGCTTAAACAACAAACATTTATTCCTCACAGTTCTGGAATCGGGGAAGTCCAAGATCATCGTGCTGGCACAATCACTATCTGAGGAGGGTCCATTCCTGGTTTGTGGATGTACATCTTCTTGAATCCTCCCTTGGAAGAGAGGAAGCCAGCTCTTCTGTCTTTTCTTATCAGGGCACTTATCCCATTCATAAGGGCTCCATCCTCATGACCTAATTATTTCCCAAAGGTCCTACCTTCTAAAACCGTCACAATGCAGATTAGAATTTCACCATAAGAATTTTGGAGTAACACAAATATGCAAGTCATATCAATATCCCTGATGCTTAATTAAGAGGTCCTGAATCATTTCCACAATTCCACCCAAAGATAGTCTCAACAGATCATCACAGCTGTCACCTTAAGTAATAAATCCATGTATGTGCCAGATATTGTGCCCAAGCATTGTCACACTCAGTACATCTGGCTCTTTCATCATTGTATTGTGTTTCCTTCAGCAAAAAGAGGCTTTTGTTTCATTTTGTTTTTACCTCCGCTGCAGGGTCCCCACACCCCAGTCTGTGGACCAGTCCATGGCCTGTTAGGAACTGGGCCACACAGCAGGAGATGGGCAGTGGGTGAGCGAGCAAGGCTTCATCTGTACTTGCAGCCGTTCCCCCATGCTAACATCATCATCTCAGTGCCACCTCAGATCATCAAATATTAGATTCTCATAGGATCCCCGGTGCCAAAAAGGTCGGGGGCCACTGATCTGCTGAGTACTTTCTCCCCCCTCCTGGGCACCACTATTTATATGGCCACTAAAGTGAGCAAAGATGGGATGAGAAGGTGCTATCAGATGTGTTACTTTGGTTGTCTCATCATTTCTCTGCACAGTTGAAGAGGATAGATTTGCTGATGATCCTGCAGTGTCCTTGAAATACAGCCTAAAGCTCTTTAGCTTAATTTAAATAGTGCTCAGTTACTTCTAAGAGAAAAGAAATTGCTGTGTTTGCAGCTTAGAGACTCCCCCAAATTCTAGGATGGTCTCTGATTTATGCTGCCAAAAAGCCTGTTGCTGATTACACTGGATGTCCCATAAATTAATGAGGGCTGGATATGGAGGTGACAATAATTGCTGAGTCTCTGAAGCAGAAAATGCAACACTAATACGTATGTTTCAGAAATATCCTCTTGTCTATATGTTTGGAGTAGAAAGTGCTGATGAGGATCAATTTTATATTGACTTTAAATTTTTCAATTGACCCAGAGCTCTTTTTATTAAGTAATGTGCACAAAAACATTTCATCCCAGGCCAACTTGATGACTCAGAGAATTCTCTTTAGAATACAGCAACCTGGATAGAATTAAAAACACAATATAGTCATTATTTTATTCACCCTTTTAATAAATATATATTGAGCACCTTCTATGTGCTCAATTCTAGAATCTATGCTAGACTATGAGCAAGACAATCTGCCCTCAAGGATTCTAACATCTAATGAGCTCAATGGACACATCAATAAACGGTCCTGGCTTAGTGTGAAATGTTTTATTAGCTGTAAGTGCAGGGTATGTGGAAGCGCTAACGAAGGACTCACAGAAGGTACCCTGTATACTTCACGAGTATTTAACTCTTGTTGAATGAATGCATGAATGAATGAATGAATGACTATGATAGCCTTGGAACTGAGATTTGAAGGGAAGTAGAAATTGGCTAAGCCGAAAAGGAGATAAAGGGCATTTGAGGCTGAGGAAACAGCATGTGCAGACAGGAAGGTGTGATGTTTTAAATATAGCCCAGGTGTGTGGGGAGGCAGATGGTGGGCTCTATGTAGTCAAGAACTAAGGACCTTGAGAGTTAAGTTACCACCTGTGCAAATAGACATACTCATAGAAGGTAGAGTGGACCCAAGGGGCCTCACACTCCTTTAAGGGGCAGGTCTCAGCACACAATTAATGGTCACCTGGACACATTATTTTCTGTGTTTGGAGTGGAAATCATACATAAAAGAGGTAGTTACAAATGGGTTCAACTCATTTAGACACTTACCTAGAGAGGCAGCCCAATAGAACCAAAGTGCCTACTGTGAGAGACCTTTTGAGGTCCTGGCTCTGCCATCCTAAATTGAGCTGATCCTCCTGCTTGCTACAAAGTCAGGCTATATTTTCAGTTTTGTCTGAATGTTGAGCAACACAATATGAAATCTTCCTTCATGCAATACTGCCTTCCACACTTTTATCAGCTACTCTTTTCCCACATTCTCAGTTCCTATCTTTATGTTTGTTGGTATTGCATTTTTTTTGTTTTTATCTTGTTTGAATCCTCAAGTCAGTATGGGGAAATGTGAGCATCCCTCTTCCGAGCATGTTCCTCTGGGACATGGTCTCTGAGCTTTGACTCACAGGTTAGAGATTCTGTCATGCTTCTCTGAACTTGACTCAATGACTGCAGTGGCCTGGCTGATTTATGGCTGTTTCTTCCCATGTTTGATCTTAGCAAACAGACAGTTGTGATGTAGCGGATTCATTCTACTCACCTACTGGCATCTTGATGTTTGGGTCTAATAGCTTGTTAACTGCTCTGAGGACAGGCACTGCCCTTCCTGACTACCATTGAGAATGGTCTCTATGGCAACCACATCACATCGGGGACCATGCTCATTCTTCAAGGCTTTCCTTCCCCATTTTTCTCTGGTGGCTTCTGGGTAACCTATAATGGTTGGAGCCCTGCCTCACCCTGCCAGGAAGCTACTGCTGATTTAAAGCCTCTCAAAGGAACTTAACAAGACACACTGCTTTCCTCTGGCCTTGTTGCTTATTCTGCATCACACTTCGTCCAGATCTGCAGGGAGCTGTCATTCCTCCTTTATCATTTTTCTTTTTGGTGTTTCCCAGGTATTGCTCTCTCTCTCTCAGAAGGCTTTGACATGGTTTCTCCAGATCTCTCTGCTCTCTGCTCATTAATATCTCGGAACAGTCTCTTCTGAATCCTGGCATTCAATATGTTCTTTTCCCCCTCATTCCCCTTTGTTTAGTCATTCACTCATCTCTTCAAAAGTGACTCCCAAGCTTTCTGGTCTTCATCCGTACCAAAGAGATTTGTGTCAAAGATACTCACATAGGCAATTCAAATATAATATATGAAGAAAAAAACAATTTATGTGTGATAGGTCTCTAGGGTATCTGGTCTGCTGATCACATTCAGGGCCCAACTATAATGCTACCAATAACAGCAAACATTTATGTAGAGCTTATTATGTACCAGGCACTTTGGTAACCACCTTACAACTAAACAACAATCCTACAGGGTAAGTACTCTTATTGTTTCATTTTACAGATGAGGAAAGTAGCACACAGAGTTAAGGAACATGCCCTAGGGCCCCCAGCTCTTAAATGGCAGATCTAGCACTTGAATTCTGGCTCTAGAATCCATACTCTTTGCCACCATACTGTACCCCGGGCAGTGACATTTTTCTATGTCCATGTGTTCCTACTAAAAGGAAAGGCCATTTCTGCAAGGCTAAATATTAATGATCTACAATACCAAGATTAAATGCCACCTGCTTTGCGAAACCACCCACCTTCCTCCACATTTAAGATATGTTCATTAGTTCATTCAGCAAACACCAAAGTATCGTGGTTATAGTGCATTCATCAATGGACTGATGAATCAGTCCATTCATATTAGGGGTGTTTTTTTGTTTTTTTTTTAAATCAATTCCACCTGCCTGTTTATATGATAAAGCTCACCTCCTTAGACTGACATTTAAGATCCTTCATGATCTGTCCTCAGAAACCTTTCCAGGCTTATCTCTTACCAGTTTTTGCATTCTCTTCTCCAACTATCCACTCCAGAACTTGTCTCCCAGAAAATATTTCCCCATTGAAAACTATCTAAGCACGATCACACCACCATGCTTTAGCTCAGCCTTTTTTTCTCTGCCTCAAGTTCTCTTTTCAAGTTCCCCTTCCTTCACCTGAGCCCTTTCTAAACACTAAGCCAGGTTTAAACACCCATCCTCTGTGGAACTTCCTAACCATCTCCTTGTCCCCACTCCCATCAGAAGGGAATTGATCTGTTTTTCCTCTATACTCCAGTACTACTGAACATACCCCTCTGTTACAGCATCTACAACAGTGTCTTAACTGTCCATTTACACATTCTCCTTACTAGCACTGTGAACTCTCGGAAGGTGAGGAAAAGGCCTTATTCACTGCATTCCAAGAACCTATACAGTATCTGGTATAGATAAGACCTTTATTATTATTATTATTATTAAACTATTAATAATAATGTTAAAAGCATCTGATTACAATCCTTACCTGACATTCTGCTAAATATTTTACCTGTTTTGTTTCTCCATGATAACAATTTTATACTGCCACAGCATTAGTAGAAAAGATGAGTTGGGCTGTAGATCTGGGTTGATGTTGGTGGGTGGAAAGCAGGCAAAGTAGATATTGGTAATTTCATCCATTGATACTTATATATTCTATTCATGGAAGAGCCCTCAGGCCTTCTCCTCAAAGCCTGTTCCTTGTTTTTTTTTATTACAACATTCTAACCAGGTGCTTCCTAAGGCCACAGGAAATCAGAAGAATACTTGAAATATGACACTGTGGCAGAGAAAGCAACAAAAAAAGGAAAAATATGACAACAGACAAAACATGAAACATTAAAATAACATGAAAAAATTCCTAAAATAAAAAGCAAATGAGAACATTTAAAACACAACTGTCACACACACAAACATGCATGTTTTGCATGTATGTTGTTTCAATCAACAGAAGCTAGATGACAATACAGACTCTAACCTTTCTAATTTCTTAGTGATGACCAAGAGGGGGTGATACTGCTATTTCACTTCCCAAGAGACAGTGAGTGTGTCTCATTCCCATGGAATCCCCGTGACTGGCACTTAACAGATGTTTTATAAGTATCTGTTAATGGTTTTGTCAGCCCTTTATTAAATGGTTTACTATTTGAGGGTACTATGCTAAATGCTTTCCAAATATGAGATCCCACTTTATAATTTACAAGTTCTTTTCACCAATATCGATTCTTTTAGCTTTATTACAGTCACTCTTGTACAAATGAGAAGGTGGGTATTCGCTCAAGTGGCAAAGTTGGGTTACAAACTAATAGGGCTGTGTCTCCTAATCCAGTCCCCCCCTCCCCGCCCCCTCACCTCCCTCAGACATCCCAGATTATAGTGAGCTCCATCCAAATCATTACTCACTTAGCACATTTACCGAGTATGTGCTAGGTTCCTAGCAGGGTCTTGGACCAGCCTCTGCCTTATACTTAGTGATTTTGCTCATTGAACATGCCATACACATGCACTATTGCATTTTATCATATCAAACTTATAAAGTAGATACTATTGCCTCTTTTTATAGAGGAGCAAACAGAGGCTCAGAAAGAAGTACTTTTCCCAAAGTTATTCAGTCTGCCTGACTGCAAAGCACTATTTACTCCCTAACCCTGCCTCGGTGGGGGTGGGGGATGGGAGGGGGTAAAGTTACACAGAACATCATCTAGAAAGAGTTCATGAAAAAGATGAAGCCCAGGCTGCACCTTGGAAAACTTATCATGCAGCCAAGATAAGTATACTGAGAGTCAATGAGCATGTTATTATAGTTATGATTAGGTTTCCATGTACTTCTCAAATCAGATGTGTAAATATAATCAAAAACATTTCTCTTTGCAGTACAGACCTCCAGCAGTTTCTACCCAGCATCCTAGTTCTGAGGAAAGATAATAAATTAGCTCTAATTAGCTTCCCCACACACTGAAGCAAGTTTCTTCTGTCACCACTTTGCAAACAGGAGAGAGGGAGGCTCGACTAGACTGCTCTTAAGGAGAGTGGTCTGTGGAGGGATGGAGGTAGGGGACCCAGCACGTGACTTCAGTTCTGTATACCTTGTGTGACCATGGACACACTATTTGTACCTTCTGGCCTTCATTTTTTTTCCCTCTGTAAAATGAGGAGCCCAGACTAGACTCTTTCTTCTGTTACACATCAGGAGTCTGTGACTCTACTGGCCTGAAGAATTTCCCAGCTTGAAGTGCCAACTTCATTTGTACATGCAGTAGAGTTCGTGAGTATACAGTGTTTATCAAGCATTGTTCTTGAAGGTGGGAATATAAAGATGAGTTAGAACTGGTCTCTGTCTCTAGGAACTCTCATTCTAGTAGAGAGAATAATAATAATTGCTACCTATTCCTATGTGCCAGGGACTCGGCCATGTCCATCAATTATGTTCTCTCATTTAATCCCTGCAAGAGACCTTTGAGGTGGTATTGTTGTTATTTGCATTTTAGAGTTGGAGAAATAGTCTCAGATACGTTAAGTCATTGTTTTATAGTTTCACTACTAGTAAATTGTGGGACTATAATTTTAGTTCAGAGCCTGATCTCTTAACCACTAGGTTATATTATTTCCCTCAGAAAGTGTTGGATGCCATCAAAGGAACGGAGATAGCAGGTCCTAGGGAGGCCCTGGGGTAGTAAGATATGTTCCATGTGAGTGATCAGGGATGGCTTTAGTTAGGATGGTATTTGAACAGAACTCTGAAGGAAAGACAGGCTTTTAATACATCAAGATGGAGGAAGAAAAACATTTGAGGTAGAAGAATGAAGAAAAGGCAGGAAAGGAAGAAAGAAGTAGGAAAGAAAAACATCAGGAATGGGTAAGAAAGAGTATATTGTGTGAAAGAAGCCTAGTGAAACATAAGCCTGGATTCTGTGCTATTCATTTAATGACAAATCATTATTGAGTGCCTACTGTGTGTCAGGCATAATTATGGCCTCTGGGTATAATGCAATGAACAACACAAACTCTAATACTTTAGTGCAGCGGTTTCTAACCAGGGGCAGTTTTGCCCCCACCAGTGACATTTTTGGAAGTGGCTGGATGTGCTTTTGGTTGTGACAACTGGGGTGGTGCTAATGGCATCACCAAGCGTGCTACAAAATATCCTTCAATGCATAGGATGATCCACACAACAAATAATTATCTGGCTCTTTAGAAATGTCAGTAGCTCTAGTGGAATGACAGGCTGGGGCCAGCTCGTGGAGAATTTTGCAGGCCAGGCTGAAGAATTTACCTATGCGTGTTTTCCGGATCATGAAACCTCAAACAACCAAAACGTAACTGCAGAAATGACAACACCAAACCCTTTCTGTTGCAAGTGACCTCACAACACAAAAGAAATCAGTCTGGTTGCCTCAGCTATTTTATTACAGGCTCGGGATGATCTGAAAATGCAATTCTACCACCTCTGGTTCAGAACCACTCAGAGCTCATGAGAATATATGGCACACCAAAAGGGAATGTCAGACGGCTTCTTCTTTCTTAATCAAATTAAGTAAATAGTGTCTCGGCAGAAACTCTGCACAGCTGAGGAATTTATTGCAAATTACCTAATCACATGGTTCTCCCATGAAAAAGAAATAGACTAAACCATGTCTCATTCTCTTCACCCATCGCAAAGTACCGGAGCTGGGCAGAGCCTGTTTATTAAGTTAAACAGTATTTACTGGGTCTAGCTTGTGAGTATCAACGTGGTAGAACTTAACTGTGCTATTTAATGCTGGTCAACAGGAAAATAGGGGTTCAGTTGTGGCTTCGAGGAGCACTCGGATTCCAGTTCAAGAGAGACAAGAAAACTATTAGGATACTCCGAGAAATGCATCTCAGAAAGAGCCCTGGCTTTGAAATTTGACAGGCTTGTTTGGAACAGCTTTGCCTTTTGCTGTGCAAACTTGAGCAAGTAATTTACTTAACCTCTCTGAACTCCATTCTCTTTACCTAGAAAAATGAAGAGTCAGATGCCTCCTGGAATTGTTATTAGGATAACCGTGAGGAAATGGGCATAAAACACCATGCTTGGCCCAGAATAAGCCCTCAGCAAATTACAGCTGTTGATGGCAGGTTATTTTTCCCTCCAAATCTTGTTGTGCAGACATGGAGTACAGCAAAAAATGAGGATCTGCAACTGAAGCTTAGTTACTTTTCTTGTCAGGGCCAAAAGGAAGGGGAGAATTCTTATGGACTAGAGGTTTCTTAGCAATTTATATAGTTCAGGCCAATACTCTGGTTCCAGGCAGGGTTGGCAGGTAAGCGGTCTGCCAGGTCGAAGGGAATAAGAGAGAAAATCAATTAAAAGAGCCTTTCAGGGACTGAGGGGTGGCACATGCCCAGGGTTAATCCCAATGGGAGACCTGTATTTCCATAACAGGCGAGGCCTTTTCTTTAACCCACTGGCACCATGAGTTGGAGTTTTCCAGGTTTGAAGTCCATTACTGGCAATGGGTGTGCACGTGTGATTAATGACCTTGGTTACGGGCCGGTTAGCAACGGAGAGCTTCATCCATCTCACTTCATGGAAGCATCACACACCATTTATTGTCTGCAGGAAGGATGTATTCCCTTGCAATTAGGAAAATGCCTTTTTTAGGAGTAGTCATGATGATTCCTGTTTAGTGACCCCATGCCTCTCTTTGCCCCATACCTGAAGGGAAGAAAAAAGAAAGGGAAAGGATAAGCCAAAGGGAGACAGAGATGGCGATTATGTCAGGTGCTATTTCGTGACCTCAAATAAATGAGGCCAAGGAGCTTTCACCTACTCTCAACTACTTCCTTTCAAAGGGACATTCAATCCAGGGAGTTTGTAAATATTGTGGCTTTAAAATCTATCCAAGGGCAAGAAGGAAGGGCATTGCATAAATGAATCCTGCGCTCATTTCTGTTGTAAAAACAAACCCCCACAACTAATGGTTTTTAATAACAGCTGTCGTTTATGGGGTGCTTCCTCTGAGTGAGGCACTGTGCTCCCCTCTATCAGTCATGTCCTATTATTATCTCTCATTTACAGTCAAGGAAACTGAGATATAAAGAGGAGAAGTAACATCCTCTGGATTCAACAGCTAGGAAACAACCAAGCCGGGTCCCACAGTCTCACTCACTCTGGAGCTGTGCGCTTCGCCGCCCTGCCAGATTGCACTTCTGTCTCATTCACAGAACAAGGACCAACACACAAAAACTGATGAATCGCAGATACATGTTCCTTTAAGAGAACGCACCATATGCAAGGAGAAGGGCATTCATTTATTCCACAGTTATTTATCGAATACCCACTCTGGCTGGGCGTAAGTCCTGAGAATACGATAGGGAATAAGGTAAATGGTCACAGAGCTAGCTAACCCTCTGCCTGTGAGGAGAAACGACAATAGCAACAACCACGACAGCTATTACTTAAAGTTTATTATGCACCTTGTACTATGCTAAGTATTTTACACACACAATCTCGTTTAATCTTCACCATAATCAATGACGAATGCATTATAGTTATTCATATTTTACAAAGGAGGAAATGCTGGCACAGAAAGTTTAAATAAGCTGGCCAAGATTTAAGGCTACCAATCAGTGTAGTGGACCTATGCTTTGAAAGCACACAGTCTGACCCTAGCCTGTGCTTTTAGAAACGAAACAAGTAACTACAAATGTGTTAAGGTTTCCCGAGAGCATGGTGGGGAGAAGACAGGGGTGATGAAGGTGCAGGGCACTTGGAACAGGAGGAACTAGCCTGTGCTGGTGTAAGAGGAGAGAGCCAGTGTGAAAGGGAGCCATGCGCAAACGTGGGCTGAGAAGAGGAAGAGGGAGTTTATTGCACCCAGTGAACCCTGAAGAGCACTGATTGATTGATTGGCATCTAGAGACCAGTGTAGCTGGAGCTTTGGGGCCACGGGGAATGGCATGATAGGAAGCTGGACATGTGGGTCTGGAGCCAACTTACATTAGGGCCTAGAAGGCTATGTCGAAGATTTTTGAATTTCACCATAGGGATCTTAGGCTGCTAAAGTGTTGACCTCCTTGCAACAGTAGCTAGCATTAGGATAACTAATTACGGGGACATGGTTTGTGTTTTAAAGGGATTGCCGTAACATGGTATAAAGAATAGAGAAGAGCAAGTGGGGATTCAGGATGACCCATAGTCCAGGTGAGAAATGATGGTAGCTTGAAACATTCCTAAGATTCAAAAATATTTGTGTGCTTCACTGCGAGAATTCTTTAAATCCTCCATTCTGATGATACAGAAAACAGAGGGAGTAACTTGGAAAAAAAATGTCAAGTTCTATTTTTCTGGAGTACTTCATGTGATACTTTCATGGTTTGCATGAGAACAATGGTACAAGAAACAATTGCAAAGCACTGTTTCATTAGAAATAAACACAGGAGAACTTAGATACATTGCAGAAAACTATGACCTGAAATAACTTATCTCAAAGCACTCTGACTTGCCCACTGGATTCTTATGCTCTCAGGATCAAAAGTCAGACAGCTCTGATGGATCTGAGTCCTTTCCTAAGCTAATTATTACCTCTGTTTGTTTGTTTGTTTCTGCAACTTACATAGTTAATGGGCTCAATCTCCTCAGCAATGAAATGAATCTAACACTAGCACTCACCCCACAGGGTTCTCATAAGGATGAATACTCTTGGTCAAGATCATAGTATATAGGGAAGACTCAAAGTGAAAGTAGTTATTATGTTATTTTATCACTATTCCATTAGGGACAGATCTACTTTAGACCCCTACCCTTGCACTGTGTTTCTTATTAATAGCCTTTGTACGTCGTTCTCTGAAAAGGAATCTTCTTTCTCAATCTCCATGTGGCTCATTCTTGTTCATTCATTTCTACCCAAATCACTCCTCAGTGGGCCTTCACAGACTTCTGATCTCAAATAGTCCTTTACACTACCTCCCTGCCCTGCTTTACTTTTTCCTCCTAGCTCACATTGCTTCCTGACATTATACAGCCTTCATTCATATATCAATGTTCCATTTCATTCCACTAGAATGTGAGTTCTGTGAGAGCAGGGATCTTATCTCATGTTCACAGCTGTATCTCAAGCATCTAGAATGGTGTCTGTCATAGAGCAGGAGCCTGATACACATTGGATAAATAAATAGAAGAATAAATGAGGATTTTATCACACATCTACTATATTCCAAGTCCTAGCTTTACTTCAGGTCTTCTGTTTCTTTTTTCCTCTGTGGCATAGTGGATCATTTATCAATCCAAAGCCTGTGTACTAATTTTATTCTTTTTCTCTTCTCTAAAAGCAATCTCCACATCTCTAGTTTCTAATCTGCTTCCATAGAAACTCTGTACTTAAGATAAAGGATCTGTAGCTTCCCAGAAAGGGTGACAGACTTTGCCTTCAGTGCCCAGCAGTCTATGAAGGCATTCATTGCCAGTGCTGTAGAATATACATGCTTCCACATATCCAAGTTATCAAACACTATGGACTAGAATCTGGTTCAGAAAACTGGATAGGACCATAGGGCCATCTTGTTATATGGTCACATGCTTCCACCAGGACTTTTAACATGCTTCGACCAGGACCTTTAACAGTTTTACTGAGGTATAATAATTGTATAAAAATATGCATATTTAAAGTGTACAATTTGATAGGTTTTGACGTATGCATACACCTGTGAAACCATCACCACAGTTAATACACATTTCCATCAAAACCCAAAGTTTGTCCACCTCCCTGCATTCTCCACATACCCCCCCCCCCCCACACACACACAACCCCTATACACAGGTAACCACAGGTGTCCATTCTGTCCTTCCACTTACTTTGCATTTTCTAGAATTTTGTATGAATGGAATCTTCGAGCATAAAATCTCTGGCTTCTTTCTCTCACCATAGTTATTTTGACATTCATTCATTCATGCTGTCAAGTGTTGTCAATAGTTTGTTCCTTTTTATTGCTGATTAGTATTTTCCTATATGTCAAATTCTGTTTTTCTGGAGTATTTCTAGGTTTTTATCTCAGATATATATCACAACTAGTTTATCTGTTCACCTGTTGCCCACTTGGGCAGTTTCTAGTTTGAGGCTGCAACAAAGTTGCAATGAGCATTTACATACAAATTTTTGTGTAGATATTTGTTTTCATTTTCCTTGGGTAAATACCCCAAAGTGGAATTGTGGATTGTATGATAGGTCTATGTTTAACTTTTAAATAAATTGGCAATCTCTTTTCCAAAGTGTTTGTACCATTTTATACCTCTACCAGCATTGTCTGAGTGTCCCAGTTATTCCTTTTTTCTTGGTATGATTAGTCTATTTAATCTTAGTCTCTTGGGTTATAGTGGTACTTATTATCCTTTTAACTCGCAACTCCCTAATAATCAGTGATTTTCAGCATTATTTCATGTGTTTGTCATTTTTATATGTTTTTTTTGTCAAATACCCATTTTTTAATGGGAGTATCTTATTTTTGAGTTATAAGCATTTCTTGATATATTCGTTGAACATATATTTATTGGACAAATCCTTTGTCCAATAAATCTTTCGCAAATATTTTCTTTTAGTCCGTGACCTGCCTTTTCAATTTTCTTTCTATGTTTCCTGAATGGAGCAGTTTTGTCACATTCCTTGCCATAGTCATAGAAACTAAAACAACAATCTTACACATTGAAAATGTTTGGTAAATTTCAGTTCAGCGAATGAGGCAAGCTCTAACTTTGAGTACTTCAAGCCAAGCACATGAAAGGTGACTTCGTTTCCTCAATTTACCACCGATCTATAAAATCAAGAAAATATTATCTAATCCAGGTGGTATTATAAGAATTAAGCAACTATGATTAGGTTTTATTAGACCAATGCTAGGCAAAGAGTAAGCATTCAGTAAGTATCATCATGATTTTATTCTGTGATCTTTGGGAACAGAAGTGGGGCCAAAGATTCAAAGTCATAGAGAAGCAGATTATCTTAATTTAGTCAAGTTAGTAAATTATTTTCCCTTGTTGTCCAATAAATAGAATGAAATGGAATACCACATCAGCTACTGAGCTCCCCACCACTGGGAATATTTAAGCAGAGAGAGAATAACTGTTCGATCAGGTTCTAGAAGAGAGGGTTGTAACCTTGAGAAAAATACTGATTTTCTTTTTTCTCTTCTATTTTTGAAGAAATGTTTGACTAATGGTAGGAAATAACAGCAGCAATAACAGCAACATGTCATTATATATAATGTATTATATTTTATGGTATACTATGATATATAATATAGACTGTATTATATATACTATATAATATATACTAATTTATTTTTGAGGGTTTTTTTTTATTGTGCTGAGCACTTATAAAATATTATTTAATTATCACAATCACCACTTAAGGTAAGAGTGAATATCATCTGTATTCAATGGATGTGAAAAATGAGTTTAGAGGTGGTAGATAACTTGCCCAATAACACAGCTTGGAGAAGCAGGGCCTTGAGTACAGGTATAAGTTAAATACATGCTTGCAACCCAGGTACTCTGTGGCCAGTTTCCTTGTGCTTAATTGTAGCCTAGGGAAAATGTTGCTGAAACAAACAGTTCCCCAATACTTTGTCTCTTCACACTGCCCCATCTCCACTACAGTCTATCTCTGAGTCAGTGGGAATATGTATTTATGTTTTGGTCCACAGCTGCAGAATTCTTCTTCTGTTGGCTCAGCAGGTCAACCCCTAAAGTAGCCAAAGAGCAGGGCGGCCATGCCTGAGGTCAGCCACCTGACTTGCTTTCCACTCAGCTTTATCAGCTGGATCTCAGCTTCCTAGGGGAATGAAATTCACCATCTCCAGTTGGAACAGGACTTTTCCAAGCTTTTCCTTCTGGCATACAGAGTATTTGTTTGTTTTGGAAGTCCTCAAAAGTACCAGCTTTCTCATCACGAGGCAGTAAGGAATGTCCCCATTTGGTGCTTGTCCATCCAGCACATGATATTTATGTTGTTGCTGCAAAGCTGTTGGACCCTTGGATCCTAATCATCCAAAGATACTTCTGTGGCTTTTAAAAACCAGGCCCAGTCTTCTGACAAGTGCCTGCCTCACTGCCATCCTGATTACTGGCTCCTGCTGGCAAGATAACCATAACGATGTTCACCAGATTGTGCCAAACAGACGTTACCTAGCAACCAGCAGAAGCACTTGGGATGTGTTCTAAACACTGTGTGCAATTCTTTAAGCATCTTAGATACAATGGAGAATAAAAGCATGCCATGAGGAAGCTTTGTGAGAACAGCTTTGGAGTCAGACACACCCTTGTACAACCCTGACTCTGTGACTCCTGTAACCTTGAGCAACTCTCTGAGCCTCAGTTTCCTAACCTAGAAAATGGAGAACAATAATAGTATCCACTTCATGCTAATGTGAATGTAATGGCATGGATATAATACATGAACATGAGATACAGGAGATAATAGCCTGTATTAAATAGATATTCAACAAATGTTAGTTCTGTTCATAATACTGTTTTTTCCTGTGTTACATTTTATAAAAATATAAATCTAAGCATCTGAAAGACTAGGATCTTGTTCTCCCTACCCTATATTAGTAAATCACTGTTTCTTTAAGGATATCTCTTAATCTGTGTCCAATTTACTTTTCTTATCTGATTTATGGGACAATAATAAATGTTGTTCTGGAGCCCACTTGAAATTAGGGATGTGAAAAAATTCCGAAGACTAGAATATAAATGCAAAAGTGAGTTACATTTATTGTTGGTATAAGTTTTAGTTGAGGGAGGTTAGCAGCACTGGGAGGCTGACTAGAGATCCTTGTCTAATATTTTTTATTTCTATCCAGTTATGGTCCTGGTATTTATAAAGGTGAAACAGATATTTGAAATCATGGTGAAGCCCATCTACCTATCCCGCTCCTTATTTTATTTTCACTTTAATTTCTGTGTTAATTTCAGTTAAAGTATTCCATTTCCAATACCAAAAGAGCCCATTGCCAGGGCAGATAAATGGTATGAAGGGCATGTAGTCGTACTCGTCAAGTTGGATAAACCAAGGGTAGAATTATCCAAAGGATGGATGTGAATTATACAGCATCATGCAAATTTCTTGGATTTTTGGAGTGAAGTAGATATGGGTTCAAATCCTACTGGCCTATCACCTTTCTAGCACTGAGATCTTGGATAAGTAACTTATGTCCATAAGCTTGTAAAATGTAAAGTCGTATAATACAATTTATATGTAAAATGTAAAGTCGTATAATACAATTTACCCTGTAGGGTTGTTGAGCATATGAGGGTAATGAATATGAAGTGCCTATTAAGGTGTCTCAGTATATGATATGTATTAAATACAATAGCAATAACTATAATTGGGAAGGAAAACAGAGCCCAAGTAGGGGAATGGTTCCAAATGTTTGATCTGAGCAGAAAATATGAACCATTAATAGGAAGTAAATGTGAGGGGTCAAGAGGCAGGGAGATGAGAAATAAGTCAGCAGACAGGCTAATGGAGACAAATGATTTGGAGCCTAGGCCAGGAAATAAGTCTAAGTTTTGGAACCTCAGCTGAAAGGTACAGAAGAGATCAGACACCTCAGCTACTTTGGGAAGCTTTGTCTTCATGTCTTTGCCTTTGTAGACCATCGCTTTTTCCTTAAGGAGTCAAATGACAACCCCCTGCAGAAGTGCCTGATAAAAAATAGGTTGTTAGCAAGAGAAGAGACTAGGGCACTCTGAGCATAGGGTCCTGACCAGTGACAGTTGTGCATTTTGCACTTGGAATTGCAACTCTTGATGGTCAGGAGTGAGATTTCCCTTAAGAGTTGTCCATGTGGGTAAGTACCCAGCAGAACAGTGAAGAAAACTGTTCTTCCAGCTTCATTTTCTTCTTAATCAGGTAAAAATCACAGTATATCTAAGATGCCTTTTGGCCATTGTCTCGCTGACTTCTTACCTCGGGGAGTGTCACATGAAGGAGTTGCAGGAAGCAAAGAGAGAGTGCTTGAAATGAATCCTGTCAGTCAGTCAATCCTAAATTTATCAGCTTCCCAGCTGGGCTGGATACCACAGCCAGCCCCTGAGAAGCACCTGTCTTGGCAGAGTTTAAGTCCAACAGCTACGAGGTAGAGATCTGTGTCAGTGAATAACATCAAAGAGAGTGGCTTTTTTTTTTTTCTGTCAAATCTGAGTACTAATTATCACTTATCCACATCATAGAGCTCAGGGAAATCATGGAGCAGCCTGATTTTGCAATACATTGCAATAGTTGGTCTAAGACAAATGGTATGGAGTATATCTGTACAGACAGCTGTCTTTGCAATGATGTTAAGTAGAGTGTTGAATCCACTATGGGAATGGAAATTCTTTAACCTACCAAGAACCTGTTGAGCCATAATTCCTCAATATTTTCAATAGAGATGTAAACAAATAATCCCTAAGGTTCCTCTGTGTGTGTGTGTGTGTGTGTGTGTGTGTGTGTGTGTGTGTGTGTGTAAGATTAAAACCTTATATTCTAATTTCCTATGTGAACATCTGTGACTCCACATTTATAAAATTGCAGTAATTTTTAAATACTTATATATTTTGTTTAGTGATTAACTTTATCATATCTTAAACATTTCTTTATAAAGCCCAAACCCAACCTCCGATAGAGTGCCTAGTGCACAGCTAGTACTTAGGAAATAGTAGATAGGTGAATGGATAACTCCCATTGTATGCATTGTATATTTTTCACTTACTTCAACTTTCTAGCTGTATGACCATTGACAAATTGCTTAATGTTTTTTGGCTCATATTCATCATCTATAAAATGGAGATAAAAACAGTACCTATCTCATAGAGTTGTTATAAGGATAAAATGAGTAATTATATGTAAAGTACTTACAACAGTGCCTGGTACACCGAAGTCCTATTCGAGTATTAGCTGTCATCGTCATCGTCGTCGTCGTCGTCGTTGTCGTCGTCGTCGTCATCATCATCATCATCGTCATCGGTTATTCTATAATTTCTCGTATATCTCTGTTGCCTTCAGAACACTTTTACAGATTCCCATGTCATTTAGAATCCAGACATTACTTCCTTGGGACTTCTCATGACGATACGATCAATATTTCACTTTTTAAAAAAATAATTTAAAAACATTTTTCAATTACGGTTGACATACAATATTATATTATTTTCAGGTGTACAACATAGTGATTAGGCATTTGTATAACTTATAAAATGATTGCCCTGATAAATCTAGTACCCATCTGACACCATACATAGTTATTACAATATTATTTGACTATATTCCCTATGCTGTACTTGACATCCCCATGACTATTTTGTAACTACCAATTTGTATCCCTTAATCCCATCCCTCCTTCACTCATTCTTTCCAGCCCTCATCCAATCAGGTAGTGAGATTAAAATGTTCTCTGTATCTAAGAGTATGTTTATGTTTTGCTGTTTTGTTTATTTTGTGTTTTAGATTTCACATATAAGTGAAATCACATAGTATTTGTCTTTCTCTGTCTGACTTATTTCACTCAGCATAGTACCCTCTAGGTCCATCCATGTCATTGCAGATGGCAAGATTTCATTCTTTTTTATGGCTGAATAATATTCCATTGTATATATGTACCACTTTATCCATTCATCTGTTGATGGACATTTAGGTTGCTTTCATATCTTGGCTATTATAAATAATACTGCAATGAGCATATGGATACCTATGGTTATTTTTTTTTTTTTCCAAGTTAGTGTTTTGGATTTCTTCAGATAAATACCCAGAGGTGGAATTACTGAATCCTTTTTTGTCTCTTGTGATAGCCTTGGTTTTAAAGTCTATTTAATCTGGCATAAATATTGCTAACCTAGCTTTTTCATTTGTTTGTTTCCATTTTCATGAAATATCTTTTCCCATCCCTTTACTTTCAGTCTGTGTGTGCCTTTCCAACTGAAGTAAGTCTCTTATAGGCAGTTTATATAAGGATCTTGTTTTCTTATTCATTTAGCCACTCTATGTCTTTTAATTGGAGCTTTTAATACATTTACATTTAAAGTAATTGTTATAGATATATAGTGTTGTCATTTTATTATGCATATTTTTAACTTTTTCTCTTCTTAAAAAAAGTCCCTTTACCATTTCTTGTAATATTAGTTTGGTGGTGATGGACTCCTTTAATTTTTTCTTATCTGGGAAGCTACTTATCTGTCCTTCAATTGTAAATTATAGCCTTGTTGATTAATCTTGGTTGTAAGTCCTTGCTTTTCATCGCTTTGAATATTTTGTGCCAGTCCCTTCTAGCCTGCAGAATTTCTGTTCAGAAATCAGCTAACAGCCTCATGAGAGCCCCCTTGTAGGTAACTAACTGCTTTTCTCTTGTTACTTTTAAGATCCTCTCTTTGTCTTTAAGCTTTGAGATTTTAATTATGATGTGTCTTGGTGTGGGCCTCTTTCAGTTCATCTTATGTGAGACTTTCTGTGCTTCCTGGGCTTGTATGTCTGTTCCTTCACCAGGTTAGAGAAGTTTTTCACATTATTATTATTATTTTTTAAATAGGTTTTCAATTTCTTGCTCTCTTCCCCTCATATCTCTATCATGTGAATGTTAGTAAATTTCATGTTATTCCAGAAGTCCCTTAACTATAATCCTTTTTTTTTATATTCTTTTTTTTTCTTTTTACTGTTCTGATTGGGTGTTTTCTGCTACCTTATCTTCCACATTGCTGATTTGAACCTCAGCTTCATCAAATCTACTGTAGGTTCCCTCTAATATATTCTTTATTTCAGTTATCGTAGTCAGTTCCAGAATATTTTCAGTTCCAGATTTTTTTTTTTCAAGTCCAAAACTGTTTTAAAAACCAGTATTGTAGACAACCAGTGCAGTGTTTGGTTTAGAGCAGGAATTTAATATTAAGATGCATGTTGAATGAATGAATGAATGTATAATACAATTAAAAGCAGAGTTACTCAGATTAAAATAGACACTGAGGGCTTAGAAACCTGAATTTTGGGACCTCTCTTATCCCAGGAAATAATTTTGAAGCATGACCCTCAAAATCTTCTAACCCCTTATAACATAGTTTGGAAACTACTAATCTAATCTACTGCTATCCCCACTGCAAACATTTCAGCCACGGCACTTTTGATGAGATGATTATCCTGTTGTTGCTTGGGGAAAAAAAAGATAAGAGAACAGCTCATTCTAGTCTGGACTATCAGGAATTTTAAGAAGTTTTTTATATTGATAGAAATAAACACCCTCAAGTTCCTACTTGTTGGCTATGGTTCATTTCATCCACCCACCCACCCACCCATCCATCCATCCACCCACCCCATCCACCCATCCACCACAGCCATCCATCCATCCACCACAGCCATCCATCCATCCACCACAGCCATCCATCCATCCATCCATCCACCCACCCACTCATTTATTTTAAACACATATTGAGCATCAGTTTTGTGTCTTGTGTGAACATTCACTTTGAGGATATTCACATGGCCTTTTTTTTTTTTTTTTTTAAGGTCTTCTTATGTATCTCATTCAACCACAATCAATGCGGATTTTTACTGGGGGTTTTCTTGAGCAAAGGAAGATTCTTGCCAAACAATATGAAGCAAGAACTTCTTAAAATCTACTTTTCAAATATCTGCCCTCATGAACCTATTCAATACATCAGCAGCTCAAGTAATCACCCCCTCTTGTCAGCTACCTCACTCTAGACCTCTATTTTTCCTTATTTTTTTTTCTGTTCTCCAAAATGGCTTTTCTCTAGATAGCCCCCAAACCCTCTCATAAATACTGTGATCTAATAACCATTTTCTAAGCTTCTGCCACATCTAACATTCCAGTCAGTCATACAAAAGTTTTCTTCCTGGTAGCCTACCCTTAAACTGTAGGAGGGAAGAGATTGTAATTAATTATACTCTATCATATTTTTCCCTGTTTGACAAAGAAGAATAATCTATGGGTCCAGCCTTCAAGTAGCTATCACACTTAGTGTAATGAATATTAAGAATTGCCCATTCAACAAGTATTTATTGAGCATATACTATGTGTCATTCACTTTTCTAGGTTCTGGGGATACTGCAATAAATAAAATAGACAACATTCCCTATCCTCATGGAGCTTCCATTCTGGAAGAGGGAGGTAGACTAATAAAAATAAATAAATAGGTAAACAATGGTTAAGTGTGTCAGATGATAATAAATTTAATAAATGCAATGGAGAAAAATAAATTGAAGACAGGTACTGAGGCAAAAGGAGAGGTTGGGGTTACTTCATTGCCCATAAAGCTATATGGCGATTAAAATCTGGGGTTAACTGATGGCCAGACTAGTGGGCTTATTAGTGTGCGTGCGTGTGTGTGTGCGTGCGTGCATGGTATTATTCCTGATGGTCTCAAGCAAGATGACAGTAGCGAGATGGTGAGTGATGAAGGCAGGGAAAAATGGGGTCCAGGGATGAGCCATCTCTATTTTCCTGCCAATGGTGATTTGAGGGCTGGTGAATGGGTGTTGTTCTTTGGATCCCACAGGGTCCCTGGGATCCCTCCTGAGTTTCATCAATGAAGGGAAGAGAGAAACTTGAGGAGCTGTGGAAATAGGTATGGAAATTTTGGAGCATGGAGGTGGAAGGAGGCAATTAAGATGAACTCAGAATAAGAGGCAGCATAATGATTAGCCATCCATTTGTGGAATGTGAGGGCAAAATATATTTTAATGGCTAGAGGGCAGTACCTGTAAAGACCTGAAGGTATGGAGGAGGTATCTCGTTTGTTTAAAGAACTGCACGTAGCTTTCCTTGACTGGAACCCAGGGTACAAAGTAGAGTCAAGAGATATAAGAGGAGAGAAGTAGACTGCTATCATGAGTAAATTTGCATGTCATTCTAGGATTGTAGTTTTCACACCTCTGGCATTGGGGAAACATTCCAAGCGGAAGAATGAAATGACCAGATCTTATATTTTAGCAAGGCTCTTTTACTATGTCTTGCAGGCAAAAAGACTCAATGGGGCGAAGTGCTTCAACCTGGAGCAAGGGTAGAGGACAGTAGGCAAAAAGAGATGGAGGCTGGCGTAGCAACCTCCAGTCCAAGCCCAGTCCTCTTCTGCCTCACAGCCCAGCAGCTATTCTAAGACATGCCTGGGATCTTCTCTCCACTAGAGAAAATCTTCCAGTTGCTTGGGTCAGCCCATCTCAGAGGTGTGCACTAATATTCAGGGCTTTCACAGCTGTCTGGAGATCGTAGCAGCTGTCCTTCCTTCTCACTGTCCTCTTGCCCTCACGTGGAAAAATCAACATCAAAGTGAACAGGTGTTGCTAATGGTACTAGAGAATAGGAGAGTCAGGAAACAACTTCAAGGCTGAAATAATAACATTTTAATTGGAAATCTACTGTGAAGAGACTAACCTATGTAGATATATGCAAATCCTATGCAAATACACATGTGGTCTTTCTAACTATTGTCAGAACCTCAATTTCACCCATGGGAATTCTTAATGGTAGATGCAAGCATTCAGCTGAGGCTAAGGGCTGTTGATGAACAATTCTAGGTTTTACCTATGTTTAAGCCATAATTAAGAAATATATTGATGGCAACCTGAACTTAATTAGCTTAATTGAATGTTGGAATTGATTGGGTCTTCCGAGAGCCTTGTCTGTGAAGCTAAGCCTTGGAGAGTTTGCAGGGGGCGGAATAAAACTAAACTTAAAAGCACCTAACAGAAATGAAAAGGAATGGGCGAGGAGCCACTGGGAGCATTATTAAAGGGAAAAGATTCTTATCAGAGAGTTGAAAGAGGAATGCTTAAATTTCATGTCATGCATAGCCTGTTCTAGGTCAGACCACTCAGTCAAAATGGGAAAAAAAAAACAAAACTGATGTTGAGAAGCAAGATAGTGTGAGCTACAGAAGAGGAAGGAGGCATCCTTGTGGGAGAGTGAGGGAGAGTGAGGAAGAGTATCACAATGAACACTCAGTTGTATCAGACTGACTGGGACCACCCCAGTACCCCTAGGCGGGGGTCAAGCTGCTCCAAGCAAAACCCCTAGGTCACATTCTAGCACCCGAAGAGGTTGCCAAGGAGCTTAGTGGTTAAAAACAAAGGATTTCAGCTACATGATATAAGCCTTTTATTGTCTTTATTAATAACTAATTTATGCTATCAAGTTATGGACTAATTTTTTCATTCAAAAACAACCACATTATCTAGAATGAGGTGATCCTGAGATTACATCCAAGCTCTGCCCCTTTTACGCTGTGACCTTCGCATTCCTGAGCTCAGTTTTTTTTTTTTTTTTTTTTTAAACCAGATTTGGTAGAACATATCCAATCCAATGAGAAAGTAGAAAAGTGCAAACCTGTGGTGCTGATCAGTGGTGCTGATCAGTTCCTACCTCAAGTTCCTGTGAGGTCCGGTGGCTTTTAAGTGTTGAGCTGAGGTGTAAGCCACAGCGCCTGGCTCCATGCCATTATACCTTTCTGCCTTGATCCCCTCTGCCTTCTACCCTGGTCCCCTCCTTTTTCAGGGAGCTCCTTGAGTTACTTACCCAGAAGTACTGTCTCTCTGTCCCCCATTCTTTCTTTGGTGAGGTCTGCCTCACCTGTGTGGCCTCTCCTAGTCAACAGAAACCTCCTAATGTCGGCCTTGCTATCTGTATTGCACCTTTAAAGCTCATTTCTTCCATAAAAGCTTCCCTTCCCACACACGTGATGATAAAATAAACGAGGATGTAAAACATGAATTATGTTTTCCATTTCATTTTTATAATTATGTGCTTATGTATACATGCATACACATCTAAGTACCGAGAATGAAAAAAAAAAATTACTGGAAGTAAAAAATCCAGAATGTTACCAGTTGTTAATTCTGAGCATTGTTGGGATTTTTCAAAATTGTCCACAAAGGATGTATGATTTTTAATTGAGAAAAATAAACATGATTTAAAAAAAATGAGTGTACTTGCCTGAAAAATCAGTTAACTTGGGTCTCAACCTTGTTCCTTACAGACTGTGCCCTGTCCCTTTTGAGGGCAGTTCTGGTTACATGGCCCTCCAGAACTGATTTGAGAGAAAAGTAAATTCCTCTGTCTCAGGCCTCCTGTCCTAAGTTTTAGTTGCAGGAGAAGCCCATTTTTGAGAGAAAAGCAGCTCAAATTTACAATATTGCAGAAGCAGAATCCTCGTTTCTAGAGGATTCAAGGATTTCCTTGAGGTCATATCTAACTTTCCAGGAATATATTCAGACGTGACCTCCAGTGTTGATGTGGCATTTTCCTTCTTCAGATATGAGGATAGTATCCCTTCTGGGATTTCCAGGCTTATTAAATGTCAACCCCATGGGCACCCCCTCTGCAAAACTGGGATCACATAGCCACCTCCCCCACCCCCCGCCCCACATATATACAAACACACCTACCACCATCACTGCCACCTCCACTTCCATGATCACCACCATGCCCATGACATCACATGCAGCTTCAGGTCCAGCGTGAGGTCTTGGACTCATCTTGATTTGGGTGCATTGCAGAACCAACTTAGAAGGCTCCTTCAGCCTTACATTGTTTTGCTACTAGTCTAGACACCCCTGCTTAGACACCCTGATCACTTCTGCTCTGTTACTTGTGTTTAAGTCACAGTTTTTGGTAACTTGCGTCATATAACAGCCCTGTCTGACTTACCTGTACCTCTTAACATCGTTTGCCCAACCCCCTGTAACTTCATGAGGTTGACAGTAAGAACAAGTGATCTCTCAAGATCACCATGGGGTTTTTGCCTTTGAATTACTGACAAGAGGCATATTAATATAATTATCCCTGTAACCCAGGATAAATCACAGTTAATTGTGATGGTTCTTCTTATAAGCAAATGAAATAGGTTTGGAAATGTTTGATAGAGAGTTTTGGTATCATACTCCTATGATTGATCCACGTTGTGCGCATGTCTGTGTATGTGTGTGTTTGTGCACATGTTCTTAGGTGTGGCGTAGTAAGTCTAGATTTCATACATTATGTTCAGATCATTTAGACTTTGCTTGGTGTCCATTCTGATTTTTTCGAGATTTTTTTTTAGCCTGGCATATGATCATTTGGAATACTCAGTGTCCTAGTTTACTTTAAAAGGGCATACGTTCTTTCTTTGATGTTGTTTAACATAAGAGTTGAAAGGTTAGGCTCTGGAGACACCTGCCTTGGTTTAGAAACAGGCTCCATCTCTACGGCAATGCATCTGTGTGATAACCTTGAGTAAATTAGTAAAACTACTCGTCCAGTTTCCTTATCTTTAATACAAGGATAATAATTTTCTAATTCATAAGATCATTTTGAGGATTAAATGAGATGATAGTATGTGTAAATATTTAGAACATTGCCTGGAACATTTTAAGTGCTAAATTTTTAGCAATTGCTTAGAGATGCATATATAACTTTTTAATGATAGTATTCTATTTTTGTCTTTCTGGTTGTTGTGAAGACTTTAACATTGAGAAGGTTATTTATATCACTATCTCCTGCTTCTAAGAGGTTTTGGTTTATATGTTTTCTCATTCTGTAATAGTGCATCTCATTGTTTTATTGTAAAATGAACCTTTTATCAAAATAAAGTAACATTCTTTGTCTCATATAATGCTTTTTACCCCGAATTCTACTTTGAAAGAGTGCAAATTCCTGCTTTCTTTTTATATACTTTGTATGATTGATAAATATTTGCCCAGCTTTCCCCCTCTTTTATTTCTTTCTTTTTTTTTTGTTTTTATTTTTACTGTTTGTCTCTTGTAAACAACATATAGTTAAATTTTGCTTTTAATGCGATCTGAAAGACTTTATCTTTTACTAGCGGAACTTAAACCATTTCTACTTACTGTCATAACTAATATGTCTGGTCTTATTCCTGTCTTTTTGCTTTATGCTTTCTCTTTATACTTTCTGGGGCTTCCTTTGTTTCTTTTCTTTTTCTATATGAGCGATCTTACCTTTGTACTCTTCTTTTATTCTAGTGATTTAAAAGCTGAATATCTGTTTTTAGCCAGTCCTGGGTGAACCTAAAATAAAACGGTCTCTAAAAAAAAAAAAAAAAAAGATCCCTGAGCTCTAATAGTGACAGAAGTGTAATGGTGGGTGAGCAGCCAGGCCGCTGTGTGTGGAAGTCAATAAAATCAGTCTTAAACCTCAAAAGAATAGTGTCAGCTGTTCCCCAAGCCACCTTGTTGCAGCTGTATAAAGCCCAAGCTTCTTAGGTCCATGTCCATTGCTGTGCTTCACGCTTGGGTCCCAACCTACCTATCTGTCCCCATTTCCTTCCAGCCTTAGTTAAGTACCATGTGCTTCAGGCACATCAAACTATAAGCCATTCTCTAAAGCAGACAGATTTTTAAAAACAATTCCACCCCTAAGCTCAAACTGTTTCCTCTTTGCCTGAAAAACCGTTGGACCCTAATGCAATGTGGGGGGAAGCACAGGTGGAGTAGAGGGGCTTCCCCTTCTACTGCCCCATTCTTCTGTAAAAGACAAAATTATGCAGTAGGACTTGTTGAACAAACTTACCTGGCTTCCCCTTCTACTGCCCCATTCTTCTGTAAAAGACAAAATTATGCAGTAGGACTTGTTGAACAAACTTACCTGGCTTTGAGTTCCTTGCTCCTTGTAGCTCTGTGTGCCCTGGGTAAAACTTGACTTAGAGCCACAGTTTCCTTTGTACAATGAGAATACTGACATTATGTTTCCCGTAGAGTAAGAACTGAATGAGATAGTGAGATAAGCATGGGAAATGCTTAGCAGAATACGTGGCACCAACTAGGCATTTAATATATTTTTAATAAATAAACAAAAGAGGGAAGAAAGAAAGGAGGAAAGGATTTGTTTTAAAATATGTATGATACACTTTTTAAAAATCCAGTTAAGTGATATCCTGGTTTGCTTCAGAAAGACTAAAGCTTGTATGTCTGACTACCACTGCTGGCTCATTTTAAACGAGCCTCTCCCACACCCTCCTCTATCTCTGGGGCAGTCATGTGGTCCACAAAGCATTTCAGGTACAGACATCAGCTTCATTTATATCACCTGCCTTGCAAAGGCCCCCAGGCCTAGGGCAAATTTATTAAAGTGGAGTCTATTTATTCAATTTATTAAACAAGAATATTTGAAGGGTTTTCATTTAGAAGATTTATTCTGCTTCGCTCTAGATGGCAGGCCTAAGTTCTTTGGGTAAAAGTTATAAGAGGGCAGATTTTAGCTCAGCCTAAGATATAACAAAAGATTTTTTGAAAGGGGAGGTATTCATTGATTCATTCATTTGACATGGATTTATCAATCTGTTCATCAATCAAGAGTCAGAAGAGAAAACTACCTTGTAAATAGTTCTTGCTCTGTTCGGAACACTGGTAGGCTTTTACACATACTCTTGACTGTGCAAGGAAAAATATTATCTCATTAAATAGGTAGCAAAAAGTGCGGCTCAGAGAACTGTGACTTGACCAAGCTGAACAGCAGCCAGCCTGTGATTGAGTCTGGCTTAAACTCAGATCCCTCTGTTCTCTGCACAACTTGTTCTCTTTCCACTTGACTGTGCTGTCTGCCAAAACAGATAGAGGACCAGATCAGCATGACCACCAGAAATTGGATGCAAGACTGAACAATCCGTCAGCCCACTCCCCCCGCTCCCCGCCAGCCCCCATCATTCTTTCTCCTTTACCTCCCTCCTGTCTGTCTATCCACCTCTGCCAGCCCTCAAATCAGCCCCAGTATGCTGCACAAAATTAGACACTTCACGGTTCTAACCATCACATCGTCACTGTTATCAGATCACTTCTCAAAATTATTGCTCATCACAGGAACACTTCCTTCATCACCAGGCCTCATATGTAAATGATTTCCTCATTCAGATTTAACCTGCAGGTACTCTAGTCATTGTCGTGAATAAGACCTAAAGCAGAAGTGTAGCTCTTCTGTGATGACGTCCAAGGGAGGGTGCAACTGCCAGGACCCTGTTAGGAAGCATAGTTAACCTCAGGTGCTTCACATGAAGATGCTTTAATGCAGGGGCTACTTGCAGAGCTGTGAACAGGGTGCAGGTCCACAGGGATCAAGTAGGGGTGGTGAGGCATCCAAGGATGTCAAAAGTTTGAAACTATTTGCATTCCCAGGGCTGAAGGAACAAAAAGAGGAAATGGTGTTATCTGAGAAGGTGGGAATCTGGGCTGTGGAGGAGCAGGTGGCCCAGACCTACATTCCTGGATGGCCACAGCTCCTGCAAAAGAGGCTCTAAAGTAAAAAGGACAAGGGGAAGAAATACCCCAGCCTCTTTTTCTTCCTGCTCCTTAACCTCCTATCAGAGCTTCCCATTGGTGGAACGCAGCCAAGAGCCAAAAGAGAAAGAAGTCCCCACAAAGCTGTTCACAAGCATCAGTCTCCTGGTCTACAAAACAGGGCAGAACAGGATGAAAAATGGATGGGGCAAGGACCACACTGAAAATAATGAGTTCGCAAAAGGAGATTGGATAAGTGATCTGGTGGGCTGAATTGAGAGGAAAAGCCCACACTGAATCGCCGTGAGAGAGCCTTTCTGCTTCTCTGGGGCCAGCGTTCAGCAAGGAAGGGGTTAGAGAATGCTCTTATGGTTTCTTCCAGAGTTATCCATCATTCACTCACATTGCAGCTCCTGCCAAATGCCAGCCTGGCTTCAATGTGTCAGTCTCTAGAAGGATTTCTCCTGGATGTTAAGATTCATTCATTCATTCACCAGAGATTTACTATGTGTCATAATTTATTTCAAATACTGGGAATGCAACAATGAAAAAGATGCAACTGCTGTCCTTTTGCACATCACTATATACTAAGAGAAATAGATATGGGGATCAATTATTTCAACATGTTAGATGTAAAAGTATGAATGCTGATCTGTGGGATCAAAGGTAGTATGAGTAACCTTTCCTCCTTGAGAGAATTTGTGAAGGTGGTACTTAGGTCTTAAAGGATGGATTGGAGTTTTATAGTGGCAGGAGAGGGCAGGACCATTCCTGGAAGACAGCATGGAAAATGCCACGTTATATAAGACCGAAAATAGATGCTGTGTTTAGGGAGCAGCTAGAAAGCGACTATGGCTGGAGCAATGGGCACAGATTGTATAACAGGTTATGGGCATAGTGAGCTTCCTGGAAGGGTCAAACCTGACCAGATTCTTGCTTTTTCCAACACCCCGAGTCGAGAGGAAACGTTTCCAAAGAGGCCTTCCTGCCTGTTCCCTCGTATATCCTTCTACACAAAAACAAAACGGAGGGTGTCCCAGGGCCCTGGGTGTTCACCTGTGTGGGGATAAGAGCTTTAAAGGTACACTGGCGGAAGCTCTTAGGTGAGAAGAGCATGAAGCCAAGTTAATTCTGTTCAGCTGATCTTTCTCCAAAGCTTGCCTCATGCAAAGTTTTTCTGGAAAATACTGATATAGAATATGTCCCTGCCCTTAGGTAATTTCTAAATTGGTGAATCTTCGAAGGCTTCCTGGGAGAAAAAATTTTGAACTGATGCCTAAGTATAGAAGGAAAGAAACCAACGGTTTTTGAGGCTCTATTATGTGACAGAAAATATACTGGGTGCTTTTTATATAGTATAAGCCTTCTGGTAATCCTGTGAGGTGGGTATTATTAGCCTAATTTTTTAGATGGAAAACTGAGGCTCAGAGAGGTTACTTGTCCAAGATCATCCAAATAGATAATAACCAAAACAGATAATAACCAAATAGATAAAAGCTGAATTCAGACTTGATGGGCCATGAATCCAAAGCCTGCATTCTTGCCATTGTGCTCTGTTTGTACCTTTAAATGACAATGTAGGCCTCACACAGGGATAAAAGTATTAAACAGAAAGAGGCTTTTCTTCTGTAAAGGGATAATATCCACCTAGCAAGGTCATTGGGATGAGTTAATGAAATACCCTCTGGTTTCACACTTCTTGCCTTTGCATATACTGGTCCCACAGCCTAGGATATTCTTCCTTCCATCCCACAGCTCCCTATAGCTCTTGTTGCCTGTGCCATCCTTCTATCCTTCTAAACTTCGCTTAGATAATCCTTCCACCAGGAAGCCTTGCACTGTCACATAGTATTAAGTGTACCTTGATTGTTTGTTTGCCTCCCCCACCCCACGCTGAACTCCTTTCTCACTCTTACATGTGGCTTCGGCACCATCCACACGTGTCCTGTTGAATAAATACATGGCTATCTGATAGAGCCTGAGGCATAACAGGTGCTTCATAAGTGATATTTTTCCCTCGTCTTTTTTTTTTTTTTTTTTTTCCGGAGGCAGCAGACATTTTAAATAAAGGCTCAAAGGCAAACAGGAAAACAATTATTTTATTTGAAGCTCTGTAACAAGTACGACCTCCCTCCATGAAGATGGTGAGCAATGAAATACTGTGCTTTTTCTGGCCTGACTGCCCAACAGCACTCAGGTCTCCGTGACCTTATATGGAGAGGCTGGGGCCCTACAGCTCCTGGTGGCTGCCTCTTACCTGGTAAGATGTGGAGGCTCTTGCACTTATGGGGCTCAGGCAGGGCTAGCTGATGTATTGACAAGAGCACAGTGGTACACAAAGTAACAGTAAAACAGAATGATAATGCATTTTCTAATGGCCTCCTTCACAGCTGTGTACACTGATTTAATCTTTGCAAAGCACTCTATTGTTTATGAGGCCTCTGGGTACAATTTTATGCCTGACTGAAGAGGTTGCTAATAGCTGCCATATTTGTGTTTAAGGACCTGCAAAGGATTAAACGAAGTATTTTAGAGCAATGAGCCATAATAAACTAATAATATATTACAAATAATAAATGTTTTTTAGCCAGTAATTGACTACAAATCTAGTGCACTTTAAATGACAAAAATACTAATTATAAATTCAGTTATTCCATGTATCCTTCAATCGGCATAGAAAATCAGAGAAGGATAGGTGATTTAGGGCACTTCAGATTATTGGAGAAAGTGGCATGGACACTGAACTCTTCCCTTGGTGTCATGGTAAGGAACTGTCAAAGTCACTTAGTGAAATGCTGGGTTTAATTTCCATCTCGTGGGGATGGAGCAAGTGTCTGAGGACTAAGCCACTCCCTGCAGTTGGTAGGTTTTTTAAACTTACTCATTTTCCATGCCTACGTTTCCAATGCCTGATTTGCATTTAGGAGACTTGCTAGAGAAATCTCACAGAAGATCTTGGAAACAGGGGCTAGGTCTTAAGAAAAGGAGTTCATGTTTCCTTGAGCACCCATGCTAAACCAGTTTATCTCTCTCTCTTTTTTTTCTTCCTGAGATACAGAGAGATGAAGTTTTTTTTTTTTTTGCTTGAGGTATCATTAGTAAGTGGCAGAGCCAGAGTCAACTGTGGATTTCTAAAGTCCATGCTCTTTTCACTAAATCTCATTACATCTCTTTTCTGAGCCTTTTGCGGGACAAAGAAGGGAGAATTTTTCCTTTCAATATCTTGGAAGAATATCTTTCTGTACCTTCTACATCTATCAATCGTACTAGTTATTTTCTTCTCTCTTTAGCAATATACTCATTATTAAATTTCAGATCATATTTTTTAAAACTCAAGATAGAGATTAAAATCACTCATAATTTTATCATCCAAATAAAGCATCGTCCACTTTCTCTTTACATTTTCTTCAAAGATTCGATTCTGTGTAAATGTAATAAAATATTGGGATTCTGTTTTCAGACTCTTTGATATCCAAAGTTTTTAAAAGTAGCATTATTTGATGTTCCCTGAAAAATGTTATTTTGTAATTATATAACATTCCAGGGTACATAGCCCCTATTGTTGAATATTTACACTGTTTACAATTTTTTGTCTTATTAAAAATTTAATAAATATTGAGCCTAGCACAGTGCTTGGTATCTAATAGACATTCTATGTACTTTATAAATAAGCATATCAATTTTTGCATACATTTCTGATCATTTCTCTTGAACAGTTTTCAAAAGTAAAAGTTGCTGCATCAAGTTACCTAAATATTGCCAGGCTCTTGATATATATATTCCCAAATTGCTTTCTACAGGGGCAGTATCAATTTCCAGTGTATGATAGGCATACATAAATTCTGAAACCTGTTTTTTTTAAAGATAACTTAGTTATTTATATATTTGTACTTATCTATCTTACCGTCATAAATTAAATGAAATACAGTTACCAAGACTCATTCCTGAGAAATTCACTATTAAGTGAAAATATGTATTTATATATACACATTTATTGAGGATTTATCATACACCATGTACTTTTCTAAGCACTTTACATATATTCATACTTTTAATCTCTCAGTAATCCTATGAGGCAGATACTGAAACGCTAAGATATTTGTTAAATTGCCTAGGGTCAAATAGCACTGTTATGATGGGGCCCACACTCTATTTCACACCAAGTGGTTACAGGAAGAATGAAACAGTCAGATAAAAAGTTAGTTATGATATAGTATGGTGAGTGTTATGGTAGAAGAATGTGAACAAATCAAAAGAATACAGAGTAGTCTGAAGAGTTCAAGGAAAGGTTCATGGAGAATATTAAAGGACAAATCAGTTTGCCAGGAAGATAAAATGGAAACGCACAGTAGGCAAAAGAACAACAAATACCAAACATGGAATATACAAAGCAACTGAAGGTAATAAGAAGTGGGTGAGAGATAGGCAGGGAGAAAGTATTCAAGGGACTAGAAGAAAAAAGGAAGAAAATAATAGTTAAGGTTCTCATCTCTAGAGTTAACAGTGCCTGGGTTCAAATCCAGCTTTTGTAATAATCAGCTATTTGACTGTGTAATGTTTAATGTGATAAAACATGTAAAGGTTTAGTAGATTGCCTGACACAGAGTAAATAAATACTGATGATGATGGTGGTGGACATGATCTAATTTGGAATGAGGGGATATTTTAGGACAGGAATCTCTGAGATCCTATTATCTGGATATCTACCCGCTCTGCATACATTTAAGGTCAAATCTGATCTGAAGCAAAGAATAACCATGTTTCAGGCCAAAGAAAAAGAACTCAGAAGTTATCCGGGACAGGTTAAGCAGAATGATGCGAGTACTGGAGAGCATGGCATAAGGGTGGAGAGATGAACATATCAGAGATGTTCTACCTACAAAAAGGAGATCTGGGGGCACTTCAGTGAATAAGCAATGAAAACACTTGGCCCATGTTCATACTAGCCATACTAGCACCCACTGAATGGTGTCAAGAATAGGAAATTGGCACAATCAGATTTATATTTTTTCAAAGATCCTTCTTGTTACTGCCTGGAAAATGTATGGGGGATGGAAGCAGGGAGTGACAAAAAAAGGTCAGGGTTGCGGGGGAGGAGACCTGATGTGGATCCTGTCCAAGAGAGAAACACTGCTAGTTTGGACTAGAATGGTGGTGGTGAAGATGTATTCGAAAAATATTCAGGAGGTAGATTTTGATTTTGAGCAGAACTTAATGGGAGTGGATGGAGCCAGGAATCATTCCTAGGTTTCTGGCTTGAGGAACAGGTTGAATGAAGATGCATTTTCTGAGATGAGAACACTGGAGGGGGATCATGTTTTGTGGGCTGTGATGGCGTTCAGTTTCTTGAATGAATGACAAAACCTAATGCCATAGGTCAGGACATATTTCTGGCTTTTCTCTTTTAGTGAAGAGATGGGAAGGGTGTAGGAGGAAGGTGTGGAAATAGGGAAAAAGACAAGAACTCTGTTAGCTATTACGTGCGGCAATAACCCTTGCTGTGTTTATTGCCCATTTAATAGAGTGTACATTACAACCCACAGTGATAATCAAGAGATGGGGGATGCTGAGCGAGATGCAGAGATACCATAGGTGGGAAATTTATTTCACTACGGAAAGGTTCTCATTTATGAAAATGGATTCTGGTTAAATCTCAGCCCGAGTCTCCCTCCATCTCTCCTTCCCTCATCCCCAAAAGAGTGAGCACAGGTGGTTTTTGAAACAGAGCAATTGAAGGCAGGGAGCCATTTTAAAAAGATGGGAATCATAGGAGAGATAGGGATAGGATAGGATAGGATAAGGAGTGACTTACCCAAGGGATTGTAGAGTCAGTTATTTTACCTGAAAAGGAATGACATGCTAAGTATTGAAAGTCATCCTTTCTGCCATTTCCCTTGAAAGAGTATAGGCTTTGAACCCTTCCGAGCAATGGTCAGAACCCTAATTTACCCAAGATGATCTATAATACATTTTGATGAGTTTCTTCACTTTCCTAGCCTTAGTTTGCTCATCTCTTAAATAAAGGTCATAATAACTTCTTCATAGAGTTGTCACAGAGATTAAATGAGAAAATATTCATTAGACATCAAATGCGGCAGTGGAAATGCAGTAAATGTTAATTCCTTCTTCTTTTCCTCCACTGTTTATGATCCCTACTTTATTGATTCATACTTAGCCATGAGTCATGACTGGCCTGGAGTTGGGTTTTGAGTGAGCCTCGTGAAAATGAGGAGTACTAATACCCGGGATTACTAATCATCCATTTACTTTGGGGCCTTGACCCAAATGGGTAGAGTACCCATGTCGGCAAAGGATCAGGGTGGCTGCTGATGGATGTCCTGGGCTTTAATCACCTAGGCAGACCTCCCTATGTGTCCTCAGAAGCTTGGCTGCTTTCAGGTGTCTTTTGAAAACAGCAGCATCTGGTGGCTGCCTGAGCAGTAACCTGGCTTCAGGCTTCAGGGGAAGCAAATCACAGCATCTGTGTTTCTTCAGCTAAACAGCAGGGCTATTAAAATAGCTCTTAGGCACAATCTATCACTGTACTGTCTCCCTTGTTTGCACAGGCTATACTGGAGAAGTGAGAGTCTGGAGACAGCCTGATGTATTGAGGGAGCACTAGAAGGGAAATCAGGAGGTTTGGGTTCACGTCCAGGCTTTGCCAACCACTTATTAGATGACCTTGAGCAAGTCATATGGACTCCACAGGCCTCCCTTTCATGATCTTAAAGTCCCCAGAGGCGTTCTGTGGTTGATGACAATCACTGCTTAGGGAATAGGTAGGATGAATAACAGAAACCTTTGATATAAGACATTGGAAAAGTTGTTCAATTTCTTCATGACATAGTTTCCTCATTTGAAAGCAGGGATGATTATAGCTACCATAAAGGGTGGTTATAAAAATTGACTGAGATTCTGATGATCAAGTTCTAGACATGACCACTGGCATATAATAAGCACTCAGCAAATGTCAGATTCCTCTATGCCCCTAGGTCACAATGTTGCCTAATATCAGTTCTGAATCATGGAGCCATTACTGTTTGGTCTGAGCGCAGAAACCCAAATCATGTTAACAGTTCTTGTTATCAAATGTGATACGTCTATTATTTTCACCCTACACTCTAACACATTAATTTTTTCATAGATGCTTCTGCATATATTGATCCATTCACCAAAGAAGCCCTTCCTTCACTCATTCTTTATGATTGGACACAAATGGTAATCCTCCATGAAACTTCGAATGTTCTTTTAGTGAAATTAAACTCAAAAGCCTCAAGTTTAACAAATGGTGGCATGCCTGAATTCCACCAGCCACGTGGGAGGACGGGGTTTGGCCTCAGCCCGGAGAGACATTCATGGCCACCTTCCTGTTTCTTCTGCTTCCTATATATATATATTCCCTTCATATCTTTATGTAACTAACCTAGTGTCTAGCACATAGGAGGTACTAATGAATGTTTGGGGAATGAATGAAATATGTATCGAATTCCACAATAATTATTCATTTTGCCTCTACCGTGTTCAAGGGGGCAGTCAACATGAACTTTCTCTTTATATTGTTTAGCTGCGTATATTTTTTTGCTTTGAAAATGAGGTTAATTCATTCCTTTTAGTGGAATGGTGGGAATATGGGTGGCAAAATTCATATTTTCTTAAAGCTCCATTTTGTACTTCAAACCGGCATTCCTACCTCAGTGCGATATTGTAGATAAAGCTATGTGAGTTTCCTGCAATCTAAAATCGCTGCATCACTATTACAGTGCTTATTATTATATTTGCAGTTGTTTAATGCTACTTTATATTTTCACATTTTGTAGTCTAATGAATTAAACTACAAAATATTCCAATTCATCTTCTGTTTAGGATTTTAAATAGGTTAATAGGATGCAAATATAAGGTGCATTTTTGCATTCTGTTACAAATATTGTACAGAGATATTGCTGTGTTGTTTGGGCAAAATGTAATGAAATGTAATTTAATATGATACTTTCAAGCACATTAGATTGTTCCTGAGGGCTTTATGGCTGTGGTCCTAAACTGTGTTAAACCATAGCTAAAACAAGTCTGAACAAAATGAATTTCTTTTCTCATTTTACTGGCCTCTGCTAGTTTGATGACTTTTCATCGTCCATGCCAAATGATATTTTGGGTTATGCGGTTAGACTAGGCTAGAAATGAGTTTGAAAATATTCAGCTCTCCTCATGAGAATATATTGCTGTTTCTGCTTTTAGCTTGCTCCTCAATTCACCAAACATTCTATTTATTTATTAATTCACCACCAAACTCACTCACTCATTCTTGTATTTATTCAACTCTGCATCTTGCTTTATGCTCCCAGCCTTAATTTTTCTATTTGCCCACACTCTTCCCCCAAATGTCAACTCCTGTGGATCGCGGCAGCTAGCTTAACTAGAGCCTAGAACAGGGCCTGACTTCTAGAATGGGTTGAATACATGAAAACAGGATGAGTGTATGTGAGTTTTCTCTTTTATATAGTGAAAATTCCTTCATTATAAGGATTAAATGAACTGCAATCTATTAGGTACGTGATGCAATGTAAGGCATGTAGCCCACAATGTTCATAGGAAAAATGCATAAATGAACCCATTTCCAAATCTATAACACAGGAACTAAACACCTACATGGAGGTTTGTTTTCAGAATTAAATAATAGGCCAATATCACCTAGAAGAATGTCTGGCATATAATAGGTATTTAATTTGATCTCTTTTCTAAAGAATGATTGTATGATTCACCACCCGTAATCCACAACAGCAATAGCCAAGCATACTCACTAGGGGCAGATTTATGAATTTCTGACCTTCAATTATCCTGGAAAAGGACTCTGAACACAGAGATTTTCTTGAATCCCAGCCACTACTGCTTAGGAAGGCCTTCTCAGGATACCTCCTCCTCCCTTTCACCCTTCCACGATAGCTTCCCTCCTCTCAGCCTGAGCTCACATGATTGTTGGGGTCAGGTGTGTAAAATCAGGATCCAGGGGAAGGGGGAAGCAGCGAGGGTGGAGAGGGACAGGGAGGAGAAGGGAATTTTCACAGCTCTTTATCCCTCTCTCTCAACCCCACAATGATACACTAAGGCCGGTGTTGGATGGATCCCAGCCCATTTGTAGCCCCTGTCTTATCACACTCCCTCCCCTTATAAAAATCCCAGGCATCTAAGCTCAAATCCCTCTGAAATATAGACAAATCTACTCCAGTCCTTTGAGTAATGAAAACCTCAGGAGAGAACAAGTAGAAAGACTGCAGCTACGTCGACTCCCTCTATCTTTTCCGTCTTTGCCCCTTCACAAATTGAATCCTCTCCATTGACTGCACATCTGCATTTCAGCAGGCAAGCTGCAATTATTCAATGACAGCATGCCCTGATTTCCACCGTGGAAGATCCAGGGCTGACTGAGATGACCCAGGCGTGACCATCCTCTGTCAGCAATGCTAGAAAGAAGCATCTGACTTAAAATCACATAGCAATGGAGAGCACATTGCTATGTTTACCATTCTCATAAGTTATGCAGAATGATGGGTCAAGATCTACCCCACAAAGGGCCTGCAGATCATTCTTGAAAATTCCTCTTTCCTGACACTCTACTAGGGTCCCATTTATAGCTATTATAACTGACCTAATGACAGTGGTATAGTTGTCACTTATTTTCCTTTCATCTATTGGCTCAGGATTTAAACATTAGAGGAAAGATGAGAGGTGCCTTCCAAAGTCCTACTCTTCTAATCCCCATCCTCCCTTGACCTAGTGAAGTTGACTTATCCTTCAGCAATCAACTCATGTCATTTTCTCAGGGAAGTCTTCTATGATACCTCTATTTAAGTCAGACTAGATTGTTGTAGTCTGATGTGGCCTTTTGTTCTGTCCTTGGGATCACAATGTCTTTTATGTATACATATATATATATATGATCTATCTATCTTATATATGATTTATTATTATATGATTGTCCTGTTATGTGATTAATGTGTATCCTCTCCACTAAAATATAAGTTGTATTCCCCAGCACAAAGTATAATCCTTGGTACAGAGTAAGTCCTTAATGAGTTTTTATTGAATAAATGATTCGAGAAATAAAAGAAATATGGTCAAAATAAAAAAGAAAGTGGTCAAAAGGTAAAACTTTCAGGTATAGGATAAATAAGTTCTGGTGATACAACATATTACATGGTGACTATAGTTAACAATGCTGTTTCATATATTTGAAAGTTGCTAAGAGTGTATGTAAATCTTAGAAGTTCTCACCATAAGGAACAAAATTGTAACTATGTGAGGCAATTTCTGAGGTAATCATTTCTATATATATATATCTATATCTATATATACATATATAGATATATATACACATATATAGATATATATAGATATAGATATATCTTCATTTTGTATACCTAAAACTAATAAATGTTATATGTCAAATTTGTCTTATAAAACTGAGGGGAAAATAATTTTTAAAATTTAAAAGTTGAAAAATAGAGAAATATTTACTATTTAGTTAATCTGAGGAATTGTTTTTTCATAACCTATGAATGAGGCAATGTTTCAGGGGTACCCAAGACCATTCACACATTTGATGTTTCACTAGAACTCACAGCCCTCAATATCTAGTCAGTCTCACTCACAGTTAAGATTTATTACAGAGGTGCGGCAAGAATATGCAGCTAGATCAGTAAGTCAAAAATGTAAGTGGAGTCTGGAGGCATCAGTGTTCGGGCTTCCTAATGTCTCTTCGAGGTCACACAGAATGCACTCTACCCCCAGCAGTGAAAATGCAGCAATATTTGTAAGACGTTTATGACCCAAAGAAGCCCATTTGAGACTCAATGCCCATGGTTTTTACAAGGGCCTGGTCACATATGTACTCTGCCAAGAAGTACCAAAATCTCAGTCTCCAAAGAAAAAAGTAGGTGTTCAGCATAAACCACATTGTTTGCATAAACAGTCTAGGTATAGCAAACCGGTCTTATCAGGTAGAGACCATTTGAAGAGCCCAATTTCCAGTCATCTGCCAAGGACCAATCTTGTAAGAAGTTCCTTCTAAAGACAGCAGCCTCAGGCCTATGCATTGATTCTTTCCTGCACAGAGAACTACATCGTATTGTTTCCTGTGTGTGGGGAGACATACATACTCACATACGTATGTACACACTAGCCAACAACTGGGTGAGAGAGGCTGTTTGGTGAAGTAGGTAAAAGAGCCATCTTTGGCATCAGACTACTTGGACTTAAATCCTAGCTATACTTGTTTTGTTGCCTTTGTCAATTTTCCTAACCTATCTATGTTCTTTACTCATGTGCAAAAATAGGGAAAGTACTAGACCTATCTCATAGTATTGTTGCAAAGATTGAATGTGGTCAAGCCCTCATTCAGTGGTGCTAGAGATGAAGAAAGTATAAATTAATTGGTGGTTGTGTGATCATTATTGTCATTAATATTCAGAGATTTGCATATATTTAATGGTCTTCCTTAGTTCAGTGCATGAAAGCTGAGTGACTGAATGACTCTGCAGGTGACAAAACACGGGGGTTCTAAGTCTGTCTCCACCAGTTACTTACAACATAATAATGGGCACAGTTTCCTCATCTTTACAATCAAAACAGAAATCCTTGTCTGGCCATTTATCTCGGCAGATCAGGAGAGAATGTAGAGTGTCATGGGGAAACGTTTTACTTGTGGAGTCAGATATAATTGGTCATCTCTCTCTGTACCTCAGGCTCCCAACCTGTAAAGTGAGGCTATGGACATAGTATCATACATCTCAAATGGTGGCTGTTACTATTACTAGCATTGCATATATGTTCACATAAGATCATGCATCTAGCATGTTCTATCTTTATCCATGTCAGGAGTTATATTATTACCAGACAAAGAAATTTGGGGATGTTATTATACTTTAAATAAAACTTACCTAGTGAAATTTGTGAAGCTGGGGTAGGAATCTAGGTGGAAGAAGTCATACTGAGTAAAGAGATGGCAGAGAGAGAGAAAAAAAAAAATGAGAGCGAAAGACAGAGACAGACAGAGGTAGAGGCAGAGACAGATGGACAGACAGAGACAGAGACAGAGAGGTAGACACATACAGAGAGAATGAATACACTGTGCTGCCACCAGGCTAAGTTTCACACTACTTTCTTTTCATATTGTGTCCCTAGCATCAAGCACAGTCTGTTACTTGGCAAGAAGTTCTCCGTAAATTATTGTTGATGGATAAATGAACCCTGTCAGCTGAAAGTATTATTACTCATGAGAGAATCATTGATTGAGTGCCTACTATCTCCCAAGCCCTTCTTGTGTGTATTATCTTGTTAGAGCATTATAGCAGTCATACAAAGTAGACATTGTTCTACTCACGTAACGCAGGTGAGAAAACTCTGGTCCTGTGAGCTAAAAATCAGGACGCAAATAAGGCATAGAGCCAGGATCCAAGCTCACTTCTATGAGGCTCCAAAATCACAATGCTCAATTGTCTTATTATTTTAATACTTTGTTTTTCTTAAGTGGAGTTCTTTAATTTTTTAATAAAACTGCTAGTCAGTAATTAAATGCGGTCTCATAATGTACTTTTAAAGTTTTTGTAATGCACCTTGGCAAGACAAGAACAAGCCTCTCAGCGCAGACATGGCAAGCAGACCTCTTGTCTGTCACTTAAGGCTATCACCCAAAGAAGGTTATTACTTAGGGAGAGGGAGGATGAAAAAAAAAAATGAAACGTTTATTAAATTATCCAAAAGAGCGCTCTACTAGGCTTGCTTAGCATGTGCTTTCAAGGTGATAGATTAACTGAAATAAAATTATTGAATTGAGAAGCCATTCATTACAAGGGAATTTCAGGAAACCAGAATGCTTTTTATAATATTACCGCCAGAGCTGCCTATTAAATGAAAGTTATGTGTTCTTCGGCAATATTGAAACCTTTGGTTTGTCATCCTTTCCTCTCAGCCTCCTTTCTAATGGTGCAAGAACTTATAATTTACAACTTCTGACATAATTGGAAAGTTAATTAGTTTTCTTCAGATTTCACCTGCTTTATTTTATAACCACTGTTTTCATAGCCCTTTTTTTTTCTGATTGTCAGTTATGTCAAAAGTATGATACGTTTTTTCTTTGTC